>NC_136068.1:1652765311-1653425311 GCF_964261635.1 Lissotriton helveticus
GCCTTTTTCTGCACCTCACTTGCCTCTTTCTGCACCTCACTTGCCTCTTTCTGCATCCCCATTTCTTCTTTCTGTACATCTCTTGCCTGTTTCTGCAACTCTCTTTACTCTTTCTGCATCTCTCTTGCCTCTTCTTTCTGCACCTCCCTTTCCTCTTTCTGCAGTTCTCTTGCCTCTTTCTGTACCTTTATTGCTTCTCTCTGCACTTATCTTGCCTCTTTCTGCACCCCACTTGCCTCTTTCTGCATCTCTGTTGGTTCTTTCAGCACTTCTTTTGCCTCTTTCTGCCTTCTATTGCCTTTTTCTGCACCTCACTTGCTTTTTCTGCATTCCTCTTGCCTCTTTCTGTACCTCTCTTGCCTCTTTCTGCTCCCCTGTTCTCTCTTTATGCGCCCATCTTCCCTCCTTCTGCACCTCTCTTGCTTCTTTCTGCACCCCTCTTTCTTCTTTCTGTACCTCTTGTGCCTGTTTCTGCAACTCTCTTGACTCTTTCTACATCGCTCTTGCCTCTTTTCTTACTGCACCCCCTTTTCTTCTTTCTGCAGTTCTCATGCCTCTTTCTGCACCTCTATTGCTTCTTTCTGCACCTCTATTGCTTTTTTCTGCACCTCTATTGCTTCTTTCTATAACCCTCTTGCCTCTTTCTGCACCCTTCTTCCCTTTTACTGCACCTCTATTGCCTCTCTCTTAACCCCTGTTCTCTCTTTACATACCTATTTTGTCTGTTTCTGCAACTCTCTTGCCTCTGTCTGCAGTTCTCTTGCCTCTTTCTACACTTCTCTTGCTCCTTTCTCCATCCGTCTTGCTTCTCTCTGCACCTCTCCTGCTTCTTTCTGTACCCCTCATCACTTTTTCTGCACCCTTCTTCCTTCTTTGTGCATCTCTCTTGCCTCTTTCTGCACCTCTCTTTCCTCTTTCTGCAGTTCTTTTGCCTCTTTCTATACCTCTGTTGCTTCTTTCTGCACTTCTCCTGCCTCTTTCTGCACCCCTCTTGCCTCTTTCTATACCTGTGTTGGTTCTTTCTGTACCTCTCTTGCTTTTTTCCACATATCTGTTTGTTCTTTCTATACCCATCTTGCCTCATTCGACACCCCTCTTCCTGCTTTCTGTACCTCTCTTGCCTGTTTCTCCATCTCTCTTGCCTCTTTCTGCAGTACTCTTGCCTCCTTCTGAACCTCTGTTGCTTCTTCTTGCCTCTTTCTGCACCCCTCGTGCCTGTTTCTGTACCTCACTTGTCTGTTTCTACACCTCTCTTGCCTCTTTCTGCATCTCACTTACTTCTTTCTGTACCCCTCTTGCCTCTTTCGGTACCCATTTTCCCTCTTTCTGTACCTCTATCTGTTGGTTCTTTCTGCACTGCTTTTGCTTCTTTCTGAACCTCCCTTGCAAAGTTCAGTACCCCTCTTGCTTCTTTATACATGCCTCTTCCCTCTATCTGCACCTCTCTTGCCTCTGTCTGCACCCCTGTTCTCTCTTTCTGTATTTCTTTTGCCTGTTTCTGCAACTCTCCTTCCTATTTCTGCAGTTGTCTTGCCTATTCCTACACCTCTTTTGCCTCTTTCTGCACCCCTCTTACCTCTTTCTGCATATCTGTTGGTTCTTTCTACACTGCTTTTGCTTCTTTCTGCACCTCCCTTGCAAAGTTCAGTACCCCTCTTGCTTCTTTATATATGCCTCTTCCCTCTTTCTGTACCTCTCTTGCCTCTGTCTGCACCCCTGTTCTCTCTTTCATCATTTCTCTTGCCTGTATCTGTATTTCTCTTGCCTGGTTCTGTACTTCTCTTGCCTGCTTCTGTACCTCTCTTGCCTCTTTCTGCACCACTGTTGCCTCTTTCTGCATCTTACTTGCTACTTTCTGCACCCCTCTTCCCTCTTTCTGTACCCCTTTAGCCTCTTTCTGTACCTCTATTGCCTCTTTCTGTACCTGTGTTGCCTCTTTCTATACCACTGGTGCCTTTTTCTGCACCTTACTTGATTCTTTCTGTACCCCTCTTGCCTTTTGATGTACCCCTCTTTCTGTTCCTCTCTTAACTCTTTCTGCACCGCTGTTCTCTGTTTCTGTACCTGTTTTGCCTATTTCTGACCCTCTACTGCCTGTTTCTGCACCTCTGTTGCCTCTGTCTGCAGTTCTCTTGCCTCCTTCTGTACCCCTCTTCCCTCTTTCTGTACCTCTCATGCTTCTTTCTGCACCCCTCTTCCCTTTTTCTGCATCCCTCTTCCTTCTTTATGCACCTCTCTTACCTGTTTCTCCAACTTTTTTGCCTCCTTTTGTATCTCTCTTGCTTCTTTCTTTATCTCTTCTTCCTATTTCTGTAGTTGTCTTGCCTCTTCCTGCACCTCTTTTGCCTCTTTCTGCAGTTCTCTTGCCTCTTTCTGTACCTTTATTGCTTCTCTCTGCACTTATCTTGCCTCTTTCTGCACCCCACTTGCCTCTTTCTGCATCTCTGTTGGTTCTTTCAGCACTTCTTTTGCCTCTTTCTGCCTTCTATTGCCTTTTCTGCACCTCACTTGCTTTTTCTGCATTCCTCTTGCCTCTTTCTGTACCTCTCTTGCCTCTTTCTGCTCCCCTGTTCTCTCTTTATGCGCCCATCTTCCCTCCTTCTGCACCTCTCTTGCTTCTTTCTGCACCCCTCTTTCTTCTTTCTGTACCTCTTGTGCCTGTTTCTGCAACTCTCTTGACTCTTTCTACATCGCTCTTGCCTCTTTTCTTACTGCACCCCCTTTTCTTCTTTCTGCAGTTCTCATGCCTCTTTCTGCACCTCTATTGCTTCTTTCTGCACCTCTATTGCTTTTTTCCGCACCTCTATTGCTTCTTTCTATAACCCTCTTGCCTCTTTCTGCACCCCTCTTCCCTTTTACTGCACCTCTATTGCCTCTCTCTTAACCCCTGTTCTCTCTTTACATACCTATTTTGTCTGTTTCTGCAACTCTCTTGCCTCTGTCTGCAGTTCTCTTGCCTCTTTCTACACTTCTCTTGCTCCTTTCTCCATCCGTCTTGCTTCTCTCTGCACCTCTCCTGCTTCTTTCTGTACCCCTCATCACTTTTTCTGCACCCTTCTTCCTTCTTTGTGCATCTCTCTTGCCTCTTTCTGCACCTCTCTTTCCTCTTTCTGCAGTTCTTTTGCCTCTTTCTGTACCTCTGTTGCTTCTTTCTGCACTTCTCCTGCCTCTTTCTGCACCCCTCTTGCCTCTTTCTATACCTGTGTTGGTTCTTTCTGTACCTCTCTTGCTTTTTTCCACATATCTGTTTGTTCTTTCTATACCCATCTTGCCTCATTCGACACCCCTCTTCCTGCTTTCTGTACCTCTCTTGCCTGTTTCTCTATCTCTCTTGCCTCTTTCTGCAGTACTCTTGCCTCCTTCTGAACCTCTGTTGCTTCTTCTTGCCTCTTTCTGCACCCCTCGTGCCTGTTTCTGTACCTCACTTGTCTGTTTCTACACCTCTCTTGCCTCTTTCTGCATCTCACTTACTTCTTTCTGTACCCCTCTTGCCTCTTTCGGTACCCATTTTCCCTCTTTCTGTACCTCTATCTGTTGGTTCTTTCTGCACTGCTTTTGCTTCTTTCTGAACCTCCCTTGCAAAGTTCAGTACCCCTCTTGCTTCTTTATACATGCCTCTTCCCTCTATCTGCACCTCTCTTGCCTCTGTCTGCACCCCTGTTCTCTCTTTCTGTATTTCTTTTGCCTGTTTCTGCAACTCTCCTTCCTATTTCTGCAGTTGTCTTGCCTATTCCTACACCTCTTTTGCCTCTTTCTGCACCCGTCTTACCTCTTTCTGCATATCTGTTGGTTCGTTCTACACTGCTTTTGCTTCTTTCTGCACCTCCCTTGCAAAGTTCAGTACCCCTCTTGCTTCTTTATATATGCCTCTTCCCTCTTTCTGTACCTCTCTTGCCTCTGTCTGCACCCCTGTTCTCTCTTTCATCATTTCTCTTGCCTGTATCTGTATTTCTCTTGCCTGGTTCTGTACTTCTCTTGCCTGCTTCTGTACCTCTCTTGCCTCTTTCTGCACCACTGTTGCCTCTTTCTGCATCTTACTTGCTACTTTCTGCACCCCTCTTCCCTCTTTCTGTACCCCTTTAGCCTCTTTCTGTACCTCTATTGCCTCTTTCTCTACCTGTGTTGCCTCTTTCTATACCACTGGTGCCTTTTTCTGCACCTTACTTGATTCTTTCTGTACCCCTCTTGCCTTTTGATGTACCCCTCTTTCTGTTCCTCTCTTAACTCTTTCTGCACCGCTGTTCTCTGTTTCTGTACCTGTTTTGCCTATTTCTGACCCTCTACTGCCTGTTTCTGCACCTCTGCTGCCTCTGTCTGCAGTTCTCTTGCCTCCTTCTGTACCCCTCTTCCCTCTTTCTGTACCTCTCATGCTTCTTTCTGCACCCCTCTTCCCTTTTTCTGCATCCCTCTTCCTTCTTTATGCACCTCTCTTACCTGTTTCTCCAACTTTTTTGCCTCCTTTTGTATCTCTCTTGCTTCTTTCTTTATCTCTTCTTCCTATTTCTGTAGTTGTCTTGCCTCTTCCTGCACCTCTTTTGCCTCTTTCTGCACCCCTCTTACCTTTTTCTGCATATCTGTTGGTTCTTTCTGCACTGCTTCTGCTTCTTTCTGCACCTCCCTTGCAAAGTTCAGTACCCCACTTGCCTCTTTATACATGCCTCTTCCCTCTTACTGCACCTCTCTTGCCTCTGTCTGCACCCCTGTTCTCTCTTTCTGTATTTCTTTTACCTGTTTATGAAACTCTCCTTCCTATTTCTGCAGTTGTCTTGCGTCTTCCTGCACCTCTTTTGCCTCTTTCTGTACCCCTCTTACCTCTTACCTCTTTCTGCATATCTGTTGGTTCTTTCTGCACTACTTTTGCTTCTTTCTGCACCTCCCTTGCAAAGTTCAGTACCCCTCTTGCTTCCTTATACATGCCTCTTCCCTCTTTCTGTACCTCTCTTGCCTCTGTCTTCATCCCTGTTCTCTCTTTCCGCATTTCTCTTGCCTGTTTATGTATTTCTCTTGCCTGTTTCTATACTTCTCTTGCCTGCCTCTGTACCCCTCTTACCTCTTTCTGCATCACTGTTGCCTCTTTCTGCATCTCACTTGCTTCTTTCTGCACCTCTCTTCCCTCTTTCTGTACCTCTCTTACCTATTTATGCACCCCAGTACCCTCTTTCTGCCCCTCTCCTGCCTGTTTCTACACCTCTGTTGCCCCCTTCTGCACTTCTCTTTTCTTTTTCTGTACCTCTGTTGCTTCTTTCCACACTTTTCTTTCCTCTTTGTACACCCCACTTCCCTCTTTCTGCACCTCTGTAGCTTATTTATGCACTTCTCTTGTCTCTTTCAACCCTTCTTCCCTCTGTGTGCACCTCTCTTACCTCTTTCTATATCTCTCTTTCCTCTTTATGCACCTCTCCTGTCTGTGTCTGCACCTCTGTTGCCTCTTTCTGAAATTCGTGTTCCTCTTTGTGCATGTCTGTTGCTTCTTCCTGCACTTCTCTTGCTTCAACCTTTTGGTACACACATTTACAGAGTATGCTGTTTGAAACACAGGTATTCAAGTTTTTATATGTCTATTTTTATGTAACATGTCACTAGGTAAAAGCAGAGAAACACGCATGCATACCTTCCCAAACCAGGTTAGACTCACAACAGTGATATGGTTAGGATTGCTGTTTTACATTTGGTAGGCCTAACATTCTGAGCAGTCAATGAATAGTGAACATTCAAGAGATAATTGAGGTTTAAGACATCTTGGGAGAAGGATTAGTGATTAGGCTAATTTGTGTGAGTCTGTGGAAAGGTACAGTCAAAGTAAGCCTCTTTCTGCACCTCAATTGCTTGTTTCTGCACTTCTCCTGCTTCTTTTTGTACCTTTCATCCTCTTTTGTAGTGTAGTTCCTATCTTCCCAATAGGCTCTGCGCATTGGAATAATACCTACAGCAGTAAAGGCCTAGGCCAGACGTTAACTAGGTCTACTACTGTCATACTAGACTTAAGTTTTGGGTTTGCCAGCGTAGCTCAGAGTTCGCTAGAAACTTTCTCGAATGTTCAGGAAAGAATTAACTCCCCTGATTAGACAAGAAGGGATTTAGTTTCTGACAACCATAGAACATGACAACTTTGCTCTCCCCTAATCAAGAGTCAATCTCGAGAGTCGTGTGAGCACAAGGCAATTATTTTACTCAGTCAGTACGTGCATTCTTAGTCTCATCAGATTGTAGAGAAAAGGAAGAGACGGGCGTGTTCAATAAAAAGGTGTTATTTATTGATCAGTCTCTTTTCTCGTACAAGAGAAATGGATCGATATTATTGCAATACTTATAGTTAAGTAAAGTGCATACATTAAAAGCAATAGTATAAAATAATACTGTAAAAACATTGATATGGTTTCTGAGCCATATGATGTTTAAAATGATTAAAATATATTTACATACACATATACATTTGACTAAACGTACTCAACTGGTGTTTCTAAATACGCCTACCCCGTGTACCTGACCTAAGTCTAATGCGTGGGCGGGAATAGAAAGTTACAGTTTAAGTTAAGTTTGTTTTTGCCAAGTGAATAACTAAAGAATTCTCTGTGAGGGGTTATTCAGTTCTGTACCTGGAAGTTAGGATGAATGAGGAATGGTATCTCTTTCTCTGCTCTCGATATTCCAGGCTGCCTGCGAGGGCTGCCCAGAAGCGCCGGTGCTGGGTCTCTCGGCTTGAGATAGCAGCGCGTCTCTCAGCGCGTCAGGAAGGCGGGGCTGCTGCCAGCGGGGTCTGCTTCTGCTCTCGGCTTCGGCAAGTATGGCTGCTCCGTCTCGTCACCACGCGTGTGTTTGCATAGGGCAAGATCGGCAATATTTATACCTTAAAGGTGCCGAGATTGACGTAAGGATGGACATAGATACGTCAATAAAGATGTCATACGACTTGCTCGTTAGCACATTCTTTACTAAAGTTCTCTGTGAAATCAAAACAATGGCCGCACGGATTTTCCAGGTTGTCATAGGTTTGATTTGTTATGAGAACGTCGTATGCCTTATCAGGGGCTGGAGGAATGTCGCTTGTCTAATTAGATCTCAATCGTTATGACCTAATCAGATAACACGTTCCTGTGCCGTAGTGTGACTGCGTCAGATAACGGTATCTGCATCATGGGGGCTTTTCTTGCCTCATGGGCTGACTGTTAGTTAACTTGATAGTTAGTTTAACCAGAATAGGGTCAGGAATAGGGGGATCGATTCAGAACCTATAGGAATACATGACACCCACTCCACGCTAACTATGGTCATATTTACTAATCTATGCATAGTATAACATAGTACAACATACTATAGAGTATAGTGTATACCTTACCACCCCAAAATACATTAATGCATTTTGAAATTTTCAAATATACTGAAAAATTGCAGTCATATATATTGTATGCACTTAAGCTATGAATTAAACGCTAAAGTAAACACGCATTGGTATGCATTATTGCTTATTTGGTATATGAGAAATACACATGAAATGGCTCTTAACATAGCTATACAGAAAGGAAGTGCGAGACCATTTCATCACATAATAAAATATTCGTGAACATCCCAGCGGGCAACTAAAGTTTATAAAGTATCTAAAAATAGAAATCTTAGTTCTCTAGGAATAGTTTCTTACTTTAAGCAGAAGATAAGTGTCCCGAAAATTTTGTAAAAAATAATTTGGGGCTGCTAAAAAATTGTTGTCCATGAACTGGTGGGAAAAATTGTTCATGTGACTTTCTAGCAAGTGAGTATTTTTTATGAATCGGGATTTGATTCGAGAAGGCAGGCATAATTACTTCTTCGCCATGAGGGCACTCCCTGACAAACTCTGGTGGCAAGTCTTTTTCAGCAAGAAGGATATCATAGCCCTTGGAGAGATTATCCCAAAATAGTCCTCTTATTTTCCTAGTCTTATCTCTCTCTATACGTAATGTTATCTCGTATATCTTGTGGGGTTTGCTAACTCTGGTGTCTGCAGTTTCCACTTGAAGATATTCATTCGTGTCCACTGTCTCCAGATGATTCATAAGGACTTTGCGAGCTATGCTCACCTCTGCTGCGCTGTCTAGCATTGTCTGAGCCCACTCTCCGTTTTTCAGTTGTGTCCTCAGTATTCTCTGCATTGTTAACTACCTTGATACTGGCTACCTTCTTTTTTGGAAATTGTAATTTCTTTTTTAGCTGAGCAGGTTCCTTGTCTTTGGACTTGGCATGCTCTTCTCTTTGTTCTGATCGTCCTCTTCTTTCCGATTTCTGCGAGGAAGTCTGAAAAGATTGAGAGGGACATGTATCAATGTCTTGATATCTATCAGGTTTTTTAATATTATCCCTATTTCTAAGGTTATATCTATTCCCAGAGGGGTCACTCTGCGGTGACCTCTGTCTTCGGTTTGGAGATTTTTCTCTTCGCCTAGGAGACCTACCTCTGGACTGGAATTTCTTTTCTTTTGGATTGGATTGTTTGTTTCCATCCCAGTTCTTTTTTGGTGAATTATTATTAAAAAATATTTTTTCTGGACTTTCAGTCAGTTGCGGTTTTACTGGTATTCCACCTAAACTATCTCTACCTAGCTCCTCATAGGATTTTTCTATGATTCTGGCAATTTCAGCTGGTTGGTCTGCTATATCTGTCTCTTTTAACCTCTGGCGGATCGCCACGTTTGCTGCTTCACCTTTTATGTTGGCTAGTAATATAGCCGAGACCTGCTTGAAGTCTTTCAGTAATTTCATACCAAGAGTTAAAGCTGGTTCTGGACCGTATTCATCTTGAATTTGTTTTAGCACATCTGGTATCACTGAAATGGATGGAACACCGTGCGTTTTTGTGTAGATTGAAGCAAAGACTGTACCCCAAGTGTCACAGTCCTCTATGTGTGGTGCGATTCCCATTGGGAGACATATAGTCAGAATCCTGTGTTTTTCTAGCGGGGTGGTGTCAGGAAACACCGCCTCTATTTGGGTGATTTTCTGTGCCAACCAGAATGGTATCTGTTCCCGTTTAGCCGGAACTTTACCTAGGCAGGATTGGATGTTCTGTGGTGTGATTTTATTTGTGTTCCCCTGGTGAGGGGTCAGCTGTGGTAGTTTAATCGCTGGCTGAATTGTTGAAGTCCGCATTACATACTGAACTAATTGTCTATGAATTTTTAGTAATTGTTTTAGCTGTATTAACAGCTCTCCTGTAGACATTCCTTCGATGTCTGGGTGTGGTGTGTATCCGGCTAAGACCGGCCACGTTGCTCCTGGTCTACCTAAAGGACCGAGTCTTGTAATGTGATTGTTATGTTTTAGGGCGCCATCAAATAAGAGCAAATGCTCTTGGAATTTGAGTGGTACTTCCACCTCCTCGAAAGGAGTGTAAATGTCGGGTGGAACCTCTATTTTGTAATAGTGGAAGTACTTTGTTACAGCATTTGCTGCTGGAAAATGTATCCATGAATAGTATACCTCTGTCTGCCGATATTCGTGTGCCTCAATTACGAATATGACTGTGCCACCTCTAGGTGTCAGTCCATTTTCTATAAGTTTTAAGGTTATAGATTTCCTTTTGGCGACCGGGATGAGTATTATATCCCCGTCTGCATCTAGTGCTGCAGTATCAGCTGCTACTATTTCAGCTGCTAATCTAACTGCCTCTCTTTCTTCATCACTTTCTGACATTTTACTGTTAGAAAGGTTATTCTTTTTGTTTGCAGATCAGGTTTCTTATGGAAACAGAGATTAGATGCACAATATTTTGGAACAGTGTATCCTTCAACGTTGACTATACCAAGAACCATACATAGGAGTTCCCTCCTGTGCGGTTTTGGAGGATATTACCTTTCACCCACTCCAGACGTCTTTGGAGTATTTGGGAAAAGGGGTCTGAGTGAGAAAGCACGACTGAGTTACTCTAAATGTCTTATGTTAGTTTTATCGCCCTTTCCAAACGCGTTGGGCGCCATGTAGTGTAGTTCCTATCTTCCCAATAGGCTCTGCGCATTGGAATAATACCTACAGCAGTAAAGGCCTAGGCCAGACGTTAACTAGGTCTACTACTGTCGATACTAGACTTAAGTTTTGGGTTTGCCAGCGTAGCTCAGAGTTCGCTAGAAACTTTCTCGAATGTTCAGGAAAGAATTAACTCCCCTGATTAGACAAGAAGGGATTTAGTTTCTGACAACCATAGAACATGACAACTTTGCTCTCCCCTAATCAAGAGTCAATCTCGAGAGTCGTGTGAGCACAAGGCAATTATTTTACTCAGTCAGTACGTGCATTCTTAGTCTCATCAGATTGTAGAGAAAAGGAAGAGACGGGCGTGTTCAATAAAAAGGTGTTATTTATTGATCAGTCTCTTTTCTCGTACAAGAGAAATGGATCGATATTATTGCAATACTTATAGTTAAGTAAAGTGCATACATTAAAAGCAATAGTATAAAATAATACTGTAAAAACATTGATATGGTTTCTGAGCCATATGATGTTTAAAATGATTAAAATATATTTACATACACATATACATTTGACTAAACGTACTCAACTGGTGTTTCTAAATACGCCTACCCCGTGTACCTGACCTAAGTCTAATGCGTGGGCGGGAATAGAAAGTTACAGTTTAAGTTAAGTTTGTTTTTGCCAAGTGAATAACTAAAGAATTCTCTGTGAGGGGTTATTCAGTTCTGTACCTGGAAGTTAGGATGAATGAGGAATGGTATCTCTTTCTCTGCTCTCGATATTCCAGGCTGCCTGCGAGGGCTGCCCAGAAGCGCCGGTGCTGGGTCTCTCGGCTTGAGATAGCAGCGCGTCTCTCAGCGCGTCAGGAAGGCGGGGCTGCTGCCAGCGGGGTCTGCTTCTGCTCTCGGCTTCGGCAAGTATGGCTGCTCTGTCTCGTCACCACGCGTGTGTTTGCATAGGGCAAGATCGGCAATATTTATACCTTAAAGGTGCCGAGATTGACGTAAGGATGGACATAGATACGTCAATAAAGATGTCATACGACTTGCTCGTTAGCACATTCTTTACTAAAGTTCTCTGTGAAATCAAAACAATGGCCGCACGGATTTTCCAGGTTGTCATAGGTTTGATTTGTTATGAGAACGTCGTATGCCTTATCAGGGGCTGGAGGAATGTCGCTTGTCTAATTAGATCTCAAGCGTTATGACCTAATCAGATAACACGTTCCTGTGCCGTAGTGTGACTGCGTCAGATAACGGTATCTGCATCATGGGGGCTTTTCTTGCCTCATGGGCTGACTGTTAGTTAACTTGATAGTTAGTTTAACCAGAATAGGGTCAGGAATAGGGGGATCGATTCAGAACCTATAGGAATACATGAAACTTTCTGGACTTCTATTGTCTCTTTCTGTATTTCTCTTGATACTTTCTGCACCTTTCTTCCTCTTTCTGAACCTCTGTTGCTTTTTTCTGCACTTCTCTTGCTTCTTTCTGCGCCTTTCACCCTCTTTCTGTACATGTAATACCTATGTAGGCATCGTTAGAAATTAGCATTTAATAAACCTTAGAAATGCACTGAAAAAAGCACATGTTTCAGGGACGTTATAGTTAGAAATTATCATTTAAAAAACCTTAGTCACTGAAAAAACCACAGGTTTCCGAACATTATAGTTAGGCTGACATTTGACTCATACAAAAGCAGAGTCATTTAGCCATTAGTTAGCTGAGCTAACTATGACTTGCGCCCCCGCAATGCACTGCTGATGATGTTACATATTATATCACTCATGACATGGTCAGTGACATCACTGATGACATCTCAAATGACATCACTGATGACATAATTCTGTGAGTGTGTGTGTTTCTAAAAGGTTTAAGAATGTTATATATATATATATTTTTTTCCCCTTACGATAAGGACACGACAAAGCGTGGCGCACACTCGCGATTATGAATAAATTATGTTATTATTATTATTTATTTACTATTTATTATTTATGAAACTTGTTAAGCGCACAAATGCCCGAGGGCGTCTCGCCGCTAGAAACAGTAGCTAAACTCTAAAGGGCGTGCAACGGGGAGCTATTGATTAAATAACCATGTTTTGATTTTTCTGCGAAAAATCATCAAGGATTGGGACGATCGTATCTGCAAATCCAATGAGTTCCATAGTTTTGCGGTGGAGACCACGAAACGTCTGTCACCCCAGGAGACCGTTCTAGTTCTAGGCACGGACATCAGGAAGGCATTAGCGGACCGTAGTGGTCTATTGGGGACATGAAATGAAAAGGCATTTAAAAGGAAGCGCGGTCCTTGGTTGCGGGTTGCTTTATAAGCAATGCACAAGGCCTTGAACTTTATTCTGTTCTTCACAGTAAGCCAATGGTAACTTTTTATTACATGGGCAATAGGCATAAATGTAGGTGTGGCTGAGAGCATTCTGGCAGCTGCATTCTGCACCGTTTGCAACTTACGAATCACTTTCTGTTGGGTGTTCATAAACAACCCATTGCAATAGTCCTATGAGGACATTACAAAGGCAGTGATCAGTGTTCTGTCTGAACAGGGAGGTAAGTATGGTAATATCTTTTTGATGGTTTTGATTTTATGGAAGGACGCAGATGCGATGGTATTTGCATGCGCAGCAAAGGTGAGCTTTCCATCCAGAATAACTCCAAGATTTTTTACCTTAGCCACTGGATTGGGAGGTGAACCCAAGTCAGTAGGGCACCAGGAGCTGGACCAGATCGGATGGAGTTTGCCAAAAACCATAACCTCCGTTTTATCGGAGTTAAGCTTAAGGCAGTTTTCTGCCATCCAGTTACTGAAGGCGAGCATGCCTAGTTGGAAATTGGCTGCTACTCTCTCTCCATTGTTTTTTATTCTGCTCCTATCGGCAGACAAACACGTTTCGGCCATGCTCGGCTTTATAAAAACAAAACAAACAAATATATATATATATATATTTATTCACTGAAAAAAAAACATAGGTTTCAGGAGTTATATAGTTAGGAATTAGCTTTTAAAAAACCTTTGAAATTCACTCAAAAAACTATAAGTTTTAGTGGTGTTATAGTTAGCTGGACATTTTACTCATACAAAACCATTGAAATTGCTCCTATATAGTTAGTTGTACTAACTATATTTCATGCACCCGCAATCCACTGCTGATGATGTCACATATTAGATCATTCATGACATGGTCAGTGACATCACTGATGACATCTCAAATGACATCACTGATGACATCACTGATGACATCATCCACTGAATGTGGTTTGCTTCGTTATTTAAATATGCATTATATATATAGCAATTTGCATTGAAGAATAAGTGGATATATATAAATAAATATTTGGATGGAGGATTTAGTAGCAGTGTAATTGACTGTTTACTTGACCAATTTATAATGTCTCACTAAATATAGTGGATAGTGACTAAACTGTGTGAATATCTGTATCACTTTGTCAGTTGTTGTGTAAACTGATTCTACAGTTGGTTACTAGCTATGTGAAAGTCTCTATTAGTTATTGATTAGTTAACTGAGTATTTGTATGGGAGTGTGAAAGTGTGTGGTTCGGTGGGGGGTGTGTGACTGTCCAAAGATGTGTGAATAGTTGATTCAGTAGATATATGAAGTTAAAACTACATGTTCTAACAGTTGTTTGGGTGAGTGAATATCTTTATGGGTGTGGTGATGAGCAAATATATTTCTCAATGGTACAGGTCCAACAAACTAGAAAAATAAAAGGCAGTGTATATGTCAGTTGTTGTATATAAATAAGTATACGTAAGACACAATGATTGTGTGAGTGACTGTATGGATAATTCTATACTTGTAATAATGATTTTATAATTCACTAAGTATGACTTACTATCTAAATGAATAGAAGAAGTGGTGTTTGTATAAGTGTTTTGCTAAGTAAATATGTAAGTATGATCCATAGTTTGCATAAGTGAGTAGGATGACTTCATATGTGAATAGGATGCATGCTGTTGTTTAATGTCGATATAGATGTATAAGTATTTTTTATAGTGTTCTATTGTTCATTGACAGCATGTATGAGTGAATCCATAGGTAAGTGATTAGATGTGGTAATACATCTATGAATCACTGAGTGGATTTTTAGATACTTGTATTGCTGTGACAATGGATTTAAATATGATACTCTGTATTTTACAAAGAGTGATGAAAAATTGTAATAGTGTATGAAAAGGTGTATGTGATTGTCACGTGGATGATGTCATCAGTGATGTCATCTGTGATGTCATTTGAAATGTCATCAGTGATGTCACTGACCATGTCATGAATGATCTAATATGTGACATCATCAGCAGTGGATTGCGGGTGCGCGAAATATAGTTAGTACAACTAACTATATAGTAGCAATTTCAATGGTTTTGTATGAGTAAAATGTCCAGCTAACTATAACACCACTAAAACTTATAGTTTTTTGAGTGAATTTCAAAGGTTTTTTAAAAGCTAATTCCTAACTATATAACTCCTGAAACCTATGGTTTTTTCAGTGAATTTCAAAGGTTTTTTAAATGCTAATTCCTAACTATATAAGGCCTGAAACCTATAGTTTTTTAAGTGAATTTGCAAGGTTTTTTAAATGCTAATTCCTAACTATATAAGGCCTGAAACGTATGGTTTTTTCAGTGAATTTCAAAGGTTTTTTAAATGCTAATTCCTAACTATATAAGGCCTGAAACCTATGGTTTTTTCAGTGAATTTGCAAGTTTTTTTTAAATGCTAATTCCTAACTATATAAGGCCTGAAACCTATGGTTTTTTCAGTGAATTTCAAAGGTTTTTTAAATGCTAATTCCTAACTATATAAGGCCTGAAACCTATGGTTTTTTCATTGAATTTGCAAGGTTTTTTAAATGCTAATTCTATTAGCGGATAACGTTTTTATATATTAAACGTTTTTAAATCTCAAATGCCTGCTTTGCTAACAGAGTTATTAAGCACAGGCACTTTTGTCTCTGGTGGCCATCTTGGGAGACTGCATATCAGAATTTTTTTAATGAAATATAAGAGGATTTGAGAAGTCACTCAAAATGTGCCCTAATTTTTCTTTCTTCAGCCCTAATCATAATTTCTATGGCAAAATGAACCTCCTCATTTTGTTCCTTTGCAAATTAAATGTTTTAAGTGTTAACACTTTATTCCAATCAAGATGACTTCAGGTGTGCCATACTTTTGTCATAAGTAAGACTGTTAGCGCTCTAGTTGTTCTTTAGAACACTCTGGGACATTCTGTGATTGGGCTATAGTTGGGCTACATCTGGCTGATATTTGGGCTACATTAGTTTTTTTTTGTCTCTGGTGGCCGTCTTTGGGCTACATTGGGCTACATTTGGGCTCTAACATATATATAGCCCAATGTAGCTCAATATATATTTTTTCAAAGTTAATTTTCGTAAAAACCACTGGAGCACATATCTTGAGACATAGCAAAGGCACATCGGGATACCAGTCCCTACAATTTTGCCAAGTTTTGTGGAAAACCATTCAGCCGTTAGGGCTAAAAGTGAGTCCAACCGCCCTATGGAAATTAACATGGGGAAAACATGTTTTGGGACCCCCCTTTTATCTTGGCCCCCGCTTGACGAATCCCCCCCCAAACTTGCAGGGAAGGACCGGAGCGACGCGAGGCAAAGTTAAGGAAAATTTCAGGAAGATTCCTCAACCGGCGCCAAAGTTATTCCCAATAGAATGTTGCGATTTCCCAATGGAAAACAATCCTAACTATGTTTTAAATCTCAAATGCCTGCTTTGCTAACAGAGTTTTTAAGCACAGGCTCTTTTGTCTCTGGTGGCCATCTTGGGAGACTGCATATCAGAATTTTTTTAATGAAATATAAGAGGATTTGAGAAGTCACTCAAAATGTGCCCTAATTTTTCTTTCTTCAGCCCTAATCATAATTTCTATGGCAAAATGAACCTCCTCATTTTGTTCCTTTGCAAATTAAATGTTTTAAGTGTTAACACTTTATTCCAATCAAGATGACTTCAGGTGTGCCATACTTTTGTCATAAGTAAGACTGTTAGCGCTCTAGTGTTCTTTAGAACACTCTGGGACATTCTGTGATTGGGCTATAGTTGGGCTACATCTGGCTGATATTTGGGCTACATTAGTTTTTTTTTGTCTCTGGTGGCCATCTTTGGGCTACATTGGGCTACATTTGGGCTCTAACATATATATAGCCCAATGTAGCTCAATATATATTTTTTCAAAGTTAATTTTCGTAAAAACCACTGGAGCACATATCTTGAGACATAGCAAAGGCACATCGGGATACCAGTCCCTACAATTTTGCCAAGTTTCGTGGAAAACCATTCAGCCGTTAGGGCTAAAAGTGAGTCCAACCGCCCTATGGAAATTAACATGGGGAAAACATGTTTTGGGACCCCCCTTTTATCTTGGCCCCCGCTTGACGAATCCCCCCCAAACTTGCAGGGAAGGACCGGAGCGACGCGAGGCAAAGTTAAGGAAAATTTCAGGAAGATTCCTCAACCGGCGCCAAAGTTATTCCCAATAGAATGTTGCGATTTCCCAATGGAAAACAATCCTAACTATGTTTTAAATCTCAAATGCCTGCTTTGCTAACAGAGTTTTTAAGCACAGGCTCTTTTGTCTCTGGTGGCCATCTTGGGAGACTGCATATCAGAATTTTTTTAATGAAATATAAGAGGATTTGAGAAGTCACTCAAAATGTGCCCTCATTTTTCTTTCTTCAGCACTAATCATAATTTCTATGGCAAAATGAACCTCCTCATTTTGTTCCTTTGCAAATTAAATGTTTTAAGTGTTAACACTTTATTCCAATCAAGATGACTTCAGGTGTGCCATACTTTTGTCATAAGTAAGACTGTTAGCGCTCTAGTTGTTCTTTAGAACACTCTGGGACATTCTGTGATTGGGCTATAGTTGGGCTACATCTGGCTGATATTTGGGCTACATTAGTTTTTTTTGTCTCTGGTGGCCGTCTTTGGGCTACATTGGGCTTCACTGGGCTACATTGGGCTACAGTTGGGCTCTAACATATATATAGCCCAATGTAGCCCAATATATATTTTTTCAAAGTTAATTTTCGTAAAAACCACTGGAGCACATATCTTGAGACATAGCAAAGGCACATCGGGCTACCAGTCCCTACAATTTTGCCAAGTTTGGTGGAAAACCATTTAGCCGTTCGGGCTAAAAGTGAGTGCAACCGCCCTATGGAAATTAACATGGGGAAAACACGTTTTGGGACCCCTCTTTTATCTCGGCCCCCGCTTGACGAATCCCCTCCAAATTTCAGGGAAGGACCGGAACGCCGCGAGGCAAAGTTAAGGAAAATTTCAGGAAGATTCCTCAACCGGCGCCAAAGTTATTCCCAATAGAATGTTGCGATTTCCCTATGGAAAACAATCCTAAGTATTTTTTAAATCTCAAATGCCTGCTTTGCTAACAGAGTTTTTAAGCACAGGCTCTTTTGTCTCTGGTGGCCATCTTGGGAGACTGCATATCAGAATTTTTTTAATGGATTAAGAGGATTTGATAAGTCACTCAAAATGTGTCCTAATTTTTCTTTCTTCAGCACTAATCATAATTTCTATGGCAAAATGTACCCCCTCATTTTGTTCCTATGCAAATTAATTGTTTTAAGTGTTAACACTTTATTCCAATCAAGATGACTACAGGTGTGCCATACTTTTGTCATAAGTAAGACTGTTAGCGCTCTAGTTGTTCCGTAGAACACTCTGGGACATTCTGTGATTGGGCTATAATTGGGCTACATCTGGCTGATATTTGGGCTACATTTTTTTTTGTCTCTGGTGGCCATCTTTGGGCTACATTGGGCTACATTGGGTTACATTGGGCTACATTTGGGCTCTAACATATATATAGCCCAATCTAGCCCAATATATATTTTTTCAAAGTTAATTTTCGTAAAAACCACTGGAGCACATATCTTGAGACATAGCAAAGGCACATTGTGGAAGGACCGGAGCGCCGCGAGGCAAAGTTAAGGAAAATTTCAGGAAGATTCCTCAACCAGCGGCAAAGTTATTCCCAATAGAATGTTGCGATTTCCCTATGGAAACCAATCCTAACTATATATACCTACTGGCTATCGCCAGTAGGTAATATATATATATTACCTACTGGCGGTCGCCAGTAGGTATATATAGTTAGGATTTTTTCTCTATGGGTTTTTTGAAAATTCTATGTCTAATAACTTTGGCGTTTGTGGACGGAATCGGCTGAAATTTTCAGGAAAATGGCACATTTTGTTTCTGAGCAGCCCTTGAAAATTTGGGGGGGGTTCGTCCAGTGGGGGCCGAGAAAAAAGGGGGGTCCCAAAACGTGTTTTTAACATTGAGTTTTCCATAGGGCGGTTGGCCTCACTTTTAGCCCGAACGGCTGAATGGATTTGCACGAAACTTGGCAAAATTGTAGGGACTGGTAGCCCGATGTGCCTTTTGTAGGTCTCAATATATGTGCTCCAGTGGATTTTGAGAAATTAACGTTTAAAAAAAGATATATATCTGTAACAGCGGACCGGTTAGCGCTCTGGTTCGCGGACTTTTCGCGCAACGGAGCTTTGTGAAGCGAAGCTGATTGGTTCTCCGGCGTCTGTCAACATTCCAAACAGTCCGTAGCGGCCGCCATCTTGTCTCTCGGTAGGATCGAGAGACAAGAGGAGGTCAAAACAAAGGGGGAAATAACTATAAGGGGGCATAGTAGATCCTCGCTGACCCCCTAGGTTTGATGTGGAGGTTTTAAAAGGGCCCCGCGGGGCAAAAAAAAAACAAAATAATAATAATCGAACGGCTGAATGGATTTGCACGAAACTTGGCAAAATATTAGGGACTGGTAGCCCGATGTGCCTTTGCTAGGTCTCAATATATGTGCTCCAGTGGATTTTGAGAAATTAACGTTTAAAAAAAGATATATATCTGTAACAGCGCTCCGCTTCGCGTACTTTTCGCGTTACGGAGCTTTGCGAAGCTGATTGGTTCTCCGGCGTCTGTCAACATTCCAAACAGTCCGTAGCGGCCACCATCTTGTCCCTCGGTAGGATTGAGAGACAAGAGGAGGCCAAAGCGAAGGGGGAAATGACCATAAGGGGGCATAGTAGATCCTTCCTGACCTCTTAGGTTTGATGTACCATTTTGCCAAGTTTGGTGTAATTCCGTTCAGCCATTCAGGCTGTAGACGTATGTAAATGTCCTATGGAAAATTGCATGGGGAAAACACATTTGAAAGTGTTGAAATTTAGAACCAATTAAAATGTTACTTTGGTTTTGTATTTGTGTGTGATGAAAGTTAATTGGTTATGTATATATGTCAAATGAGAGGAAACCACAGCCATTTTGTGATACTTCTGTCTGAGGTACATTTGTGAGGAATTTTTGGTGGTGAATTTCTGGTGTTTGATTTACACAGTACTAACACTTCTGCTACTTTTAAAAAGGTGAGTTGTTAATTTGTAAGGGGAACTATGTTGTACACTTGAAGATAATTTGAAAAATGTTTTCTGTTATTTATTTGCAGTCCTTCTGTTATACTAAATACTTGATGAAGTTAGTTTTATATTATGTATTACTAAAAACGATAAATGAAAGTGATTATTTTTTTCTGCAATTTACAGCAAGCAATTTCAAAATAAAATGGCTCACAATGAAGAGACCGTGGCAATTTCTTTTGAATTGTCCACTACATTGATTGAAATTGAGAGCACCAATAATGAAATATTGTCACAAGGAGGACATGACTTGTATGATTCCATTAGATTGATTGAAATGGACAGCACCAAGAATGAAATATTGTCACAAGGAGATGACTTGAATGATTCCACTACATTGATTGAAATTGAGAGCACCAATAATGAAATATTGTCACAAGGAGGAGATGGCTTGTATGATTCCATTAGATTGATTGAAATGGACAGCACCAATAATGAAATATTGTCACAAGGAGGAGATGACTTGAATGATTCCACTACATTGATTGAAATTGAGAGCACCAATAATGAAATATTGTCACGAGGAGATGACTTGAATGATTCCACTACATTGATTGAAATGGACAGCACCAATAATGAAATATTGTCAGAAGGAGGAGATGACTTGAATGATTTTTTTGATCAATCTCTTGATGGCGAATTTATCGAGTGTTTGGAGACCATAGAGTTACAAGAATCATCATTGCAGACTTTTAATGAGGAGATTCCAGATGAGATGATTGAAGAGGAAATTACTGATGAGGACATGTTACTAGTTGTTTCAAATTTAGAAAATTCTGAAGAATAAATTTATATTTAGAAATCAAAAATTGTTTGAGACATTATTTATTTTTATTTTTAATTTATGAGGTTGTAGCGAAGTGATTGTAGTATAAAATGAGACTTATAGTATAGAGTGCAACATTTTTATGTTACATGGTAAGTTTACTCATATTTACTTCCCTTCTGCCACTATATTATCTCCAATGTGTATTTGACATGTCTTCTTCATCTCCGGCCTCCTTTCTCTCACTGTGTGTCTCCGATGCATCTTATCGCTGGTATTTTGTGTAATTACAGAAGAGAGTAAAATAAAATAGTTCGGAACGTGAAAAGGGGGCAAAGTAGAGTACTCCTCACCCCCTAGGCCTTTTTAGGCGGTCCCAAAAGGATCAGTTTCTGCTTTCCTGAGAGATTATGGTATGAGTTCCATATACCACAATAACTTGCATTACAACATGCAAGATATCTATCTCCTATTACCAACTTTTGGAGATATTCGCGCTAAGCGCGAATATCTCCAAAAAGTAACACCTGCCCTGAGCAGTTCTTAGCCATGTTATCCAATGGGAGGTGGATAACATGGCTAAGAGTATTAGCTCGGTAATGCATGAATATCGCTGACTTTTTAGCGATATTCATGCATTGCGGCCGTTTATTATCGCATTTGCGATAAACCTTGATAATAGTAAGGTTTATCTTCGATAATTTCTGACGATGCTTAGTGGTAAAAAATTGGTTGGTAAGCATCGTTAGCGATAAATATCGCTTAACTTTGGTAATATGCCCCAACGTCTGTTAACGTTCGATTCGAAGGAAATGAGGAAGTGTTGAAAAACATTGTCTGCGCCATCTTGCCTTTTTTGAAATGCCACACTTTTGTCGTGCACGGCAGCCATTTTAGATGTCTTGACCAGACCCACTCTCTGCACGCTGTCGATTCGTAGCATGGCTCCTCACCCTCGTAAGCATCTCCCCCAGGCACTGGTCACCACCGCTCTCTGTCTTATGCATGGGCAATAAACCTTCCCCCATCTGCGCTGCTCTTCCCTGAGAATCACACTCTGTGCCCGCCCGACACCTCCCTTTCGCCCTATTCACTACCGCACCCTCTGACACTCCTCTTCCTCTGTGTCCGAATGTCCAGGCCGGTCCTAGGCTATCAGCTAGCCCTGCAGATGTAGTTTATGGCCCCAGCTGTAAAGAATCACCCCTCTTCAAAGGAGTTATAGTAGATCAAGGCCCACACCCGATGTGATCCGTCACAGCACACGCGTTCCTACTATCTGAAAACCATCCTGTATTGTGATTGGGGAGGGGACCGAGCCTGAAGCGGAAGATTCCAGGAATGACTCTTTGTACATCAAAGTTTTTACAATTATGTGTCACATTAAAAATATATAGCACTCCAACAAAGTAGTAGGAATATAAAACTTTAATAACATATAAATATATACAACAAAACAAAAACAGTAAAAACATTTAAACAACGAAGAGACCGTGGCAATTTCTTTTTAATTATCCAATAGATTTATTGAAATTGACAGCACCAATAATGAAATATTCTTGTCAGTAGCGGTCTGTTGTGCGAATAGTTCCAAGGCAGCAGAACGCGCTGAAATCTAGATGGCACGAAAGTGATGTCTAGTAAGTTGCCGCCCAGCAAAAAACGGCGTGGGGCGCCGCGGGGGTGAGTGAGTCCAGTAGGCACCACAGCTATTCTTACCGGCATTGCAGAATTACTGCTGGGGACAATGCCTGTGCTGTAGCAGGGTCACAGCAGAAACAAAAAGGATTCTGTTGAAGATGTTGTTGGTTTTCAATTTGAAAACAGTTCTGGTGTCAACTGCTATGCTAATGTAGTGGTTAATGTTTTGTTTTCTCTAGAAAATGTAAAAGAGGGGGAGGCAGTCCAAAGTTCCGTTAAAAGGGCAAAGGAAAGGATCGGTGGTTTGAACTATCAGTCAAAAAGGGGAGGGGGTGCAATAATTTTTCCTACCGGGTCACACTGTGCTTTCACCGGAAGTAAGGTCTGCAGGATTGTAGTAATTCAAAGTGAGGCTGGCGCCAGCATGGGAGCGCCGACGTCCCGCGGATACAGTTTCGTCACTCCACGGGCGATCATGGCAGTCATTCCCCATCGGGGGTCGGAGACTCCCGCGGCTCCTCTAGAATCTTCAAGGTCGTGGAGGACTACGGTGGTGGAGTCAACCAGTGACCGGGCCATTTCTTTATGTTGGGCCCGCTCTTGCCAGGTCGACCGCCATTTTGAGAGTTCGGCAGCTACCGGCGATCGCGGGGTCACATGAGCGGACGGGCTCCACCCTGCCGGGCGAGACGTTGCAGCATGGCCACAGTGGAAGAACCGTTATCTAGGTCGTTCCGAAACTGTGCAGCACTGTAGTTGTTAGGATGCCACCGCCTGGAGCGCTGAGGGTGCAGCTGGGAAGCCTCCACCTGGGGAGGCGGGAGAGGCCTGTTCGCACCGTCTCTCCCTCCCAGTGCACCCCACGGCGTCTCGCTTGAGATTTGTTATGGCCGGACCAGGCGATGAGGACGAGGGGGGGGTCGGAGGCATGTGCAAGACATCCCCCTCCAGTGTTGTCGCAGCCATTATAAAAGAAAGAAGTGTCCCGTCCGTCTTCGGGCCGGGCTTCCGGTGGATGTCGGCCGGACGCCCCTGGCTCTGGCCCCATGAACGGGTTTCTTGGTTTATCGGCTGCAGCCGGATCCCGTCGGCCTCGGCCCCCCGACCGTTGGTGGTCGGACCGGAAGAGCATGTGGCGGGACTACCTGCAACTCTCAAGGGCCACCGCGGCCGGACTGGGAGAGAGAGGGGAGGGTCGAGGAGACATTCCCCCCCCCTGCAACTGTTCAGCGTTGTAAAGGCAATCCCCTGGCCGGGTCCCGCTGGTCTCGGCCTCTCCTCCGGCTACACCCTACGTTAGGATCTCCTGGCCGAGGCGTGGCAGCAGGACCTGCCTTATATGGGCTGCTCCCGGCTGGGCGTAGCCGGAACCCTGCCCCACCTTGGAAGTTTCCAGAGTGGGGGTGGATGTTCTACTGACTTGCATTTTCCCTAGTCTATCGATTTTTTTGGCGTGGCAGGCGGTGGGACAGCGAGGGGTGATTTGGTTTCTCTTACTGTTTTTCTGGTCTCTCACCACTGGCATATTTTAACGTTTTCTTGTTTCTAGGACATTAATAGGTTTTATCATTACGTTATGTTATCGTTTCTTTGTTCGTTGTTTAATAAAAGTTCATGTTCATCAGTGGCCTACTGATTTTCGTTTTCCTATTTTTTTCTTTCCAGGTTGTTTCATGGTAAAGTTTCTGTTAACAGGATACAGTGATCACTTCGTTATTATTGCATATGTCCTTTTCACTAGGGGTGCTCTCTGGTCGGGCCAGATGACGTATCTCTAGTAAATGGTCCGGGTGAAAAAGGTGCATCAATCAGTGGGGAGTAGATAGGCATGACAGATTACAACGGGGGAGAACGGTCCGCATTACGTACCCTTTCACTACTTGCAAAGATTTTCCTACGTTTATTTGCAAACAGGGAATACCTCCAAAAAGAACTAATTCCCAAACAGTCAATGTTCGGACAATCAATCAATCAATGAGGAATGAAATAGGTACGACGTGTTAAAGGCTTGCGTTACCTACCCTTCACTATCTGCAAAGGGAGATAGAATATTCCTATTCTTCCTCGTTTGCAGGTAGAGAAGATCGTTAAGAGAATTAACTTCGAACAATTCAATGCTCGATTGAAACAATCAACAAGGGGTACTGTGAACACAAATGAACGCCGCTTATATACATACGCATTGCTATTTTCAACAGGTTGTTCCTAATGTTTCTATTTTAGCGAGGTCAAAAGAGATCCCATTAGTGGCCTACTGATTTTGCTCGATTCCTTTTGTTTTTTTACACGATTTTTCGCTATCTGCAAAGACTAAACAGAGTATTGCGACTCTGTGCTTGTTTGTAAATAGAGAATGAACCAAAGAGAACAATCAATCAAATGGAGAGAGAAGCAGGCACGACGGATTACAAAGGGGGAAAGGGCTGCGTTAACTACCCTTCACTATC
Organism: Lissotriton helveticus; assembly: GCF_964261635.1. Taxonomy (NCBI): domain Eukaryota; kingdom Metazoa; phylum Chordata; class Amphibia; order Caudata; family Salamandridae; genus Lissotriton; species Lissotriton helveticus. The sequence goes on from NC_136068.1 coordinate 1,652,789,631, forward strand.
TGCAAAGAGAGAGTACTCCTAATAGAAATGAGGGGTGGGGGGCAGCAATCAAAGCAGATCAGTGTGCATAAACACGAAAAAAAAAATTCTTACCACGTACTTGACATTCGACAGCTTATGATATTTGCTATTAAAAAACCATTGAAATTCACTGAAAAAACCATAGGTTATAGACCATATATAGTTAGGAATTAGCATTTACAAAACCTTGAAAATTCACTGAAAAAACCATAGGTTATAGACCATATATAGTTAGGAATTAGCATTTAAAAAACCTTATTTTACTCACACAAAACCATTGAAATTCCATATATAGTTAGTTGCACTAACTATATATTGCGCACCCGCAATCCACTGCTGATGATGTCACATATTACATCATTCATGACATGGTCAGTGACATCACTGATGACATCACTGATGACATCTCAAATGACATCACTGATGACATCACTGATGACAACATCCAGTGACTATGTTTCTGTAAAGTTAAAATATGTCTTACATATTGAAGAATGAGTGGATGTATAAGTGTCTGGACGAAGGATTTAGTAGGTGCATGACTGAATGTATGAGTGAGTGATTAAATGTGTCTCACTGAGTGCATGGGTTAGTGACTAAACTGTCTTAATTTGTGCATCATTATGTCTGTTGTTCTGTAAACTGCTGCATGTGTTGATCAGTAGCTATATGAGTAACTATATGGGTTATTGATTGATTGCCCAAGTATTTGCATGGGAGACTGAGTGTGTGTGTGGCTGGATGGGAGGTGTGTGACTCTGTACAGATCAATGTGTACTTGTATCAATGATTGTATAAGAGAGTAAGTATGTGTTAGTATATGGTTGAAAACGTAAGGTGCTCTATGTTTAACTGTATAGAGTAGAAAATGGAAGTGTGATTGATTCTTTACAGGACTGACTAGGTGTGTGAGTAACTCCATGGATGAGTGGCAGAGTGTGAGTGTCTGTATAGGTGTATGAGTGCATATGATTGTGTTGTAAACATGAGTGATTGTATGTATGAATGATTGTATGGGTGAATGAGTGAATGTGTGTGTAGACGTAGGAATCAGTGAGTACGTATGTAGTAACTAGTATTGGTGTGTCAATGGTTTCAAAAATTATACTCTGTTTTTAACACTGGGTGAAACAGAGGTTATATTAAAATGTGAGGAGATGCATTGTATTGTCACATGAATGATATCATCAGTGATGTGATCATTGATGTCAAGTGAGATGTCATCAGTGATGTCATTTGAGATGTCATCAGTGATGTCATCAGTGATGTCACTGACCATGTCATGAATGATGTAATATGTTACATCATCAGCAGTGGATTGCGGGTGCGCAATATATAGTTAGTGCAACTAACTATATATGGAATTTCAATGGTTTTGTGTGAGTAAAATAAGGTTTTTTAAATGCTAATTCCTAACTATATATGGTCTATAACCTATGGTTTTTTCAGTGAATTTTCAAGGTTTTGTAAATGCTAATTCCTAACTATATATGGTCTATAACCTATGGTTTTTTCAGTGAATATATATATATATATATATTACCTACTGGCGGTCGCCAGTAGGTATATATAGTTAGGATTTTTTCTCTATGGGATTTTTGAAAATTCTATGTCTAATAACTTTGGCTTTTGTGGACGGAATTGGCTGAAATTTTCAGGAAAATGGAACATTTTGTTTCTGAGCAGGCACTGCAAATTTGGGGGGGGTTTGTCAAGGGGGGGCTGAGAAAAAAGGGGGGTCCCAAAACGTGTTTTTAACATTGAGTTTTCCATAGGGCGGTTGGCCTCACTTTTAGCCCGAACGGCTGAATGGATTTGCACGAAACTTGGCAAAATTGTAGGGACTGGTAGCCCGATGTGCCTTTGCTAGGTCTCAATATATGTGCTGCAGTGGATTTTGAGAAATTAACGTTCAAAAAAAGATATATATCTGTAACAGCGGACCGGGCAGCGCTCCAGTTCGCGTACTTTTCGCGTTACGGAGCTTTGTGAAGCGAAGCTGATTGGTTCTCCGGCGTCTGTAAACATTCCAAACAGTCCGTAGCGGCTGCCATCTTGTCTCTCGGTAGGATCGAGAGACAAGAGGAGGCCAAAGCGAAGGGGCAAATGACCATAAGGGGGCATAGTAGATCCTCCCTGACCCCCTAGGTTTGATGTGGAGGTTTTAAAAGGGCCCCGCGGGGCAAAAAAAATAAAAAATAATAATAATCGAACGGCTGAATGGATTTGCACGAAACTTGGCAAAATATTAGGGACTGGTAGCCCGATGTGCCTTTGCTAGGTCTCAATATATGTGCTCCAGTGGATTTTGAGAAATTAACGTTCAAAAAAAGATATATATCTGTAACAGCGCTCCGCTTCGCGTACTTTTCGCGTTACGGAGCTTTGCGAAGCTGATTGGTTCTCCGGCGTCTGTAAACATTCCAAACAGTCCGTAGCAGCCGCCATCTTGTCTCTCGGTAGGATCGAGAGACAAGAGGAGGCCAAAGCGGAGGGGCAAATGACCATAAGGGGGCATAGTAGATCCTCCCTGACCTCTTAGGTTTGATGTACCATTTTGCCAAGTTTGGTGTGATTCCGTTCAGCCATTCAGGCTGTAGACGTATCTAAATGTCCTATGGAAAATTGCATGGGGAAAACACATTTGAAAGTGTTGAAATTTAGAACCAATTAAAATGTTACTTTGGTTTTGTATTTGTGTGTGATGAAAGTTAATTGGTTATGTATATATCTAAAATGAGAGGAAACCACAGCCATTTTGTGATACTACTGTCTGAGGTACATTTGTGAGGAATTTTTGGTGCTCAATTTCTGGTGTTTGATTTACACAGTACTAACACTTCTCCTACTTTTAAAAAGGTGAGTTGTTAATTTGTAAGGGGAACTATGTTGTACACTTTAAGATAATTTGAAAAATGTTTTCTGTTATTTATTTACAGTCCTTCTGTTATACTAAATACTTGATAAAGTTAGTTTTATATTATGTATTACTAAAAACGATAAATGAAAGTGATTATTTTTTTCTGCAATTTACAGCAAGCAATTTCAAAATAAAATGGCTCACAATGAAAAGACCGTGGCAATTTCTTTTGAATTATCCACTACATTTATTGAAATTGACAGCACCAATAATGAAGTATTCTCACAAGGAGGAGATGACTTGAATGATTTTTTGATCAATCTCTTGATGGCGAATTTATCGAATGTTTGGAGACCATAGAGTTACAAGAATCATCATTGCAGACTTTTCATGAGGAGATTCCTGATGAGATGATTGAAGAGGAAATTCCTGATGAGGACATGTTACTAGTTCTTTCAAATTTTGAAAATTCATAAGAATAAATTTATATTTAGAAATCAAAAATTGTTTGAGACATTATTCATTTTTATTTTTACTTTATGAGGTTGTAGCGAAGTGATTGTAGTATAAAATGAGACTTATAGTATATAGTGCAACATTTTTATGTTACATGGTAAGTTTACTCATATTTACTTCCCTTCTCCCACTATATTATCTCCAATGTGTATTTGACATCTCTTCTTCATCTCCGGCCTCCTTTCTCTCACTGTCTGTCTCTGATGCATCTCATCGCTGCCATTTTGTGTAATTACAGAAGAGAGTAAAATAAAATAGTTCGGAACGTGAAAAGGGGGCAAAGTAGAGTACCCCTCACCCCCTAGGCCTTCTCAGGCGGTCCCAAAAGGATCAGTTTCTGTTTTCCTGAGAGATTATGGTATGAGTTCCATATACCACAATAACTTGCATTACAACATGCAAGATATCTATCTCCTATTACCAACTTTTGGAGATATTCGCGCCAAGCGCGAATATCTCCAAAAACTAACACCTGCCCTGAGCAGTTCTTAGCCATGTTATCCAATGGGAGGTGGATAACATGGCTAAGAGCATTAGCTCGGTAATGCATGAATATCGCTGACTTTTTAGCGATATTCATGCATTGCGGCCGTTTTTTATCGCATTTGCGATAAACCTTGATAATAGCAAGGTTTATCTGCGATAATTTCTGACGATGCCTAGCGGTAAAAAATTCGTTGCTAAGCATCGTTAGCGATAAATATCGCTTAACTTTGGTAATATGCACCAACGTCTGTTAACGTTCGATTAGAAGGAAATGAGGAAGTGTTGAAAAACATTGTCTGCGCCATCTTGCCTTTTTTGAAATGCCACACTTTTGTCGTGCACGGCAGCCATTTTAGATGCCTTGACCAGACCCACTCTCTGCACGCTGTTGATCCGTAGCATGGCTCCCCACCCTCGCAAGCATCTTCCCCAGGCACTGGTCACCCCCACTCTCTGTCTTATGCATCGGCAATAAACCTCCCCCCATCTGCGCTGCTCTTCCCTGAGAATCACACTCTGTGCCCGCCCGACACCTCCCTTTCGCCCTATTCACTACCGCACCCTCTGACACTCCTCTTCCTCTGTGTCCGATTGTCCAGGCTATCAGCTAGCCCTGCAGATGTAGTTTATGGCCCCAGCTGTAAAGAATCACCCCTCTTCAAAGGAGTTATAGTAGATCAAGGCCCACACCCGATGAGATCCGTCAAACCACACGCATTCCTACTATCTGAAAACCATCCTGTATTGTGATTGGGGAGGGGACCGAGCCTGAAGCGGAAGATTCCAGGGATGACTCTTTGTACATCAAAGTTTTTACAATTATGTGTCACATTAAAAATATATAGCACTCCAACAAAGTAGTAGGAATATAAAACTTTAATAACTTATAAATATATACAACAAAACAAAAACAGTAAAAACATTTAAACAATGAAGAGACCGTGGCAATTTCTTTTGAATTATCCACTACATTTAATGAAATTATCTCTTGATGGCGAATTTATCGAATGTTTGGAGACCATAGAGTTACAAGAATCATCATTGCAGACTTTTCATGAGGAGATTCCTGATGAGATGATTGAAGAGGAAATTCCTGATGAGGACATGTTACTAGTTCTTTCAAATTATGAAAATTCAGAAGATGTTGCCTGGGGGTGGGTCATCAGTAGCGGTCTGTTGTGCGAATAGTTCCAAGGCAGCAGAACGCGCTGAAATCTAGATGGCACGAAGGTGATGTCTAGTAAGTTGCCGCCCAGCAAATAACGGCGTGGGGCGCCGCGGGGGGGGGGAGGCAGTCCAAAGTTCTGTTAAAAGGGCAAAGGAAAGGATCGGTGGTTTGAACCATCAGTCAAAAAGGGGAGGGGGTGCAACAATTTTTCCTACCGGGTCACACCGTGCTTTCACCGGAACTGAGGTCTGCAGGATTCTAGTCATTCAAACTGAGGCTGGCGCCAGCATGGGAGCGCCGACGTCCCGCGGCTACAGTTTCGTCACTCCACGGGCGATCATGGCAGTCATTCCCCATCGGGGGTGTCTGCGGGGGTCGGGGACTCCCGCGGCTCCTCTAGAATCTTCAAGGTCGTGGAGGACTACGGTGGTGGAGTCAACCAGTGACCGGGCCATTTCTTTATGCTGGGCCCGCTCTTGCCAGGTCGACCGCCATTTTGAGAGTTCGGTAGCTACTGGCGATCGCGGGGTCAAATGAGCGGACGGGCTCCACCCTGACGGGCGAGACGTTGCAGCATCGCCACAGTGGAAGAACCCTTTTCCGGGCGCCTGGAGCGCTGAGGGTGCAGCTGGGAAGCCTCCACCTGGGGAGGCGGGAGAGGCCTGTTCGCACCGTCTCTCCCACCCAGTGCACCCCACGGCGTCTCGCTTGACATTTGTTATGGCCGGACCAGGCGATGAGGACGAGGGGGGGGGTCGGAGGCATGTGCAAGACATCCCCCCCCAGTGTTGTCGCAGCCATTATAAAAGAAAGAAGAAATGTCCCGTCCGTCTTTGGGCCGGACCTCCGGTGGATGGCGGCCGGACGCCCTTTGCTCTGGCCCCATGAACGGGTTCCTTGGCTCATCGGCTGCAGCCGGATCCCGTCGGCCCCAGCCCCCGGCCGTTGGTGGCCGGACCGGGAGAGAGAGTGGGGGGACAACCTGCAACTCTCAAGTGCCACCACGGCCGGACTGGGAGAGAGAGGGGAGGGTCGAGGACATAGACATTCCCCCCCCTGCAACTCTCCAGTGTTGTCAATCCCCCTGGCCGGGTCCCGCTGGCCTCGGCCGCTCCTCTGGCTACTCCTTACGTGATGATCTCCTGGCCGACGGTTGGCAGCAGGACCCGCCTTATATGTGTTGCTTCCGGCTGGGCGTAGCTGGAAACCTGTTGCACTTTGGAAGTTTCCAGAATGGGGCGGATGTCTGCTGACTTGTATCTTTCCCAGTTTGCCGTTATTTGGCCGTGGCAGGCGTTGGGACAGACACGTTTTGGGGCAGTGAGGGGCGATGAAGCCTCGTTGCCTTGTGGCCGTTGCAATGTCACACTTGGTTTCTCTTACTGTTTTCAGGTTTCTTATTACGGGCTTACTTCTAACGTTTCTTGTTTCTAGGACAATAATAGGTTTTATCATTACGCATTGTTATCGTTTCTTTGTTTGTTATTTAATAAAAAGTTCATTAGTGGCCTACTGATTTTCGTTTTCCTATTCCTTTCTTTCCAGGTTGTTTCATGCTAAAGTTTCTGTTAACAGGATACAGTGATCACTTCGTTATTATTGCATATGCCCTTTTCACTAGGGGTGCTCTCTGGTCGGGCCAGATGACCTATCTCTAGTAAATGGTCCGGGTGAAACAGGTGCATCAATCAGTGGGGAGTAGATAGGCATGACAGATTACAACGGGTGAGAAAGGTCCGCATTACCTACCCTTTCACTACTTGAAAAGATTTTCCTACGTTTATTTGCAAACAGGGAATACCTCCAAAAAGAACCAATTCCCAAACAGTCAATGTTCGGGCAAACAATCAATCAATGAGGAACGAAATAGGCACGACGTGTTAAAGGTTTGCGTTACCTACCCTTCACTATCTGCAAAGGGAGAGAGAATATTCCTATTCTTCCTCGTTTGCAGGCAGAGAAGATCCTTAAGAGAACCAACTTCGAACAATTCAATGCTCGATTCAAACAATCAACAAGGGGTACTGTGAACACAAATGAACGCCGCTTATGTACATACACATTGCTATTTTCAACAGGTTGTTCCTAATGTTTCTATTTTAGCGAGGTCAAAAAGAGATCCCATTAGTGGCCTACTGATTTTGCTCGATTCCTTTAGTTTTTTTACACGATTTTTCGCTATCTGCAAAGACTAAACAGAGTATTGCGACTCTGTGCTTGTTTGTAAATAGAGAATGAACCAAAGAGAACAATCAATCAAATGGAGAGAGAAGCAGGCACGACGGATTACAACGGGGGCAAAGGCCTGCGTTAACTACCCTTCACTATCTGCAAAGAGAGAGTACTCCTAATAGAAATGAGGGGGGGGGGCAGCATTCAAAGCAGATCAGTGTGCATAAACACGAAAATGTTTTTACTTACCACGTACTTGACATTTGACAGCTTATGATATTTGCTATTAAAAAACCATTGAAATTCACTGAAAAAACCATAGGTTATAGACCATATATAGTTAGGAATTAGCATTTACAAAACCTTGAAAATTCACTGAAAAAACCATAGGTTATAGACTATATATAGTTAGGAATTAGCATTTACAAAACCTTGAAAATTCACTGAAAAAAACATAGGTTATAGACCATATATCGTTAGGAATTAGCATTTAAAAAACCTTATTTTACTCACACAAAACCATTGAAATTCCATATATAGTTAGTTGCACTAACTATATATCGCGCACCCGCAATCCACTGCTGATGATGTCACATATTACATCATTCATGACATGGTCAGTGACATCACTGATGACATCACTGATGACATCTCAAATGACATCACTGATGACATCACTGATGACATCTCATTTGACATCAATGACCACATCACTGATGATATCATTCATGTGACAATACAATGCATCTCCTCACACTTTAATATAACCTCTGTTACACCCAGTGTTAAATACAGAGTATAATTTTTGAAACCATTGACACACCAATACTAGTTACTGCATACGCACTCACTGATTCCTACGTCTACACACACATTCACTCATTCACCCATGCAATCATTCATACATACAATCACTCATCTTTACAACACTATCATATGCACTCATACACCTATACAGACACTCACACTCTGCCACTCATCCATGGAGTTACTCACACACCTAGTCAGTCCTGTAAAGAATCAATCACACTTCCATTTTCTATTTTTTCCATTTTCCATTTAAACATAGAGTACCTTACATTTTCAAACATATACTAACACATACTTACTCTCTTATACAATCATTGATACAAGTACACATTGATCTGCACAGAGTCACACATCTCCCAGCCAGCCACACACACACTCAGTCTCCCATACAAATACTTGGACAATCAATCAATAACCCATATAGTTACTCATATAGCTACTGATCAACACATGCAGCAGTTTACAGAACAACAGACATAATGATGCACAAATTAAGACAGTTTAGTCACTAACCCATGCACTCAGTGAGACACATTTAATCACTCACTCATACAGTCAGTCACGCACCTAAATCCTTCATCCAGACACTTATACATCTACTCATTCTTCAATATGTAAAACATATTTAAACTTTACAGAAACACACAGTCAATGGATGATGTCATCAGTGATGTCATCAGTGATGTCATTTGAGATGTCATCAGTGATGTCATCAGTGATGTCACTGACCATGTCATGAATGATGTAATATGTGACATCATCAACAGTGGATTGCGGGTGCGCGATATATAGTTAGTGCAACTAACTATATATGGAATTTCAATGGTTTTGTGTGAGTAAAATAAGGTTTTTTAAATGCTAATTCCTAACGATATATGGTCTATAACCTATGGTTTTTTCAGTGAATTTTCAAGGTTTTGTAAATGCTAATTCCTAACTATATATGGTCTATAACCTATGGTTTTTTCAGTGAATTTTCAAGGTTTTGTAAATGCTAATTCCTAACTATATATGGTCTATAACCTATGGTTTTTTCAGTGAATATATATATATATATATATTCACTGAAAAAACCATAGGTTATTGAAATTCGCATATATAGTTATTTGTACTAACTATATATCGCGCACCCGCAATCCACTGCTGATCATGTCACATGTGTATCTAAGGTTATATTAGAGTCTGAAGAGGTTCATCGTATTATCACATGAATGATGTCATCAGTGATGTGATCAGTAATGTCAAATGAGATGTCATCAGTGATGTCATTTGAGATGTCATCAGTGATGTCATCAGTGATGTCATTTGAGATGTCATCAGTGATGTCATCAGTGATGTCACTGACCATGTCATGAATGATGTAATATGTGACATGATCAGCAGTGGATTGCGGGTGCGCGATATATAGTTAGTGCAACTAATTATATATGCGAATTTCAATGGTTTTGTGTGAGTAAAATAAGGTTTTGTAAATGCTAATTCCTAACTATATATGGTGTATAACCTATGGTTTTTTCAGTGAATTTTCAAGGTTTTGTAAATGCTAATTCCTAACTATATATGGTCTATAACCTATGTTTTTTTCAGTGAATTTCAATGGTTTTTTAATAGCAAATATCAAAAGCTTTAAAATGTATTCTTCTTTAAATCGAAAAATATATTTTATATGTTTTTAATACAAATTATTTTTGTATTTTTTTTCATTATTTTTTTTTTGTTTCGCTCCCGGTCCGTGAACCGGGTAGCTTCCCGTTAGCTCAATTTGGTGCCGCGACCCACTCCGCGTACCGGTAAACGTTCCGTTTGCGCAACTGCCGCGTTAGAAAACAACATTGTGACGCGTCGCGTAAGCGCGACGTATGGCGTTCTCGCGTAATGCGTCTTATGACGCGCCGCGTTAGCGCACCCGGAAGTGCTCCGGAGCGTGAACCGAGGCGCGAAGCGCAGCTCCCCGGAAGCGATCCGGGGCGCGGCGCGCAGCGCGTAACGTAAGCGTAACAGGTCATGTGACTTGTTAATAAAACTTTTCATTGGTTCATTTCACTTTTGGTTTCCTAATGATGTAAGGCTAGGTCATGTGACCTAAAAATAACACTTTTCATTTGTTTAGAACTATTTTTTTTCCAAAATGATGAAAGCCCCCACCTTTTTTCTCACTCTGACTTTCAACTTTGTGAGAGGAAGACCTATTTTGCTTACTAAAAAATGGTTTCAGAAGTAGCTGTAGCTGGTGCACCCCCACCACCACCACCACCTCCTAGGAAGAGAGGACCACCTACTCAGGTTATCCTTCAGCAAGAGGAGGAAGAAGAGGAAGAGGAGCAAGAGGGGAGGCATTTTTTGCCTGAGGAGCCAAGGAGGTCCCATGTAAAAGAAAATTTCATCTGGCAATTTTACAAATTTCCCCGGGGCCAAAAGAAAGTAAATACCCGCTATGTTACCTGCCTCATCTGCAAAAAAGATCTGTCCAGAGGGACTGATAAGAAATACAGCTATGGCAATTACACCATGCATTGCTACATGGAGAGGTGGCCCCCTATAAATTATAGTGCTGCGCAGGTACGTGACCTGCAGGATAACCCCCCTCCTGTGGCCAGAACATCAAATGAAGAGGCAGTGACGGGACCAGAGGCGAGGGAGATGGTCCCAAATATACAGATGAAGTTTTGGAATGTGAAACAAGTGTGCGTTTATTGCGGCCAATTGATTTGCTAAAGGGAGAGTAGCATAAATTTAATCAACGTAGCTATTGACAATCATATTTGTCCAAAACACCCCAGAAAATAAATTATCTTTTTTTTTGTTGCTCCTTTTGAGCCCTTTATAATGAATCATTTTCGTCCCCCCCCCAAAAAAACAAAAAAAATATAAAACAACAAAAATAATTTAAAAAAAAGTTCTTTTCAGAACTACCTCCCCTTTATAAAAAATTGCTAGAATGTTTAGCACTCTGGCAAGCTCTATTTCTTTTGATTCGCTTCCTGGTTCGCGCGCCGGTATGCGAACCGGAAGCAAACCAGAATTTTTTTTTTTTTTTTAAAAAGAAGAGTAAGTATAAGGGAAGGAAACAGAGAGTAATGTTAAAAGAAAGACAGCTAGAGGCAGTAACACAGAGATACTGTTTAATAGATCTATTTACAGAAGAAAAGATGGAAGAGGGTATAATTGTGAAAAACAAAATAGATAAGGAAGTGAAAGAAAAAAAGGAGAGTAGAAGAATAATAAGCAAGAGTTTCTTAGAGAATGTGAGTGAATGTTCAAATTAAGAAGAAAAACAGTAAAGGATGTGGAATGAGAGGTAGGGATAGAACCGGACTAAAAGAACAATCCTAAGGGAAAGTGTTAAGAAAATAGTGAGCGATAATAAATAGGAATAAAACAAGATGTATGATAGTGACTAAAGTTAAAACATGTGGAATAACAGAGAGAAAAAACAGAAAGCAGAAAAGAAGAAGTGACAGAAAAGGAATGATTGAAACAGCAAAGAAATGTAAATAACATAGGGGCATATTATCAACACAGGCGATAAAATTATCGCTGCTTTTATCGGCAGAAAACTGCGGCTAAAGCCGCTTTTGCAGCAGTTTTCTGCCGATAAAAGCAGCGATAATTTTATCGCCTGTGTTGATAATATGCCCCTTAGTGTGCTTGAACTACAGGGAGAAAGCATAATGAACAAGTAGTGAAACAGTGATGAGTCAGAGATAGTGAGAGTAATAGAGACGGAGTGAGTGAACAGGAGTGAGGAACTATGAGAACAGAGGGACTGAGAAAAGGAGTGGAGGGAGTAGAGTATGTAAGTAATAGAAAAAGGAATGAGGGAAGTATCAAAGGCAGGAAACTGAGGGTTAAATAAATGAAGCAGTGGAACTAATAGAAGTTAAATGTGATAGAAATGTAACGAAAAGAGTACACAACACTTACCTTATAATTGTCGTTAACTTAGTCACTTGTTATTTTTATACTTTCAATCGGTGAAAGAAACAACAAAAATTTGAAAAATATTAAAACATGTATTTAAAAATTAGAAAAGACAAGGGAAAAGATTGACAATCATCTAATTTTACAAAGAAATAAAGTTAGATACAAACATGCAGAAAAAAAAAGAGAAAGAAAAGGTGATAGACAGTCAGAGACAAAAAGAAATTGTAATAGAGTAAATTACTAAGAGAAAAAAAGGAAGATGCTTTCAGTGACAGAAAAGAAGGATAGAAGAGAAAACTAAATTGAAGTTGTGTAAGCTACTAAAAGAAAGTGAGTAAGGTAAACTATATGAGGAAAGGGTGAATAAGGAAAAGAGAGTGAGGGAGAGAGGAGACAGAGGAAGTGAAGGAAAGAGTGTCAGATATAGACTGAGTGAGGCAACAAAGAAAGATAAATGAGTGAGGGTGAGTTATACTAACTGATTGCACCAAAAAAGGAGAACCCAAAAATATTTAATTTAGAAAACAAAGGGAGGAAAAATGGAAAAGACAAGCGAATCAGAAGGTCTAAAAGCTGGAAAATGGTGCAAGGGAGAAAAGAAAAAAGCAGAGTTGGATTAGGGAAACAAAGGTTGAAAGATAAGTGGAGTTAGAGAGCAAGGGTGAAAGAGAATAAAACAAAAGGCAATGTGAGTATGTAAGGAGGATTGATAGAAGGTAGTAAAAGATGAGTGAGCATGAGATAAGACGAGTACAAATTAAAATTAACTATACAAAGTACAGAATTAATTATACATGTTAAATGGTTTATTTTTGCTGTTCTCAGAATATATCAAATTTCACTAAAAACAGTGAGTTGAAGGTATTCATCATATAACAGCGGGGAAAAAAAACACAATCAAAATGATTGTGTTTAAAAAAACCATATAACATAACCAATCAGAAATCAGAACTCCTTAAAAGTAACTTACTTTTTATGACGTCGAAGGATGTCCTATGAACAGCTTATACTCTGTTGTGCTGTTATTATTTTCAGCCCGCCACTTTCTGAAAGAAAAGCTCCATCGTTTTGACAAATATGTTACATACAATAAATGACTTCTCGCTCTCTACCGCACTTTTCCTCAAGGCCAAATCATGTAAGAGCCATTTATAACTCTTGGAATTCTTCTAAGCAAATCCCGTCATTTTCTTTTTTCGCAACTTTCAGAAAGAAAACGTTCAAGATCACTTTCACAATCCTGTACTAGTAATATCTCACCCTTCTTGCTCACTCATGTTCCACATTTCCTATGACATTGATACTGCTTACTATGAGACACACTTACACTACCTCTATGACTACTACAATTATTTAGTTCTCTACATCACTTTTAATCACAAAGCAATTTAAAACAGTACATAAAATTATATCAACTCCTAGAATCATTATAGGCCAGTTACCTGCCCTAAATTCTCTCTTCTGAAAACACAAAGTAAGAATATTTTAAGTCAAAAGGCAACATTGTATCATAGTCAAATGGGAATCATTTACGAAACACCAGCATTTTTTACATTTTACATAAGCTGTGTAATAAGTGGATGTTGTCAAAGGACCATCATGTCATATAATAGCTGCAGTTACAAATGTTCTTCCTAAAATCAACGACTGTGTAGCCACAACATTTGTAATTAAAGTTGAAAACTTACTTTCATCAGGTTTATATAGTTGGAATTTTAAAATGACATTATAACCAAAAGTTTGTACAAATATTGTGGACAGCATTGCAGACTTACATTACCTCTACTCCATGTTTTGATTGGCTGCTTGAATTAGCTTATTAAAAGAAAAAGTTTTTCTGAACTCATTCAAAGTGCAGTTTTTTTTCCATGACGTCAAGTGTTATGGTAAGAACACCGTTTGCTTTGGGAAATACTCTGTTGTCCTTTAAATAATCAGTGCCCACCACTTTCTGTAAGAAAACCTTCTTTTTTTTCAGGAACTACTTAAAACTCAAAAATAACTTTTTACTCTGTACTACACTTATCCTCAAGGCCAAATAGTGTAGGAGCCATTAGAACCTCTTGAAATTCCTCAGAGCAAATCCCGAGATCCTTTCCCTAAAATTTTGGTTGTAAAAACACCAGGTAAGAATTTTTAAGGTCAAAAGGCAACTTTTCTTTGAAAGTTAAAACAGAATCATTGCAGAATGACCAGCCGTTTCTAGACTTCAAATAAGCTGTGTAATGTCCTGATTTTGTTGAAGGACCGTCATGATATATAATTGCTGTAGTTACAAAAGTCCTTCCTGATATTGACAACTGCGAAGCCACAAAATTTTTAATTAAAGTTGTCAATTTTGTTCCATCAGGCCTACATCGTTGGAACATCAAAATGACATACTGGCGATATGTTTGTATAAATAATGTGGACAGCATTGCAGACTTACATTGGCTACACTCCATGTTGTGATCGGCTGCTTTTACTAGCTTATTAAAGGACACTGATTTACTGTCTGGCAAAGTTAAATATATAAATCTTTCTGAGTCTACACTAGTAGTACTTGATACCCTACAGTTCTCGCAGTCATGCTGCCATTGATAAGAAAGGCCAAACAGATGATCTACATCTACACCTTCATCTTGCAATACATCAAGCATATACATTAAAAACTCCTGACAATCTTGCTGAATATTTTGAGAGAATTGCGTTTGACCTGAACATTTGTCTAACAGATTTCGAATTTCAGACACACTTTCTATTTTTGTTCTATCAGTGCTACATTTCTCTAACACAGAATTCAACAAGCAGCAAAAACTTTGATCCGAATTGATCACAATCTGTTCTTTTAAACTTTCTAGAGAAAAGACAACATTAACCACTACATTAGCATAGCAGTTGACACCAGAACTATTTTCAAATTGAAAACCAACAACATCTTCAACAGAATCCTTTTTCTTTCTGCTTATATTTTCATGTTCATCGACTTTTCGTCTTTTTGCTACAACCTCTCTACTATTGGTCACATTTCTTCGTTTCCGGCCTACCACACGTTTCTCAAACAAAGGATATTGAGGCAAATGTGGCGCATACTCTCTTCTTAACCTATTGTATTCCTTAACACAATCTAGATCCACACAAATGTTTGTGACATCACACTCAATCAAGTACAATCCCGATAAAGTTCTGACTCGTGACAATGCCACATATGCCATACCCTCCTTGAACACAGAACTGCCAATATTCACCAATGCACTGTCTACACTTAAACCTTGCGATTTATGGATTGTCACTGCATATGCCAAGCAAACAGGAAACTGCTTACGGCGAACATATAAGTCTT
The DNA here is from genome assembly GCF_964261635.1 of Lissotriton helveticus. Taxonomy (NCBI): domain Eukaryota; kingdom Metazoa; phylum Chordata; class Amphibia; order Caudata; family Salamandridae; genus Lissotriton; species Lissotriton helveticus. The sequence continues at coordinate 1,652,804,910 of NC_136068.1, forward strand.
TTACAAGCAAAAACCTAGCAGAGCAACGACCAATTAGCTGTACTTCCTCAATGCCATCAAATTTAATTTTTAAAAATTCAATTCCATCTCTATTTCTGTATTTCTCAAAATCAACAACATTACCCATTGATCCATTTACCAGACCTCTTTCAACATGTAAATTCCTTCTCAAAATGATACGGCAATTTAAGCACACATTCAGAGTCTTTTCAAAACCAGCAGTTTTAGATATAGTCTTCTCTAATTAATCCAATTTAGATTTCAAATTCTCAGACAAAATAATTGTTGCTCCCATATGCTCTATTCTGTCAATAGCTTCCAGTTTCACAATCTCTTGGTTTTCTAAATTCAACATTTTGTTGTTGAAGCTGGCGCATTCTGCAAGACTTGGCATCAAACATATTCCAGATTTCTTCTCAGTAATTTTCCGAAAAATATTCTCTGGCACAACGTCTTCTTCTGGATACAAATTTGACAGTAATCGTGCACGTAAAGCTTCTTTCCCATGCTTGGTCACTTTTTCGATTCTAACATCTTGTAGAATATTCTTATAATCTTCATCCTTCGCTTGACGCATATTTTCACGCAGTTCAGCATAACTGAAGTTTAACCATATATTAACGTTGCCAATGCTCCCTAGGCACTTCCTGGTTTCTTCATGCGTAAGTAGTTTAAAAACTGGTTGTCCTTTCACTGGTGTCAGCTGCAGAAGATCAATGATGTGTTTGCCACCAAATAACACATCATACTCTGTTTTGAGAACTTCTTGCATTCTCAAATGCACAAAGGCAAGCATGACATTGGAAACCATGCTTACTTCGTCAATGATAAGAAGTTTCATTTTCCTCAAGACTCTGGAAACTTCACAACAAGCATCTCCAGATAACTTGTGGTATTGTAATTTGTTATCATGCTCCTCTGGCAGCATCAGTAGACGATGCAAAGTAATACCTTTAATGTTATGTGCTGCCAGTCCAGTTGGAGCGGTGACAACACAAGACAGCGACGACTCAGTCCTTTTCTGCAAATAACATGAAATTGCTTTAATGAGGAAACTTTTTCCAGTTCCCGCTTCTCCACTCACGTACAGTCGGACAGGCTTCAACGACGTACATGAGCACTCTTTCTTCTCATGACTTAATCCATGATCAATTTGTTTGGTAACTTCGTCATATATTTTCCTCGGCTCAACGTTGAGTTGTCTTTCCAAGTCTTCTAAGTTAACCGCATCCTCCTGAGCATGTGCCATGGCTCTTTCCACTTCAATCATGGCAGTGGCAGCTTAATTTTCGATAACTGGTCCTCCTAGTGGATCCTGACTCAATGAAACAGAACTCTGACTGTCCTGAGAACTGTCTCTAGCAATCTCGGCTGCAATCGTTGCTTCCTGCTCGATTTCCGCATTCAATATTTCTAGATATTTGGGAAAAACAGGACATTCTATGGTCTCCTTGGCGGCATTGAAAGAGTCTTTGTAACAGAGGAAATCTCCAAGCAGTTCCTCTTCTGCTCGCCAAGGCTTGAAAAGTTGCAAAAGAGCTAAATAGAAAAACTCTTTTCTTTCAGGAGATTCGCCACTCAATTTTCGATGGTTTACCAATTGGCATTTTGTTTGCTTGACCAGACATCCCTCACTTCCAATTACAGCATACACTCCTTTATCAATATCTTCTTTGATGTTCCTCTTGAATATGTAATTTTGTAGAACCTCATACAGACAAACATTCTCGAGGTGACTGCTTCATTTTGGATAATATGTATCCAACATGTTGGTCTTCAAAATATCGGTACTGTTTGGCTCCTTTTCCGCCAAATACTCAATTTCCCGCACAGGTTTCAGAACTCGATTACGCGTTGCAGCAAGACCAAGACTCGCCCAAATGATACTCCTAGATTTGGCATAGAGACTTGCTGAAGATAACCGGTCAGAACATTCGTAAGCTCCGATTTCTCGATGCGACAACTTCTTCAGACTGAACTGTACAACTTCTTACTGTTATGTTATGTTATGCACTTTTATTAGGCGCACAGCTGCTCCAGCGAAGGAGCGGCCTGGCGCCTGGCGTCCTGAGGCTCTTTTCATGGGAAATGTCCTCCCACATATCCTTCAATTCTGTCTTTTCTTTTTTTGTGATGTAAGATGTCACATAACGAGCCACAGCCATACAGTTATCAGCCACAAACTGTATATCCATGTTAGCATTCCACATGGACAAAATCACTGGGTTGTAGTCGTTGATGTACTTGGACTCTTTGTTTCTTTTCAAATTGTATGTATTATGTCACAGCGAAGACATCAAACTGTTCACTCTTCCTTTAGAAATCACCGGTCGTGGAAAGCTGAAACGACATTTTGTGTAGAACTTGTCCTTGTTTCTGAATTTACGACGACAGTACTTTCCACAACGATGGCTTTGAAAGCGTAAAACCTGTTCTCTTAGGCTTTTCTCTTCCTTTGTCTTTGGAACAGCACATGTAGAATACTGTTCTATGAAACTCATCACTAAGTCATCCGGATCTGTTCCAAATTTGGGTGCATCTTTGATCCATAGCAGCATATGTATATGAGGAGCACCTCTTGCTTGATACTCCTTTCTCCAGAAGAAATCCAACACCTCTCCAAGAGGTGGATTTTTCTTGTTCATGATGAAAGACATCATAGCTTCAAATCTATGATTGAAGTACCTGCATAAATTCACTGGATCCAAAGAGCACAGTTCTCCGGGTGTCTTGAATTCGATATTTTCAATGTTTCCATTTGCCTCTCGTAGAAATTCAAGTAAGTCTTCCCAGCCATACTCGGCACAGCTGAGAGTGAGGGACCATGTGGGAGTTCCTAAGTTCCTCAGCATACATTTTAAATCACCATGACGACGGTACCAGTACTCATTAGTACCACGCTGACACGCCATGAGATTAATCAGGTGAGAATCCAAAATACTGTCTTGCACATTGACTTTATCCATAAAGTCCCTTGCCGAGATATTTTGCATCTGTACACCACTTTTCAAAATGTGGTTCACTGCATATGACAGTCCAGACAGATCACTTTCAAACAGTAGATGAAACAAATAGGGAATGCATTGACGAAACCTAAGATCTTCTGCATACAATCGTAAAGTCCGGTATTCAGAAGCAGGAATTTGATGAGGTCGCTCATCATATCTTCCTCCTTGACCTGTTGGAAATAGCTGTGGGAAACACCGAGCTTCCAAACTTTCCTCCCAAACACTAATGGGACTCCCTTTGACTTGTTTCATTTGAAACAACTCAATAGCATTCCCCATGACTTCCTTGGAATGCAAAGGATGAACACTATAATGTTCATATATTTCTTCATTTTTAGAGGCTTCTACTTTCTCAATTTGTCCAGCACACAAATCGCTGTCCTCTTCTTCACTTACTTCCTCTTCTGCAACACATACATTCTTGTAGTGCTGATTGTTTTTCATCAAATACAATGTTGCCTTTTTGAGTTTCCTAACATCCACTAAATCTTGCCAGATTTTTTTACTCTTTGTCGGAACCCTGTTAACTAAGATAACCAGAGGTTCCTCTTCCACTTTCTCTACTCCAATTGTATTAATGTTTTTCTTCAAATCTAGAGGCAAATAAACAACTCTTCCCTTTAATCCTCTCTGTAAATCTGATGGAGGCAATTTCCCAGTCTTTGGCTCCATTCGTACAATAGCCTGAAAGGGATGGACACTTTGAATCAAAATAGATTCATAAGTATTTAAATCCTTCAATTCAGAAGGAATGTCAACCAATTCCAGATTATTATGAACCGCTCTAGCAGGCATCAGGTTTTGATTTAATTTGCTACAACAATAAGTACACACACGTAGATCCGATCCCAAATCAAAACAATTTTCTACCATCAAGTATGTTGCGAAATCCTTCCATTCACTATTATTTTCCATTTCACTTTTTGCATATAAATCCACTAACTTAGTCTGATTCTTATAATAAGTGCGTCGACAACACACACAAGTGAAGTTAGGCCTCTCACTTGATTTCACCTGAAACGTGGCAATTTCCTTCTGAAAATTATCTGTACTGGAAATCTGTACACTCTCTTCCACATTACCTTCTTCTTCTGGGTCAATTTCAACATTCTCCTCTTTACTAGCAAAGTAACAAAACTCAATTTCTGCACAAATATTCTTCACATCTACTTCTGAACCATGCAAAAGAGCAGTGCATAATTGTTTATGCATAATTGCTGGACTCTTAGCATAATACAACATTCTAACTAATTTCCTCACTTTATTATCATGCACTGCTAGCATCCTGAAATGATGAAAAACACTCTGGCATATTCTCCTGGAAAGACAAGCCAATGAATGACCATGCAAACCCGTCACTTCTCTCACTCTGCAAGGATCTAATTCTTGCAACAACTTCATTTTCTGTTTCAAACTTTTCTTATTAAATCTCCATAGAAAATCACAAAGCAAATTGATGGAATCCTGTCGCACACTGCAAATACTACTACACTTCCAGGTATACACTGGTCACTTAGGACGTTTTCCTAAAACCTCATTTCCTAACACCTCTTCTGCCTCTGTTGTCACAAGTTTTTCTTTTTCAACCGGACAACCATCTTTCACCTCATATGCTCGACCACTGGTGTCAACTGCATGCACCAAATCATTATCCTGGAAATAACTCTCCTCATTAAAAAATGCCTCACAACTTGAACTATGTATCCATTCTCCTGAAAAAACTTCACAAAAATTACTACGATTAACTGTTCTCTATCATCTACTATTTGATTTGAAATCATAAATTGCCTTGTTTAGTTTCCTAATTCTATTGATTATCAAAATAAATAACTTTCGCTTAATTTCGAATGCCTGATCAATAATTTTCTCATGATTTTTCTTTCTTTTATAAAAAGCCACTTTCTGTTGACCTTTCTTAATATTTTGTAACAAATTGCCAATTATCCTGTTGCGGAACATTCGTCTACGAATGTCCCTAAACTGATTTTTCCTTCTACTACCATGCACAGAGTTATCTCCTGCTCTAGCAGTAACATTTTTGATTGGCCTTCCCTTTCCGTTTAAATTGGCTCTCTTTTTCTGGACTAAAACATGTTCTGTAGTGATACTTTTTTTTCTGGAAATGTTTCTTAGGAATGATTTCGTTGTCTTACCCGGAGCTTTCTTGGTGACTTGACGAGTTTTTATTGTAGAGGACAGCTGCAAGCATGTAGTAAGCTGCTGTGTTTGACGTTTTATAGCCTGTCTCCTTCTTTCCTTCGATGGCATTGTGTAATTTTGAAATGATCTGCAGTTGAATCTGTGGTAAAATATAATAAAAAATTTTATTAACCACTATTACCAAACAGTAAATCAATAACAGTCGTCAAAAAATTAACACACTAGTTGTCAATTCTACATACAATAATTTTTAGTGCATTGGCAAATTTAAAACTGACAAATAGTAGCAAAGAAATGGAATGCTTCTACATTTGACCTGTGCTCTTTTATATGTGAATCTGAACTAATTTTATTAGCATATTTCACTATTTTATTAAAGACACTTCACACAAGCTGTTTTTGAAGTTGTATTTAATTTTAAATGAAACGGTTAACATGGTTACTTTTCATTTCCAGTAACTTAAATTTATTTTTAAAAGTCTTTATAGGCTAATAGGCTCGAATAGGTCAGCTGCCCACCCTATGTCATACAATTCTGACAAATCAGCATCCTCATCATATTCTTCATCATCCACAGGATATAAATCATCCAAGGGATCTACTTCCACTGACGTTTCAATGACAAGTTCAATGATAAGATCGAGATTAACAGATTGCTCATTATCACTCATGCTTGATGTTGTCGTTATCTTCAAAGAAAGAGAATAACAATGAGATGTTGCAGAGTAAGAGACAAATCTCAGAGACTATAATAGTAAAATTGTTTAACAAGAGTAACATTTTGCAGATATTATTTAACCATGTCCAGCGATGCTGAGGAGGTGAGGCCTATGTCCAAGTTTTCAGTGAACAGGACTGATCTCTTCTTAACCTTGGATAAGCCTCACCGACTCTGTGTCCCCTGCTCATACTTAAATGTAAAGGGGCAGATTTATGTTAACTGGCGCATCCCCAGGGATGCACCAGTTAACGTGCGCTGCTGCTCTGCCACCCATGGTGTGCCGCATTTACAATGCAGAGCACAATGGGGCAAAAACAGCACGGATGCGTCACGCATCTGTGCCGCAAAAGCAGCGCATTGCAGGAATCACGTCGCAAGCGCGACATGACTACTGCAATGCACATTGGCAAGCCACACATTGCATGGTTCGTCACTCCTTTCAAACAGGTGTAAGGATTTGATTCAGCAATGCCATAAAGCTGACTCAGTGAAATCTTGTAAATTTCACTGTGTTAGTTTTACAGGGCTTTCATGCAAGTGAACGCCCACCCTGCAACAAAACGCCCACATGAAACCTGACGCAGGTTTCATGTGGGGCAAGATTTTACAGCGTGACACATCTGCCTAGATGCATCAAGTTGTAAATATGTCCCAACATAGCGCATCTTTTGCTCCGCCGCTGCGTCACAAAAGTGACACAACGGAGGCGCAAAAGAGGCGCACGGCCATCATAAATCTGCCCCTATCATTTTAAATGATTGTTTCAGGATGCCGATAAGGTGTTGTCTATCCAGAGATTTGTTTGAGGTGAGGCCTACTCAGGGTTACAGATTAAATTTAGGCTTGTTGAAGAGTACAGAGGAGATAATACATGTGCAGGCCTACCAATGAAGTGAGTCATGTCCACTGCACTCTTGAACAAAGGCCATACCTCCTCTGTCTCCCTGGACAGGCCTAAACCTCATCTGCACAATGTGATTCGTAATGTTAGGAAACACAGGTGATGTAATTGAAAAACGTGCATTTTTTATCCTCATTTCACAATCACATCACCTGTGTTTCCTTTGCTTAGGTATCTCATTGTGCAGATGTAGTCTAGCATATGAAAGAGTACGCAGAAGGTGAGCACTGTATGCAACAACTTTGACACTTACAGAAGCCTCAGCTTCTCCATGCACCCTACACAGTCCTAAATATATACAGTTTAAACTGACGGTATCTTGTTTCAGATGAAGTGAGGCCTAACTTGCAACATGGTGCATCTTTTGCACTGCTGCTGCGTCACAAAAGTGACGCAACAGCGGCGCAAAAGAGGCGCACGACCATCATAAATCTGCCCCTAACATTTTAAATGATTGTTTCTAGATGCTGATAAGGTGTGGCCCTTCCAGAGATTAGTTTGAGGTGAGTCCTACTCAGGGTTACAGATGAAATTTAGGCTTGTTGAAGAGTACAGAGGAGATAATACATGTGCAGGCCTACCAACGGAGTGAGTCATGTCCACTGTACTCTTGAACAAACGTCAGACCTCCTCTGTCTCCCTGGACAGGCCTAAACCTCATCTACACAATGTGATTCATAATGTTAGGAAACACAGGTAATGTAATTTAAAAACGTGCAATTTGTTTTGCTCATTCCACAATCACATCACTTGTGTTTCCTTTGCTTAGGTATCTCATTGTGCAGATGTAGTCTAGCATATGAAAGAGTACCCAGAAGGTGAGCACTGTATGCAACAACTTTGACACTTACAGAAGCCTCAGCTTCTCCATGCCCCCAAAACAGTCCTAAATATATACAGTTTAAACTGACGGTATCTTGTTGCAGATGAAGTGACGCCTTTCTTGCAACATGGTGCATCTTTTGCACTGCTGCTGCGTCACAAAAGTGACGCAATGGCGGCGCAAAAGAGGCGCACGGCCATCATAAATCTGCCCCTAACATTTTAAATTATTATTTCTGGATGCCGATAAGGTGTGGCCTATCTAGAGGTTTGTTTGAGGTGAGGCCTACTCAGAGTTACAGATTAAATTGAGGCTTGTTGAAGAGTACAGAGGAGATAATACATGTGCAGGCCTACCAACGAAGGGAGTCATGTCCACTGCACTCTTGAACAAAGGCCAGACCTCCTCTGTCTCCCTGGACAGGCCTAAACCTCATCTGCACAATGTGATTCGTAATGTTAGGAAACACAGGTGATACAATTGAAAAACGTGCACATATTTTTGCTCATTTAACAATCACATCACCTGTATTTCCTCAGCTTAGGTATCTCATTGTGCAGATGTAGTCTAGCATATCCAAGATTACGCAGAAGGTGAGCACTGTATGCAACAGAGCAATGTACATTACTCACCTTCCTTGACACTTACAGAAGGCTCAGTTTCTCCATGCCTCCTACACAGTTCTAAATGTATGTCATTATCATCATTGTAACTATGAAACTCTAGCAGTACATATTGTGAAACCTAGATGTCTTAAAGTAACGATTTTTTAACCAACAAACAAATAATTTATTCTCCTAGATTGATGGTGAGAAGTGATATATGTATTTAAAGATGCAGACACCTTTTTGTCATTGTTATAAATGTAAAAAGCATTCCTTTTATTTATGAACCATTTTCATGTTATAATTTGAAAACACAGCACAACTCCTATGTACAAGTACACCCTGTCAGTACTTAAATTTGCCAAGCACACATGCGGGCATATTTACAAGAGCCTTGCACCACAGAGAAATGACTTAAATTTACCAAGCACTCATGAGGGCTTATTAACAAGGACCTTGCACCACCTTTAAAGTCACTTTTAACATGGGGAAAATGACGTGAATGTGGCTCATAAGCTTTGTAAATTTGCCTCCATGTTGACTATGAAACTCTTGCAGAACATATTGTGAAACCTTAATGACTTCAAGAAACGTGTTTTTAAACCGGCAAACAATAGAATTATTCTCCCATATTCATGGTGTAAATTAAATATTTATTTAAAGAAGCACACACCATATTGACGTTCTTATGAAATGTAAAAAGCATTTCTTTTAAAAAAAAAAACGATTTTGTGGTTATAATTTGAAAACACAACACAGCTCCTATGTACAAGCACACCCTGTCAGTACTTAAATTTGCCAAGCACACATGGGGGCGTATTTACAAGGACCTTGCACCACGAGGAAATGCCTTAAATTAAAATGGGGAAAATAACGTCAAACTGACTCAAAGGCCTTGTAAATATGCCCCAAGCAGCCTATGAAACTCTAGCAGTACATATCAAGAAACCTAATTGACTTCAAGAAACGTTTTTAAACACATCAAGTAAAAAACATGATTCACCCAGATTCATGGGGAAGTGACTTAAAATGCCCTAACACACATGAAAGCGTATTTTTAAGGCCCTTGCACCATTTTTGCGTCACTTATAACTCAAAGAAACAAAATCTATTTGTAAAACACTTGACACAAAGCAACATTTTGCACCACGGGGAAATGACTTAATTAAAATGGGGAAAATAACGTCAAAGTGACTCAAAGGCCTTGTAAATATGCCCCAAGCAGCCTATGAAACTCTAGCAGTACATATCAAGAAACCTAATTGACTTCAAGAAACGTTTTTAAACACATTAAGTAAGTTAATTATTCACCCAGATTCATGGGGAAGTGACTTAAAATGCCCTAACACACATGAAAGCGTCACTTTTAACATGGCTATGAAACTCAAAGAAACTAAATCTATTTGTAAAACACTTGACAGAAAGCAACATTTTAAATACACAACTTTCTTCCTAAATTTCTCCCTAAAGCATACTTTTCTATCTAAATTAAATGAATCTTTTCTCACCTTAGCAAACAATAAACATACAATATTTGAAAAGTCTATCATTCTTTTTTCCTCATAGTACGCTCCCCGGACCGCTTCCCGGTGCGCGTACCGGGCGCTCCCCACGCAAAAAAAAATTTATTTTTTTTTTGCCCCGCGGGGCCCTTTTAAAGCCTCCACATCAAACCTAGGGGGTCAGGGAGGATCTACTATGCCCACTTATGGTAATTTCCCCCTTTGTTTTTGCCTCCTCTTCTCTCTCGATCCTACCGAGAGACAAGATGGCGGCCACTTCGAACTGTTTAGAATGTTGACAGACACCGGAGAGCCAATCAGCTTCGCTTCGCGAAGTTCCGTTACGCGTCAGGTACGCGAACCGGGGCGCTAACCGGAGCGCTGTTACAGATATATATATTTTTTTTAACGTTAATTTATCAAAATCCACTGGAGCACATATATTGAGACCTAGCAAAGGCACATCGGGCAAACAATATCTACAAGTTTTGGCAAGTTTCGTGGAAATCCATTCAGCCGTTCGAGCTAAAAGTGAGTCCAACCGCCCTATGGAAAATTGCATGGGAAAAACGCGTTTTGGGACCCCCCTTTTTTCTCGGCCCCCCCTTGACAAAACCCCCCAAAGTTTCAGGGGCTGCTCAGAAACAACATGTTCCATTTTCCTGAAAATTTCAGCCAATTCCGTTCTCAAACGCCAAAGTTATTCGACATAGAATTTTCAAAAATCCTAACTATATATACCTACTGGTGACCGCCAGTAGGTAATATATATATATATATATATATATATATACATATATGAATTCAGCTTTTCCCATAGGGAAGTCTTTTCCTCGTGCACTCCCGTGTGACAAATTCCAAAACCACACCGGGTTTAAAGTCAAATTATAATTTCTTTATTCAGCAACCAGCAAAACCCAACGCGTTTCGGTCTCTACGGAGACCTTGCTCACAGGTTAGTGTTTTTGAAACAAGTGTTACTGTTAATTAAGTACAAAAAGAAAAGGAGAGAAAAAAGGGGGTGGGGACCCTTGCAAATTACATCACTTCCTGTACATTTGTACAGGCATTCTGGGACATGTAGTTTGTTAATTTTGTTCATACGTGTGGCAGAACCTTGAGTTTGTTGGTCTTTTTGAAAATATACATATTATTTTTTACACAATTCAAACTTATTTGCACCTTAAGTATTAAACTACTGCATAATGTATTATAATCGGACCATAACGGAATTTCGATTTCTCAACACAATCTTAATGAAGCCCTCAAGTGGGTACCTTCATTTTTACGGTTATTGGCATGAGGTCGTCAATTATGCAATTTAAATTATACATTTCAATTAATATCAAAAATAAATGAAGTAAACACAAATCTAATCACAGCCCTCTAGTGGGCAACAAAGGGTTCTGCACCTTAATTCATGCTTTAACATTCAACATGTCCTGATTGAAAAACATTTTGTGAGAATAAAGAGTTTTTGTAAAAAAGATACTGAGTAGGCATCAGTCATTCTCTGATAAGTGCAACTTTACAGATGGCAGTGTAGTTCTTCGTCCTGATTGTGCCCGAACGGGCTCAGAGTGCGGAAATTCATAATGTGTTTCGACTCTTTTTGTCTCATCACCAATTCACGGTCTCCGCCTCTTCGATTTGGTCCAACACTTTCGATTCCGTAAAAGATCAAAGATTTCCATTCACCTTTGTGTTCCTTCTCCATATGTCTTGCCATGGCATTGCTGCGATCACAGTTGATTGTGGCACGAACATGCTCCAGAATCCGGAGTTTTAGTTCTTTTTTGGTGCTACCAATATATTTCTGGGAGCATGGGCACTCAAGGGCATAAACAACAAACTGAGTCTTACAATTAATTAATTGTTCAATTTTCCAAGTTTTTTTGTTTGCCATTTGTATCTCCTTGGTTGTCTTAGCAATACAGCATACTTTGCATCCTGAGCATTTGTAGAATCCTTTAGGTCTCCGCCATGCTTCCGGTTTCTTTTGTTCCTGAAAATGACTGTGAATCAATTTGTCTTTCAAGTTTTTTGCCCTTCGATAAGTTACATTTGGGTGATCTCCTACAATTTGAGCTACTGTGGGATCCATATGGAGAATGTGCCAGTTTTTTTTGAGAATCTTAGTGAAGGCCTGGTTGGCCGTTGAATGGGTTGTGATGAAGCGAATTTTGTCTGATTCATCCTCTTTTGATTTGTTTTTATCCGCCAATAAATCAGTTCTCTTTATCATTGCTGAGCGATTGGAGGCATTAGTGAATGCATTGGTGAAAGACTAATCTGTGTGAATGTCTATATCAGTCTGTCAATTGGTGGTAAGTGGCTGCATGGATTGGTAAGTAACTACATGAGTGTCTATATGGGTTAATGATTGATTGTCCGAGTACCTCTATGGGTGCCTGAGTGCATGTGTGGGTGGGTGGGGTAGGTATGACTCCCTGCATGGACGTGTGGGCGGGTGATTCACTGGGTATATGAGTTCATGAGTAGATCTGCAAGGGGCTGCATGGGTGAGTGAGTGTACATATATATATATATGCAGAAAATACCTCCTCTCAAAGAAAGAAGCAGCAGCCTCGGAGGGGATGAGAAGCGGCAACACCTTTATTCAAAAGCAATTGGCGTATGCATTTCGGCCGGTATGGCCTCATCAGCGCCTGCGGTAGTCTGTGCGGAAGTCCTGGCGTTCTGCAGCCTAATGAAGCACCCTGCCACCTTGTGATAGGTACAATGTCACAGCTCCGCCCCTCAGCAAGCAAATCCTCAATGTGACGGGTCCGAGTGAGTCAGCGGACTCCATGTCCCAGGATGCATTAGTAGCTCCCAGGTGAGTATGGCAGTGGAGCGGTCTTGATAAATACAAGAAAATAGCAGAGGGCAAGGTGCGCTGCAAAGCGTCCATGAAACCGCAGAATTTGAAACTCGGGGTGCAGCCTCCAGTCCCCAGACCCCATCAACCATAGGTCCAAGCCCCTTGTGTAGCGTGAGCAGGGAGAATTAAGGCCCCGCCCAAGTGGAGAGAAATGTCTTGCAATATCGCTTCAGGTGCGAGGACTGCCGGCGAGCCAGTGAGAGTTACAATAACTTGTAGAAAAGAAGAATGCCGAAGCAGGTTCCAGAGTCTCCTGGCCACTTGCGATGAGGGGGCTACTGAACCGCGCTTCTGGATAGCGCGCAGGCAAATGCAGAAAATACCTCCTCTCAAAGAAAGAAGCAGCAGCCTCGGAGGGGATGAGAAGCGGCAACACCTTTATTCAAAAGCAATTGGCGTATGCATTTCGGCCGGTATGGCCTCATCAGCGCCTGCGGTAGTCTGTGCGGAAGTCCTGGCGTTCTGCAGCCTAATGAAGCACCCTGCCACCTTGTGATAGGTACAATGTCACAGCTCCGCCCCTCAGCAAGCAAATCCTCAATGTGACGGGTCCGAGTGAGTCAGCGGACTCCATGTCCCAGGATGCATTAGTAGCTCCCAGGTGAGTATGGCAGTGGAGCGGTCTTGATAAATACAAGAAAATAGCAGAGGGCAAGGTGCGCTGCAAAGCGTCCATGAAACCGCAGAATTTGAAACTCGGGGTGCAGCCTCCAGTCCCCAGACCCCATCAACCATAGGTCCAAGCCCCTTGTGTAGCGTGAGCAGGGAGAATTAAGGCCCCGCCCAAGTGGAGAGAAATGTCTCGCAATATCGCTTCAGGTGCGAGGACTGCCGGCGAGCCAGTGAGAGTTACAATAACTTGTAGAAAAGAAGAATGCCGAAGCAGGTTCCAGAGTCTCCTGGCCACTTGCGATGAGGGGGCTACTGAACCGCGCTTCTGGATAGCGCGCAGGCAAATGCAGAAAATACCTCCTCTCAAAGAAAGAAGCAGCAGCCTCGGAGGGGATGAGAATATATATAGCCAATCATATATATATATATATATATATATATATATATATTCACTGAAAAAACCATAGGTTATAGACCATATATAGTTAGGAATTAGCATTTAGAAAACCTTATTTTACTCACACAAAACCATTGAAATTCCATATATAGTTAGTTGCACTAACTATATATCGCGCACCCGCAATCCACTGCTGATGATGTCACATATTACATCATTCATGACATGGTCAGTGACATCACTGATGACATCACTGATGACATCTCAAATGACATCACTGATGACAACATCCAGTGACTGTATGTTTCTGTAAAGTTAAAATATGTCTTAGATATTGAAGAATGAGTGGATGTATAAGTGTCTGGATGAAGGATTTAGTAGGTGCGTGACTGACTGTATGAGTGAGTGATTAAATGTGTCTCACTGAATGCATGGGTTAGTGACTAAACTGTCTTAATTTGTGCATCATTATGTCTGTTGTGATGTAAACTGCTGCATGTGTTGATCATTAGCTATACGAGAGGCTATATGTGTTATTAATTGGTTGCCCAAGTATTTCTATGGGAGATTGAGTTTGTGTGGGGGTGGCTGGAAGGTGTGTGACTCTGTGCATAGATGTGTGAGCAGTTTATTCACTAGGTGTATGAGTTCAAGAGTGCATGTGGAAACAGCTACATGGGCAGTTGACTGTGTGCATGAGTGTATTGATGAGTGAATGGATATCTCAATGCTACATGTCATAGTAAGTACATATGTAAAACACAGTACATGTGAGAGTTGGCATATATAAATAACTGTGCATGAGAGCCACTGAGTGAGTGGTTGTATCGATCATTGTGAACTTGTATCAGGGATTGTATAAGAGAGTAAATATGTGTTAGTATATGTTTCAATAAGTAAGGTGTGTATAACTGTATAGTTGAAGAAATGGAGGTGAGATTGTTTCTTTGCATGACTGACTGGGTGTGTGAGTAACTCCATGGATGAGTGGCAGTGTGTGAGTGTCTGTATACACTGAGTGTATCTAAGGTTATATTAGAGTCTGAAGAGGTTTATCGTATTAGCACAAGAATGATGCCAAATGAGACGTCATCAGTGATGTCATCAGTGATGTCATTTGAGATGTCATCAGTGATGTCATCAGTGATGTCACTGACCATGTCATGAATGATGTAATATGTGACATCATCAGCAGTGGATTGCGGGTGCGCGATATATAGTTAGTGCAACTAACTATATATGGAATTTCAATGGTTTTGTGTGAGTAAAATAAGGTTTTCTAAATGCTAATTCCTAACTATATATGGTCTATAACCTATGGTTTTTTCAGTGAATTTTCAAGGTTTTGTAAATGCTAATTCCTAACTATATATGGTCTATAACCTATGGTTTTTTCTGTGAATTTCATTGGTTTTTTAACAGCTAATATCTGTAGCTGTAAAATGTATTCTTCTTTAAATCCAAAAATATATTTTATATGTTTATGAATAATTTTTTTTTTAAATATTTTTTTTTCTTCGTTCCCGCTTCGCGAATCGGGAAGCTTCCCGTTAGCTGACCTTGATGCCGCGAAATAGACCGCGAGCCGGTAAACGTTTCTTTACCGCAAGTGCCGCGTTAGAAAACAACATCGTGACGCCTCCCGTCCGCATGACGTTTCACGTTGTCGCGTGATACGTCATATGACGTGCTACGTTAGCGAACTGGTACGCGAAGCGAGTCGCAAAGCGCAGGTTTCTGGAAGCAAACCGGGAGGCCCTGCAAAGCGCTTAACGTAAACACAGCAAGTCATGTGACTTGGTAATAACACTTTTCATTGGTTCATTTCACTTTTGGTTTCCTAATGATGTAAGACTAGGTCATATAATCTAAAATGAACACTTTTGATTGGTTGAGAACTCTTGTTTTTCCCAAATGATGAAAATCCCTCCTTCTTTCCTCACTCTGACTTTCATCATTGTGAGAGAAAGACCCTTTGTGATCACTGAGCAATGGCTTCTTTAGTAGCTTCAGCTGGTGCTTCCCCACCACCTCCACAACATCCAAGGAAGAGTGGACCACCTGCTCAAGTTCTAATTCAACAAGAAGAAGAAGAAGAGGAACAGGAGGACGAGCACGAAGAGAGGCAGTTTTTGCCTGAGCAGCCCAGGACGTCTCACCGGAAAGAAAACTTCATTTGGCAATTTTTTAAAATTCCCAAAGGTCAGAAAAAAGTAAATGCAAGATACGTAACTTGCCTTATATGTCAAGATAGACTGTCCAGAGGGACCGACAAAAAATACAGTTTCGGAAACTACACAATGCATCGCCATATGACTAGGTGGCATCCTAACAACTACAGTGCTGCACAGTTTCGGAACGACCTAGATAATCTCCCTATTATGGCCAGAAGATCTGTTGTACCGGAAGTAACGGGACCAGAGGGCAGGGAGATGGTGCCAAATATACCAATGAGATTTGGTGATGTAAAACACATCTGCGCATTTTGCGATGGATTCATTTCCTACGGAGAAAAAAGCATCACTCTGATCAACAGAGCTATTGACTATCATATGCAAGTTTGTCCGAAACGCCCAAAATAATAAATACTTCTTTTTTTTGTTTTGTTGCTCCTGTTGAGCCCTTTACAATGAATCGTTTTCATTGCCCCCTCCAAGAAAAACCCCAAAAAATATAAAACTGTTCCGAAAAATTCAAAAACAGTAAAAAAATGTTCAGAAAAATAAAAAAAAAAGTTCTTTTCAGAACTACCTCCCCGTTATTAAAAAATTGGTACAATATTTGGAATTGTGCCAACCTCTATTTCTCTTAGTTCGCTTCCTAGTTCGCTCGCTGGTACGCGAACCGGAAGCGAACCAAAAACAGTAAGTATAAGGGAAGGAAACAGACACTTATGTTAAAAGAAACACAGCTATAAGGGAGTAAACTAGAGATACCATTACCCGTAATCCACTGCTGATGATGTCACATATTACATCATTCATGACATGCTCAGTGACATCATCAGCAGAGGATTGCGGGTTTTTTGGCAACATGCCTTATCCACGGTTTAATAACGCTGCCTTTTGCTTTATATAAGTTTTCAAATTGTATGAAATATATACCAATAGGTCGTTATGAACCTTTAGGTAGTGCTTTTCTTCATGAGGTCTGGTCGCTTCCATACACATACAGATGTTTCAAAGATGATCAAGAAGTTTATCTGAATGGAGAGGAATGCACTGAGACGCCAGATCATTCACTAATGTGTAGGCACATACAGTTACACGGTTCATGCAACAAACACCGACCAAATATGGCTTGCGTGTTGCAAGGCACGCCAGTTCCTGCTATCATCCCCACGTTCAAGTTGTTGGAAAATGGTAGTTATTTGATGCTCAATAAAGAAGATTGTTCTGAGTTAATTAAAAGTATTCCTTTTATCGTAACAGTAAGTGAACGGGTTATTTGCTGCAGAAATGTTCTATTTCTTCCCACACATGAACATAGGGAGTTTTCAATCTGGCCACAAATACCAACCTTGGGACACGTTTCAACGGCATGCCAAGAATAAGAGCTCTTTTGTCTCAGAGAGAGGTGGCCTTGAGTTCGGCCCGTGAAACTTTCGTACTTCACATAGCGAACACCCATACAGAGGTGCACACCCTTTTCAATTAAGATTTGCCTTTCAATTTCAGCAACATGTTTCCGACTATCTTTAACGCATCCTCCACAAAGTCCCTGGCACACTTTTTTAAAGTTGTTACCAGTGGTCTCGTGACTTCATTTGAGAAAATCTTTGGAGTCATCCCTGCTTCCTTTCATTGTATTTTTTGCACTCTGGTTCGTAGATTGGCATTTTTACTTGCATTACCAGCGGACGCTCTTGTGCTTTTTTACATTTTTAAATATGGATGTCCCTCCTATGCAACCTCCGACCCTGCAGCTGCTGACACTGTTCCGCAATCGCATGCTAGAATATTATGGCACAATGCCGTTGGCGATATTAAGCACAGCATATGGATTATCTTTTCGGTTCTCCTACTTCACCTGTGTCCAGCCTGTATTTCACTGCCTGACCTGTGATTTTGATTGGGCCATTGATTTGTGTCTCTGCGGACCGGTTTCTCCTGACGTCGACTTTAATCAGCTGATGACTCCTATCATTACTCACGAGTTGGTTTGTCCTGGCGAAAGGATTATGGCTGTGGCATTGATGCATGGACTACTTGGTCCCTGGAATTTACTGGCGGCAGCACAGTCTTTCTTGGAACAGAGCTTTCTTGAAAACCCACCGAGCTGTCCTCTGATGGTGATAGAGGATCCGGTGCTGGGAGAGCACGTATGTTCTTTTCCGCTTTTAAATTGGATGGCTGAACTGTTTTCGGATGAAGACGGTGACTTCCTATTGGAGGCTGTTGCAGCTTATTTTGCATACACAGTTATGTCATAGACCTTTTTCATGTTTGATATGCTGAGTACTAGCATTTCATTGACAATTCATTGACTTATTTGTCAAGTTTTTATTATTTACCTTGCCTATTGGCTTAAGACTCGATAAAGTACTTGGCTGTTTTATTTTTCTTTAGCATTAAATTTTCCTAGTTTTTAATGCTTTACCTTGCGGACCGTCCACATATAAACTTGCAATCTGCTCTCATGAGATGGCACTTCTATTATCTTATTCAGTTCGTTTCCGGATCATGAGGAGGTGTCATCTAGGTCCTGGATATCTTTACACCGTGTTAAGTTAGCATGGGCTCATTACCGGTTTAAACGCCATTTTTCCTTTTTTGCAACTTCTGCACACGACACTTAGTTGTTGCTTTAGCTTTCCACCTAGTAGTTCATCGTGGTTTACATGAGAATAATATGTTATTGGTCTACTATCTGCTTTACTTGTTAAACTATATCTGTACAGCGAGTGCTAAAGTTTCAAGAACAACACGATACAGAATTGTTATGAGGTCTGATCTCCACGACTTCATACTCATAACATAAGTGCAACTTCTGCCAATTCTGGGCATGAGGCGGGTTTTATATTGCTTTGCCGAACACACATACACAACAGTTGATGCGGTTCACATGAAGAGAGAGCTGGTGTATGCTGATGTGATTCCTTCAAATCTAAGACACTAAAGTATGGGCACGCCCTAAACCAACACAAAGAGACCTTCTTAGCAAATAATATAATATGTGTATTAGGGAGGGTGAGATATAAGCAGCCGCGGGCCGTGGAGGGAGTTACGGTGAGGCAGGGAGGCGGGGAGGGGGAGAAGCAGAGTGGAGCCCTCTCTACCCTGCCCCTCCCCCTCCCCGCCTCCCTGCCCCACCGTAACTCCCTCCACGGCCCGCGGCTGCTTATAAGTGTTGCTAACTCTTATTCATTTACAGCATGTTAACATACTGTCACCATTCGCTTTTTATGTACTAGTAACTATGCTGGTAATTTTGCTACTGATAATATGTGTACTTGTATTCTCCACCCTGCTTCTCCCCCTCCCCGCCTCCCTGCCTCACCGTAACTCCCTCCACGGCCCGCGGCTGCTTATAAGTGTTGCTAACTCTTATTCATTTACAGCATGTTAACATACTATCACCATTCACTTTTTATGTACTAGTAACTATGCTGGTAATTTTGCTACTGATAATATGTGTACTTTTATTATCTAAGGTACTACGCCTGAGAAGACGGCATTAGTAAATAAACATTTCAAATACACATCTGTTCTTCTTAACTCCATGTTCTGGTTTCTAAGAAATCTATAACGACCGACTGTTCATGAGTTCCACGTATCCTGAGGTACTATAAGTTCATATTCTGGATTGTCTAAACATTGAGAGTTTGTTATATCCAATGTGACACTGTACCTAGCTTGCTAAGGAGTTTTTGATTACTAACGTGAGTTTTGGGACACCCTAATTCGCCGAGGTTCCAATCCTCTGTCCACAGTTCTGTGTGAGAACAGAAACCCTGCGACAGGGGCACCCCCGACCCTTGCTGGAGCTTCATCACACTTGCGATACAACTCCAGCAATGCGCCACCTTTACGGCACAGGTACATCACACATCTGTGCTGTTTTTGCCCCATGATGCGCCGCATTGTAAATGCAGCACACCATAGGTGACGGAACAGCGGCACAAAATGACTAACACATCCCTGGTGATGCGCCAGTCATCATAAATGTATCCCTATGCTTCTTATCTTGTTAGAGATGAACCGCCATATGTATCATCAAAGTTATTTGCATTTCCTAAATAGCGAACTTTAAGGAATAAATAGCGATTCTTTACCATTCCTAGTTTGCGATGAGCTATTTGCTAATTAGCCGAATGTAGCCCAATGAAGCCCAATGTAGCCCAATGTAGCCCAAAGATGGCCGCCAGACACACAAAAAAACAAATGTAGCCCAAATATCAGCCAGATGTAGCCCAACTATAGCCCAGTGACAGAATGACCAATCAGCTTCGCAAACCTCCGTTACGCGAAGCGGAGCGCTGTTACAGATATATATCTTTTTTTGAACGTTAATTTCTCAAAATCCACTGGAGCACATATATTGAGACCTAGCAAAGGCACATCGGGCTACCAGTCCCTAATATTTTGCCAAGTTTCGTGCAAATCCATTCAGCCGTTCAATTATTATTATTATTATTTTTTTTTGCCCCGCGGGGCCCTTTTAAAACCTCCACATCAAACCTAGGGGGTCAGCGAGGATCTACTATGCCCCCTTATAGTTATTTCCCCCTTTGTTTTGACCTCCTCTTGTCTCTCGATCCTACCGAGAGACAAGATGGCGGCCGCTACGGACTGTTTGGAATGTTGACAGACGCCGGAGAACCAATCAGCTTCGCTTCACAAAGCTCCGTTGCGCGAAAAGTCCGCGAACCAGTGCGCTGCCCGGTCCGCTGTTACAGATATATATCTTTTTTTAAACGTTAATTTCTCAAAATCCACTGGAGCACATATATTGAGACCTACAAAAGGCACATCGGGCTACCAGTCCCTACAATTTTGCCAAGTTTCGTGCAAATCCATTCAGCCGTTCGGGCTAAAAGTGAGGCCAACCGCCCTATGGAAAACTCAATGTTAAAAACACGTTTTGGGACCCCCCTTTTTTCTCGGCCCCCCCTGGACGAACCCCCCCCAAATTTTCAAGGGCTGCTCAGAAACAAAATGTGCCATTTTCCTGAAAATTTCAGCCAATTCCGTCCACAAACGCCAAAGTTATTAGACATAGAATTTTCAAAAAACCCATAGAGAAAAAATCCTAACTATATATACCTACTGGCGACCGCCAGTAGGTAATATATATATATATATATATATATATTCTATGTCTAATAACTTTGGCGTTTGTGGACGGAATTGGCTGAAATTTTCAGGAAAATGGCACATTTTGTTTCTGAGCAGCCCTTGAAAATTTGGGGGGGGTTCGTCCAGGGGGGGCCGAGAAAAAAGGGGGGTCCCAAAACGTGTTTTTAACATTGAGTTTTCCATAGGGCGGTTGGCCTCACTTTTAGCCCGAACGGCTGAATGGATTTGCACGAAACTTGGCAAAATTGTAGGGACTGGTAGCCCGATGTGCCTTTTGTAGGTCTCAATATATGTGCTCCAGTGGATTTTGAGAAATTAACGTTTAAAAAAAGATATATATCTGTAAGCGCGGACCAGGCAGCGCTCTGGTTCGCGGACTTTTCGCGCAACGGAGCTTTGTGAAGCGAAGCTGATTGGTTCTCCGGCGTCTGTCAACATTCCAAACAGTCCGTAGCGGCCGCCATCTTGTCTCTCGGTAGGATCGAGAGACAAGAGGAGGTCAAAACAAAGGGGGAAATAACTATAAGGGGGCATAGTAGATCCTCGCTGACCCCCTAGGTTTGATGTGGAGGTTTTAAAAGGGCCCCGCGGGGCAAAAAAAAATAATAAAAATAATAATTGAACGGCTGAATGGATTTGCACGAAACTTGGCAAAATATTAGGGACTGGTAGCCCGATGTGCCTTTGCTAGGTCTCAATATATGTGCTCCAGTGGATTTTGAGAAATTAACGTTCAAAAAAAGATATATATCTGTAACAGCGCTCCGCTTCGCGTAACGGAGGTTTGCGAAGCTGATTGGTCATTCTGTCACTGGGCTATAGTTGGGCTACATCTGGCTGATATTTGGGCTACATTTGTTTTTTTGTGTGTCTGGCGGCCATCTTTGGGCTACATTGGGCTACATTGGGCTTCATTGGGCTACATTCGGCTAATTAGCAAATAGCTCATCGCAAACTAGGAATGGTAAAGAATCGCTATTTATTCCTTAAAGTTCGCTATTTAGGAAATGCAAATAACTTTGATGATACATATGGCGGTTCATCTCTAACAAGATAAGAAGCATAGGGATAGATTTATGATTACTGGCGCATCACCAGGGATGTGTTAGTCATTCTGTGCCGCTGTTCCGTCACCTATGGTGTGCTGCATTTACAATGCGGCGCATCATGGGGCAAAAACAGCACAGATGCGTGATGTATCTGTGCCGTAAAGGTGGCGCATTGCTGGAGTTGTATCGCAAGTGTGATGAAGCTCCAGCAAGGGTCGGGGGTGCCCCTGTCGCAGGGTTTCTGTTCTCACACAGAACTGTGGACAGAGGATTGGAACCTTGGCGAATTAGGGTGTCCCAAAACTCACGTTAGTAATCAAAAACTATTTAGCAAGCTAGGTACAGTGTCACATTGGATATAACAAACTCTCAATGTTTAGACAATCCAGAATATGAACTTATAGTACCTCAGGATACGTGGAACTCATGAACAGTCGGTCGTTATAGATTTCTTAGAAACCAGAACATGGAGTTAAGAAGAACAGATGTGTATTTGAAATGTTTATTTACTAATGCCGTCTTCTCAGGCGTAGTACCTTAGATAATAAAAGTACACATATTATCAGTAGCAAAATTACCAGCATAGTTACTAGTACATAAAAAGTGAATGGTGATAGTATGTTAACATGCTGTAAATGAATAAGAGTTAGCAACACTTATAAGCAGCCGCGGGCCGTGGAGGGAGTTACGGTGAGGCAGGGAGGCGGGGAGGGGGAGAAGCAGGGTGGAGAATACAAGTACACATATTATCAGTAGCAAAATTACCAGCATAGTTACTAGTACATAAAAAGCGAATGGTGACAGTATGTTAACATGCTGTAAATGAATAAGAGTTAGCAACACTTATAAGCAGCCGCGGGCCGTGGAGGGAGTTACGGTGGGGCAGGGAGGCGGGGAGGGGGAGGGGCAAGGTAGAGAGGGCTCCACCCTGCTTCTCCCCCT
Organism: Lissotriton helveticus; assembly: GCF_964261635.1. Lineage (NCBI taxonomy): Eukaryota > Metazoa > Chordata > Amphibia > Caudata > Salamandridae > Lissotriton > Lissotriton helveticus. The sequence goes on from NC_136068.1 coordinate 1,652,827,812, forward strand.
CCCCGCCTCCCTGCCCCATCGTAACTCCCTCCACGGCCCGCGGCTGCTTATATCTCACCCTCCCTAATACACATATTATATTATTTGCTAAGAAGGTCTCTTTGTGTTGGTTTAGGGCGTGCCCATACTTTAGTGTCTTAGATTTGAAGGAATCACATCAGCATACACCAGCTCTCTCTTCATGTGAACCGCATCAACTGTTGTGTATGTGTGTTCGGCAAAGCAATATAAAACCCGCCTCATGCCCAGAATTGGCAGAAGTTGCACTTATGTTATGAGTATGAAGTCGTGGAGATCAGACCTCATAACAATTCTGTATCGTGTTGTTCTTGAAACTTTAGCACTCGCTGTACAGATATAGTTTAACAAGTAAAGCAGATAGTAGACCAATAACATATTATTCTCATGTAAACCACGATGAACTACTAGGTGGAAAGCTAAAGCAACAACTAAGTGTCGTGTGCAGAAGTTGCAAAAAAGGAAAAATGGCGTTTAAACCGGTAATGAGCCCATGCTAACTTAACACGGTGTAAAGATATCCAGGACCTAGATGACACCTCCTCATGATCCGGAAACGAACTGAATAAGATAATAGAAGTGCCATCTCATGAGAGCAGATTGCAAGTTTATATGTGGACGGTCCGCAAGGTAAAGCATTAAAAACTAGGAAAATTCAATGCTAAAGAAAAATAAAACAGCCAAGTACTTTATCGAGTCTTAAGCCAATAGGCAAGGTAAATAATAAAAACTTGACAAATAAGTCAATGAATTGTCAATGAAATGCTAGTACTCAGCATATCAAACATGAAAAAGGTCTATGACATAACTGTGTATGCAAAATAAGCTGCAACAGCCTCCAATAGGAAGTCACCGTCTTCATCCGAAAACAGTTCAGCCATCCAATTTAAAAGCGGAAAAGAACATACGTGCTCTCCCAGCACCGGATCCTCTATCACCATCAGAGGACAGCTCGGTGGGTTTTCAAGAAAGCTGTGTTCCAAGAAAGACTGTGCTGCCGCCAGTAAATTCCAGGGACCAAGTAGTCCATGCATCAATGCCACAGCCATAATCCTTTCGCCAGGACAAATCAACTCGTGAGTAATGATAGGAGTCATCAGCTGATTAAAGTCGACGTCAGGAGAAACCGGTCCGCAGAGACACAAATCAATGGCCCAATCGAAATCACAGGTCAGGCAGTGAAATACAGGCTGGACACAGGTGAAGTAGGAGAACCGAAAAGATAATCCATATGCCGTGCTTAATATCGCCAACGGCATTGTGCCATAATATTCTAGCATGCGATTGCGGAACAGTGTCAGCAGCTGCAGGGTCGGAGGTTGCATAGGAGGGACATCCATATTTAAAAATGTAAAAAAGCACAAGAGCGTCCGCTGGTAATGCAAGTAAAAATGCCAATCCACGAACCAGAGTGCAGAAAATACAATGAAAGGGAGCAGGGATGACTCCAAAGATTTTCTCAAATGAAGTCACGAGACCACTGGTAACAACTTTAAAAAAGTGTGCCAGGGATTTTGTGGAGGATGCGTTAAAGATAGTCGGAAACATGTTGCTGAAATTGAAAGGCAAACCTGTGTACGGGTGTTCGCTATGTGAAGTACGAAAGTTTCACGGGCCGAACTCAAGGCCACCTCTCTCTGAGACAAAAGAGCTCTTATTCTTGCCATGCCGTTGAAACGTGTCCCAAGGTTGGTATTTGTGGCCAGATTGAAAACTCCCTATGTTCATGTGTGGGAGGAAATAGAACATTTCTGCAGCAAATAACCCGTTCACTTACTGTTACGATAAAAGGAATACTTTTAATTAACTCAGAACAATCTTCATTATTGAGCATCAAATAACTACCATTTTCCAACAACTTGAACGTGGGGATGATAGCAGGAACTGGCGTGCCTTGCAACACGCAAGCCATATTTGGTCGGTGTTTGTTGCATGAATCGTGTAACTGTATGTGCCTACACATTAGTGAATGATCTGGCGTCTCAGTGCATTCCTCTCCATTCAGATAAACTTCTTGATCATCTTTGAAACATCTGTATGTGTATGGAAGCGACCAGACCTCATGAACAAAAGCACTACCTAAAGGTTCATAAAGACCTATTGGTATATATTTCATACAATTTGAAAACTTATATAAAGCAAAAGGCAGCGTTATTAAACCGTGGATAAGGCATGTTGCCAAAAAACCCGCAATCCTCTGCTGATGATGTCACTGAGCATGTCATGAATGATGTAATATGTGACATCATCAGCAGTGGATTATGGGTAATAGTATCTCTAGTTTACTCCCCTATAGCTGTCTTTCTTTTAACATAAGTGTGTGTTTCCTTCCCTTATACTTACTGTTTTTGGTTCGCTTCCAGTTCGCGTACCAGCGAGCGAACTAGGAAGCGAACTAAGAGAAATAGAGGTTGGCACAGTTCCAAATATTGTACCAATTTTTTAATAACGGGGAGGTAGTTCTGAAAAGAACTTTTTTTTTTATTTTTCTGAACATTTTTTTACTGTTTTTGAATTTTTCGGAACAGTTTTATATTTTTTTGGGTTTTTCTTGGAGGGGGCAATGAAAACGATTCATTGTAAAGGGCTCAACAGGAGCAACAAAACAAAAAAAAGAAGTATTTATTATTTTGGGCGTTTCGGACAAACTTGCATATGATAGTCAATAGCTCTGTTGATCAGAGTGATGCTTCTTTCTCCGTAGGAAATGAATCCATCGCAAAATACGCAGGTGTGTTTTACTTCACCAAATCTCATTTGTATATTTGGCACCATCTCCCTGCCCTCTGGTCCCGTTACTTCCGGTACAACAGATCTTCTGGCCATAATAGGGAGATTATCTAGGTCGTTCCGAAACTGTGCAGCACTGTAGTTGTTAGGATGCCACCTAGTCATATGGCGATGCATTGTGTAGTTTCCAAAACTGTATTTTTTGTCGGTCCCTCTGGACAGTCTATCTTGACATATAAGGCAAGTTACGTATCTTGCATTTACTTTTTTCTGACCTTTGGGAATTTAAAAAAATTGCCAAATGAAGTTTTCTTTCCGGTGAGACGTCTTGGGCTGCTCAGGCAAAAACTGCCTCTCTTCGTGCTCGTCCTCCTGTTCCTCTTCTTCTTCTTCTTGTTGAATTACAACTTGAGCAGGTGGTCCACTCTTCCTTGGATGTGGTGGAGGTGGTGGGGAAGCACCAGCTGAAGCTACTAAAGAAGCCATTGCTCAGTGATCACAAAGGGTCTTTCTCTCACAATGATGAAAGTCAGAGTGAGGAAAGAAGGAGGGATTTTCATCATGTGGGAAAAACAAGAGTTCTCAACCAATCAAAAGTGTTCATTTTAGATTATATGACCTAGTCTTACATCATTAGGAAACCAAAAGTGAAATGAACCAATGAAAAGTGTTATTACCAAGTCACATGACTTGCTGTGTTTACGTTAAGCGCTTTGCAGGGCCTCCCGGTTTGCTTCCAGAAACCTGCGCTTTGGCACTCGCTTCGCGTACCAGTTCGCTAACGTAGCACGTCATATGACGTATCACGCGACAACGTGAAACGTCATGCGGACGGGAGGCGTCACGATGTTGTTTTCTAACGCGGCACTTGCGGTAAAGAAACGTTTACCGGCTCGCGGTCTATTTCGCGGCATCAAGGTCAGCTAACGGGAAGCTTCCCGATTCGCGAAGCGGGAACGAAGAAAAAAAAATATTTAAAAAAAAAATTATTCATAAACATATAAAATATATTTTTGGATTTAAAGAAGAATACATTTTACAGCTACAGATATTAGCTGTTAAAAAACCAATGAAATTCACAGAAAAAACCATAGGTTATAGACCATATATAGTTAGGAATTAGCATTTACAAAACCTTGAAAATTCACTGAAAAAACCATAGGTTATAGACCATATATAGTTAGGAATTAGCATTTAGAAAACCTTATTTTACTCACACAAAACCATTGAAATTCCATATATAGTTAGTTGCACTAACTATATATCGCGCACCCGCAATCCACTGCTGATGATGTCACATATTACATCATTCATGACATGGTCAGTGACATCACTGATGACATCACTGATGACATCTCAAATGACATCACTGATGACAACATCCAGTGACTGTATGTTTCTGTAAAGTTAAAATATGTCTTAGATATTGAAGAATGAGTGGATGTATAAGTGTCTGGATGAAGGATTTAGTAGGTGCGTGACTGACTGTATGAGTGAGTGATTAAATGTGTCTCACTGAATGCATGGGTTAGTGACTAAACTGTCTTAATTTGTGCATCATTATGTCTGTTGTGATGTAAACTGCTGCATGTGTTGATCATTAGCTATACGAGAGGCTATATGTGTTATTAATTGGTTGCCCAAGTATTTCTATGGGAGATTGAGTTTGTGTGGGGGTGGCTGGGAGGTGTGTGACTCTGTGCATAGATGTGTGAGCAGTTGATTCACTAGGTGTATGAGTTCAAGAGTGCATGTGGAAAAAGCTACATGGGCGGTTGACTGTGTGCATGAGTGTATTGATGAGTGAATGGATATCTCAATGCTACATGTCATAGTAAGTACATATGTAAAACACAGTACATGTGAGAGTTGGCATATATAAATAACTGTGCATGAGAGCCACTGAATGTGTGAGTGGCTGTATGGATCATTGTGAACTTGTATCAGGGATTGTATAAGAGAGTAAATATGTGTTAGTATATGTTTGAATAAGTAAGGTGTGTATAACTGTATAGTTGAGGAAATGGAGGTGAGATTGTTTCTTTGCATGACTGACTAGGTGTGTGAGTAACTCCATGGATGAGTGACAGTGTGTGAGTGTCTGTATACACTGAGTGTATCTAAGGTTATATTAGAGTCTGAAGAGGTTTATCGTATTAGCACAAGAATGATGTCAAATGAGATGTCATCAGTGATGTCATCAGTGATGTCATTTGAGATGTCATCAGTGATGTCATCAGTGATGTCACTGACCATGTCATGAATGATGTAATATGTGACATCATCAGCAGTGGATTGCGGGTGCGCGATATATAGTTAGTGCAACTAACTATATATGGAATTTCAATGGTTTTGTGTGAGTAAAATAAGGTTTTCTAAATGCTAATTCCTAACTATATATGGTCTATAACCTATGGTTTTTTCAGTGAATATATATATATATACATATATATATATGTATATTACCTGCTGGCAGAACGTTGGGGACTCGAGGGAGTTCCTGATTCAAGCTTCGGGGTTTGGCCGCATCATCAAACTTCCCCCCTTGACTGGCAATTCAGCGTCCATTGCAGGACATTATCGCAGCTCCGCACCTGGTCTCACTGGAGAGGTGAATTTTGGGAACTGTAGTTCGGAACAATTGACTACAGCTGCAACGCATTCAGAGGAGCTTGCTGACCTCACAACAATGGGAGGGGCCTAGTATTACAAGGAGGAAGTTGGACTCACCTCGTTTCAGCTGCGGCATCTGAGGAAGGCTCATGCGAGCAGAAATGCATCATGCCACAAAAAGCTGCTGAATAAAGAACCCCCGACAAGCTCCCCGCTGTGTCCTCATGCTTCTTTGTTGGAGAGGTGTTCTTTGTATATTTCACACGCTTGCTAGTGCGCGTTCTGAGGACCTCGTTCTACAAGCATCCTGCATTGTACTGGCAATGTGGCATTCGTGTTTCCGTGTTAACGGAATTTGTAGGATCGCCTCTGGATCAAGTCTTGCTGGTGTCTGCTGTGCATAACAGTCCGTGACTGCACGGGGGAAAAAGGATCACGGGATCACCAAATCCACAGCCCAGCCTGACTGGATATTCAGGGGCAGAACGTTGGGGACTCGAGGGAGTTCCTGATTCAAGCTTCGGGGTTTGGCCGCATCATCAAACTTCCCCCCTTGACTGGCAATTCAGCGTCCATTGCAGGACATTATCGCAGCTCCGCACCTGGTCTCACTGGAGAGGTGAATTTTGGGAACTGTAGTTCGGAACAATTGACTACAGCTGCAACGCATTCAGAGGAGCTTGCTGACCTCACAACAATGGGAGGGGCCTAGTATTACAAGGAGGAAGTTGGACTCACCTCGTTTCAGCTGCAGCATCTGAGGAAGGCTCATGCGAGCAGAAATGCATCATGCCACAAAAAGCTGCTGAATAAAGAACCCCCGACAAGCTCACCGCTGTGTCCTCATGCTTCTTTGTTGGAGAGGTGTTCTTTGTATATTTCACGCGCTTGCTAGTGCGCGTTCTGAGGACCTCGTTCTACAAGCATTCTGCATTGTACTGGCAATGTGGCATTCGTGTTTCCGTGTTAACGGAATTTGCAGGATCGCCTCTGGATCAAGCCTTGCTGGTGTCTGCTGTGCATAACAGTCCGTGACTGCACGGGGGAAAAGGGATCACGGTATCACCAAATCCACAGCCCAGCCTGACTGGATATTCAGGGGCAGAACTTTGGGGACTCGAGGGAGTTCCTGATTCAAGCTTCGGGGTTTGGCCGCATCATCAAACTTCCCCCCTTGACTGGCAATTCAGCGTCCATTGCAGGACATTATCGCAGCTCCGCACCTGGTCTCACTGGAGAGGTGAATTTTGGGAACTGTAGTTCGGAACAATTGACTACAGCTACAACGCATTCAGAGGAGCTTGCTGACCTCACAACAATGGGAGGGGCCTAGTATTACAAGGAGGAAGTTGGACTCACCTCGTTTCAGCTGCGGCATCTGAGGAAGGCTCATGCGAGCAGAAATGCATCATGCCACAAAAAGCTGCTGAATAAAGAACCCCCGACAAGCTCCCCGCTGTGTCCTCATGCTTCTTTGTTGGAGAGGTGTTCTTTGTATATTTCACGCGCTTGCTAGTGCGCGTTCTGAGGACCTCGTTCTACAAGCATCCTGCATTGTACTGGCAATGTGGCATTCGTGTTTCCGTGTTAACGGAATTTGCAGGATCGCCTCTGGATCAAGCCTTGCTGGTGTCTGCTGTGCATAACAGTCCGTGACTGCACGGGGGAAAAGGGATCACGGTATCACCAAATCCACAGCCCAGCCTGACTGGATATTCAGGGGCAGAACGTTGGGGACTCGAGGGAGTTCCTGATTCAAGCTTCGGGGTTTGGCCGCATCATCAAACTTCCCCCCTTGACTGGCAATTCAGCGTCCATTGCAGGACATTATCGCAGCTCCGCACCTGGTCTCACTGGAGAGGTGAATTTTGGGAACTGTAGTTCGGAACAATTGACTACAGCTGCAACACATTCAGAGGAGCTTGCTGACCTCACAACAATGGGAGGGGCCTAGTATTACAAGGAGGAAGTTGGACTCACCTCGATTCAGCTGCGGCATCTGAGGAAGGCTCATGCGAGCAGAAATGCATCATGCCACAAAAAGCTGCTGAATAAAGAACCCCCGACAAGCTCCCCGCTGTGTCCTCATGCTTCTTTGTTGGAGAGGTGTTCTTTGTATATATATATATATATATATATATATATATATATATATATATATATACAAATATATATATATATATATATATATATATATATATATTACCTACTGGCGATAGCCAGTAGGTATATATAGTTAGGCTTGTTTTCCATAGGGAAATCGCAACATTCTATTGGGAATAACTTTGGCGCCGGTTGAGGAATCTTCCTGAAATTTTCCTTAACTTTGCCTCGCGGCGCTCCGGTCCTTCCCTGAAAGTTACAATCCCTCACTCTCACATATACTCACCTATATACATTAATATTCACATTTGCTAGATTAAAACATATGTAGTTATTGAGAAAGACACTGGTGAGACAGTCATTCACTCACTAACACAGACACATACACACTCATCCACCCATACAGTCCTGCACATATGCTGTCTTCAAAACACATACAAACAGAGAGTCAGTCATTCATGCATCTATGTGCTAAGTAATACCCTCACCAAACCATATAGACACTCATACTGATATTAAAAAATACATCTAATAACCCATATACATACACATGTAGCTACTCACCAACCAATGTAGCTACTTATACACAAAGTGAAACACTAATACATATATTTAAATATTTAAACATTATTCACTAATATTTAATTTTCAGAAAGACACACATTCACTGGATGGTGTCATCGGTGATGTCATGAGTGATATCACTGACCATGTCATGAGTGATGTAATATGTGACGTCATCAGCAGTGCATTGCATGCGCAAGTTATAGTGAGTCCAACTAACTATAACGTGGGAATTTCAATGGTTTTATGCGAGTAAAATTTCCAGCTAACTATAACTGGTGTGAAACCTATGGTTTTTTCAGTGAATATATATATATATATTACCTACTGGCGATAGCCAGTAGGTATATATAGTTAGGATTGTTTTCCATAGGGAAATCGCAACATTCTATTGGGAATAACTTTGGTGCTGGTTGAGGAATCTTCCTGAAATTTTCCTTAACTTTGCCTTGCGGCACTCCGGTCCTTCCCTGAAAGATTGGGGGGGATTCGTCAAGCGGGGGCCGAGATAAAAGGGGGTAGCCCGATGTGCCTTTGCTATGTCTCAAGATATGTGCTCCAGTGGTGTTTACGAAAATTAACTTTGAAAAAAGATATATTGGGCTACATTGGGCTATATATATGTTAGAGCCCAAATGTAGCCCAATGTAGCCCAATGTAGCCCAATGTAGCCCAAAGATGGCCACCAGAGACAAAAAAAACAAATGTAGCCCAAATATCAGCCAGATGTAGCCCAACTATAGCCCAATGACAGAATGTCCCAGAGTGTTCTAAAGAACAACTAGAGCGCTAACAGTCTTACTTATGACAAAAGTATGGCACACCTGAAGTCAGCTTGGTTGGAATAAAGTGTTAACACTTAAAACATTTAATTTGCAAAGGAACAAAATGAGGGGGTTCATTTTGCCATAGAAATTATGATTAGTGCTGAAGAAAGAAAAATTAGGGCACATTTTGAGTGACTTCTCAAATCCTCTTATATTTCATTAAAAAATTCTGATATGCAGTCTCCCAAAATGGTCACCAGAGACAAAAGAGCCTGTGCTTAAAAACTCTGTTAGCAAAGCAGGCATTTGAGATTTAAAAAAACGTTTTAATATATAAAAACGTTATCCGCTAATAGAATTAGCATTTAAAAAACCTTGCGAATTCAATGAAAAAACCATGGGTTTCAGGCCTTATATAGTTAGGAATTAGCATATAAAAAACCTTGCGAATTCACTGAAAAAACCATAGGTTTCAGGCCTTATCTAGTTAGGAATTAGCATTTAAAAAACCTTTGAAATTCACTGAAAAAACATAGGTTTCAGGCCTTATATAGTTAGGAATTATCATTTAAAAAAAACGTGCAAATTCACCGAAAAAACCATAGGTTTCAGGCCTTATATAGTTAGGAATTAGCATTTAAAAAACCTTGCAAATTCACTGAAAAAAACATAGGTTTCAGGCCTTACATAGTTAGGAATTAGCATTTAAAAAACCGTTGAAATTCACTGAAAAACACCATAGGTTTCAGGAGTTATATAGTTAGGAATTAACTTTCACACTCCCATACAAATACTCAGTTAACTAATCAATAACTAATATAGACTTTCACATAGCTAGTAACCAACTGTAGAATCAGTTTACACAACAACTGACAAAGTGATACAGATATTCACACAGTTTAGTCACTATCCACTATATTTAGTGAGACATTATAAATTGGTCAAGTAAACCGTCAATTAGACTGCTACTAAATCCTCCATCCAAATATTTATTTATATATATCCACTTATTCTTCAATGCAAATTGCTATATATATAATGCATATTTAAATAACGAAGCAAACCACATTCACTGGATGATGTCATCAGTGATGTCATCAGTGATGGCACATCATCAGCAGTGGCATATCAGGACTACTACTACCAGCATGCCTGTGGTAACGCCCACTTGGGCGGGACTCTTTAATAAAATTGGTGTTCGAAATGTTCAAAGCTCACATCTCATCATTTGGCCAGTGAACAAGCTGTAAAGGCGAAACGCGTATGGCTGCTGTGAAGGATTTCTACATGCTGACAGCCACTCACCTGTGGCGTCGTGTGCGGTAAACCCTTCCTTGTGTGGTGGCTCCATAAGGGCAACCTTGGTGGAGAGAATTTTGAGCGGCCTTGCCGGTCGCGGAGCTGCCCCTCCGCTGTCAGCGGATCCTGGGTGTTGGAATTATTAACACTCGTATGGAAAGGAGGGGGCCTGAGCCACAGGTTTATATTGGGAAGCTGTACATCATGCTGCAATTACCTTCTGCCCAACCGGGATTACAATTTAATGATGGATTGTCAGCGCACTTGCTTTAACGAACTGCCGAGTCTTCAGGCATATCAGGACTACTACTACCAGCATGCCTGTGGTAACGCCCACTTGGGCGGGACTCTTTAATAAAATTGGTGTTCGAAATGTTCAAAGCTCACATCTCATCATTTGGCCAGTGAACAAGCTGTAAAGGCGAAACGCGTATGGCTGCTGTGAAGGATTTCTACATGCTGACAGCCAATCACTTGTGGCGTCGTGTGCGGTAAACCCTTCCTTGTGTGGTGGCTCCATAAGGGCAACCTTGGTGGAGAGAATTTTGAGCGGCCTTGCCGGTCGCGGAGCTGCCCCTCTGCTGTCAGCGGATCCTGGGTGTTGGAATTATTAACACTCGTATGGAAAGGAGGGGGCCTGAGCCACAGGTTTATATTGGGAAGCTGTACATCATGCTGCAATTACCTTCTGCCCAACCGGGATTACAATTTAATGATGGATTGTCAGCGCACTTGCTTTAACGAACTGCCGAGTCTTCAGGCATATCAGGACTACTACTACCAGCATGCCTGTGGTAACGCCCACTTGGGCGGGACTCTTTAATAAAATTGGTGTTCGAAATGTTCAAAGCTCACATCTCATCATTTGGCCAGTGAACAAGCTGTAAAGGCGAAACGCGTATGGCTGCTGTGAAGGATTTCTACATGCTGACAGCCAATCACCTGTGGCGTCGTGTGCGGTAAACCCTTCCTTGTGTGGTGGCTCCATAAGGGCAACCTTGGTGGAGAGAATTTTGAGCGGCCTTGCCGGTCGCGGAGCTGCCCCTCCGCTGTCAGCGGATCCTGGGTGTTGGAATTATTAACACTCGTATGGAAAGGAGGGGGCCTGAGCCACAGGTTTATATTGGGAAGCTGTACATCATGCTGCAATTACCTTCTGCCCAACCGGGATTACAATTTAATGATGGATTGTCAGCGCACTTGCTTTAACGAACTGCCGAGTCTTCAGGCATATCAGGACTACTACTACCAGCATGCCTGTGGTAACGCCCACTTGGGCGGGACTCTTTAATAAAATTGGTGTTCGAAATGTTCAAAGCTCACATCTCATCATTTGGCCAGTGAACAAGCTGTAAAGGCGAAACGCGTATGGCTGCTGTGAAGGATTTCTACATGCTGACAGCCAATCACCTGTGGCGTCGTGTGCGGTAAACTCTTCCTTGTGTGGTGGCTCCATAAGGGCAACCTTGGTGGAGAAAATATATATATATATATATATATATATATATATATATATATATATATATATATATATATATATATATATATATTCAAGCTCCAAGTACCCACAGGTAAGGACGCACACGGCAGCAGGTGACCAGAAGGCATTTGTTCGGGTAAAAGACAACTCCGCAGTCCCGCTCGATTACAGTTCTCGTGTTGGTAATAATAGCCTGACACGTTTCTGAGCTTCCGTTCTCTTCAGAGGCACGACAATGAGTTTGTGCTACTTAAGACACTCCCACATAATTGGTGAATTAACCCTCCAATGGGCCTCTTAGTTTAGTTGAACGCAATGTATGTTGGGTCTTATAGTCCGTGTCTTAAGTACTTACTTCCATGCACTTTAATTGTACTGTGGCATACGAAGCCCTCTGATGGGCCTCGGGCTGCGTGTTGTCCATAGATCCCTCACATGCTGTTTCACATTTGGAGCTCAACAAGATTCCGGGCTACGTGGCCCCCTGCCTTCATGGGGTGATGCAATCCTTCGCGGCTTGGCTGCCGTGTTTACATTCAAGCTCCAAGTACCCACAGGTAAGGACGCACACGGCAGCAGGTGACCAGAAGGCATTTGTTTGGGTAAAAGACAACTCTGCAGTCCCGCTTGATTACAGTTCTCGTGTCGGTAATAATAGCCTGACGCGTTTCTGAGCTTCCGCTCTCTTCAGAGGCACGACATTGAGTTTGTGCTACTTAAGACACTCCCACATAATTGGTGAATTAACCCTCCAATTGGCTTCTCAGTTTAGTTGAACGCAAATTTTGTCCAGCTCCGCTGCGCTCTTTCCCTGAAAGTTTTGAGGGGATTCGTGAAGTGGGGGCTGAGAAAAAAGGGGGGTCCCAAAACGTGTTTTCCCCATGTTAATTTCCATAGGACGTTCTGACACGGCTACAGCCCGAACCGCTGAACGGAATTACGCCGAACTTTGCAAAATTGCAGGAACTGGTACGCAGATGTGCCTTTGCTATATTTGGTGACAATTGCTCCAGTGTTTTTTTTTTTAAATTAACTTCAAAAGCACATATATATCTATAGACGCGCTCCGAGCGTTCACCGGTATGCGTACCGGGGAACGCACCCGGCGCGCCACGGGAGTACGCAAGTGGAAAGCTGATTGGCTGTCGGATGTCTGTCAACATTCTAAACAGTCTGGAGAGTCCGCCATCTTGTGTCACAAGAGGTGAAAACAAAAAGAGGGAAATGATTAAAAGGGGGCAGGGTAGACACCCCCTGACCCCCTAGGTTTTCTGAGGGGGGCCTAGAAGGACCCTGAATGGCAAAAACCCTTCATTTTTTTTTTTTGCAATTTTTGCGGGGTAAGCGCTGTGTGCGTTCCCATGTACGCTCACCGGTACTACCTCAAAAATTAGAAATAAAAATTAATACTATGTCAACTAATATTTAATTTGAAAATAATAATTTATTGTTCAGAATTTTCATAATTTAATAGAACTTGTAGCATGTCCTCATCTGGAATTTCCTCTTCAATTATATGATCAGGAATCTCCTTATTATAAGTGTGACATGATGATTGTTGGAATTCTATTGTATCCAAACATTTGATAAATTGTTCGTCAAGAGATTCATCCCAAAAATTATTTATGTCATCTCCTCCTTGTGATAAAATGGTCTTGGTCTCCTCATTCTGATCTATTTTAATTTCAAATTTCTTGCTGTAAATTGCAGAAAAAAGTAATCACTTTCATTTAACATTTTTAGTAATACATAATAGAAAAGTAGCTTAATCAAGTATTTAGTATTAATTGGTAGTGTATAGTATCAGGCAGGTACTCGAAATATAAAGCACTGCATGTGATGAAGCCTATCTTAATCCATAATTATAACAGAATGACTGTAAATAGCTAACAGAAAACATTTTCCAAATTATCTTAAAGTGTGCAACATAGTTCCTCTTACAAATTAACAACTCACCTTTTTGAAAGTAGGAGAAGAGTTAGTACTGTGTAATTCAAACTACAGAAATTGAGCCCCCAAAATTCCTTTCAAAAGTACCTCAGACAGGAGTATCACAAAAGGGCCGTGTTTTCCTCTTATTTAAGATATATACATAACTAATCATACTTCATCACACACAAATTCAAAATGAAAGTAACATTTTGATTGGTTCTAAATTTCAATACTTTCAAATGTGTTTTCCCCATGCAATTTTGCATAGGACATTTAGACACGGCTACAGCCCGAACGGATGAATGGAATTACACCAAACTTGGTAAAATGATAGGCACTGGTACGTAGTAGGGCCTTTTCCATATTTGTTTGAAATCGCTCCAGTGGTTTTTATGAAAAGCAACTTCAAAAACACATATATCTCAATAAGCGCGCTTCGAGCGCTTACCGGTACGCGTACCGGGGAGCGCACCCGGCGCGCCACGGAAGTGCGCGAGCGGAAAGCTGATTGGCTCTCGGGTGTCTGTCAACATTCCAAACAGTCCGGAGAGTCCGCCATCTTGTGTCTTGGTAGAATCGAGACACAAGAGGTGAAAATAAAAAAGAGGAAATGATTAAAAGGGGGCAGGGTAGACACCCCCTGACCCCCTAGGTTTTTAGAGGGAGGCCTAGAAGGACCCTGAAGGGCAATAAAAGTTTTTTTTTTTTTTCGCGAGGTGAGCGCTGGGTGCGTTCCCATGTACGCTCACCGGTGCGCGCACCCCGGGGAAAAACAGTGTAAAAATTAGAGTACAAAAATAATTTAGAGTGCTTAGAGGTAGAGTAGCTCTGAAAAGAGCTGTTGTGTTATGTGGGTGTTTTTGTACCTACAAGTAGGTACCACTGCAGAGTCTCAAATTCAAGAGGAAGACTCTATTCCCCTCATCTGTGAAATGTACACCATCTCTCCTATAGATGCCTTGCATGTTGTAACGCAAGTTGTTGTGGTATATGGAACCCATACCGTAGTCTCTGAGGAAAGCACAAACAGATTTATTCACATGTTTCCTTGCTTTCTCAATCTGTGGACAAAATTTGTTGGACCAATTCCATTTTTGCCTTTGTCATATATTCGAAAATACCAATGCAGTTTTTGGAAAAAGTGACATCAATTGTCCAAAGATGTCCTTTAAAAGCATTTCCAGACCAACCCCAGTCAAAGTGCCCAAGTCATTGCCACCACAGTGCACAATTATGAGGTCAGGGTGTGGTAGATGCATAAACGATTTTATCAATGGTATCAATTGGTGACTTCTTAATCCTCTCTGTCCTATCCACACAATGTCCACATTTGGTAAATCAAGGTTGTAAATACCTCTGTTATTTGCAAATGTTTCACTCCAGTAGACAAAGCTATGACCCACAAACCAGACTTTTGGCATCTTGAAGGTAGATGTGCTTCTATTCAGATGAGTTGTGGAAATGAAATGGCAGTTTGTAAGTAGGAATTATGAAAAAAGTGGTTGAGATTCAGTGCAATGATTGGTGCTTTCTTAAAATTCAGCACTGAAAATTAGGGTGTATGCTTTTTATGTTGTTGTAAGAAGTCATTTTAATGGTTGAGAAAAGGTCATTTAAAGAAACATTGCACATGATTAGCTAGTACATTGAAAGGTCAAACACCCTTGCTGGATTCTTTTGCATTCTATGATGAACTTTTGAACTGTGTTATGGGTTGGGTGGGAGTTACCATGGTAACAGGCTGAATGAGCACTGGGGGGATGGGTGAATATTATGTGAGTTTCAAAGTGTTGAAATGTACAACCAATTAAAATGTGCAGTTTGGTTTGAATTTGTGTGGGAAGAATTTTGATTGGTTATGTACAAGAATATGGGTCTGAAATGAGAGGGAATCTCTGCCATTATTGAAAGGCTCCAGTGACAGACGCATTATTTAGAGATTCTGCTTAAGGAAATCTGGTGTGTGTGACTGACACTGTTCTCCATCTTCCAAAGCATTTTTAAAGGTGAGTAATGATTCTTTTAATAAAGATAGACTGCTGTATGTACTATGAGGAAGATTAAGAAGCATATTGTGCTTCTTAATTCTAGTATTGTGTGTCATGTTTTTTTGTAATGCTGTTTAAAAATTGAATGGTGCATATTTGAAATGAAAGTTTTGAAATGAGTTAGGTTTCTGCTTTGTTTTGTAGTGGTCATTTAAATGGGCTGTGCTTTGTGTAAAAAATGATTTACTATGGAAAATGTTTTCTGGTAAAATGTCTGGCTTTTAAATTTTGGTCAAGGTTCACACTGAGTGCCTGTTTGAAATAAGGAATTACATTTTCACATTTTTCAATAATGTCACTTGTACCTTCTAACAGTTTGCCTCTCTTGGCTTATAGGGTACTCTGTGTCTGTGTCTCATGTCACTTTGCACGTGCATAATCTCTCTTTTTCTGTGTGTCATTTCTCTCTTTATGTGTGTGTCATGACATGTGTCTCATGTGCCTAACATCACACTGTGAGTCAAGCTTGATTTTAAATGGATCTGGGTGAATAATATGCTTAGTTGATGTCTTTAAAAATATGGAAGTACATGTTTTTTTAAAGTCAGTTGGGCTTTAGTATATGTTCTAGTAGGGAATCTTAGGCAGTGTCTGTGTTAGGCCTCTTACTTCAGAAATAGGCTCTAAGCTGTGCAATCAAGATCCAGGGTGTGCCTTTGAAATGAACGAGGAATGTTATGTCTTGCTTATATATATGTGGTCTGTTTTTTGCCAGTAGAGACAGTGAAATAGTATGAGCTGACACACACATATTGCATGCAGAGACAGACATGGTAGATTACATGTAGCATCCTGGTCATGTGTCTAAGATCACACTGTGAGTCAAGCTTGATTTTAAATGGATCTGGGTGAATAATATGCTTAGTTGATGTATTTAAAAATATTGAAGTATATGTTTTTTTAAAGTCAGTTGGGCTTTAGTATATGTTCTAGTAGGGAATCTTAGGCAGCGTCTGTGTTAGGCCTCTTACTTCAGAAATAGGCTCTAAGCTGTGCAATCAAGATCCAGGGTGTGCCTTTGAAATGAACGAGGAATGTTATGTCTTGCTTATATATATGTGGTCTGTTTTTTGCCAGTAGAGACAGTGAAATAGTATGACCAGAGACACACATATTGCATGTAGAGACAGACATGGTAGATTACATGTAACAAAAAAGATTTAAGGTCCAAGAAAAGCGAAATAGAAGACTCATCCAAAACACAATCTTCAGTGAAAAAAAATAATGCTCCTGGTAAGCAAACTAAGAATTTTCTCAGGAAGTTATTGAAATGTCAAAAAAAAGGATGATGTTTCAAAGAAGAACAAGACACCTTTAATAAGAAAGAAGAAATTGTGCTCCTTAAAAATGTTTAGACCTGTAGAAGGAGATGATATTGTCTATAGCAATAGAAGGAGAAATCAATTTATTGAAATTCGTAGACAAATGTTTTATAACAGAATAGTATTCAATTTATTAAAAAAAGGGAAGAGGTATCAAAAAAAGACCGCTTTTTACAACAACAAAAAAACATAGTAAAGATTGTGGATGAAGCATTTAAAGTAAAAAATAAGTTATATGGATTAGTAATGAATAGAATACGTACACTAGATAAGGTAATCAATGTGTTAAAATCAAAATGTAAGTGGAAAAGAATAATTAATCAGACTAATTTTTGTGATGTTTTTTCTGGAGAATGGAAGCATAGTTCAAGTTGTGAGTCATTTTTTGATGAAGAAAGTTACTTTCAGGATAATGATTTGGTGCATGCAGTTGACACCAGTGATCGAGCATATGAGGTGAAGGACGGTTGTCCGGTTGAAAAAGAAAAGATTGTGCCTAGAAATACAGAAGAGGTGTTAGCTGGTGAAGTTTTAGGGAGATGTGCTAAGGCTCCAGTGTATACTTGGAATTGTAGTAGTATTTGTAGTGTGCGACAGGATTCAATTGATTTGTTTCGCAGTTTCTTACGGACATATACTAAGAAAAGTCTAAAACAAAAACTGAACATTATGCAAGAGTTAGATCCTTGTAGAGCGAGAGAAAAAACAGGTTTGCAAGGGCATTCACTGGCTTGTCTTTCAAGAAAAGTATGTCAGAGTGTTTTTCACCCTTTTAGGATGTTAGCAGTGCATCATAATAAAGTGAGGAAATTAATGAGAAGGTTGTATTATGCAAAAAGTCCAGCACTTAAACTAAAACAGTTAAACAGTGCTCTTTTGCATGGGACTGAATTAGATGTGAAAAACATTTGTGAAGAAATTGAGTTTTGTTACTTTGGTGAAAAAGAGGACAGTGCACAAATTGATACAGTAATACAAGGTAATGTAGAAGAGAATGTAGAGATTTCAAGTACAGTATTAGTTGATTTATATGTAAAAAGCGAAAAGGTAAATAATAATGAGTGGAAGGATTTTGCAACTTATTTGTTGGTAGAAAATTGTTTTGATTTGGGTTCTGATCAATGTATTTGTAAATATTGTTATAATAAATTAAATGAAAACAGAATGCCTGCTCGAGCTGTTCATAATAATCTGGAGTTGGTAGACATTCCTTCTGAATTGATGGATTTAATTACCTATGGGTCTATTCTGATTCAATGTGTGCATCCTTTTCAGGCTATTGTTCACATGGAGCCTAAGACAGGGAAATTGCCTCCTTCAGATTTACAGAGAGGATTAAAGGGAAGAATTGTTTATGTGCCTCTAGATTTTAAGAAAAATATTGATACAATTGGTGTAGAAAAAGTAGAGGAGGAACCTCTGGTTATTCTAGTTAATTGTGTTCCGACAAAGAGTAAGAAAATCTGGCAATAATTAGTGGATGTTAGGAAAGTCAAAAAGGCAACGTTGTATCTGGTAAAAAATAATCAGTACTATAAAAATGTGTATGTGGGAGAAGAGGAAACAACTGTAGAAGAGGACAGTGATTTCTCCGCTGGGCAAATAGAAAAAGTTGATGTCTCCAGAAGTGAAGAAATGTATGAACATTATAGTGTTCATCCATTGCATTCCAAAGAAGTATTGGGGAATGCTATTGACTTGTTTCAAATGAAAGAAGCAAAAGGAAGTCCCATTAGTGTATGGGAATAAAGTTTGGAAGCTTGTTGTTTTCCACAGTTATTTCCAACAGGTGAAGGTGGACGATATGACGACCGACCTGTTCAAATTCCTGCATCTGAATACCGGACTTCAAGATTATATGCAGAAGATCCAAGGTTTCGTCAATGCATTCCATATTTGTTCCATTTACTGTTTGAGAGGGACTTTTCTGGACTTTCTTATGCAGTGAACCATATACTGAAAAGTGTAGCACATCTACAAAATGTTTCGGCAAAGGACTTTATGGATAAAGTGAAACTGCAAGACAGTGTTTTGGAATCTCAGCTAATTAATCTCATGGCATGTCAGCGTGGTACTAACAAGTATTGGTACCATCGTCATGGGGAATTGAAATGTATGCTATGAAACTTAGGAACTCCTACATGGTTCCTTACTCTTAGCTGTGCTGAGTATGCTTGGGAAGACTTACTTGAATTTCTATGAGAGGCATATAAAAACATTGAAAATATTGAATACAAGACACCTGGAGAACTGTTCTCTTTGGATCCAGTTAATGTATGCAGGTATTTCAATCATAGGCTTGAAGCTATGATGTCTTTTATTACAAACAAAAAAATCCTCCGCTTGGAGAGGTGTTTGATTTCTTTTGGAGAAAGGAGTATCAAGCAAGAGGTGCTCCTCACATACATATGCTGCTGTGGATTAAAGATGCACCAATATTTGGAACATATTCAGATGAGAAAGTGATGAGTTTCATTGAGCAGTATTCTACATGTGCTGTTCCGAAAAGTACAGAAGAAAACAATTTGAGACATCAAGTTTTACGCTTTCAAACCCATCGTTGTGGAAAATACTGTCGTCGAAAATACAAATCCAAGGACAAGTTCTACACGAAATGTCGTTTTGCATTTCCACGTCCAGTAACATCGAAAGGAAGAGTCAACAATTTTATGTCTTCTCTGCGACATACTGTGACAAGAAAATCACCTAAAAATACATACAACCTAAGAAGAAATGAGGAGTCCAAATACATAAATGACTACAACCCAGTCATTTTGTCCATGTGGAATGCTAACATGGATATTCAATATGTGGCTGACAACTCTATTGCTGTGGCTCGATATGTGACGTCTTACATCACAAAATCTGAAAAAACGGAACTGAACGAAATGTGGGAGGAAATTTCACATGAAAAGAGTCTAAGCAAGAAGTTATACAGTTACAGTCTCAAGATGTTGTCGCATCGAGAAATTGGAGCATAAGAATGTTCTGATCGGTTATAATCAGCAAGTCTATTTGCCAAATCTAGTACCATCATTTGGGTGAGTCTAGGTCTTGCTGCAACACGAAACCGAGTTTTGAAATCTATACAAGAAATAGAGTATTTGGCGGAGAAAGAACCAGACAGTACAGATATTTTGAAGACAAACATGTTGGATACATACTATCCAAATAAAAGTACTCAACTTGAGAACGTTTGTCTCTATGAAGTTCTGCAAACCTATACTTTTAAAAGGAACGTCACAGAAGACATCAATAAAGGTGTATATGCTGTAATTGGATGTGAAGGCTGTCTAGTGAAGTAAAGAAAAGGCCATTTGATTAATCATCGAAAATTGAGTTGTGAATCTCCAGACAAAAGGGAATTTTATTACTTAGCTCTTTTGCAACTCTTTAAGCCTTGGCATACAGAAGAGGAACTACTTGGAGATTTTCTTACTTATGAAGATTCGTTCAATGCAACCAAGGATACCATAGAATGTCCTGTTTTTTCAAATTATCTGCAAATGTGGAATGAGGAAATACAGCAAGAAGCTACAATTGCAGCAGAGATTGCTAGAGACAGTTTTCAAGATAGTCAGAGTTCTGCTTCATTGAGTCACGATCCACTAGGAGGACCAATTATACAAAATGAATCTGCCACTGCCATGGATGAAGTTGAAAGAGCCATGGAACAAGCTCAGGAGGATGGAGTTAACTTAGAAGATTTGGAAAAAGAACTAAACGATGAGCAGAGACAAATATATGACGAAGTCACAGAACACATTGAGCATTGTTTGAGAAAAGAGAGTGCTCATGTACATCATTCATACCTGTCCAATTGTACGTGAGTGGAGAAGCAGGAACTGGAAAAAGTTTCTTGATTAAAGCAATTGCAACATATCTGCAGAAAAGAACGGAGTCATCGCTCTCTTGTGTTGTTACTGCTCCAACTGGGTAGGCAGCACACAACATTAAAGGGATTATTTTACATCGCTTATTGATGCTGCCAGTAGAGCATGATAATAAATTACAATACCACAAGCTATCTGGAGAAGGTTGTTGTGAAGTTTCAAGAGTCCTAAAGAAAATGAAACTTCTTATCATTGATGAAGTAAGCATGGTATCAAATGTAATGCTTGCTTTTGTGCATTTAAGAATGCAAGAAATTCTTAAAACAGACTATGATGTGTTATTTGGAGGCAAACACGTCATTGTTTTTGGAGATCTACTGCAACTAACTCCAGTGAAAGGACAGCCAGTGTTTAAAATGCTTACGCATGAAGATATCAGGAAGTGCTTAGGAAGCATTGGAAATGTTAACATATGGTTAAATTTCAAATATGCAGAACTGCTTCAAAATATGCGACAGGCAAAGGATGAAGATTATAAAAATATTCTACAAGATGTAAGATTTGGAAAACTAACTGAGCATGGCAAAGAAGCTTTACATGGACGATTAATTTCAAATTTGTTTCCAAATGAAAATATTCTCCCAGAGAATATTTTTATGAAAGTTCCTGAAAAAAAATCTGTCATATGCTTGATGCCAACTCTGCAAGAATGTTCAATCTTCAACAACAAAATGTTAAAGTTGGAAAATCAAGAGATTGTAAAACTGGAAGCTATTGATAAAATCGAACATGAAGGAGCAACTATTATTTTGTCAGAAAAGTTGAAATCAAAATTGGATTAGAGAAGACAATATCTAAAACAGCTGGTTTGGAAAAGACTCTGTATGCATCTTTAAATTGTCGTATAATTATACGATGTAATTTACATGTCGAAAGAGGTTTAGTAAATGGAGCAATGGGTCATGTTGTGGATTTTGTGAATTACCGAAATAGAGATGGAATTGAATTTATAAAAATTTAATTTGATGGTATTGAAGAAGTACAACAAATCAGTCGTTTTTGCTTGTGAAAGATTTATATGTCCACAGAAAACAGTTTCCTGTTTCTTTGGCATATGCAGTGACTATTCATAAATCTCAAGGTTTAAGTGTAGATAGTGCTTTGGTGAATATTGGAAGTTCTGTGTTCAAGGAGGGTATGGCATATGTTGCTTTATCTCTAGTTAGAACTTTATTTGGATTGTACTTGATTGATTTTGATGACACAAATATTAGTGCAGATCTAAATTGTGTAAAAGAATATAATAGGTTAAGAAGAGAGTATGCTCCAAATTTACCTCAATATCCTCTATTTGAAAGCGTGTAGTAGGCCGAAAAAGAAGAAATGAGAAAAATTGTAGTGAAGTTGTAGCAAAAAGAAAAAAAGTAGATGAACCAGTAATTGTAAGCAGAAAGGAAAAGGATTCAGTTAAAGATGTTGTTGGATTTCAGTTTGAAAACAGTTCTGGCATCAAGTGCTATGCTAATGTAGTGGTTAATGCTGTTTTTTTTCACCAAACTGTACAAGAGCAGATTGCTGAAAATCGAGATCAAAGATTTTGTTGTTTGTTGAATTCTGTGTTTGAGAGTGATAGAACAAAAATACAAAGTGTTTCTGAAATTCGAAATGTTTTAGACATATGTTCTGGTCTAAATCAATTTTCACAGAATATTCAACAAGATTGTCAGGAATTTCTAATGTATATGCTTGTTGTATTGCAAGATGAAGGTGTAGATGTAGAAAATCTTTTTGGCCTTTCTTATAAATGGCAACATGACTGCGACAATTGCTCCTTTTCAAGTAGTACTACTATAGACAATGAAAGATTTATATATTTGACTTTACCAGACTGCAAATCAGTGTCTTTTAATAATCTAGTTAGAGAAGCAAATCAAAACATGGTCTGTACTCGATGTAAATCTGCAATGCTATCAACATTATTTATACAAAGTTATGGACAGTATGTAATTTTAATGTTCTAACGATGTTGACCTGATGGAACTAAATTGACAACTTTATTTAAAAATGTTGTGGCTTCTCAATTGTCAATTTCAGGAAGAACCTTTGCAACTGCAGCAATTATTTACCATGATGGTCCTTCTACAACATCAGGACATTACACAGCTTATTTAAAATGTCAAATGTCAAAAACAACGTTTGCCTTCTGACTTACAAAATTCTTACCTAGTGTTCTTACAACCGAAATTTTAGGGAAGGTAACTGGCCTATGAAGATTGGAGCAGTTAATAAAAATTAGTTTGATGTTCAAAATTACTTTCCGAGTGAGAGTGCTGAAGATAATAAAAAACATGTAGTTGTCATAGAGGTAGTATAAGTGTATCACGTAGTGTGTGATGTGAGTATTGTAGGAAATATTAATGAAAAGTAAGTGAGGAGTTGGAAATAAAACTATTGTTTCATAATGTAAAAGATGTTGGATCTTTTCTTTCAGAAACTCGGGTAAATGGGAGATTAAGAACACTCGTGAGTAATTTCCAAAGAAAAGGACTTTCCATATACTATTTGGCCTCGTGGAAAAGTACCTGGATCAAAAGTGACTTAAGATAAGTTTTTTCTAAATTTTACATTATTTATTGAAACGTTGTATGTTTTTTTTTAAGCACAATCATTTTGATTGGTTTTTTTTGCCCGCTGTCATATGATGAGTAGTATTGAAGTCACTGTTTTAAGTGAAATTCAATATATTCTGAGAACAGCAAAAATAAACCATATAACATGTTGTACAAATTATTTTGTATTTTGTATTATCAAATATATATTATGCTCCCGTTGTCTTATGCTCACTCACCTTTTTCCATTCTTTATCACTCCTCTTAACTCACCCTCACTAGCCTACTCTCACTCTCCCTGACCTCACTTTCCTTATTCCACTTCCCTCACTTATCCTCATTCTCCATTTCTTCACTGCCCTTTTCCTCTCCCCCATCTACCACTTTCCAGCTCTCAGTCACTCTACTTCACTCCCCCTCCCCTTCCTTTCTTTCTTTGTTTCCTGAATAATTCCCGTTGTTTTTTTTTTGCCCGCTGTCATATGATGAGTAGTATTGAAGTCACTGTTTTAAGTGAAATTCAATATATTCTGAGAACAGCAAAAATAAACCATATAACATGTTGTACAAATTATTTTGTATTTTGTATTATCAAATATATATTATGCTCCCCTTGTCTTATGCTCACTCACCTTTTTCCATTCTTTATCACTCCTCTTAACTCACCCTCACTAGCCTACTCTCACTCTCCCTGACCTCACTTTCCTTATTCCACTTCCCTCACTTATCCTCATTCTCCATTTCTTCACTGCCCTTTCCCTCTCCCCCATCTACCACTTTCCAGCTCTCAGTCACTCTACTTCACTCCCCCTCCCCTTCCTTTCTTTCTTTGTTTCCTGAATAATTCCCGTTGTCTCACTAACCTTACTCCACTTCACTCACTCCTTCTTTCACTCCCTCTGTCCTCTCACATCCTCACTCCCCTTACCTCACTCCCTCTCTCTTAGCCTCACTCTCTCGGTCCCCTCCCTCTCTCACTCACTCCTCTTCCATGACGGTCCTCCCTATAACTCACCCACACTCCCTCACTTACCGTTCTTTGCTCCCTTACACAGTTCTTTTCTCTCACTCTTTCCTTCACTACCTCTATGTCCTCACTCCCTCAGTCTCCTTGTCTTATAATCACTCGCCTTTATCCACTCTCTATCACTCGTCTTTCCTCAACCTCACTACCCTTCTTTCAGTCTACATCACCCCCGTTCCCTTACTCCACTTCCCTTATTTTCATTCCTCATGTTTACTGACCTTTCCCTAACTCCCCTCCCACACTCAACTTCTTTCAGTCTCCCTTCTTCACTTCCCTTCCCCCACTCTTTCTTTCATTTGCTCCCTTACTCATTCTTCTTCCTTTACTCACCTTTCTCAAATTCTCTCACTCCTTAAGTCAGTCCCTCTGTCCTCTCACTTCCTCAGTCCCCTTACCTCAGTCCCTCTCTTTTAGCCTTACTTTCTCCATCCCTTGAGTCTCTCACTTCTCGTTTGTCTCGCTCACTCCCTATAACTAACCCACACTCTCTCACTTACATTTCTTTTCTCTCTCACTCAATCTCTTTCTGTCTCTCTTTCTTTCACTACCTCTATGTCATCACTCCTTCACTCCCCTTGTCTCATGCTCACTTGCCTTTATTCTCCTTCTATCTTCTCTCTTTCCTCAACCTCACTGCTCTTCACTCACCCTCCCTCACCCTTGTTCCCTTACTCTGGTTCCCTCAGTTATCCTCATTCATCATCCTTAACTCCCCTTCCTCTTTCTCTCCTCAAGCACTCATATTTTCCCAGTCCCTTTGCTTCACTTCTCTTCCCCTTCTTTCCTTCCTATGCTCCCTCAGTCATTTCTCTTCCCTCACTCACCTAACTCCGCTTTACTCACTCTTTCTCTCACTCCCTCTGTTCTCTCATATTCTCACTTGTCTTCCCTCACTTCCTCTCTGTTACCCTCACTCCCATTGTCCCCTCACTGTCTTACGACTCTACATTCACCCTCACTCACATTCCATCCCTCAATGTCATGAATCCACCATCAATCACTCCAGCTTCCCTGTCACTCACTCCCCTTTCTTTACTCTCCTTTCTTTCTTTAGTTTTCCTAATGCACATTCCTTTAGTATCTTACTCACTTTCATTTCTCTCTCCTTCTATTGTTCTCTGTCATTGAATGTATCCATGTCATTATCCTCTTTGTAATTTGCTCTCCCTCTATTTCTTTTTCACTCTCTCTGACCTTCACCATTCCTTTGTTTTTCTTTCTGAGTTATTCTCTCCTACTTTATCTCTTACTACCCTTTTATGACTTTTAATCTCCTGCTTTCTCTCTTGTATTGTAAAATATATATTATAAATTACTTTTTTTTCTCTTCCACAGATATTAAATTTACTATAAATATGTAAGTAAGTTTACATTACCTATAAGGTAAGTTTGACGTACAAAATGTAGTTTCTCAACATTCTTTTCCTTAACCTCACTACTCTTCTCTCACCCACCCACACCCCCGTTCCCTTACTGCGCTTCCCTCACTTATTCTCAATCCCCATGTTTACTCCCCTCTTCCTCACTCCCCTCCCACACTCACCTTCTTTTAGACCTTTTCCTTCATTTCTCTTCCTTTCTCTTCCTTTCCTTCGCTCCTTCACTCTTTTCCCTTCCCTTACTCTCCTTACTCCACTTCACTAACTCCTTCTCTTACTCTCTTTGTCCTCTTACTTCTACACTCCCCTTCCCTAATTCATTCTCTGTTAGTATCATTCTCTCCGTCCTCTAAGTCTATCACTCCTCTTCTGTCACACTCACTTCCTATAACTCAGACACACTCCCTCATTCACTTTCTTTCAGATCTCCTGTTTTACTTCCCTTCCTCTCTCTTCCCTTCCTTCGCTCCTTCACTGTTTTCCCTTCACTTACTCTCCTTAATCCACTTCACTAACTCCTTCTCTTACTCCCTCTGTCCTCTTACTTCTACACTCCCCTTCTCTCATTCTCTCTGTTAGCTTTATTCTCTGCATCCTCTTAGTCTCTCACTCCTCTTCTGTCACGCTCACTCCCTAAAACTCAGACACACTCCCTCACTCACTTTCTTTCAGATCTCCTGTTTTACTTCCCTTCCTCTCTCTTCCCTTCGTTCGCTTCTTCACTCTTTTCCCTTCCCTTACTCTCCCTAATCCACTTCGATAACTCCTTCTCTTACTCCCTCTGTTCTCCTACTTCTACACTCCCCTTCTCTTATTCTCTCTCTGTTACCCTCATTCTCTGCGTCCTCTTAGTCTCTCACTCCTCTTCTGTTACGCTCAATCCCTAAACCTCAGCCACACTCCCACACTCACTTTCGTTCAGCTCTCCTGTTTTACTTCCCTTCCTGTCTCTTCCCTTCCTTCACTTCTTCAGTCTTTCACCCTCTGTTACTCTCCTTACTCCACTTCAAAAACTCCTTCTCTCAATCCCTCTGTCCTCTTACTTACTCACTCCCCTTCCGTCACTCTCTCTCTGTTACCCACATTCTATCCGTCCTCTTAGACTCTCACTCCTCTTCTGTTACACTCACTCCCTATAACTCAGCCACATTCCCTCACATATCTTTCTTTGCTCCCTCACTCAGTCCTCTTTTCTCATTCTTTCCTTCACTTCCTCTGTCTCCTCACTCCCTCACTCACCTTGTATCACGCTCACTTGCCTTTATCCACTCTCTATCATCCCTCTTTCCTCAACCTCACTGCTCTTCTCTTACCCTTCCTCACCCCTGTTCCCTCACTCTGCTTTCCTCACTTATCCTCATTCCCCATGTTCACTCCCCTTCCCCTCACTCCCCTCCCACACTCACCTTCTTTCAATCCCCCTACTTCACTTCCCTTCCCCTCTCGTCCCTTTCTTAGCTCCCTCACTCATTTTCCTTTCCTCTCTCACTGCACTCCACTTCACTCAGTCCTTTTGAATTTGTAAAGAATACAGCTCTTTTTGGAGAATTGGAGGTAGTTCTAAAAAGAACTGTTTTTTTTCTTCTTTTTTTTTTTTTTTACTTTTTCCGAACTTTTTTAGATAGGGAATGCCAAACTGCTCAACAGGAGCAAATAAAAGGGGAAAAATTAGGGCTGGGGAGGGCACCGATGGTCTTCTCTTTTGCGTGCAATTAGCTTGATACTCTGTTCTTCGAAGCAAAGCAGTTCATCACACTGCTTACATTTAATGGTGATGTCAGAAAATACTGGCTGAATGTTCGGTATCATCTCCAATTCCACTGCTCTTCCTCTCCCCAATGATGTTGCTCCTCCGGTGGATGTTGAGGCGTCATCTCTTGGGGGATTACGTGCCAGGTCTCTGACACTCTCCCGGGCATAGTTCTGGGGGTGCCTCCTTTGAACATGCCTGATCATTGTTGAGTTACCAAAACTATATTTCCTTCTAGGGTCACCCCGTGAAAGCACTGTTTGGCAAATCCTACACTCCATCTTAGGAGCATTTACTTTCTTTTCTCCTGGTGGAATTGTAAAAAATTTCCATATAAAGTGCTCCTTCACCTTTGGCTGAAGAGGGTCCTCCTGGATAAACTCATCAGAGTCCTCACTGCTGCTAGGTGGTCTCGCAGCCATTCTTTCAAAAGTAATGAAGAGAAATAGGGAACAGGTCTTGCTCTCTCCAAAGTGAAAGAGGTAGTGAAGGAAATGGGTGGTGTTTTCATTAGTTGTAAAAAACCTGTAAAGAACCAATGAAAAGTGTTATTTTAAGGTCACGTGACTTGACGCGCTTACACTGCGCGCACCAGAGCACTTCCGGGGGCACTTACGCGGCACGAACGTAGACGCGTCCGGGGGCGCTTACGCGCCGCGCCTAAATGACGTTTTGCTACTTTTTCGGAAATACATTTAAAGTTAAAATACGGGTATTTAAAATCAAAAATATTACTTTTATAAGTATGCCACTAAATGTCTTGCATTATTTTTTACTTTAAATACAATTTTTTTTTACCGCACGCGGGAATATCGCTCTCGCTGCGCTCTCGGGTGACCTTACCGGTGCGCGCACCCTAAGCGCTCCGAGGCAAAATGATAAAAAAAACCTACATGAAAAATACATTGACAAAATAATAATTCACTTTAAAAATCGAAGGTTACAAACTTGATATAGCAAGGAATTAGCTTTTAAAAAACCTTTGAAATTCACTAAAAAACATAGGTTTCATAATCGTTATAGTTAGGAATTAGCATTTAAAAAAACCTTTGAAATTCACTAAAAAAAAACATAGGTTTCACAATCGTTATAGTTAGGAATTAGCATTTAAAAAACCTTTGAAATTCACAGAAAAAAACATAGGTTTCACACCAGTTATAGTTAGCTGAACATTTTACTCATACAAAAGCATTGAAATTCCAACGTTATAGTTAGTTGGACTCACTATAACTCGTGCGCCCGCAATCCACTGCTGATGATGTCACATATTACATCATTTATGACATGGTCAGTGACATCACTGGTGACATCATCCATGTGATAATACGATGCACCTCCTCACACTCTAATCTAACCTTTGATACACCCAATGTTAAATATAAACTACCATTCCTGAAACCATTGACACACCAATACTAGTTACTACATGCGCACTCACTGATTCCTAGGTCTACACACACATCCACTCATTCACCCATACAATCACTCATACATACAGCCACTCATCAATGCAACACAATCATATGCACTCATACACCTATACAGACACTCACACACTGCCACTCATCCATGGAGTTACTCACACATCTAGTCAGTCATCCAAAGAATCAATCAGACTCCCATTTCCTCATCTATACAGTTATACAGACAACACCTCAATCATACAAACATATACTAAGACATACTTACTCTTTTATACAATCACTGATACAAGTACACATTGATCCATACAGCCATTCACACAATCACTGGGTCTCATGTATAGTAATTTATATATGTGAACTCTCACATGCACTGTGTTTTACATATGTACTTACTTGGACATGTAGCACTGAGATATCCATTCACTCACCAACACAGCTATGCACACAGTCAACCGGCCATACAGCGGTTTCCTCATGCACTCTTGAACCCATACACCTAGTGAATCAACTGCTCACACATCTATGCACAGAGTCACACACCTCCTACCACCCATACACACACTGAGCCTCACATACTAATACTTGGGCAACCAATCAATAACCCATATAGACACTCATATAGCTATTGATCAACACATGCAGCAGCTTACACAACAACAGACACATACTGATGCACACATTCAGACAGTTTAGTCACTAAGCCATGGATTCAGTAAGACACATTTAATCACTCACTCATAAAGTCAGTCACGCACCAACTAAATCCTTCATCCAAACACTTATACACCCACTCATTCTTGAATATGTAAAACCTATTTAAACTTTACAGAAACACACAGTCACTGGATGATGTCATCAGTGATGTCATCAGTGATGTCATCAGTGATGTCATCAGTGATGTCACTGACCATGTCATAAATGATGTAATATGTAACATCATCAGCAGTGGATTGTGGGCGCGCGCGTTATAGTGAGTCCAACTAACTATAACGTGGGAATTTCAATGGTTTTGTATGAGTAAAATGTTCAGCTAACTATAACTGGTGTGAAACATATGTTTTTTTAGTGAATATATATATATATATATGTATATATATGTATATATATATATATATATATATATATATATATATATATATATATATATATATATATATATATATATATATATATATATATATATATGTCCAAGAATCCTTCTTCAAAGAAAAAGGCAGAGGCCCAGTATGGGGACAGTAGAAGTCTCTTTAATGCAGGTACAGCAAAATCAGCGGGCGTATGCATTTCGGCCGTGTGGCCTCATCAGCGCCCAGAGTGTGACGGGTGGTGAGTGGAAATGCTGCTGCAGGTTGACGCCCCAATTAGAGTGCAAGTAAGCTCCACCTACTGATAGTTCTAGCATGGTGGAGTGCACTCCAAGTCCCAGCATGCAATGTTTTAGCAGGGACCACCGCAGGAATGCGGAACCAGGTGAACCCACAAGCCGCTCTCACCGCTGTCCCGAGCTGCCATCCGCATCTGCAAGGCCTCCGGTGTCCCCAAAATATATGTATATATATATATTACCTACTGGCGGTCGCCAGTAGGTATATATAGTTAGGATTTTTTCTCTATGGGATTTTTGAAAATTCTATGTCGAATAACTTTGGCGTTTGAGGACGGAATTCGCTGAAATTTTCAGGAAAATGGCACATTTTGTTTCTGAGCAGCCCCTGAAAATGTGGGGGGGGTTTTGTCAAGGGGGGCCGAGAAAAAAGGGGGGTCCCAAAACGTGTTTTTCCCATGCAATTTTCCATAGGGCGGTTGGCCTCACTTTTAGCTCGAATGGCTGAATGGATTTTCACGAAACTTGGCAAAATTGTAGGGACTGGTAGCCCGATGTGCCTTTGCTAGGTCTCAATATATGTGCTCCAGTGGATTTTGAGAAATTAACGTTAAAAAAAAAATATATATCTGTAAGCGTGCTCCGGGCAGCGCCCCGGTTCGCGTACCTGACGCGTAACGGAACTTCGCGAAGCGAAGCTGATTGGCTCTCCGGTGTCTGTCAACATTCTAAACAGTCCGGAGCGGCCGCCATCTTGTCTCTCGGTAGGATCGAGAGACAAGAGGAGGCCAAAACAAAGGGGGAAATGACCATAAGGGGGCATAGTAGATCCTCCCTGACCCCCTAGGTTTGATGTGGAGGCTTTAAAAGGGCCCCGCGGGGCAAAAAAAAATATATATATTTTTGTTTTTTTTGGCCAGGAGCGCCCGGTACGCGCACCGGGAAGCAGTCTGGGGAGCGTACTATAAGGAAAAAAGAATGATAGACTATGATATTTTGAAATATTGTATGTTTATTGATTGTTTTTTGTTGTTGTTTTTTTTTTTTTAAGTAGCAGTATTTATGATTATTAAATATAAATTTATTTTTGTGATTGTGCACAGTATACTATAAGTCTGACTTTACATTATAATCAATTTAGTACTAGTTTATGAATTACATATAAAAATGATTAAAGACTCAAACAATTTTTTATTATTAAATATAATCTTATTTTTCTGATTCTTTTTCAAAATTTAATAGAACGTCTAACATTTGACTGTCCGATATGTCTTCTTTTTCACTGAACATAACTTCCCACATTTGACCGTCCTCATATTGAAGTAAGAAATCCACAGATTCTACACATTGTAGAAGTTCATGGTCTCGTGATTCATCCATGAATTCCAAGTCAATGGGTTCAATGATTTCCTCATTGTTCATCTCTAGGACAATTTCAAAGGAAACGTTCTATTCTCCTTCCATTTTTGTGCTGAAATTTGCATAAAAAATAAATCTATCAGTAGAGATGGGGCACTGTTGGGTTTAAGTTCAGACAGGTACTTTTCAGGCGTGAAGTAGTACTATTAAAAAGTGCCTGTGAAAAAGCCTAAGTAAATTCATAATTATACCACAGAAACCTAAATCAATCAATAATTATAATAAACAAGCCTTTCTCAATGTCTAACTCTTACAGAGGGATAGTATATAACTATCTGAAAATGTTTTCAAATTTATAAAATAACATCTTACCTTTTAAAAACAAGTTTAAGTTGTCAGTGAAAATGATCTTGCAATGTAGTTCAGGAAGTAGTAGTCAAAATGGCTGTGTTTCTCTCTCTTTCTTTATATATATTCAGGTACATAACTAATCAAATGTCAGGTAAAAAAAGTAGAAAATGAAAGTAACATTTTAATTGGTTGTCAATTCCAACACTTCAGATGTGTTTTGTGAAGTAATTCACCTCAGGGTATTTAGAGAGGTCTACAGGCTAAATGGCTAAATGGAATTCCAATCAAATGTGTGAAAATGGTAGGGATTGGTATGTAGTATGAGCTAATCTATATTTGGTGAAAGTGTCTCCAGTGGTTTTTCTGTATATTACTTTCCCACCTTTTTTGAGCGAGCGCTTCCCGGTGCGCGCCCCGGTACGCGAACCGGCAGCGTTACGGGAGTCCTCCATTTTGTGTTTCGGTAGAATTGAGATACAAGATGGAGGGCAAATAATGTTCAGAATGGGTGGAAGGGGGCACGGTAGACGTATCCTGACCCCCTAGGTTTTCTGAGGGTGGCTGAGGAGGCCCATATGTGCGAAAAAAACCTATTTTTTTCAAATTTTCGCGCGGTCAAATATTCACGCGTCAGCCTGAGACGCTATCACAGAGCACCCGGCCTCACCTTGGGATCGGACTTCACAGGCTTGGACTGTTCTCAGTTCATTTTTTGCTTCACCAGAGTTATTTGGTTGGTCCTAATCCCGGCCCAGAGCACAGGAGGAAAACCGGCAGTGGCGAGGTTATTCTAACCTCGTTGTGGGCTCCAGGCACTGTCTTCGCCGCCCCTGCTTAATGGATACCTGCAACCTGGGGCTGAGGCGTACGAAGGGGAGCTGAGGAGGCTTGGCTATGGACAAAGCAGCCGAAAAATACAGAGCATGACATTTTGCTTTGTTTTTATGGACTCACCTTGCTGTGTTCCCGCTTTCTGCACAGAACTTTAATTTGATCCCCCCAGCACTAGCCCCCATGGTCCACTGACAAGGGACTCTGGGACCTGCAGTTTTCCGAGATGCACGGAACACTACACAGGTGTGCTGTTTTAGGTTTTCTGGGGGAGGTGCGGACTCGTGACACCGAGTTCAAAAGAGAGGCGGGACTCGCAATTAGATTGATATTCCTGTGGAGGCTTTGGGCGCTGACGAAGGCACAACACCAGCCAGAAATGCATCCGCCAATTTCCTGAAGAAAGCCTCCAAATATATCCCCTTGGGTCTCTGTTTTCTCTTTTTTCGGAAGGAGGCAGCACCGCACATATTCACGCGTCAGCCTGAGACGCTATCACAGAGCACCCCGCCTCACCTTGGGATCGGACTTCACAGGCTTGGACTGTTCTCTGTTCATTTTTTGCTTCACCAGAGTTATTTGGTTGGTCCTAATCCCGCCCCGGAGCACAGGAGGAAAACCGGCAGTGGCGAGGTTATTCTAACCTTGTTGTGGGCTGCAGGCACTGTCTTCGCCGCCCCTGCTTAATGGATACCTGCAACCTGGGGCTGAGGCGTACGAAGGGGAGCTGAGGAGGCTTGGCTATGGACAAAGCAGCCGAAAAATACAGAGCATGACATTTTGCTTTGTTTTTATGGACTCACCTTGCTGTGTTCCCGCTTTCTGCACAGAACTTTAATTTGATCCCCCCAGCACTAGCCCCCATGGTCATCTGACAAGGGACTCTGGGACCTGCAGTTTTCCCAGATGCACGGAACACTACACAGGTGTGCTGTTTTAGGTTTTCTGGGGGAGGTGCGGACTCGTGACACCGAGTTCAAAAGAGAGGCGGGACTCGCAATTAGAGTGATATTCCTGTGGAGGCTTTGGGCGCTGACGAAGGCACAACACCAGCCAGAAATGCATCCGCCAATTTCCTGAATAAAGCCTCCAAATATATCCCCTTGGGTCTCTGTTTTCTCTTTTTTCGGAAGGAGGCAGCACCGCACATATTCACGCGTCAGCCTGAGACGCTATCACAGAGCACCCCGCCTCACCTTGGGATCGGACTTCACAGGCTTGGACTGTTCTCTGTTCATTTTTTGCTTCACCAGAGTTATTTGGTTGGTCCTAATCCCGCCCCGGAGCACAGGAGGAAAACCGGCAGTGGCGAGGTTATTCTAACCTCGTTGTGGGCTGCAGGCACTGTCTTCGCCGCCCCTGCTTAATGGATACCTGCAACCTGGGGCTGAGGCGTACGAAGGGGAGCTGAGGAGGCTTGGCTATGGACAAAGCAGCCGAAAAATACGGAGCATGACATTTTGCTTTGTTTTTATGGACTCACCTTGCTGTGTTCCCGCTTACTGCACAGAACTTTAATTTGATCCCCCCAGCACTAACCCCCATGGTCCACTGACAAGGGACTCTGGGACCTGCAGTTTTACCAGATGCACGGGACACTACACAGGTGTGCTGTTTTAGGTTTTCTCGTGGAGGTGCGGACTCGTGACACCGAGTTCAAAAGAGAGGCGGGACTCGCAATTAGAGTGATATTCCTGTGGAGGCTTTGGGCACTGACGAAGGCACAACACCAGCCAGAAATGCATCCGCCAATTTCCTGAATAAAGCCTCCAAATATATCCCCTTGGGTCTCTGTTTTCTCTTTTTTCAGAAGGAGCGAGCACCGCACATATTCACGCGTCAGCCTGAGACGCTATCACAGAGCACCCCGCCTCACCTTGGGATCGGACTTCACAGGCTTGGACTGTTCTCAGTTAAATTTTTTGCTTCACCAGAGTTATTTGGTTGGTCCTAATCCCGCCCCACAGCACAGGAGGAAAACCGGCAGTGGCGAAGTTATTCTAACCTCGTTGTGGGCTGCAGGCCCTGTCTTCGCCGCCCCTGCCTAATGGATACCCGCAACCCGGGGCTGAGGCGTACGAAGGGGAGCTGAGGAGGCTTGGCTATGGACAAAGCAGCCAAAAAATACGGAGCATGACATTTTGCTTTGTTTTTATGGACTCACCTTGCTGTGTTCCAGCTTTCTGCGCAGAACTTTAATTTGATCCCCCCAGCACTAACCCCCGTGGTCCAATGACAAGGGACTCTGGGACCTGCAGTTTTCCCAGATGCACGGAACACTACACAGGTGTGCTGTTTTAGATTTTCTGGGGGAGGTGCGGACTCGTGACACCGAGTTCAAAAGAGAGGCGGGACTCGCAATTAGAGTGATATTCCTGTGGAGGCTTTGGGCGCTGACGAAGGCACAACACCAGCCAGAAATGCATCCGCCAATTTCCTGAATAAAGCCTCCAAATATATCCCCTTGGGTCTCTGTTTTCTCTTTTTTCGGAAGGAGGCAGCACCGCACATATTCACGCGTCAGCCTGAGACACTATCACAGAGCACCCCGCCTCACCTTGGGATCCGACTTCACAGGCTTGGACTGTTCTCTGTTCATTTTTTGCTTCACCAGAGTTATTTGGTTGGTCCTAATCCCACCCCAGAGCACAGGAGGAAAACCGGCAGTGGCGAGGTTATTCTAACCTCGTTGTGGGCTGCAGGTACTGTCTTCGCCGCCCCTGCTTAATGGATACCTGCAACCTGGGGCTGAGGCGTACGAAGGGGAGCTGAGGAGGCTTGGCTATGGACAAAGCAGCCGAAAAATACGGAGCATGACATTTTGCTTTGTTTTTATGGACTCACCTTGCTGTGTTCCCGCTTTCTGCACAGAACTTTAATTTGATCCCCCCAGCACTAACCCCCATGGTCCACTGACAAGGGACTCTGGGACCTGCAGTTTTCCCAGATGCACGGGACACTACACAGGTGTGCTGTTTTAGGTTTTCTCGGGGAGGTGCGGACTCGTGACACCGAGTTCAAAAGAGAGGCGGGACTCGCAATTAGACTGATATTCCTGTGGAGGCTTTGGGCGCTGACGAAGGCACAACACCAGCCAGAAATGCATCCGCCAATTTCCTGAATAAAGCCTCCAAATATATCCCCTTGGGTCTCTGTTTTCTCTTTTTTCAGAAGGAGCCAGCACCGCACATATTCAGGCGTCAGCCTGAGACGCTATCACAGAGCACCCCGCCTCACCTTGCGATCGGACTTCACAGGCTTGGACTGTTCTCAGTTAATTTTTTGCTTCACCAGAGTTATTTGGTTGGTCCTAATCCCGCCCCACAGCAGAGGAGGAAAACCGGCATTGGCGAGGTTATTCTAACCTCGTTGCGGGCTGCAGGCACTGTCTTCGCCGCCCCTGCTTAATGGATACCCGCAACCCGGGGCTGAGGCGTACGAAGGGGAGCTGAGGAGGCTTGGCTATGGACAAAGCAGCCGAAAAATACGGAGCATGACATTTTGCTTTGTTTTTATGGACTCACCTTGCTGTGTTCCCGCTTTCTGCACACAACTTTAATTTGATCCCCCCAGCACTAACCCCCATGGTCCACTGACAAGGGACTCTGGGACCTGCAGTTTTCACAGATGCACGGAACACTACACAGGTGTGCTGTTTTAGGTTTTCTGGGGGAGGTGCGGACTCGTGACACCGAGTTCAAAAGAGAGGCGGGACTCGCAATTAGAGTGATATTCCTGTGGAGGGTTTGGGCGCTGACGAAGGCACAACACCAGCCAGAAATGCATCCGCCAATTTCCTGAATAAAGCCTCCAAATATATCCCCTTGGGTCTCTGTTTTCTCTTTTTTCGGAAGGAGCCAGCACCGCACATATTCACGCGTCAGCCTGTGACGCTATCACAGAGCACCCCGCCTCACCTTGGGATCGGACTTCACAGGCTTGGACTGTTCTCAGTAAATTTTTTGCTTCACCAGAGTTATTTGGTTGGTCCTAATCCCGCCCCAGAGCACAGGAGGAAAACCGGCAGTGGCGAGGTTATTCTAACCTCGTTGTGGGCTGCAGGCACTGTCTTCGCCGCCCCTGCTTAATGGATACCTGCAACCTGGGGCTGAGGCGTACGAAGGGGAGCTGGGGAGGCTTGGCTATGGACAAAGCAGCCGAAAAATATGGAGCATGACATTTTGCTTTGTTTTTATGGACTCACCTTGCTGTGTTCCCGCTTTCTGCACAGAACTTTAATTTGATCCCCCCAGCACTGACCCCCATGGTCCACTGACAAGGGACTCTGGGACCTGCAGTTTTCCC
The DNA here is from genome assembly GCF_964261635.1 of Lissotriton helveticus. NCBI lineage: Eukaryota > Metazoa > Chordata > Amphibia > Caudata > Salamandridae > Lissotriton > Lissotriton helveticus. The sequence goes on from NC_136068.1 coordinate 1,652,864,880, forward strand.
AGATGCACAGAACACTACACAGGTGTGCTGTTTTAGGTTTTCTGGGGGAGGTGCGGACTCGTGACACCGAGTTCAAAAGAGAGGCGGGACTCGCAATTAGAGTGATATTCCTGTGGAGGCTTTGGGCGCTGACGAAGGCACAACACCAGCCAGAAATGCATCCGCCAATTTCCTGAATAAAGCCTCCAAATATATCCCCTTGGGTCTCTGTTTTCTCTTTTTTCAGAAGGAGCCAGCACCGCACATATTCACGCGTCAGCCTGAGACGCTATCACAGAGCACCCCGCCTCACCTTGGGATCGGACTTCACAGGCTTGGACTGTTCTCAGTTATTTTTTGCTTCACCAGAGTTATTTGGTTGGTCCTAATCCCGCCCCACAGCACAGGAGGAAAACCGGCAGTGGCGAGGTTATTCTAACCTCGTTGTGGGCTGCAGGCACTGTCTTTGTCGCCCCTGCCTAATGGATACCCGCAACCCGGGGCTGAGGCGTAGGAAGGGGAGCTGAGGAGGCTTGGCTATGGACAAAGCAGCCGAAAAATACGGAGCATGACATTTTGCTTTGTTTTTATGGACTCACCTTGCTGTGTTCCCGCTTTCTGCACAGAACTATAATTTGATCCCCCCAGCACTAACCCCCGTGGTCCAATGACAAGGGACTCTGGGACCTGCAGTTTTCCCAGATGCACGGAACACTACACAGGTGTGCTGTTTTAGGTTTTCTGGGGGAGGTGCGGACTCGTGACACCGAGTTCAAAAGAGAGGCGGGACTCGCAATTAGAGTGATATTCCTGTGGAGGCTTTGGGCGCTGACGAAGGCACAACACCAGCCAGAAATGCATCCGCCAATTTCCTGAATAAAGCCTCCAAATATATCCCCTTGGGTCTCTGTTTTCTCTTTTTTCGGAAGGAGGCAGCACCGCACATATTCACGCGTCAGCCTGGGACGCTATCACAGAGCACCCCGCCTCACCTTGGGATCCGACTTCACAGGCTTGGACTGTTCTCTGTTCATTTTTTGCTTCACCAGAGTTATTTGGTTGGTCCTAATCCCGCCCCAGAGCACAGGAGGAAAACCGGCAGTGGCGAGGTTATTCTAACCCCGTTGTGGGCTACAGGTACTGTCTTCGCCGCCCCTGCTTAATGGATACCTGCAACCTGGGGATGAGGCGTACGAAGGGGAGCTGAGGAGGCTTGGCTATGGACAAAGCAGCCGAAAAATACGGAGCATGACATTTTGCTTTGTTTTTATGGACTCACCTTGCTGTGTTCCCGCTTTCTGCACAGAACTTTAATTTGATCCCCCCAGCACTAACCCCCATGGTCCACTGACAAGGGACTCTGGGACCTGCAGTTTTCCCAGATGCACGGGACACTACACAGGTGTGCTGTTTTAGGTTTTCTCGGGGTGGTGCGGACTCGTTACACCGAGTTCAAAAGAGAGGCGGGACTCGCAATTAGAGTGATATTCCTTTGGAGGCTTTGGGCGCTGACGAAGGCACAACACCAGCCAGAAATGCATCCGCCAATTTCCTGAATAAAGCCTCCAAATATATCCCCTTGGGTCTCTGTTTTCTCTTTTTTCGGAAGGAGCCAGCACCGCACATATTCACGTGTCAGCCTGAGACACTATCACAGAGCACCCCGCCTCACCTTGGGATCGGACTTCACAGGCTTGGACTGTTCTCAGTTATTTTTTGCTTCACCAGAGTTATTTGGTTGGTCCTAATCCCGCCCCACAGCACAGGAGGAAAACCGGCAGTGGCGAGGTTATTCTAACCTCGTTGTGGGCTGCAGGCACTGTCTTTGTCGCCCCTGCCTAATGGATACCCGCAACCCGGGGCTGAGGCGTAGGAAGGGGAGCTGAGGAGGCTTGGCTATGGACAAAGCAGCCGAAAAATACGGAGCATGACATTTTGCTTTGTTTTTATGGACTCACCTTGCTGTGTTCCCGCTTTCTGCACAGAACTATAATTTGATCCCCCCAGCACTAACCCCCGTGGTCCAATGACAAGGGACTCTGGGACCTGCAGTTTTCCCAGATGCACGGAACACTACACAGGTGTGCTGTTTTAGGTTTTCTGGGGGAGGTGCGGACTCGTGACACCGAGTTCAAAAGAGAGGCGGGACTCGCAATTAGAGTGATATTCCTGTGGAGGCTTTGGGCGCTGACGAAGGCACAACACCAGCCAGAAATGCATCCGCCAATTTCCTGAATAAAGCCTCCAAATATATCCCCTTGGGTCTCTGTTTTCTCTTTTTTCGGAAGGAGGCAGCACCGCACATATTCACGCGTCAGCCTGAGACGCTATCACAGAGCACCCCGCCTCACCTTGGGATCCGACTTCACAGGCTTGGACTGTTCTCTGTTCATTTTTTGCTTCACCAGAGTTATTTGGTTGGTCCTAATCCCGCCCCAGAGCACAGGAGGAAAACCGGCAGTGGCGAGGTTATTCTAACCTCGTTGTGGGCTACAGGTACTGTCTTCGCCGCCCCTGCTTAATGGATACCTGCAACCTGGGGCTGAGGCGTACGAAGGGGAGCTGAGGAGGCTTGGCTATGGACAAAGCAGCCGAAAAATACGGAGCATGACATTTTGCTTTGTTTTTATGGACTCACCTTGCTGTGTTCCCGCTTTCTGCACAGAACTTTAATTTGATCCCCCCAGCACTAACCCCCATGGTCCACTGACAAGGGACTCTGGGACCTGCAGTTTTCCCAGATGCACGGGACACTACACAGGTGTGCTGTTTTAGGTTTTCTCGGGGTGGTGCGGACTCGTTACACCGAGTTCAAAAGAGAGGCGGGACTCGCAATTAGAGTGATATTCCTGTGGAGGCTTTGGGCGCTGACGAAGGCACAACACCAGCCAGAAATGCATCCGCCAATTTCCTGAATAAAGCCTCCAAATATATCCCCTTGGGTTTCTGTTTTCTCTTTTTTCAGAAGGAGCCAGCACCGCACATATTCACGCGTCAGCCTGAGACGCTATCACAGAGCACCCCGCCTCACCTTGGGATTGGACTTCACAGGCTTGGACTGTTCTCAGTAAATTTTTTGCTTCACCAGAGTTATTTGGTTGGTCCTAATCCCGCCCCACAGCAGAGGAGGAAAACCGGCAGTGGCGAGGTTATTCTAACCTCGTTGTGGGCTGCAGGCACTGTCTTCGCCGCCCCTGCTTAATGGATACCCGCAACCCGGGGCTGAGGCGTACGAAGGGGAGCTGAGGAGGCTTGGCTATGGACAAAGCAGCCGAAAAATACGGAGCATGACATTTTGCTTTGTTTTTATGGACTCACCTTGCTGTGTTCCCGCTTTCTGCACAGAACTTTAATTTGATCCCCCCAGCACTAACCCCCATGGTCCACTGACAAGGGACTCTGGGACCTGCAGTTTTCCCAGATGCACGGAACACTACACAGGTGTGCTGTTTTAGGTTTTCTGGGGGAGGTGCGGACTCGTGACACCGAGTTCAAAAGAGAGGCGGGACTCGCAATTAGAGTGATATTCCTGTGGAGGGTTTGGGCGCTGATGAAGGCACAACACCAGCCAGAAATGCATCCGCCAATTTCCTGAATAAAGCCTCCAAATATATCCCCTTGGGTCTCTGTTTTCTCTTTTTTCGGAAGGAGGCAGCACCGCACATATTCACGCGTCAGCCTGAGACGCTATCACAGAGCACCCCGCCTCACCTTGGGATCCGACTTCACAGGCTTGGACTGTTCTCTGTTCATTTTTTGCTTCACCAGAGTTATTTGGTTGGTCCTAATCCCGCCCCAGAGCACAGGAGGAAAACCGGCAGTGGCGAGGTTATTCTAACCTCGTTGTGGGCTGCAGGCACTGTCTTCGCCGCCCCTGCTTAATGGATACCTGCAACCTGGGGTTGAGGCGTACGAAGGGGAGCTGAGGAGGCTTGGCTATGGACAAAGCAGCCGAAAAATACGGAGCATGACATTTTGCTTTGTTTTTATGGACTCACCTTGCTGTGTTCCCGCTTTCTGCACAGAACTTTAATTTGATCCCCCCAGCACTAACCCCCATGGTCCACTGACAAGGGACTCTGGGACCTGCAGTTTTCCTAGATGCACGGGACACTACACAGGTGTGCTGTTTTAGGTTTTCTGGGGGAGGTGCGGACTCGTGACACCGAGTTCAAAAGAGAGGCGGGACTCGCAATCAGAGTGATATTCCTGTGGAGGCTTTGGGCGCTGACGAATGCACAACACCAGCCAGAAATGCATCCGCCAATTTCCTGAATAAAGCCTCCAAATATATCCCCTTGGGTCTCTGTTTTCTCTTTTTTCGGAAGGAGCCAGCACCGCACATATTCACGCGTCAGGCTGAGACGCTATCACAGAGCACCCCTCCTCACCTTGGGATCGGACTTCACAGGCTTGGACTGTTCTCAGTTAATTTTTTACTTCAACAGAGTTATTTGGTTGGTCCTAATCCCGCCCCAGAGCACAGGAGGAAAACCGGCAGTGGCGAGGTTATTCTAACCTCGTTGTGGGCTGCAGGCATTGTCTTCGCCGCCCCTGCTTAATGGATACCTGCAACCTGGGGCTGAGGCGTACGAAGGGGAGCTGAGGAGGCTTGGCTATGGACAAAGCAGCCGAAAAATACGGAGCATGACATTTTGCTTTGTTTTTATGGACTCACCTTGCTGTGTTCCCGCTTTCTGCACAGAATTTTAATTTGATCCCCCCAGCACTAACCCCCATGGTCCACTGACAAGGGACTCTGGGACCTGCAGTTTTCCCAGATGCATGGGACACTACACAGGTGTGCTGTTTTAGGTTTTCTGGGGGAGGTGCGGACTCGTGACACCGAGTTCAAAAGAGAGGCGGGACTCGCAATCAGAGTGATATTCCTGTGGAGGCTTTGGGCACTGACGAATGCACAACACCAGCAAGAAATGCATCCGGCAATTTCCTGAATAAAGCCTCCAAATATATCCCCTTGGGTCTCTGTTTTCTCTTTTTTCGGAAGGAGCCAGCACCGCATATATATATATATATATATATATATATATATATATATATGCTTACCTATAGAAAAAGCTCTTAAATGGTGATGAGACATTGCAATATTGCAAGCTTTTTAAGAGGTAGGTTGTTTTTTTGCATTATAGTGGTGAGGGCCACACTATTGTGAACGCTATGGTATTGTAATGATTTTAATTAATTACCCAATAAACTCTACTTTGGCTTGAGTTAAGGTTAATCGATGTGTACAATAATGAAGAGCTTTAGTTTTGTAGTATGCTTAGAAGTTCGTGCAGGTATTTATGGGGTGTAGCAGAAATCAAATAGTGTGAAAGTTTCAGTGGTTTATCTTCCATTATAATTCTTGGATTGCTTCAATAGATTTGTACCCAAATACAACATCATTTGTTGGCAGTCAAAGTCCCTTGATGAGATTTTGAGGTATGCAAGTATTACAGTGGTTAACTCGAAGTGAGGCAGAAGAAGATTAAGGAGAAATTCATGTAATTAAAAACTAAATTGCCATAGAAAGGATGTCACAATCGACCATATGTGACAATTTTCAGGAAATAATTCAAGTCCTGTTGCTGGTGCAGTGATGCAGGTAGATTGTTTTCAAGCCCAATATGTAAGTGTTGCTAATAACACATACTCCATTTCAGCTAAGTTCCATGTGAAAACATACCTAGGGAGGAAGATCATCAGTTTTTAATATGAGATTAAAATCCATTTTTGCAAGGATTCACATTGCAGTGTGAACTATGTGATCTATTGTGCACTTGGTGGCTTTGAGTTCCAGACAAAAAATAAAAATACACGCTTTAAATTGAGAATCAATTAGGCTGATCCCAGTTCTGCCAAGGGAAAACTTGCCTCCAACTATCAGGGAAAGAGGATGTCTGGGATTTTACTGACAAAGACATTGATCTAATCAAAGAAGTTTACCCCTTGAGAATAACTATAAAACTAGATGCAGAGTATCCCAAACACCTTAATACAACCTCTCACCAGTGTAGTGGCAGAAGTTATTATCATAATTGAATCCATGCTAGAGCAAAGCATCCTAAAATATATAATAGTGAGTCCCTGCTACTCCCCTGTGATGGGTTTGCAAGAACCGAATAAATAGTGGAGGATTGTTCAAATTTGAAGAAGGTTGAATCACATAGTTGTCCCATGTTGTTTCTTGGTTCTGAATCCTGCGGTGATACTATTCCAAATCCCCTATGATGCTCAATGGTTTTCAGTCATTTACCTGTGTCAAGTATTGTTGTCCAAACCTCTGCATGGCAATAATCAATTCCTCTTTGTATTCAGATTCCAAACAAAATGATGGTATTATGCAATGCTTCACAGGCATATACATAGGGCCCTCGATCTTTAATCAGATTCTGAGAAAAAATCAATGAGCCTTGCAGTTAGTGTGTGATTATGTTCCAATTCAGAATATCAACAACCTACTTGTGGTATCGACAAAACAAGATGAATACAAACAGGATACCATTGCCTTATTGCACCGTTTAGCAGAGAACGGACACAAAGTATCTCTTTCAAAATTGCAGTACTGTCACAGGGAGGATCTGTATCTAGGGCATCACATTGGAAAGGGAACTAGGAAAGTGCCCCAATAGAGAATTCTGACAATGAACTTCCCTATGACACAGAGAGCAGTCAGAATGTTTCTAGGAATGGTGGACTACTGTTGTCAGAGAATTCCCAACTTTTTCATAGTGTTAAAACCTCTACATAGACATACACACAAAGCTGTGTCTGAACTGCTACTCTGGGACAACAAATGCATATACACCTTTCCAGAGCTTATAGAAAGTATCTGTCCCACCCAGGCTCTGGGAATGCCTTATTACAAAAATGATTTTATGCTCTAGTGTTAGGAACATGAAGAGTCTGCGTTGTTTGTGTTGATACAGAACCATGGTAAAGCCAAACCACTATTTGTCAATTTTTCTACAATACTTGATCCAGTAGGAACAGCTTTACCTTGATGCTTTAAGGAAGTGGGTTCATTTGGTGTCAGAATTCAGCAGTGTAAAGGTACAGTGATTAGAAAATCTCTTATTCTGAATTCGAGTCGATTTTTGATTTACAACAATAATCAATTGAAGATAATAATCTTAATCCGAGTATACTTAGTAATAATAAGAGGAGGGTTAAGTGGTCAAAGATTGAAGGTAACTCAACAGTTCTAGCGCAAATTTACAACGGTGTCCTCCAGTCATGTATGAATTTTAAAAATATGCAGATGTGGGACATCATATAATTAGATCATTAAAACATTTATACAGGAAAATCAAAAAAATATTTGTTAAGGAGATTAAAGGTAAGGCATTTAGTACCAATAAAACTAAATGGTATGATGACAATTGTAAGGCTTGTAGAGCAGAACTAATGCCCTCTGTTAAAATTAGAAACAGCCACCTTGTAACAGAACAAAGGAAAAAGTATCTAGTAGCACACATAAGGGCTAAAAGAAAGTGGTAGGAAGTTATGGCAAGAATTCCTTTATGCAGCAACAGTAAAGGATTGTAAGCAGGATTGGCATATGGTAGCTAAGGGTTTCAAGATTAGTATTGTGGAGGAAATCATTTACATTCAACCGCACCTCGGAGTTAATCATTTTAGAGCTCTATATGCAAATTTGTCATACACCCCTTTAGTTTAAGATGATAAAGAATGCATAGAGAGCTTTGGGGAGTCATGCCCTGTTGATTTAGATCTTTTTAGCTTAAATGAGACGTAGATTGCCCTTTCCACCCAACAGAGGGATAAGGCCCTGGGCTTGAATAAAATCCTGGGTGACCTTATTATAGGGGCTTAGGAACACGAGTCTTGGTTAGGTGCTGAGGCGGTGCCAGTTCTTAAAGCATGTAATAAGGAGCCGGGGGCAATCAAATTACAGGCCAATAAGCCTCATTGATATATCACAGAAGCTGTTTTCCAGGCATTTGATTGGAAGATTGAAAGTCAGGATTTTAGAAGGGACCAGGGATCGAATTTTTTAATTTTAAAAAATTCTTTGTAAGTATGTGACAATTAAGAAACAACATATTCAACTAGTTTTTGTTGACTTACGTGCTGCTTTTGACCTCATCACTTGAGAAAAATTGTGTATTACTTTAAAACGTAATTAGTTTTAGACCAGTAGCACTGGTGAAACAGTGGAACAAGCAACACATATCATCATTGCAACTGATAAATAGTCCATCTAGGGCAAGACATCCAGAAATTGTAAGACAAGACTTGCCTGCACAACCCACCAGCACAGGGATACAGCCAATTAAGCAAGTTGTTCAAGCCATTTCCCCCACACCTGTGCATGTTTCTGGTGGCAGCCACCGATTTAAAAGACCCCAATCAACATACCTTCTTCACTAGGATAGAGCGGATGGTCTGGAGTCCATTCATTGCGAGGGAATATACCACCAGGAGGGCCGTACCCAGTAAAGACCTTTCAGCCCATGTAACCCCGGAACCCTTGAACACCCCACAAAGGACCAATAAGGGGGAAAGAGGAACCTCCCATCCCAGAACCTCTGACAACTCCTGGGTCACCCCTGTCCAGTACTGGAGCATTACATTGGTTCTCGGCTTGGTCAGCGCCACACCGAGAACATGTGGGTACGCGGGTCTGCTCATTGCAGACAGAGTGGAGATAGGTATATATGCTTTGCTAGCACTAACACAGCTAGGCTCGTGCTCAGGATACTTTCTGTTTTAATTATCCCCTTTTTGTCCTTAATTTAATTTGTTTTTCACTGTTATCCCCTGTTTTTAAACCCCCGCTCGCATTCTTGCACCTTAATAGGCTCCTCACCGCTACTTTGGCGGGCCGGTCCCTCGCGCTCAGGATTTGGTGAGCGCCATCTTGGGTGGGTGTAGGGAAACGCTGGACTCTCCCGCGCTCTAGCAGTCAGGAGGACTGGCTAGAGCTCTACTTACACTGGTCATAATGACGCGCAGCGTGTGCGCGCAGCGTGTTCGCCGCAGCCACGCCGGAGTCACGCCAGAGTCCAGCCCGAGGACAGGCTGGATGGCTGGACTACAGGTCAGGATAAGGTAGGCCATCACTCATTGAAATACTCCTTACAGGATGTACTACGGCTCAAACCTCCACTAGCACCTTGTTTCCATAGGTGCACACCTGAAGACTTCCTACTACCCATGGGATGTGGCTGCTTTCAGGTAGACTCGAGAGGTTCCAACCTACCCTCCCCCCCTCTCCCTTGGAGTCCTGTTCTGGTTTCAGTGCGTTGAGCAAAAATTGTTTTCTAATCAACGCTCGCTCACTCATTAAAAATAATATGGTCTTTAAGGAGCTCATACTAGAAAGGAAACCCTCTTGGGTCTTTATTACCGAAACATGGGCTAAAGACTCTTCATGTCCAGATCTTGTTGAAGCGGTCCCTGAGGGCTACTACTTAGCCTGGCAGGACAGGATGGGCCGAGGTGGTGGTGGGCTGGCTATCCTGTATAAAGACAGGTTCCAATGCCACATTATACCTGTCTCTGACCCCAAGGATGTGTTCCAAGTACTATACTTTTCCCTGTCCGACTCTTCTAATCCCGCGTTTAATGGGATTCTGCTTTATCGTCCCCCCGGCCCCAGAACAGATTTTGGGCTGAAATTGTTTCAGGTTTTGGAACCTTATTTTGGCCGCCAAAATCTCACTATTCTGGGTGATTTTAATTTTCACTTAGAGTTGTTGGAGGCCTATGACACTATTTCCCTGCTGGAAGTTATGTCAGCCTGTGGACTCACCCAATTGGTGAAAGGACCCACCCACCGAGCGGGGCACACGCTCGATGGGATTTTTTCTAACGATCAGAGGCTGACTGTAACCGACCCCTTCCATCTTTCATGGTCGGATCATTTGGCCGTTCCCTTTAATCTGACCTATTCGATCCAGGATACTATTAGAAGGGCCCCGAGTACAATGGAAGTACGAAGGAATTTTAAAAATATCAGGGAAAACTCTTTCTATCCGTGGACATCTAGTCTGTTCACTACTCAGGGGATGGATGTTCCCTCAGCGGTTTCGCAATATGAAAAGACCATCTCGGAGGCCCTGGATGAACTGGCTCCTGCTAGGTCCTGTTACTCAGTCAGGAAAAGACCTTCAGCTCCCTGGTTCTCAGAACAACTAAGGCTCCTTAGACAAGAAGTAAGGAGACAGGAGCGCCTATGGCATTCAAGCTGGGACCAAAAGGATAGAGAAGTCCACAAGATCCTGTTAAAAAGATACAAGCTGGAAGTGATTAAGACCAAACAAGAATACTTTACGGTCCTCACATCCTCACTCTCATCTCCTAGAGAGCTTTTCAGGATTGTCGACTCTCTTACTTCTCTCCAGATCCCAGATTCTGTTGTTGCATCTCAGGAGCTCTGCAACAAGATAGCCTCCTTCTTTCAGTCCAAAATATCGGACATTTACATTGCCTTGGAGTCGCAAAGATCCTCTACCGCCGAGCCTCAGGTGCCCGCTGTCCTGGGCTCTAATCCTGTAGAACTATCTCGGCTCGTGGATCTGGAATACTTTCCTCCTCTCTCTTGCCAAGATCTTGAGATTCTCCTTAACAAAACTAAATCTGGTTCTCCGGTAGATGTCTGCCCGCTAAAGAACCTTAAGCAGTGTAGAGAATCCCTCCTTCCCCCTTTGGTTGACATCATGAATAGGGCGATGAAGGAGGGCATTTTTCCCCAGCAGTGGAAAAATGCTGTGGTTAAACCACTGCTCAAGAAGCCCTCTCTTGACCCTGGGGTATTAAAAAACTTTCGCCCCATCTCACTGCTCCCGGCTCCCGCGAAGATGTTAGAAGCCTACTTAAATAAACATCTGGCTGCCTTCGTGGAGAGTTCGGGCTGTCTGGATCTATCCCAGCATGGATTCAGGAGGGAACATAGCACCGAGTCTGCCCTCACCATAGTGCTTGATAACATCCGCTCGCGGGTAGATGGCTACAGACCTCTCTCCTGATCCTTTTAGACCTCACGGCTGCCTTCGATACCCTTTCTCCCTCGGTATTAACATCTCGACTGAAGGAGATTGGGGTTCGGGGGGCGGCCCTGGGGCTCCTTTCCTCTTTTCTTGATCATAGAGAGCAAAGGGTGATGCTGGGTCAGTTTCTATCTCCATCCCTGTCTGTGCAATGTGGGGTCCCTCAAGGGTCAGCGCTTAGTCCTACCCTTTTTAACATTTATGTGACCCCCCCTTGCCAGACTTATTAGATCTTTTGGGATGGAGGTAGTCTCCTATGTGGATGACACCCAGATCCTCGTCTCTCTCTCCCAGTCAGTTACGTCGACTGCTGCCAACTTTAGATCTTGCATGGAGGCAGTCGGCCAATGGATGATTCACAATTCATTGAAACTGAACGGGGAGAAGACTGAGGTGATGGTGTTTGGAGGAAAGGAAGAGATCTGGTCAGCTGAGTGCTGGCCGGATTCACTGGGTGCCTGCCCTGATCCTACCTCCTCGGCTAAAAATCTGGGGGTTATGATCGATCCTATCCTTAGCATGTGCCAACAGGTCAACAGGACTGTATCGACCTGTTGGGGTATCATCCATATACTAAGGAAAATCAGGCACTATCTCTCTTTACAGGCAAGAAAGCAACTTGCCGTTGCGCTCCTGGGCCTCGTCTGGACTACTGCAATGCGCTGTATGCTGGACTGAATAAAAGTCAGCTGCAGCGCTTGCAGGTGGTCCAGAATGCAGCAGCCAGATTTGTTCTCGATCTACCCCGACGTGCCTCTGCCACCTCTGCCCGGAAGCAGCTTCACTGGCTTCCCGTTGTGGACCGTATCTTTTTTAAGATCATGTGCATGGTCTACAAGGCTTTAGCTAAAACCAGCCTCACTGGCATTGGATCTATTCTGTCCCATTATAATCCTGGCAGGAATCTTCGTTCCTCTAACAGACTTCTTCTTTCCGTTCCTCGTATTCGGAAGACCAGATGGGGGGGTAAAGCTTTCTCCAATCTGGCCCCTAAATGGTGGAATGCTCTCCCTCTTGGAGTAAGGTCTCTCCCCACTCTACAAGCTTTTAGATCTGCCCTAAAGACCCACCTCTTTGTACGCGCATAACTGTAGCGGTGCTCTGCAATTTTGACCTTTTGATAGGCGCCTTGACACCTTCGGGTTTAGTTTGCGCAATATAAATTGCATAATAAGTAAATATAGAGTAAAGGTAGTTGGTTTGAATGATACTCAGCTTACAGGAGGTTTTGAATTCCCGGGCAGCCATCAGTGCATCTTGCTTGTCCTCCACAGAGCCTATCCAACCATCCTACTGGGTTCTAAGGTGGTCTAGCGATCCGGGTCAATTGATAATAAGTGTGAGGTAAATCTGAGAAATTCCACCCCGGCCCATGGGCCCCATCCACAGCTAAACCTCCAAGAGATTGAACTCTGGGAGAGTATCCATTGGGTAGGAGTGGGCTTGAAAGAAGTGTCTGAGTTGGAGGTATTTATAGAACTGGGCATTTGTAAAGTTGTACACCTGTTAGAGATCCTGTAAGGACTGCACATGTGCCCGCGACCATCCATCCTTCTAATGGCAATGAGGTCCCAGGAATAGAAGCCGCTAAGAGCCACTGTTTCCTTTAACCAGGGTCGTGCCCAAGTGGTTTCTGCTGCTTAAGCTTGGTCTCCCATTGTACATGCCACACCACCGGGTCACCAGGGGCAATGTGAGAGAGCTTGGCACCACATACAGCATGGCTTGAAGATGAGGGAAACCTAAAAGGGAGAGTTAAACCTGGTAGGCGGGATCCTACCACCCCCTATTGAACCAGTAAGGATGACAAGCAGATGAGAGGATAGGTAGTAGAGATAGAGATTGGGCATAACCAGGCCTCCATCATAGGACCCCCATTGACAATACTCAAGGGTGACGAACAGCAGAGAGCCCTGCCACATAAATGTTTACGCTAAGCACCAAATTTGGGGAAAGTCAAAAGGCAAGTTTTGCAAAACATAAAGGAAGCACGGGAGAATCATCAATTTGTAGAGGGAAAAATGTCCCAGGACATCACCCTCTGGGTGAGTAGCGCGCTTTATAAATAAATGCTTTGATTGCTTGATTGATTGATTGAGGGGGAGAGTACACCAACTTGAAAAGTCTGACTTAGTTTTCCGGATCAGAGGCTGGAGATGAAGGGCCCAGGTTAGCTCAGGATGCAAGGGGATCCATATACCAGAGTACCAGAGGAACTAACACTGACTTAGAGGGGTTCATCTGCAGACCGGATGCCTGCTTGAACTGTGCAAGCGGTAATTGCAAACACAACAGTGATGGACAGAATGTGGATCAATGTCACACATTCACCCCAGTCCAAAGATCTGGGCCCAAATCCATCGTTTTTCCACTCCACACCACCCCGGGTTAGACAATGGCGATATGCAAATCAGCACTGACCCTGTGCCCCATGGGAACAGTCCAGTCCGAACTACAAAAGCCATGTCCTTCCCAGAACGGAAACAAGCATCCGAGGACCGGCCCGGTTTCGAGGTAACACCTCTCATCAGCCCGGCTAGCTTGACTCCAGTGGTGTGGAGTGCCTGGGACTCACGTCTGAGCATCCCCAGTACACTTAGAGCGGTAATTGCAAACACAACAGTGATGGACAGAATGTGGATCAATGTCACACATTCACCCCAGTCCAAAGATCTGGGCCCAAATCCATCGTTTTTCCACTCCACACCACCCCGGGTTAGACAATGGCGATATGCAAATCAGCACTGACCCTGTGCCCCATGGGAACAGTCCAGTCCGAACTACAAAAGCCATGTCCTTCCCAGAACGGAAACAAGCATCCGAGGACCGGCCCGGTTTCGAGGTAACACCTCTCATCAGCCCGGCTAGCTTGACTCCAGTGGTGTGGAGTGCCTGGGACTCACGTCTGAGCATCCCCAGTACACTTAGAGCGGTAATTGCAAACACAAGTGTGATGGACAGAATGTGGATCAATGTCACACATTCACCCCAGTCCAAAGATCTGGGCCCAAATCCATCGTTTTTCCACTCCACACCACCCCGGGTTAGACAATGGCGATATGCAAATCAGCACTGACCCTGTGCCCCATGGGAACAGTCCAGTCCGAACTACAAAAGCCATGTCCTTCCCAGAACGGAAACAAGCATCCGAGGACCGGCCCGGTTTCGAGGTAACACCTCTCATCAGCCCGGCTAGCTTGACTCCAGTGGTGTGGAGTGCCTGGGACTCACGTCTGAGCATCCCCAGTACACTTAGAGCGGTAATTGCAAACACAACAGTAAGACATTGATCTACATTCTGTCCATCAAATTGTTTTTTGTAATTTTCTCCCTGAGTGTACTGGGGTAGCCCAGACGTGGGTCCCAGAGCCTCCACACCACTGGAGTCAAGCTAGCCGGGCTGATGAGAGGTGTTACCTCGAAACCGGTCCGGTCCTCGGATGCTTGATTCCGGTCTGGGAAAGATATGGCTGTTGTAGTTCGGACTGGACGGTTCCCATGGGGCACAGGGTCAGAGCTGATTTGCATAAAGCCATTATCTGACCCAGGGTGGTGTGGAGTGCAAAAAACGATGGATTTAGGCCCAGATCCTTGTACTGGGGTGAATGTAAGACATTGATCTACATTCTGTCCATCAAATTGTTTTTTGTAATTTTCTCCCTGAGTGTACTGGGGTAGCCCAGACGTGGGTCCCAGAGCCTCCACACCACTGGAGTCAAGCTAGCCGGGCTGATGAGAGGTGTTACCTCGAAACCGGTCCGGTCCTCGGATGCTTGATTCCGGTCTGGGAAAGATATGGCTGTTGTAGTTCGGACTGGACTGTTCCCATGGGGCACAGGGTCAGAGCTGATTTGCATAAAGCCATTATCTGACCCAGGGTGGTGTGGAGTGCAAAAAACGATGGATTTAGGCCCAGATCCTTGTACTGGGGTGAATGTAAGACATTGATCTACATTCTGTCCATCAAATTGTTTTTTGTAATTTTCTCCCTGAGTGTACTGGGGTAGCCCAGACGTGGGTCCCAGAGCCTCCACACCACTGGAGTCAAGCTAGCCGGGCTGATGAGAGGTGTTACCTCGAAACCGGTCCGGTCCTCGGATGCTTGATTCCGGTCTGGGAAAGATATGGCTGTTGTAGTTCGGACTGGACTGTTCCCATGGGGCACAGGGTCAGAGCTGATTTGCATAAAGCCATTATCTGACCCAGGGTGGTGTGGAGTGCAAAAAACGATGGATTTAGGCCCAGATCCTTGTACTGGGGTGAATGTAAGACATTGATCTACATTCTGTCCATCAAATTGTTGTAATTTTCTCCCTGAGTGTACTGGGGTAGCCCAGACGTGGGTCCCAGAGCCTCCACACCACTGGAGTCAAGCTAGCCGGGCTGATGAGAGGTGTTACCTCGAAACCGGTCCGGTCCTCGGATGCTTGATTCCGGTCTGGGAAAGATATGGCTGTTGTAGTTCGGACTGGACTGTTCCCATGGGGCACAGGGTCAGAGCTGATTTGCATAAAGCCATTATCTGACCCAGGGTGGTGTGGAGTGCAAAAAACGATGGATTTAGGCCCAGATCCTTGTACTGGGGTGAATGTAAGACATTGATCTACATTCTGTCCATCAAATTGTTTTTTGTAATTTTCTCCCTGAGTGTACTGGGGTAGCCCAGACGTGGGTCCCAGAGCCTCCACACCACTGGAGTCAAGCTAGCCGGGCTGATGAGAGGTGTTACCTCGAAACCGGTCCGGTCCTCGGATGCTTGATTCCGGTCTGGGAAAGATATGGCTGTTGTAGTTCGGACTGGACTGTTCCCATGGGGCACAGGGTCAGGGCTGATTTGCATAAAGCCATTATCTGACCCAGGGTGGTGTGGAGTGCAAAAAACGATGGATTTAGGCCCAGATCCTTGTACTGGGGTGAATGTAAGACATTGATCTACATTCTGTCCATCAAATTGTTTTTTGTAATTTTCTCCCTGAGTGTACTGGGGTAGCCCAGACGTGGGTCCCAGAGCCTCCACACCACTGGAGTCAAGCTAGCCGGGCTGATGAGAGGTGTTACCTCGAAACCGGTCCGGTCCTCGGATGCTTGATTCCGGTCTGGGAAAGATATGGCTGTTGTAGTTCGGACTGGACTGTTCCCATGGGGCACAGGGTCAGAGCTGATTTGCATAAAGCCATTATCTGACCCAGGGTGGTGTGGAGTGCAAAAAACGATGGATTTAGGCCCAGATCCTTGTACTGGGGTGAATGTAAGACATTGATCTACATTCTGTCCATCAAATTGTTTTTTGTAATTTTGAACTGTGCAAGCAGCACAATACACCTGGGTTCGTTCATAGCTGTTCAGGCCAGGTATAGTAGTACATCATCCGCATAAAACACAATGCAGTCTTCGTGGCCCCACATCCAACCAGTGTAGGGGGGATCTGTATGGATGAGTTCAGCCAGAGGCTCTATTGCCAGAGAAAAAAGGAGGGTAGGCAGGGGGCAACCTTGTCTGGTCCCCACTTCTATAAGGAAGATGTCGGAGAGGACTCCATTTACCTGAATCAGGGCAGTGGGATGGGTATAAAGAACCTGGACCATGCCCTGAAATTTGGGCTGACTCCTGCCCGAGCCAGCACCGACTGTAGATAGCCCCAGTTGAAGGCCTTCTTGAAATCAGTAAGGAGTAGAGATGAGCCCAGAGGCAGTCAGTGACTCTGAGCCAGGGCCACATGCAGCCTTCGGATACAGTGTCTCGTGCTATGGGATGGCATGCAGCCACATTGGTGTGGGTGCACAAGACTCGCTAAGATTTGCCGAAGCCGGTTCTTCAACATCACCTCAAAATGTTTACTTCACAGTTAAGGAGTGATACCGGATGATAATCCACACATGAGGTGGAGGGGGGCTGCGTCTTAGGTATCACACCTCATCCGGAGAGGACACAACTTGAACAGCCTTTGGTAGAGCTACAAAAGATAGGGAGTGAGAGTTTCCCAGAATGTATTATAGGACTCTATGTGGACACCATCTGGCTCAGTGTTTTGCCCGGTGCCATGCCAGACAGTGCCTCTCCAATTTCTTCTGCTCATCCAGTGAGCAGGCCCCAGAGGAGGATAAGCAGGGAAAAGGGGGTGAGTCAAGGAAATCCATAGATACCATCACGTCCCCAGCTACAAGTGTAGCTTATACTTTTTGGTAGTAATGTGTGAAGATCTGAGCTATCTCTGGGAGGGAGCACCCAGATTGTCCGTACACATTGTGGACCTCAGGGATGATCCTGTTGGCCTGTTGATGGGAGATCAACCAGTAAATTAGTTTCCTGTTAATCTCTCCCCAGCTTAAATCCTGGTCGTTGTGACCCTCCAAATGTGATTGTCCGCCTCTATGGAGTGTAACCAAAATCCTCCCAGATGAGGCTCAACTGGCGAGCGATGCCCCTCTGATAATTGACAGGGCCTGCGCTTCCAGCTGAGCAATGAGATTTGAGCGGTCCCATTCCCAGCCCCTAATATAGCTCTTAGCAAGACCTTGCATTGTAGCTTTACTCGCGGACCCTATTGCTTCCACCCTGGCCACGGAGCCTGCATTAGTCTCAAAGTAGGACCGAAGCTCAGACCTGAGTGGGCAAATTAACTCTTTGTCCTGGAAGTATCAGGGTTTTATGCACCACATTGGTCGCTGGCCCATCAAAGGGAGGCCCAGGTGCAGGAGTAAAGGATAGTGGTCCAAAAAGCACAGCCCAGAATCTGAATCTGGGTCAACATTTGGCAATCAGGAGTGAGTAAGAAGGCCAGTTCTATACAGGAGTGGGTGTGGTGAGCCAACAAGGTGTGCATGAATTGCCAACACTGGGGGTGGCAGAATCTCCAAGCGTAGCAAAGCCCCAAGGGCGCAGCCAAGTTGGTGAGACGACTGGCACCAATCCCATGGGAAGCAGTGGGGGCGACAGAGCTATCAATGTCAGGGTCAGGCACTGCATTAAAATGACCTCCTAGCACCCTTAAGGAACATGGGTCAGGAGACGGGAGAGGTCCTGAAGTCAAGAGGACAGAGATGCAGGTGGTACATAGATGCACACCACTAAATTCTCCTGGCCCTCTAAGGAGCCCTCCAAGGTGATATAGCCCCCTTGCCCCTTTCCCTTCCAAGCATAAAGGAACAGTGCAGAAGGATGGTAACCCCCCCCCGCACCATGGGAGTACCTCGCATGGGAGACTCTGTTGTAGCACCTCCGGGCTATGAATGGACATGTCGGTGAGCAAAAGCAAATACCACCACATGTTTCACTCAGTCCAACAGGCCGTTGACATTCCATGACATAACTCAGATGGTCATATGGGTGTGAGTTTATGTTTATTATGAAAGGGCCTGTGAAACCCAAAAAAAGTGTGCTAGTCAAATGTGGTAAATGGCTGTTATCCCTCGACTATGTATAGAAGTACAACATGTGAGTGTGCCAAGTCCTAAGGAGGAAAAGGAAGGTTAATCGAAAGAAGAAATAACATTTTGTAAACATAGCCCCACCCCCAACACCCACCCCTCGATACTTCTACCCCAGAAGAATCTGTTGCCCTGTAAAAAAGGTTAAAAAAACAGGAACCAAGGTGCCTGACAGCATTCTGTACGCCTTGACGGGGGAGAGAGCCCCCATCTTAACATTGAAAGTTTGACAAAAGTTGTTGTCAAACAGACAGGTGGAAGCTTCTTGCCCATCTGGCAGACCTAAGGGGCCCAGAGGCGTTAGCTTAGCCACATTATGAGTAGGCCCGTGAGGCAGGATAAAGATTAGGAGCAGGCATTGTCATTAGATTCAGGTTCTTGCTATGCCTGGGTTGTAAACTCTGCTCAGGGAGTATGCTGATTTGTCCTCACTACACGTTATGTGGAGCTTGCTGAGTTTTTTTCCTCACTCACATTCTTCAACGTAAAGTTGGTGAGCAAGGAAACTCCATATCCTAGCGAGATTTTTCAATGGGTTTTTTCACATTGAGAAACCATCCAATCGTGCTGAGAAAGCTGTTGCTCGAGTAAAAAATCTACTGGAGCAGCAGAAAAGAAGCAGCGCCCACTTGCGCTGTGCATGATGCTGTTCGGGATGATTGCACTGTGCGGACAAACACCCAGCACTGAAAATCAATGCGAGCAGCAGTTATCTAACTCACTTCGCGGCTTGGGGAACAAAGATTTTTTGCACTTCTTCGAGCTCCTCGTAGCGCAACTCAGCAAACTCCACCCAGGCCTAGTTTTTGCCCATGGCAAGTTTGCAAGGGCACCTGGAACAGCAGCCGGGTCAAGCGAGGTATGATGAGAAAGGAGACTGTCCCTTACCCAGGTGCCATGGTGTCTGTGCCCGTTGTCGATACTCTTCCTCAAACGAGTCGGGCACTCATGGCGGGGATATACACAGTTGCTATGCATCCTCTGCATTGCTGTGCCAGTACCAAAAGGGGAAATCAGGGTCTCCTTTAGATCAGGGAGTAGCTAGTCAGCTGGCCATCAAATGATAGGGCTGCAGGACAGGTCGGGTAGGAATGGGGACAGCCAAGTCCCGAAGTGAGGCCAACTATTCTTTGGCCGCAACTACCTTTTCCCTCCTCCAGAGGTAGGAATCAAGGTTAGCTGAGAAGATGTTGGGGGGCCTCCTGGGGAATCCCTCAGGTGATAAGGATCACCCCTTTCAATTACCGTTGTCTATGTGGTCTGCATTCCCAAGGCGCATGGGGCCTCCCAGTGTCCGGAGGGGGAAGCAGCAGGGCCAAGCAGTAGACGCTCCTCCTTGAGCCACTGCCAGGCTGCTTCAGGTATATCAGAGAAGTGTGATTTGTTCAGGTGGAGAACCCAGAGGAGCGCCGGGAAGAGCAGGTGATATTGGAGCCCAATTGCTCTCAGCTTCTTCTTAACCTCTGTGTAGGAACGCTGACATTGCTGGACCTCCTGCACCTGTTGTAGGGTTTGTCAAAGTATGTCATCCCTGTCCTGAAAGATGAGTATTCGGGCGATGATGCGGTGAGGTGTCGGCCCCCGGAAGGAGGCCTGGTGGGTCTAGGCTCTATGTTCCCTCTCAATGGCAAACCTTAAAGAGAGGTGATCGGGTAGCATCCAAGACTCTATCCAACTCCCCACATGGTCCACCACCATTTCGGGACTCCAATCAAGTGGATATTGTTGCATTGAGAGTAATTTTCGGCATCATCCGTCCTTGTGAGTAGAGTGGAAATCTGTTTTTTTGAGAGTGGAGATGTCATCTTCAGTGGAGGAGATCTGGTATTCGGCCTGCTGTAGAATTGCAGAGATGCTGGTGCAGTGGGGCCGCATCCATTCAAACCTCCCCTATCTTGTTCTCCACCACTGATTGTGAGGTCTGATTCACTTGTAGTATCATGGTAAGGTCTGGAGTTGAGGGGCGTGGCTGACCCGAGGACCCAGTGGAATTGCCTGCTGTGAACTGATTAATTTTTGTCGGTGTCTGTGTAGGTGATGAATAGGCAGACCTGTATTTGCCCATCTTTCTGAGGTGGAACTTGACAAGGCCAGCAGCTCAGCGTTGGGGTGGATCACGTCTGGGCCACTAAATATGCTGGAGAGAAGCAAGAGGGAGGACGTCCAGTCCCAGGTGCACAATCCACCAGCCCAATCGCAAGGAGTGGAGCCAAAGGCACTGAAGCAAGCCCCTCCCAGGTCCGGGGATATGTCCCAAGGGCCTGGTCAAGTACAGCGGCACTCGAACCATGGAGGGGGGCTAATGAGGGCAGTTCTACAGGAAGCTGGTGAGGCCTGGCACCCCCTATGCAAGGCTACAGGAAACAAGAGGGGCTTTAGAGAGCCATGGACCCCATCAATGAATACATGCAGGGGCTGTGGCTGTTCACAAACCCACCCAGGAGTCGATGGCAGGGGCTCAGATGCAAGGCAGTAGTCCGGCCTGGAAAATTGGAGCCCTTTACAAATCCCAGGGCCTCAGAATCCCCCCAGTGGCAGGGTGCAGGACGTATAAGATATTTATCATATGCATGGCAGATGAGAAATAAAAATAGTTTATATGTATTCGGGCCATAAGTGGGTATGGGATACATATTTTAAAACATTGATTGTCCATCTGCATATAATAAAATATAATTTTTAGGGCCTGTTTTCGATATAGGGTTGTAACATTTATGCACTTCCACTTTACAGGAATAGATCGCAATTGCAGCAGGGTAACTGGTTGATAAGTCCCAGAAGTATATATATTTTTATTGCATGAAAAGTTATGAATACCATACAAGTGCTGTTAAGGAAGCCCTGAGTCGGTGTTCCAGATCCGTTGTAAACATCCAAAAAGGAAGGCGAGCCGTACACGGCCCACACTACTTTAAACACCTATCGAACTCGAGGGTGTTCATGAGGCCCGAATAAGTGATTAATCGGCCTTCATTGATGTTTTTTTTTCCTTAAACATGTAGTTCCTGATTATGCATAGTTCAACCAAGATCCATGCAGAGGACGTAACTCACTCAAGTGAATAAGGAAGGTTTTACACCTCAGCATTCACCTTTTTTGGTGACGCTGTACTCCATTCTAAATGACTGTATTTAATATAGGCAATATATTTAAATGGCCAAAGTTAGGCTACCATATTTGCTCTTGTAGTGTTTATTCTTTTTTCTGATTTCTGGAGAAAAGCTGGGTTAGCAACTTTGAACGATTTATCATTTATTTTATTTTTCCATGTGAAAGTTTATTTTATGACATTATTGTGGTATGTGAGTTGGAGCTGGACATCTCTGTACAGTCATCCCAAATATCTTGTCCTCACTCTTCCTGCTTTGCTGAATTTATTTTAGTCGATTTTAAGACTCTATGCGCGTTACCAGTACTAAAGTGCTTGTCCTATCAGCTTAAAACATGGCAAAGTGGGCCTACATCTAATTGACACATTTAATAATGTGTAAATCAATAGTATATGGTACTGCGTGTACCCAAGGCCTTTAATTTAAATGGTACTAGTGGACAGCAGCACCCATTGAGACACCCATCAAAGTTGCACTTTAAAACGTGTCTTGGGATTACCACTGCAACCTGAAGTGCAATTGTAAACTGACATATTGCCCTGTCAAAATAAATATTTTGCCAGACCTGTACTTTACATTTTCCTTTCTATAATTTACCCCTATAGTAGGCCCTTACCTCTTATATCGCAGGGTGCATAGTATTGAGAAAACGGGGCATGTGTTTAAGTTTTATATGAGCTGGTAGTGAAAAACCCATTACGTAATTTTTCACTACTTTATGGCCTATCTCTCCCATAGGCTAACACTGATTTATCATGTTCGAAATAATAAGTGTTGACTATGGAGTGGAAGCAGGTGGATATATGATGTTTGCATTCATTGTAATGTAAAAACATATTTAATGGTAAAGGTAGATTTTAGATTAGATTTGAAAATGCCACTTGACATTTTTCTGTCCACACGTTTCTGAAGCATTGCAGGAGTTTCTATCCGCCTATGCCTGTTAAACGCCCCCCATTAGTAATCCATATTGGGCCAGAAGAGTGAACAATAGGACCTTGGTATGGCTGAGGGACAGGATGATTGGGACAGGGCTGTACCCTGACCAATTACACTTTAAAGACCCTATCCTCCAGCATACACAAAGGAACCTGGCATCAGTCCCGCCCTGCCTCTTGTCACCCCTGACATCTTGGAGCCTTGACAAGATTAAACACTTTTTAGTTCCAGTCCTCCCACACAATAATCTGTAACATGTATAAAAATGAGACAGTTAAGACCCTTCTTCATTACACTCTTGGGCCTGTGGAAGATTCAAAAGAAGGGCTGCCTGCTCCCTTCTGCCAGAAGAACGACCCTGATCTAGACGGACTGCCTTGATGCTTTCTGAGGCAGGAGGACTGGACCTGCTCCTTTGAGCCTAGTACTACCAGAGCGACCCCAAGGGCTAGTTGACTAGCCTGCTGTGTGAGCTACAGAGACTCATTAAGCTTCCAGAAGCCTCGCTGCACCTGACCAGATGACCAGTATCAAGTAGACCTGCTTTGAACCCTGCTGTTGACCTCTGCTGGAATTAGTGCCAACCCCCAAGTGATGCCCCCTAGTCCTGGACACTTTAAAGTGCTGTAAGTGGTACTCATCCTACATAAACCTAACAGCTGAACCATAGAAACCTTTGCACCTAAATATGCCTAGAGAAATGACAGAAGATTGTGACCTATCTGCCAATGTGCATCGCTAGTCAGCTACCATTACATTTTTCTCTGCAGGTTTGAATCCTTTTCCTTGGGAATTGTTAGTGAACGTATCTGGTCTCCATGAGCCCTCTTTGGCTACAGCATGCAGTTTTACCATGTTGAAGCAAATATACTATGGAAAAATCTTAAGGTAGAAATCGTCATCAGAACCTCGTACAGCAGCTGCCTGATGATGGCGGCTTCCACTTGCATATTGCCTGCTGGCTTGCCTGCTTCAAGTCTCTACCTTCTCAAGAAATCTTCGATAAAATGTATAAGTCTGAAGGTAACTCAGGTACCTGTAGCTGACCAGCGCTTCATGGTTGGCAGCCTTAATGTATGACTTTGACACAGTCTCACACAACCAGATTTTCGTGGTTGGCAGTTTGTTCTTTTTAGCACTATTTTTCGCTAAAACATTTCCAAATGTATAACTCTAGTTCTACTTTTCTAAATTGGATTGAGATTTTTATTGTGTCGTGTTTTTACTTTATTATTGTTTGTACACTGCCTAAATACTTTGCACATTGCCTCTAAGTTATAGCTGACTGTTTTTGTGCCAAGCTACCAGAGTGTTAAGCACAAGTTACGTTAGTGACTATTGTGGTTCACCGTGACCAGGACTGTGTTTGTTGTTTGAGTGAGATCTCCACCCATCTCAACCTAGAACCCAAATTCTTACATTGTGTTAATAAGCATCTACCAAGTACAGTTTGCACCCAATGTATCTCGTTATTGCTGTAGAAAACTGGAGTTTGAAGGACATTTAGAAAGCTGGAATTCTGATTCTGCTTGTGAAACTGATGATAATATGTTATCCGTCAGTTACTTTAAACTGATTGGTTCCTCTCTTGGGTATCTTATGTAAGTGTAGTGAAATGTTAGAGATGAATAATTCACGACGAATGCAATGTATAGATAGATGCCCTTTCCTTCTTGTTAGAAGAAGCTTCATCTTACTCTCGGAGAGAAAACCCTTTCCATGTGTATCTGAGTAGATGCTGTTTACTGCCTTTCAGTGGTGTCCTTGCTGACACCTCTTCAGACCACTTCCCAATTTCTCCTGACCCTTTCCTAGATTAACTATGTAGAATCTTCTCTTCATGTGTAACATAATTTATTTTTCTTTATTTGAGACAACTTTAGAACTGCTTGCTGTTGTATTAGGAATTTGGAAATGCTTTGAAATAGATATACTAATTTATTCATGTATTGTAACTGTGTTTGTATCGCGCCAAATCACCGACAGGTCTCCAGGTCCGACAGGTTGCCAGGTCTTGGCAATTTAATTTCAACTAATTTGATGATCTGAATTCGTATCTTTCCTAATTGCTTAATAAACCTTAATGGTTTGTACATCTAATATGCTCTGTTAGCTTTGTGGGGCATTGATGGTAATGTCAGCCTAAGTCAGAAGTAAAAATTCATCAAAAGACGCTGAGGCAGATTTATGAAGGCCTTGCGCCGCCGGTGCGTCACTTTTTCCCATGTTACAAATGACGCACCGGCGGCGCAAGGCCTTCATAAATCTGCCCCGCTCAGTTTAAACCCACGTTTCCGCCAAATTAGCATGGTGAAAGCTCTACATCACATCTTAATAACAAGATATGTCCCAAAGCATAATTTAAAGTTGCACTTACACACAAATAAACATATGGAAGACACAAATGCAATTACCAAATCTATGATTCTAAATCCATTTGCAGACCTTAGTGCATGATCAAAAGGACTTCACAGCATTACTTAGACTCTAATATGAATTTATTGATGCATATAAAGCAGAACAGTTTTTCAAAAAACATGCATCATCGACAGATCATTCGGTACTTCTAGAGAAGAGCCACTGATAATTAAATGCATTCCTTTTCCGAAAAGATAACTACTGGAATGAGCACAGACATTCTTTTCATGACAGTATTTCTTCCTATTCCTTTTTGGGGCACTCACTCATGGGCACACAAGTGCGATCAGTAAAAGAGCGGAACACAAAGCCTTCATTGCAGACACACCAAGGGGAGCAGTGTCTCCCCTTAATAGGTTTTACATCCGGATTGTCACAGGTTGCAGGATCGGATTTGAAGCAAGGTTCATAATGCATGTTCTCAGGGCAATTTACTTGACAGGCTGCATACTCTACACACTCCTTCGATGCACTGGACTTGAATATGTAACCCTCTTTACATTCACACCCCCAAAAGCATGGCATGATACACATAGGAGGCCTGATTTCATTTAGCTTGTCGCAGTTTTGTCGACAGGTTCTCTTGCATCCATATAGGGCATTGGGTTGGCACACTTTGGCGTCACCTAATGGAAAACACAAATGTGTTAGTCATTTTTCTGTATTTGTTTTAATTTCAGCTTTATTGTGAAAAACATTACACACAACAACCAGTATACACTTACAAAAGCAAATTAAAATACAATTATTAAGAATTCAGAACTCAAAAACAGTCAAGCGAAATCATTTTTTTAAATGATATGTAAATGCATTGTGTAAGAAAAACAGCATTTGTCCTTCAATTTAAGTATTCTAACTACATTGCATGTATAAGCCCAATTATCTCTTATTTCAGTGCCTTCTTGAAATCCTGTGGCTGGAATACAACATCAGGATTGCATTTATGCCCCTGTGCTGATTGTCTGCTAATATCTTTGCAGTTGTGCACCCTGAGATCTTGCACTGTTATGTCTGCAAGTGTAGCAAATACGTCTCCAGGCTATCCTGATACTTTCATACTGTCAGCTAATGTATTACTCTTCATGGCCATCAGTTTATTTCTGTAAGAAAACTCCTCCTTTTGGCAGAATCATCTGCGTATTTTTTTGGACTGATGCTGCTGGTTTTTCACTCTACTTGGATTCTACTAAACATGTGCAATGCACATGCTCTGACCTTAAAACATATACAAAATGGATACACTTTTAACTTACCTCTAAGTCTCTAGTATATGGTACACAAGTGTACTAGTGCCTGTACGCTAAATGCCACTACTAGACTGCAGCACATATTTCGCACCCACTAAAGTTACAGTGCAAAACACGTCTCCAAGCCTGCCACTGCAGCCAGAGTGTGCAGCTTCAAAACAACAATTTTGACCTGGCAAGGAAAACCTTTTACCAGGTCTAAACCTTCCTTTTTAATGCTTATACATCACCCCTAAGGTACACCCTAAATGCCTGGTGCCTGATATTTAAAAATTAGGACATACATATTTTATGTTTTACATGTCCTCACAGTGAAAACCTCCATAGTCATTTTACACTGTTGTAAGCCTTGTTCTTCCATAGGAATGCTCGGGCTAAAAAATAACACCTTATAATGCTTAACTTTTGTTGTGAGTAGCTTGAAAACTAATTCAGAGACTCATTTTAATAGTAATTTAGAATCCACTTTAGTTGTCAAATCAGACTTTATGTTACTGTTTTGAAAATAACAATTTTAGAAAGTTGTCATTCATTTTCCTGCCTAAA
Organism: Lissotriton helveticus; assembly: GCF_964261635.1. Taxonomy (NCBI): domain Eukaryota; kingdom Metazoa; phylum Chordata; class Amphibia; order Caudata; family Salamandridae; genus Lissotriton; species Lissotriton helveticus. The sequence goes on from NC_136068.1 coordinate 1,652,891,564, forward strand.
CTAAATGTGCCTTATGCCAGTGTTCAGTGTTACTTTTCACGGCTACCCTGCGGTAACATATGAATTGCTGGTAGACAGTGGACAAAGGGTGTAGGAAGATGTTTTTCCTACCTGAGCAGGATGTCCTCTGGGATATGCCAAGCCCTTTCCTGAGCTTAAAAAAATGCCTACTCGCTCATTGGTGGATGTGGCTCACACCTTGGCATGCCTCCCTTTTGTGGTCATAGCCAGCTTGCATCCAAATCCCATGAAAGACGAAACTACATCAGAAGAGGTTTGAAGTGACCACAAAGGATGGCGTGTCCATTACAATAGTCTCAAATCTGGATACGAACAGGAAGCTCTGCACATGGGAAGAAAGTTTCTGCCATGTTGGGTTTAAGTAGAGAGGTGCACTGTGGGATAGTTTTCAGTAAAACTGACAGGAAATGCCGGGAACTTTTAGCATATTGGTAAGGGAATGGCTAGGAGCACCCTCACCAATGGGGGAGCTCCAGACATACAAATGCTACCCCTTTCACTTTCTTCAGAACACTGGTGTAGCTGTGGAAGCCAGAAAAGGACTGCACCTTAAGGGTTGGACCTGCTCCCACCTGGTATGAGCACCAAGAAGTGAACTCCAAGGGCCAGTTCGTTCATCTTTTTTTGAGCTACAGGGAAACAAAATCTGCCAGATGCCACTTTTTCTGAAGTGGGTCCGAGTGGTACTGTTATGCCCAGACATGGGTCCCGGGCTCTCCATGACACTGGAGTCAAGCTATTCTGGCTGATGAGGGGTGAAACCCCCCAACCGGTCCTAGGATGCTTGTTTCCAGTCCGAGAAGGACCTGGCTTGGCAGTTTGGGCTGAACTGTTCAAATTGGGTGCAGGTTCAAGACTGATTTGCGTATGGCTTGGTTCAAACTGGAATGGCATGGGAGCATAAAAACAATGGATTTCAGCCCACATCTGGGGGTAATGTATGACATTGTTCTGCATTCTGCCCATCAATTGATCTTTTTGCACCTCTTCTGAAGTGGCCAGCTGACCAGTACCAACTGGGCTTGACCTGGAAGCTGCTAGTTCCATTTACTGGAGAGCGTCTTGACCAATAAGTGGTATCCCTAAGGTTCTGGAGCATTTTCAATAAGTGTCAGAGTGTATTCTTCCTGAACAAACTACAGAAGTTTTGACTTAAAAAGTTTTTGCCAACTTTTTTTATGAGTAACTGGCATGAGACCAGGACAGTGTTGAGCCAAACCTATCCACTTTTAGTAGCTGTCCACATCTTACTTGCAGGTTTGCCTTGCTGAAGGAGATCTGACTTTCAGAAAGTATTTTAATTCTGAATAGAGAATGCTCCACTGAGTAAAGCCAAACAGAAGCTGATCAATTTTGCAACTTCTTTAGGTACTGACACCAGACTTCGCTAGCTCAGAACTTTCCCTCTTTTGTCAAAGACTGCACCAAGATCCTGCTCTTTAGAAACCCACCATTGTCAAACTCCATCACAGATGCAGCTTGTGCAACTGACAACTCATAAATGGTCACGTTTTTGCCGGGAAAATATATAGGTCCAAAGGTAACTTTTTGACTGGTGCTTACCGGAGGCTCGTATTTGATCTGTGCTTGATTGCGGTCGTCCTCAAACCCTCAAACTTTGACCTTGTGCCTGTCTAGCATGACTAGTTACCTTCGTTGGTGCTTTGTGTGCTCTGGAGAAAACATTTTTTTTCAAACTTTAAAAATTTATATCTCATGTTCACCTTATTGAATGTTTGTCTTTCTGGTATCTTTTTATTCATTTAAATATTCATTGTATTTTATAAACTAGAGTGGGATTTTAATTGTGGTGTGTCTTTGACTCTGTAACGTTTTGCAAGTTAAGCCTGTCTGTGTCATAGCTGACAGGGTGGAGCTCAGTTTTAATTTGCTGAAATTTGTAGTGGTCTAAACAAGAATAGTGACATTATTACATGTGATGAACTACTATCCACCTTAATAATCAACTTTCTTGTAACTTGTTTTAAAGCTAGGGACCATGTGTATGGTTTTGCAAATTGCAACCAGTACTTTTGCAACCTACAAAGATTCTTAAGATCCCACTTAGTAACAACCAGATTGGTGCTTAAAAGTATGAATAATTGTGGGTCAAAATCAGCTAGACTTTATGAATATTCATATGTAATTCTCAAATTAATACTCACTACAATAGGATGCCATCACGGAGATTGTGGCCATTCCAGTGTTTGCCTTTCAATAAAGTACACTTTTTTTTTTAAAATGCAGCCCGTTTTCATTAGAGGGTATGGTAGTGCATTTTAAAAGAACGTTTATTTTCTTTTGTGTGTTTAAGAGTTGGCAGTGATCCTGTGGACAAACAGCCTGATTCATCAACGGGCCGTTTTGCGAGCCCCTAATAGCGATTCATAGCGAATCGCTATTGAGGACTCGCAAAACGGTATTCATGTAGGAATTGCTAAATAAATTGCGATTCCTACACATTCCTTATTTGCGAGTAACAATTTGCTACTCGCAAATAAGGAATAACTCCCCATTCATTCCTATGGGCCAAAAGGCCCATAGGAATGAATGGGGAGTATCCCTTATTTGCGAGTAGCAATTTGCTACTCGCAAATAAGATAGCGATTTTAAGGGTGCCAGGGGTGTCCAAAGGACACCCTGTAGCACCCCTTAAATGCACATTTCAACAGGTGTTGCGCACACACATGTCCAAAGGACATGTGTGTATGTAACATGCAAAAGAAAAAAATGCACTAAAGTGCTTTTTACACTATTTTCGCAATTTACCACCAAGTCAGACTCGGTGGTGAGACCAAATATTGCGATTTCGCTATTTCTAATTGGTTGATGAATTGCATTTAAGGAATCTCTATTAGAGATTCCTTAAATCCAATTCCTCGCAAATATGCGATTTCGGTAATAGTGATTTTTGCATTTGGGATGATGAATCCCAAATGCAAAAATCGCACTCGCAAAGGGCCAGATTCTCAGAATCTGGCCCTTTGCGAGAGCAAATCAGCTTGATGAATCAGGCTGTAGATTCTCAGAATCTGGCCCTTTGCGAGCGCAAATCAGCTTGATGAATCAGGCTGTTAATCTTTTTTTCATTTCTTACTTGCACAATGAGTAAGGGGGACCTAGGGCATCCCTTTTTCTTAGCAAATGCATTACCACCTTCTTTGAGTTGTCAGTAAGAGAAGACATTTTGAACTGTAATGCATCGTTTTGCAAAGTTTTGGGGGTATTTTGCATAATTTCCACAAAAGGGAATAGCAACATATTTGCCTGGGCACAATCAATTTCTATTAAGGTTTCTTTGCTCTAGATAGGAACAAAAAGCAATAAGAAGCACTTAGGTTAAATAGAGTGTACTAAGCATAAACAACAGACACCTTTACCAACACATAGGCTGGCTAACAAACTTTTAGCTGCAACCTCTGATACAAGTTTCACCGTAATTACACCTCTTAATAGAGGTTTAGCTTTATCTAGATACAAGGGCTCACCCAGTCAAAGTAAAAAAAGTCCCCTTTCAGGCTTGGAGTGCCAGATATGTTTTGCAAAAATGGAGCAGACAACTCTGGGTAGTTCCCAAGTGTAGGTGGAAAGTAGCTCCCATATACAGTATCCTACAATACCATCGCCACTCTGAATCGTTTCACCTCAAATGTCTGTTTTTCTTGCAAAGTTATTAAGCATACGATTAGCACAGCTACAGCCATGCCGAGCAAGAAAGAACACAGGGGCATATTATGAAGACAGGCGATAAAATTATCACCGCTTTAGCGGCAGAGAACTGCGCTAAAACGGCAATAATGGGCTTGATAATATGCTCTTTGGAATTCCAATTGAAGCCTATGTTAGATGTCCTTCACATTTAACAAGGGCTTCAATTGTAATCCCATAGTATTATCAAGCCCATTATCACCGTTTTAGCAGCAGTTTTCTGCCGCCAAAGCGGCGATAATTTTATCGCCTGTCTTGATAATATGCCCCACAGTCTTATGCCATTTAAAGACCAAAATCTCTAAACACAGGATTAGCTATTGCCATCCATGTCCAGCTGTAAAATGACAAAAGACTTTTACCACTTTAGGCACAGTATTACACCTTTGGATTGGTAAAATACCATCCAAGCTAGCCTGAAATAGATAAAAGCAACTCCTGACACATTTTCACTGTCATTTGAGCCCTTCAAAGAACTTTTTCAGACACATTGGAGCGCCAAAGTCAAAACAATGCCTTTCACTGTTAGAGTGCTGAGTAACATATGCAAAAAAGGATGTCTGGGTAGTTTCCAAGTTTAGGTGGAGAGCAGCCACAGTATAGCGAACCCTACAACACCAGCGACAATCTGAATCTGCTTACCTCAAATATCTGTATATATGGCACTACTAGATAGTTTTAGTTGGGATGGCTTTTCCATAAGAAAAGCATTGTTTTTTGTTTTTCCAATAACTTTAGGGTAGTTTGACGAATCTCCATGAAACTTTAAAAAATTTGCTACTTTTGACTAATTCACAATTGGCAAATTTTGGATGATCCATCAAATGGGTTTGAGAAAAAAAAGGGGGCCCCAAAACTTAAAATTCCCATTCAAATACTAAAGGCTTATTTACGACCGGCTACAGCAAAAACTGCTGAAAGGAATAACACCACATTTAGCAGCAGACTAGATCTTGGCCCGCAGATTGTGCTTTTTTGTTATTTATTGTAAATAAGTTCAGCGGGTTTTGAGATATTAAGGGTAAAAAAGATAGATATTTGAACGGTTGGGTTTACAAGAGTCTCACAAGCATTCCTTGAAAGCGCAAATTAAAAAATGGCGCCCTGTGATTGGTCCACTGGCACATTTTTCCAGAGAGCCTTAACACTCTCACTGGAGTGAGAAGCTCCCATGAGTCTCACAAGCACTGTCATATGTTCTGTGTAGGCCCATTGTCAATTTCCCTATGTTAACATGAGCACGTTGCAGGCTGCTCTCTACTTTGCACGAGTTACTATACAAACATTCATTGCTTTGTTCCAAGCTGTACTTTCACACAGAACCTGCTGGTGTGCTTGCATCGCGTTCTTTCCTGGGATTCAGTCTGAACACCGTAGGCAAAGTCATACAACAATACCCCTTGATATCTGGATTGGTCAGGCTCTAGCACGTAGACAAAACACACAAAGGAATGTTATATTGGTATGCACGGACATGCCAATACACCTGGAGAGAGATTTTACACAGAAGAGATCGCCACTATGCATGAGATGAAGAACTGTCATCTGTGCATGCTAAGGTAAGGGGTCCGCTTCAAACCCCTAGAGATCTTCTGATATTAATCACTTCGCTTCTGTAGAAGGGGAGGTGGTAGATTACCCTGTCTAATACAATGACAGTTCCTTTTATGATTTATGGATTACTTACAATGCTGATCGTAGTTCTGTTAAGCATCTTCTTGCTTAATGTGGCATGTATACTGCATACTAGAGCAAAATAGGTCAAATAAATATGTTAAGCTTTTCTCATGTCTGTCAGATCTTATTGTGGACAAGTATGAGTGTGAGAGCAAAAGGGTGTGTACTGTACTGCGATTCCTGGGTGAGTCAGGAGTGTTGTGCTCTGGGGTGTCTGATCAATTGTTCCTCTGTGAGTGCGTAGGGGAGCAATAGATACACTATAGCTAGTTCGTCCGTACTCATGGGTACTAAGGTGGTAGGATGATTCAGTCTCCACTAGTAAGGATCTATGGTCCCAAAAATAGTTCTGTAGCTTCACAGAATCCCTGCAACATGACACTGCCAATGTCTAGTCTGGTACTTATTTTTAGGACCCCCGAGTATCCCTCATGCTTGTCCACAATACCCCTGCACCGTTTCCAGGAGCCAACCGTGGTGCAGGGAATGTGTCTCCTCAGTTTTTAGGAACTTCATATTACTATTGATGACATTTTAAAGTTTAATCTTTTGACTTTAAAAGACTGTTGGAAGTGAATTATTACTTTTTCAACTAAAATAAGTTTGTTTAAAGTCATTTCTGTGCCTGAAATTGGTCAAAATTAAGCTTTTGAGTAAGCGAAAACTCTGTAAAAATGTCAATTTTGGTCACTGTGAGGGTTGAAGTTTTTTACTCCTGGGTTACATTCCCTGCTGTTGATGCAAATGATAATGCTTTTTATTCTTATGCAGTGGCCAATGCTCCTGTGGCTTTTCGCCCTCATGCGGTTATTGAGCTTCCTCTTATGGCCTGAGAGCACTGGATTTGGTTTAATGGTGCACTGTTCAAATGGGTCCCTTAAGTATTGACGGGGCCAGATGGCCTGTCTTTGCCCGTTTTACTCTGTATACACATTAACCAACTGCTACTGTGGCGGATGCATGTTTGTAATGGGGCAGGGTTTTGCGAAAATAAAACCTGCTCAGATTAAACCTTCAGTAACATATATTAACAGCTTGCGGTATGTAAACATTTTTATTTAAAGAAAGCTAAAATAAGGGGAAAAGCTTTTGTGCATGTGAAAGCCAATGCGTGAAATAATGCGTAAATTAATGCGTACACTAATTCATGCAAACTAGGCTGTAAGTGCTTTGATTAAAATACTAATACTGCTTTTGTGCACATTGAAAACTATTGCTAGGAAAAACATGGATTGTGCATGGGTTAGTGCAATGCTGGGATGGTGTGTAATGAAATTACACTTCATGAAATTAATAAATGTTTGTGTTTGATTTCTGAAGACAAACAGCATGGGCCTACTTTCCTGCATGCCAGTCTGGGGTTAATAATTGGTGAAAGCAAAAATGACTATAGGAGAGTTTTGAGAAGGAAGAGAGAATGCAAAAGTCGAGTCGTATATGACCTTCGTAATATGCTGTATGGCTGCCAAGCTTCAGAAAAGAATAATATGATAAGCAGAAGTAGAAGCTGATAGACTTTCTCACAAAATGGCAGTGGCAAACAATGAGAGCGTAGTGACTTGTAACATGAAAATGCGCCGCAGAAAATGTGTTCTATGATTGTGTTCAAAATTGCTTCCTGAGAAGAATCTGGTTCAATGCTGAAAGTTGAAGAAAAAAGGATATTGAATAAAATAGTTATGATGAGTGTGGTGTGACAGAACACCCCCATCCTTAGTTAATGAGAGATGGAGTTTGCTCTCATATTGAAGCAAATGTGGGTTGTGACACTTAGGTTATAATTGAAAGTCCCAGGGGGATGTGGTTAGGGTCGGCTGGTGTTTAGCTAACGGGAGATCATCGCTTTGCTGTTTCCAGATAGAGGCCTACCTATTTCCTGATTCCTGACTCAGTCTTCGCAGTTCGACTATTTTCGAAGGGCATTCCTGCCCTATTGGCCAAAGGGTAGTTTCCCCTGAACCTTACTTGGGTTATTATAACATATTCTGAATTTGCATAATCATCTGCAAATGTATTTTGTCTCTGAAACCTTTTCTCTCTTGCCCATCCACTACTTCAATGCATTGTTTATTTGAGTTTGTTTCTATTAATTGATTATACATGTTCTTTGATAAAGTTACATGCAGATAACTTTGCACAGATCAGGTGGGGTAACCAGGGACAAAAAACATCACGAATTCCTGTAAATAGAGGTGTCCGCCAGGGATGTGTGCTAGCCCCCACTCTGTTTTCATTGTATGTTAACGGAGTGGTGGAGCACTTGCTGCAACATCCAGCAGACGCACCATCCCTGGCTGACAGGAGAATACCTACCCTCCTATTTGCAGACGATACCCTCCTGATCTCCAAAACTCCAGCGGGCCTGCAGAGTCTTCTAACTAGTTTTAAGACCTTTTGTGACTCAAGGGGACTAGAATAAACACAGGGAAGACCAAGGGCCAGATGTAGGCAGCCAAATACCGGTCGGTAACGGCCGATTTCGGCCGTTACCGACCGGTATTTGGCTATTGAGATGTAGGGGGACGGAAACAGGGCAAATCGGTAATTTTACCGATTCGGTAAATATACCGGTCGGTAAATTTACCGACCGGTATTTTTACAGAATCGGTAAAATTGATATGTAGGTGGGACTCTTCTGAGTCCCACAAGGCCTACAAAATCGGTATTTTACCATAAAATTCAATTTGATGGTAAAATACCGATTCAGGTGTGCATGCACATGTGTGCATGCACACCTGTGCCATATGACAGGCAGACCTGCCCTTAGGGCAGGTATGCCTGCCACATGGCCCCCGAACCTTTTTTGGGGGTGCTAGAGGGTGTCAAAGTGACACCCCCTGCACCCTTGTCAAAATCGGTATTTACCGATTCGGTAAATACCGACCGGTAATGCCCCATTCATTCCTATGGGCTTCAAAGCCCATAGGAATGAATGGAGCATTACCGGTTGGTATTTACCGAATCGGTAAATACAGATATTTACCGATTCGGTAAATGGAACATCTGGATGTTCCTACATACCCCCCCTTCTTATTTACCGATTCTTAAATACCGAATCGGTAAAATTCGGTAATTAAGAATCGGTAAATAAGTTTTACCTACATCTGGGCCATAGTTCCTGGTTCTAAACCCCCCGAAGAAGACCGTCAAACCACCTACTCTAGAATCAGTTCCACTCGAGAGGGTCAAGGAGTTCGATTACCTTGGCATTCGTCTCTGCGACTCTATGAGTTGGAAATGTCATCATCAAAAGATACTGTTGACCCACAAGAGGGTGGTGTGGGCCCTCCTTAACGAACAGCGCGCCTCATCCCTCAAACCCATTGCACCGGTACTTGACATCTACAGGGCAAGAGGCGTTAGTGCAGCTCTTTATGGGGCAGAACTCTGGGGTGTACAAAATGTGGACCAGTTGTCTCGCTCCGAAAACAAATTCCATAAGGACTTAATGGGCCTCCCCTACAGTACACAAACTCTTCCACTTCTTTTAGATATGGGTACTCGGCCCATTAGTGACCATGCGAGGCTGCGTCCCTTCTTTTGTGGGCACGTATTTGGAGAGTCCCAGAAATGTCTAGTTATGCAGAGGGTTTAAAAGAGGTTCTATTAATGCCCGGCTGGTCCAAGGTCCGCTGGTTAAGGGAAGTCAAGCGCCTTCTTATAGACCTGGGCCTTGAAGACGCTTGGATTACTAGAACTGCCCCGCCCAAGTCAACCCTGAAGAAATTATACTGGAGTTGGGTGATTGATGGCAGAAATAGTAATGCTAATTTGTGTAAGACCACTGTGGAATTCCTTTTGGTTAAGGAGGTGCACTTCTGCGAGCCGTATATGGATATTATTCTAAAATCCTGGGACAGGGCTCTATACTTCAAATTTAGGGTAGGCTAACTTCCAGTAGGGAAACTGACTTCCAGCTGGAAGGTCCCGGAACAGACAACTCCCTTCTGCCCCTTCTGTGTGAACAGGATAGAGTCAGTTCCCCACCTATTGTTTGAATGCCCGGCCTATGTAGTTCCTCGCCACAGATGGTTGAAGCCACTCTGCAGAGAGCTTGGGACTAGATCTCATAAGGAAGCCTTACGAATTTTAAAAACAGACCCGCGGCCCCTGTTCGCATGTGGATTGGCGAAATTTCTAGGTTGGGCATGGCGCATTAGATCTACTAGGCTTTTGTATCTTGTTTAATATGTATTTTAGACTGTTTCTATGTAAATTATTCATGCCACCTGCAATATGAATTGTATGTTTATTATCTATGCATGGCTTTTATTGTTTTTATGTATATGTACTGCTTTTTAAGATATGTACCATATCGAAATAAAGCCTAATCTAATATAATATATACATGTTCTTTGTGATGATCTATGTTTTGCATTGTGTGACAATACTAAATGAGCATTTGTTTCACATTATTTTTGTGAGAAACATTACAAAAACACATATACTGAGTCTGGTATTATTTTACTGTTATTGATAAGTGCAAATTATTGCTATCAACTTCAAACCCTAAATAAGCATATTGTAAGGAGATATGCACGTTATAGTGTGTATTTGGTAAGTTAGGAATAAACTTGCATCACACTGAACCCCAGCGTGAAAATGGGCCTTTGTTTGTGAAAATATATCGATCCCTGATTGCTGGATCATTTGTTATACACTCAAGTAGTCCATCTGTATAAAAACTTGATTCTGTTTGTTGCCCATGCCTTTCTGGCTGCTCCACCAGTGGCTGCCCCTCCCGTGCAGGCTCCATAATTTGGGGGGCTTGTCATTAGCCCTGTTATTATCAACTCTGTTATTGGCACACGTTCTCTTAACCGTGAATACGTTTTTTATTTTGGATTGCTCACAAAATGTACCAGCTTGATGCTGTTTATCCCCTTACAGGTTCTCTGGTAAATCATATAATCCATTCTTTAATATTTGCCTAGTGGTGAGGGCACTCTCCTTTGCCGACAGCAACACCAGGGGTGGGTGTTTGCTACAGTATATACATGTTGTTATGGCACCTTCTCAATAAACGTCCTTCTGAACGTTCTCAAACATGTACAGAATGAACATGGGGCAAATCCTGCCCTAGATTACGTAAGAAACTACTAGGTATTTTTCTGGTAAACTCAGAAATTATTCTTTCTAATGGTAAAGGGTAGGCAGCTTCCTTGATTATAGGCCAGCTCGTATCCACAGTGGCCACTGTTGACCTCGTACATGAGTTAGCAGTTAACATCTCTGATGTTTACAGCTCCTTGGTTCTTCATAGTTGGGGAGTAAACCATTAGTGCAATCCCTGGGTAAACCTCCTCCTGGGAAGGATAGTCGTCTGTTTTTTCCTAAGAAATCTTGAGATAAATCTAAGCAACTACAACAGAAGCCCAGATCTCTGGATGGGTCTTCGCCGGCAGACACTTCTGAATGATGCTATGATTTGTCTGATTGCACTAAAATCAAGACTCTGGAGCATTTCCAGTTTCTGATCCTCCTTCTAATCGTTTCTTTCAGAAATTGTCCAATCAACAGAGGTGGGTGTCAATATCACAGACAAGGCGGGTCTGTGCAGACAAAATGCTCTTTTGATGCAAAAGTCAAGACTGAGGAACTGCCTCCGCATAGAGCCCCCTTCCAAAAGAAGAAGGTTGCTTCTTTAACTCCTAAATGTGCCACATATGGTGAAAGCCCTTCTCCTGGATAGGAGTTGGGCAGTGACTCTCCTCAACAGCATGGCAGAAGTCACCGTAGTGTGACAGACACTCTGTCAGTTTCTGGATTAGAGGGCAACTGACACCTTTGTTACAGTTGAGACTGCGGACACCTCCGTTGCACCCTCTGATCACCTTTATCATTTAGACATGCAGATTAAAGGGGATATTAAAAACACCATTAATGCTATTTTCTTGAATAATTTGACTTCTTCGGTAACATTTTATGGGCTGAAGTCGATTGCCCCCCCCTGCATTTGTTCTTGCTTGTCCTCATGGTGAAGATGTAATACTCGTTTCTTTTTCGCATCTCATTCCTGATATGACGAATCATGATAATGCATTTGATTGGCCCTGACTTTGCCCCCTGCCTTATAGTGCTACCAAGTTGATTAGGATAAGGATTCTCCATTAAATATTATTCCAGTGCATTCCACCCCTCAGAATCAGCCTCAATATCTAATTAAACGTGATGCTAAAGCGACTGTTAAGGGAATCCTTACACATCTGAAGTATCAGGGTGTAATTGAACCCTGTATCTCTCTGTTGAATAATCCTCTTTTTCTGGATTAGAGAACTGACAGTTCATATCACATCATCTTAGATTACAGACATATAAATAGTCAGACACACACTTTTGTGGTGCAGAATAGGCACAGTATTGCTCTGATTAATAAATCATCCGTAATGATTGTAAAACTACACTTGATATTTCTAATATTTCTTTCTGTCACAATCTGGCTCCTGAGAGCGGTGATTGGTCAGGATGTACTACCCTCGGGTCCGAGAGGTATCATGCCTGTTTACCCATGTAAAAAACACAGTTGATGGACAGAATGTAGAACAATGTCATACATTCACCCCAGTACAAGGATCTGGGCCTAAATCCATCGGTTTTTTGCACTCCACACCACCCTGGGTTAGACACTGGCTATATGCAAATCAGCTCTGACCCTGTGCCTCATGGGAACAGTCCAGTCCGAACTACCAAGCCATGTCTTTCCCAGACCGGAATCAAGCATCCAAGGACCGGTTTCTGGCTATCAGCCTTCATCAGCCTGGATAGCTTGACTCCAGTGGTGTGGAGAGCCTGGGACTCACGTCTGGGCATACCCAGCACACTCCGGGTGAAAATTGCAAAAAACACAGTTGATGGACAGAATGTAGAACAATGTCATACATTCACCCCAGTACAAGGATCTGGGCCTAAATCCATCGTTTTTTTGCACTCCACACCACCCTGGGTTAGACACTGGCTATATGCAAATCAGCTCTGACCCTGTGCCTCATGGGAACAGTCCAGTCCGAACTACCAAGCCATGTCTTTCCCAGACCGGAATCAAGCATCCAAGGACCGGTTTCTGGCTATCAGCCTTCATCAGCCTGGATAGCTTGACTCCAGTGGTGTGGAGAGCCTGGGACTCACGTCTGAGCATACCCAGCACACTCGGGGTGAAAATTGCAAAAAACACAGTTGATGGACAGAATGTAGAACAATGTCATACATTCACCCCAGTACAAGGATCTGGGCCTAAATCCATCGTTTTTTTGCACTCCACACCACCCTGGGTTAGACACTGGCTATATGTAAATCAGCTTTGACCCTGTGCCTCATGGGAACAGTCCAGTCCGAACTACCAAGCCATGTCTTTCCCAGACCGGAATCAAGCATCCAAGGACCAGTTTCTGGCTATCAGCTTTCATCAGCCTGGACAGCTTGACTCCAGTGGTGTGGAGAGCCTGGGACTCACATCTGAGCATACCCAGCACACTCGGGGTGAACATTGCAAAAAACACAGTTGATGGACAGAATGTAGAACAATGTCATACATTCACCCCAGTACAAGGATCTGGGCCTAAATCCATCGTTTTTTTGCACTCCATACCACCCTGGGTTAGACACTGGCTATATGCAAATCAGCTCTGACCCTGTGCCTCATGGGAACAGTCCAGTCCGAACTACAAAGCCATGTCTTTCCCAGACTGGAATCAAGCATCCATGGACCGGTTTCTGGCTATCAGCCTTCATAGCTTGACTCCAGTGGTGTGGAGAGCCTGGGACTCACGTCTGAGCATACCCAGCACACTCGGGGTGAAAATTGCAAAAAACACAGTTGATGGACAGAATGTAGAACAATGTCATACATTCACCCCAATACAAGGATCTGGGCCTAAATCCATCGTTTTTTTGCACTTCACACCACCCTGGGTTAGACACTGGCTATATGCAAATCAGCTCTGACCCTGTGCCTCATGGGAACAGTCCAGTCTGAACTACCAAGCCATGTCTTTCCCAGACCGGAATCAAGCATCCAAGGACCGGTTTCTGGCTATCAGCCTTCATCAGCCTGGATAGCTTGACTCCAGTGGTGTGGAGAGCCTGGGACTCACGTCTGAGCATACCCAGCACACTCGGGGTGAAAATTGCAAAAAAACACAGTTGATGGACAGAATGTAGAACAATGTCATACATTCACCCCAGTACAAGAATCTGGGCCTAAATCCATCGTTTTTTTGCACTCCACACCACCCTGGGTTAGACACTGGCTATATGCAAATCACCTCTGACCCTGTGCCTCATGGGAACAGTTCAGTCCGAACTACCAAGCCATGTCTTTCCCAGACCGGTATCAAGCATCCAAGGACCGGTTTCTGGCTATCAGCCTTCATCAGCCTGGATAGCTTGACTCCAGTGGTGTGGAGAGCCTGGGACTCACGTCTAAGCATACCCAGCACACTCGGGGTGAAAATTGCAAAAAACACAGTCGATGGACAGAATGTAGAACAATGTCATACATTCACCCCAGTACAAGGATCTGGGCCTAAATCCATCGTTTTTTTGCACTCCACACCACCCTGGGTTAGACACTGGCTATATGCAAATCAGCTCTGACCCTGTGCCTCATGGGAACAGTCCAGTCCGAACTAACCAGGCAAAGGGTCAGAGCTGATTTGCATATAGCCAGTGTCTAACCCAGGGTAGTGTGGAGTGAAACAAACGATGGATTTAGGCCCAGATCCTTGTACTGGGATGAATGTATGACATTGTTCTACATTCTGCCCATCAACTGTGTTTTTTGTAATTTTCACCCCGAGTGGGCTGGGTATGCTCAGACGTGAGTCCCAGGCTCTCCACACCACTGGAGTCAAGCTATCCAGGCTGAATGAAGGCTGATAGCCAGAAACCGGTCCTTGGATGCTTGATTCCGGTCTGGGAAAGACAGGGCTTGGCAGTTCGGACTGGACTTTTCCCATGAGGCAAAGGGTCAGAGCTGATTTGCATATAGCCAGTGTCTAACCCAGGGTGGTGTGGAGTGAAAAAAACGATGGATTTAGGCCCAGATCCTTGTACTGGGGTGAATGTATGACATTGTTCTACATTCTGTCCATCAACTGTGTTTTTAGTAATTTTCACCCCGAGTGGGCTGGGTATGCTCATACGTGAGTCCCTGGCTCTCCACACCACTGGAGTCCAGCTATCCAGGCTGAATGAAGGCTGATAGCCAGAAACCGGTCCTTGGATGCTTGATTCCGGTCTGGGAAAGACAGGGCTTGGCAGTTCGGACTGGACTTTTCCCATGAGGCAAAGGGTCAGAGCTGATTTGCATATAGCCAGTGTCTAACCCAGGGTGGTGTGGAGTGAAAAAAACGATGGATTTAGGCCCAGATCCTTGTACTGGGGTGAATGTATGACATTGTTCTACATTCTGTCCATCAACTGTGTTTTTTGTAATTTTCACCCCGAGTGGGCTGGGTATGCTCAGACGTGAGTCCCAGGCTCTCCACACCACTGGAGTCAAGCTATCCAGGCTGAATGAAGGCTGATAGCCAGAAACCGGTCCTTGGATGTTTGATTCCGGTCTGGGAAAGACAGGGCTTGGCAGTTCGGACTGGACTTTTCCCATGAGGCAAAGGGTCAGAGCTGATTTGCATATAGCCAGTGTCTAACCCAGTGTGGTGTGGAGTGAAAAAAACGATGAATTTAGGCCCAGATCCTTGTACTGGGGTGAATGTATGACATTGTTCTACATTCTGTCCATCAACTGTGTTTTTTGTAATTTTCACCCCGAGTGGGCTGGGTATGCTCAGACGTGAGTCCCAGGCTCTCCACACCACTGGAGTCAAGCTATCCAGGCTGAATGAAGGCTGATAGCCAGAAACCGGTCCTTGGATGCTTGATTCCGGTCTGGGAAAGACAGGGCTTGGCAGTTCGGACTGGACTTTTCCCATGAGGCAAGGGGTCAGAGCTGATTTGCATATAGCCAGTGTCTAACCCAGGGTGGTGTGGAGCGAAAAAAACGATGGATTTAGGCCCAGATCCTTGTACTGGGGTGAATGTATGACATTGTTCTACATTCTGTCCATCAACTGTGTTTTTTGTAATTTTCACCCCGAGTGGGCTGGGTATGCTCAGACGTGAGTCCCAGGCTCTCCACACCACTGGAGTCAAGCTATCCAGGCTGAATGAAGGCTGATAGCCAGAAACCGGTCCTTGGATGCTTGATTCCGGTCTGGGAAAGACAGGGCTTGGTAGTTCGGACTGGACTTTTCCCATGAGGCAAAGGGTCAGAGCTGATTTGCATATAGCCAGTGTCTAACCCAGAGTGGTGTGGAGTGAAAAAAACGATGGATTTAGGCCCAGATCCTTGTACTGGGGTGAATGTATGACATTGTTCTACATTCTGTCCATCAACTGTGTTTTTTGTAATTTTCACCCCGAGTGGGCTGGGTATGCTCAGACGTGAGTCCCAGGCTCTCCACACCACTGGAGTCAAGCTGTCCTGGCTGAATGAAGGCTGATAGCCAGAAACCGGTCCTTGGATGCTTGATTCCGGTCTGGGAAAGACAGGGCTTGGCAGTTCGGACTGGACTTTTCCCATGAGGCAAAGGGTCAGAGCTGATTTGCATATAGCCAGTGTCTAACCCAGGGTGGTGTGGAGTGAAGAAAACGATGGATTTAGGCCCAGATCCTTGTACTGGGGTGAATGTATGACATTGTTCTACATTCTGTCCATCAACTGTGTTTTTTGTAATTTTGTTTACCCATGTGGTATAAGAATAGCCCCAGGGTTTTTGCAGCATGCAGTATGTCCCTTTTACATGACATTGATCCTGATTCTTTGTTGTTTGTCGCTGACATATACCTTACCAATGATGAACTAAATTGTATTCGACCTGTTCTTGATCGTGGTTGGCCTCAAGCCCTCAAACCTTGTCCTTGTGCCGCTCTAGCATAATGAGTTACCTTAGTTGGAGCTTTGTGTGTTCTGGAGAAAAATTTTATTCAAACTTTAAAAATGTACATCTCATGTTCACCTTATTGAATGTTTGTCTTTCTGGCCTCTTTATGTTCAATAAATTATTCATTTTATTTTTATAAACTAGAGCATGGGATTTTAATGGTGGTGTGTTTTTGTAACTTTTTTCAAGTTAATCCTGTCTGTGTAATAGCTAACCGAATGGAGCTCAGTTTCAAAATGCTGAAACTTGTACTGGACCTAAAAGAGTATAGTGACATTATTACATGTGATGATCTACCATCCACCTTAATATTCGACATTCTCATAACTACTTTTAAACCTAAGAGACAGATGTCTAGATTTTCTAATTGTCATTACAGCCCTTCAAAGATCTTCAGCCTTTTTCAGACACATAGAAGCACCCAGTATAATTCAAAACAATGCCATTTTACTCTTAGAGTGCTGCATAACATATTCAAAAAAGAAAGCAGAGAACTCTGCGTAGTGTCCAAGTTTAGAGGGAGAGCAGCCCCTTTATACAGACCCTACCACACCAGCAACAATCTGAATCTGCTCACCTCAAATATCTGTACATATTGCACCCCTAGATAGTTATAGTTAGAATGGCTCTTCCATATGAAAAGCGTTTTTTGTGTTTCTAATACTTTCAGCTCTGTTCGACAAATCTCCACGAAATAGATATGCACGGACATGCAAATATACACTTGCAGAGAGATTTTACACAGAAGAGATCGCCACTACACTTGAGATGTAGAACTTTCATCTTTGCAGTAAGGGGTCTGCTTCAAACCCCCTGAGATCTTCTGATATATAATCACTTTGCTTCTGTAGAAGGGGAGGTTACCCTGTCTAATACAATGACTGCTTCTTTTATGATTAATTGATTACTTACTATGCTGACAGTATTTGTGTTAAGCATCTTCTTACTTATTCAGGCATATATACTGCATACTAGAGCCTGCTAGTTAAAATAAATATTTTAAACTTTTCTTATGTCTCTGTCAGATTTTACTATAGAGGGCTTTTGGGTTGTAATAGTGTTTCAACTAGGTATGTGTTCGGCTCTCTTCTTTTGATATATGATTTTGTTCTTTTTCTTCCTCTCAATATTATTAGAATATTATTAAATCCACTTTAGTGTCGGGAGGGGTTGGTGGTTCACAGGGTCACGCAGGGTGTGACAAGATGACACCCAGGCTAGCAGCAAGGGGCGAAATGTGGTTTGCGTGGGGGGAATGAAAGTCTCCACATTTCAGGGGGGGGAGGGTTTCACCAGAGGTGTTAGGGGAGGGTTGGGCTGAAAGTAGTAAAAAAGAGCAGGAGCCTTCGGCATGGACACTACTCAATCAAAAATTTAGGCCTTACTGTTAGAAAAAATCGATATGGAAATGAATAAATGTAGCATCTTGTCAGTTAATGCCAATGGTGTTTTAAATAAACAGAAATATGGCGCCCTCATAAAATGGTTAGTATCCCTAAATCCCCATGTGCTATTTCTTCGAAGACCCATTTAAAATCTGATGCCCCCAAACTATTTATTCCAAAATAATTGTCTCACGCATTTTTTGCGTCAGCTGGGGTAGCTCAGAGAGGTGTTGCCATCTATTTCTCGAGAAGACTATCCTGGGAATTTTTTAAAATTCAAAGGGACCCTATGTTATGAATTTCGTGAACTATTACCGCCCGGTATCCGATGATGTCTCCAGTATCATAGAAATTAATGAACTTTTGAGGGAGGCTCCTGGGCAGCACATTTTTAGAGGAGATTTTAATTATACAAGACTTAAAAAAGAATACTTCCAATAAAAATAAGAAACAACTAAAACCCAATACCAAAAAAGTTGTGGGTGCCTTATTTTCAGATTACCAACCTATAGACCCCTGGCATTCTACGGACCCAGATCAGGAATTTTGTACCTGTTATTCGCATCGCTTCCGGATAGCATCCAGAATAAATATTTTTTGATATCAAGATCCATTCAGACCTTAAACTCAACTATCGGTTGCAATCCCTTTTCCGATCACGGGAAGGTAGAGCTAGAAATCAGGCTCAGGTTAGGAAGCAGGGACCAATCCAAGTGGCAGCTGGATCATACTCTGCTTCAGAACTAGGATTGGGTAGCTGGTTTTGGTGAATGGATCCTGGAGTATTTCAAAATTAACAACGACACGGCAGAACCATTTTAAGTGTGGGGGGGTTCAAGGCAGCAGCCCGCGGCCAGATTATATCCTACACATCCGCCCTGGCAAAAGAGAGGAAACAAAAAATAACTACACTCCAAAAAGCAGTAGATAAAGAATATGCCCTACAGTTTTGCCTATACCCGAATCATCTGGAGCAGGCGAAAGCAGAGTTAAGAGATTTCTTTATCCTGGAACAGATAAACAGCTCCAGAGCTTTCCAGCAAAAGGTTTACGAGGATAGCCAGTTGGTAGGGAAGCTCCTGGCTAACTCCGTGAGAAAGAGACAGGAGTCTGCAACGGTAGTTAAAATAAGGGACCCTTTGAACGGCCAGGAGGTAGTGGACAGCGACTTGATTCAAAGGTTTTTTTGGGAGCATTTTGGTTGCATTTACACTACAGAATATTTAGTGGGGGTAGAACAGATACAGGAATATTTTTCAAATATAGAGATCCCAAAGATTACGGCCAATCGGGCTACCCAACTAGGGCTAGAAATAAGTATAGGAGAAATAGCAGATTCCATTAAAGCAACAGCTGGGGCGAAGGCTTGTGGTCAAGACGGGTTTCCAATTGAATTTTATAAAACCTTTCTAAAGAATTACAGACACCCCTGAAAAAATTATTTAACTACATCAAACAAGGTGGATTGGTACCCACTTCCTTTAAAGAAGCAACAATAGTATCCTTCGTTAAAAAAGATAAAAATCCAGAAGACAAATAACTCATATGGGCCCAATAGTCTTTTAAATTCGGATTTTAAGATTTTAATGAAAATCTGGGCCCATCGCTTTGTGTACGCTGCACAAGAAGTTATACACAGCGATCAGTCAGGTTTTATAGCGGGCCGTTCAATGGCATCCAATACCGAATGTTTAATAAAGGCCCTGGATTATTTTAATATCAATTTAACCCCAGCGTGTATTTTAATGGTTGATGCCGAAAAAGCGTTCGACTTGGTAAATTGAACAACCATGTTTTATTCCCTTGGCCAATTCGGGTTTCCAGAGCAAGTTATAATTAATCAAAATGTCGATCCTACCCCTGCTCATATTCCTGTTTTGTAATGTCCCAATCAAATTAAGTTCATCTTTTTTTAAAGAGATGGAAATTATGATTAGGGGTTTTGTTTGGGGTGGAAAAGCATCCAGGGTCAAGCTGCCTGTGATTCAACTACCAGTTGAACAGGTGGGGATTGGCTTTACCACATCTTAAAACATATTATGAGGCCGCCTTTCAAGATTTAGTGGCAGGACTGATAGGATCAAAAAAGAATCGAGATAGCTTCTTCCTAGTAAAGATGCTGCAAGAGGTAGATTCTCAAATTCAGGTATTTTTAAAGATCGCAAGGCTCCCAAAAAGGATGAGATATAAGACACTGAGAGAATATTTATTCAGGCTACAGTCCTTTTTTAAAAATTCCTGCTCCTCAGGCTCCCAGTATTTAAGTTTACAAGAATGTACCTGTCTGGGCCTCCAAATTAGAAAAAGCCATATAATAAACTGGGAAAATTATGGATTTCGGGAGTTGAGGCATTTTGTCGTTCAGAATAGAATCATTACATGGCAAGAAATGATGGCAAGAACAAAAATTCCCGGGCGATCAACTTTTTTTGAATATCTACAAATCATCCATTGTCTAAGAAAAGATATGAGTGGCCTATTTGACTCCACAAATGAGATGGTAATACTCCTTTATGGAGCCAATATCAGCGGCATAGGGAATTGGTGCAAGAGGCTCCATCGTCCCGGGCAACTAGCTATGATAGATCGTCATCTAGATAAAATAAGCCGTTCAACACAATGCAACTTAACGCGCAAAGACTGGGAACCTTATGTTTGTTGGGCTATAAATCTATGCGCGCAGCAAATTAAAAAAAGGATGGCCTTTCTATCTCTTTGACTCCGGAGGCACTAGGGAAAAGGTTCCCTGAGGTCGAGAACAAGTGCTTCAGATGCCAAGCTGATGGCCAGGGCGGATGGCTCCACATCTTTTTCACTTGTCCTCAGCTCAAACCCTTCTGGGAGGCTATCTTTACAGATATCGAGCTGGCTATAGGGAAACACTTCTGCCTACGCCTGAATTGGCCCTCTTTGGTATATGTAATGACAGAAGGTTGCTTAAAGAGGCTGGGGAAATGTTTGTATTTGCATCTTGCTCCGTTGCCCGTTCCCTAGTACTCCAGAATTGGAAATCTAGGGAAGCTCCATCCCATCTGAAATGGCTTAATAAAATGAGGAGGTCTAGGAATTTTGAAAAAGCTTATGCTAGCAGAGTGGGAGAAGTTAGGAGATTCAACAGGAATTGGAAGTATTTTTAGAATTTTGAGGAAATAAGGGGGGGTTAATTTAGAACCTAAGATTGAATGTTGATACTATGTCTAAACCGTTCTCAAGCAGTCTTGAAGTGTGGTTAGGTTAAGTTAATAGTCATGAACGCACTTAATAAGGTTGAATATTTTCTGCGGATTTTACACTATTAAGTATTATTAAGGACTAGCACTTTTTTCCTGTTTGCACTTGCACTTTATGCTCGAATTTTGCGGATTTTGCACGTTGCTCTTAATCATTTATTATCAATGACATTGACTGCTACCAGTTTGACAGTATCGAAAATCCTCCTTTTTATCCGGTTGTTAATAGAAGAAGCTTTTAAATGGTTTGTAAATGTTTCCATCATTTAAATTGACTGTGTATTGTATTTTTCTTACCTATGCTCTGCCCAATAAAAAAAAAAAAAAAAATAATAATAATTTTACTGTGGACAAGTACGAGTGTGAGAGCAAACCTGGGTAGTTACAGTTTCTTAGAGGAGGCTGGTGAATGCATCAACCAGCCAGCTCCAGCAGCAGCAGGACGTCTCCGGCTGCTCGTCTTCAGGCACCCATTTAATGCCCTGTCAACTCCTCTAAGAAACTGTAACTGCCCAGGTGGATCTAAGCACTGCCCAGCTGCCCAGCGTAACATATGATTGTTTCACAAATAAGTCACTAGCTCATTATTGACCTGAAGATGAACCCCAATAATTGGGTTCGAAACGCCATTGACCGCCCCACAACGTGAACTCCACATAATATGTATAAATCATCTATGGAGTTATATTGTATTGTTGTTCCACTATCACTATTGCACACCGCGCTTTTTTTACTTATTATGTGAGCACCGTAATTTGTTTTTCTCAAATAAAACTCTGTCATCTCTTGACCTACATGAACCTTGACAGATTCTATCCGTTGCTCCCTTTTGAATTAATTTCATTTATAAAAAAACAGTGCCCCTCTCTGGGTCACCCCTTTTGCTTTAGGACGCTTTGGGCCACACTAGAACCATTGTTCTTTAGGTATGTCCTCATTACCGTTGCACCATTTCCAGGAGACAACTGTGGCGAGGGGGCTTTGCCTCCTCAGTTTGTAGGAACTTTATATTGTGGTAGGTTTTTCAAGCTTCACTTTAAAAAGGTTTTTACCCTCTTTTGTGCTATCAATTGAATCCCTTTCTTTTCCATATGGCTCAACCAGTTGCAATTCCGGCACGTTGCCATGCAGCATTTCCTCAACGCTTGTTATAGCATGGGCATAAATTTGGTCCCTTCTATCTAACATTGATACTGATTCTTTGTCATTTGTCGATGACATATACCTTACCAATGATGAACTAAATTCTCATTTGACGAGAGTGAATCGCATTTTTACTCGATTTGCTGAACTTGGTTACAAGTTAAGTTTTGCAAAGTCCCACATTACGTTTCTTGCTATGCATTTTCTTAGTTATGTTTTAACCAATAAGGGTAGAGGTTTGGCTCTTCCTTTTTTAGAGAAATGTTCACAATTACAACCCCCTTCTGCCGTCAAGAAATTGCAGTCTCTTCTTGTTTGTAGGACTTACATTCCTGATTTAGCTCAACGAATGAAACCTCTTTATGCTTTAATTCACCCAAAAGTTTACGCTTCTTCTTGGCTTCAGGACCTTACTGTGGGCTTACATGAGTTACAGTTGTTCTACTTGCTACACAGTTCTTACAGACAAGGCTTAATACCATCAATTTGGTCATCCGGATAGCACTGGATGCAATTGGTTTTAATAATTTCACGCTAAATGAGATAGACACTGTTCCCACTGTACACTCCTGCTGGGATGCGTTTTTCTTCTACTGAATTCTTTTTCATTTCTGTGCAGATGGCCATACTGAAAGAATGGCATGTCCCTCAAAGTAAACACATCTTTGTCATTTCACCTGTGCTTCCTTAGAGGCAGTCACAAAGGCTAATAATTCTAAAGCCCTTCACCCATGTTGGATTCAATGGGCTATATCTTTAATATCTGTGGATGTTTTGACCCTTCCTTGCAAACGCAAGAATTTCTTCAATATGAACATGTTCATCTTTTGCCGTCTTCAATCCTTCCTCTTTATCAGGATACATGTATCATTTACACTGATGGTTCAGATTAAGCGGTCATTGCTCCTAAGCATACTTACTATGCAGCTCGCACTATTGTTGTAGGCACTGTGATTGAAGGAATTTTCCAATCCGGTTTAATTCATACTCAGTTTTGTTGCAACTTTACAGCACAGTTGGCCGAGTTGAGAACTTTGCTTTTGGATCTTGAGCATTCTGATCCTGAGTAACCCACCCTTGTGTTGTGTGATTCTTTTTATTGTATACAATGCTTTAATGACAATTTGCAGTTTTGGAAACAAAAGGATTCTAAAGGTAGCACAATAAAGCATAAAACACTTTGGGTTGTGGCCTACCACTTACACATGTAGTACATACATTGGGCCATCAACGTGCAGGTCTGCATGCTGTTGGAAATGCACTGGCTGATGAAGCAGGCAAATATGCAGCAGTTGAAACTAATGTAGCCGCAGTTAATCGTTCGATCACTAAAACTGATAATGACATCCTTTCTGACATCGCTCCATCTCAGGATGGTACTGCTTTCCCTTGAGGATTTGCTTCTAAGTATTCTTAACAGTTGACTTCTGACAAAGTTTCCTTTGTGACCATTCCAGGTGTGGGTGATCCGCAGACATTCTTTAATAGTGCCTGCTCATCAAGGTATAGCTTATGCACATGTAGTATTTGCTGCCACCATTTCCCTCTTACAGCAACGTTATTGGTGGGGAGGCTTATACCAGCAAGCTTGTTGATATGTCCTATGTTGTGACGTTTGTCAACAAATTAAGGGTTCTAGTGTGCCCCGTTCACTACAGAAATATCTATATATTTCCAATCAGCGATGGCTGTATTTATCTTGATCATTTAGGTCCTGTTCTTACTGATAATGCCATCAAATTTATTTTCGTTCCAGTGGATTCTTGTTCCTCTGGGTCTGACCACAGAGCTTGGCAGAAATGTGAACTGGTATTAAGGATTTGCAGGTCTTTGTCAGAACTTATGCTGGTGGCGCTTTCTATTCAGACCAGGGTCCAGCTTTTGCCTCTAAGGCATACAATGATATCCATGGGGGTGCAGGTGCATCTCTTGTCTCTATTTAGGCCAAATGGCAAATCTCTTGTGGAGCGGATGAACCGTGCCTCAAAACGGTCTTTAACTGCAAGGGTATTAAGTACAGGAAGTGGCTGGTTAACTCATTGTTATGGGGTTCAATGAACCCCTAAAAACCTTCATGAAATATCTCTGGGTGGGCGGACCCCGTTTGAAATGCTCTTTAGTTACAAGATGTATGTTCCAGACCTTGATGGTCTAGACACTGTGGCATCAACCGAAACCGTTGATGTAGATAACCACTGTGCTGTTTTGCAAGATCTACAAAAAGTGCCATGATGTTATGGTTGTCATTTGTCTTCGACTCTCCAATTGATTTCAAAGATTTGGATTCCTGTTTCTGTCTTGCTTACCAAAGTTGGTGATCTGGTTCTCAAAAGGTGGCTATCAAGAAATAATTCGGACTCTTCTACTGTGCTCCTGTTCCAGTGCTTAGTCTTCAAGGTACCTGCACTGTGATTTTGCCTCCAGTTCCAGGATACAAACAAAATTGTTATGGTTCCATTGAACATGCCAAGTTATACCATAGTGCCAATCCTAATTAGTATTCCTAGAGGTGTTCCAATGCAGAATGTTGCTTTACAGCCAGGGAAGACAATCCTTGATTATTGTCCCTGGCTGCATGAGAGGCATATCGAGTCTTGAGTTGACATGGTTCCTGTTACAGCTTCTTCACACTTCATAATGCACATTGTTTATTCTGACCTGCCAGTTGAGGCCACTTCTGCAGTGCATGCCTCAAGTTTCCATCCAGAATTACAGCCTACTTTATTCCAGCTGAGTCCTTCTGACTGTTCGATCAAGATAACTCTTCCTCAGACAGTACTTCATTGTCTTTTATTTTGCCTCCACCACTAGACCAGATTTGGGTTTTAATCTCCTTGTTAAAATACACTTATCTGGTTCCACCATAGATACAAATCTGGATTGTATTTTCAATGGTATTTTTGTTCATGAGGATTGGATTTGTCACAGTTCTTTTCTTTTGATCAACAGCCATTACCTGTGAGAACGTTCTTCTGCAGAACTGGTCGATGGAGTGCTGGCCCCACATCTTCCTCACATTAAATAAAACGAAACCAGTCCCTTATTAACATTTCAGTGGTCCTAGTCACAGATGGAATTGTGTGTGGTAATATTACCATTCAATGTATTCTGTCCTGTGGATACCTTGCAGATACCATTTGCGTTCCGAGTTTCCATGGGTAATGTTATAGTGCCTGGGTTGCATTCGGGTGATTTAGATGTTGACAATGTGAATTCCATGTGTTCTGCATTGCAATATTACATTGTCTCTGAGGAAATTCTGCAAACTATGCAAAATTGTTCTATTACCAACATTATGGACATCATTTTTTGCATAGAACAATGTACAGCATCCCCAATATAATTATACTCAATGGGTGCATTGCCCAATTCCACCTCAGGGTAGCTCAATAACACAAAAGATTAAGTTTACATATTTCATCGGATATAATGCTTCAGACTTGAAATCATACTATTTTAAATTGGTTCCCACTATCTTCAAAGAAATATATACTTACTCAAATCAAGCTAATCTATACAGCATCCTTTATTGAGGACCTAGCCTTGATAGGCTATGATTATTGGAAAGACAACAGTGACTTGAAATCGATTTGGGGCACTAAGTCTTGGCAAGTCCAAGGTACAGAACCTCTATTTTGTGCATGTATCATACCTACACAAATTATTTTTATAAATGACACATTTCAATAGACTACTTGTCTGGGATTGGCACAAATTAGTATGATACAAAATGGTATCTTTAATTCTTTAGTTATTGCTACAAGTGGGTGGTTGGTATGGCAAGTAGACACTAATGTTTGTCATGCGCATATATTAAACTCCACATCTGGGTTCAAATCAAA
This sequence comes from Lissotriton helveticus, assembly GCF_964261635.1. Classification (NCBI taxonomy): domain Eukaryota; kingdom Metazoa; phylum Chordata; class Amphibia; order Caudata; family Salamandridae; genus Lissotriton; species Lissotriton helveticus. The sequence continues at coordinate 1,652,917,510 of NC_136068.1, forward strand.
TAGACCTGATCCCCAATATTTATAATCCACGCTCCATAACACTGTTATTACTTACTTCGTGGGTAAACTATGCCAACAATAGTAAGAACATTCCACATTATCTGCAGTGAAACAACATCTTTCCCTCTTGTCAGAAAACACGACACTGTCCGACTTTCTACTGTATCTAAAATCTCCCCATTCCAAACAATTTGTTTATGCTTCTTATAATGAAATTTGGAACTTATCCCATATAGAAGCTGCAGTATGTTTACGCTAAATTGATTAAGATCATCTTGATGAAGTGGTTGTTGTAGTAGACAACAATATCAATACTTTGTCATCTCATATGTATAGCTTAGATAATATTGTATCATCTGTCATTTGAATTGGGAAAAGTGATGTAGCTGTGTTGTATCATGGTCAGACTCAACTCATCAATTATGCAATTTGGCCGGTCACTAGAAAAACGTAAGAATAGGTGTGTTCTTTGGCATTATCTCAATACTACTGCTTTGTTGTTACCCTTTAATTTAACAAATAAACAACAATCAATGGCAATGAAATATGTTAATTACACCATGTTACACATAGAGAAACTTGAACAACTTCCTTTCACTATAGCGGAAACACTTTCAGCAGTCTGGTTAATACACTGGGTTATTTTGTTGCCCCTCTCGACCTTTCAGTTCACTGCCTTTATGAAAAATCTCCCAATAGGTAGATATGAATCCCTTGTGAGCAGTTCTATACATGATTTGTGGTCCCTCTCATTTACATATTATTGTCAATGGGCTGAAAGATACGTTGTTCTTATAGGGGAGGAATGTGAATCCACTGCCAGTTATTACCTTATTGGCCAACTGGTAATCTAATTTGTCTGCCCCTAATTTGCCTTGTTACTTAAAAGGAACTCATGTTAATCCCACTCTCACATTTCTTTCGATTTGAGGCTATCTTGTCCTTAATAATCAGGACTGCTGCAGTCTGTGGGCAAGAATCCCAAATGTGTTGTCCATTTCCCAGTCAGTCACTTGCTACAGCAATGTCCTGTTTCTCCCTTTTCACAGAAAAGTAGATAGTTCATTAGGGCCTTTCATTCCAACTTTTAAAACTGATTTCAAAAAGCTAAGCAGACTAAAAGCATTGTTGTTTCCACAGGAAGTGGCTCTCACTTCAGCTCGCAAGAGCAGGTGGCAAGAACTTATAGTGAAGTACAGTCATAGTCAAACCCAAATTTCCCTCACAATTTCAGTGAATGGATACATCAAATGTTTTATGCTTCTGACACCACTGATCTGGCACACTTTTTGAACTTGTGGGCTCCGGCTTCGTGATGTCTTTTTAACCTATTTTTGGAGCAATATCAGCTTTCATACATTCCATTTCATCCAGCATGTTCCGCGGGTTTCCGATGCTGCTTGTCCTCATTTTGGGCATTATCCTGCTGTTCTTTCTCTTCTGCAATCGATGCTCCCTCTGTGTTCCTTCCAGGCTAGGCATTGCTGAAGCTGTACTGAGAACACATGCTATGTTTTATTTAACCTTCCACTATGCTTACTTCACGTGTGTGTAACTTGTGTTTCATTGCATCCGTAGCCCATTTTAATGGGCTCTGGATGTCAGTCTGTTTATGCCATTACAAGCTGCCCTTGATTCCGAACTGTTGATTAGTCCCTTAATGACTGCTCTTTGGGGTTGCAACTTGTTCATAACCCAGTGTTATGGCCATTGGCCCGGAAATGGTACCTGCTTGATGGCATAGCATCTTCTGGATCTCAGTTTCATCAAAACACTTGTTGCTCCATGATGGTCTTATCAACAACTGGCACTGAAGAACATGTTTGTTTCTTTGACCGGTTCAATTAGATGGCTGATATATTTACCTTGAAAGGTTCAGATTTGTTATTGGAATCATTGGCTTTTCACTTGGCATCCCACATTTTGCATATCAGCAGCACGCTTTATTGGTTTACAATGACACAAACATTGCTAGACCCTGGGTTCTGCACCTCGGACTCCCGGCTCACTTCGTCTCCCTCCCGCCGCCGCAGTGATCATCTCCCGCGGCCGCAGTGCAGAGGGGGGCAGTAAAGACTACATTTCCTGGCTCCCTCAGCGGCAGACAGACGCCACACCATCGCGCCGGGCGGCGCATAAAGCAGGCCTCACTCCAGCTTCGCGGGACACCGGGTGAAGCCCGGGCAAAGGGTGGGCCCTCTTAGGCCCTCATAGGTCATCAGTGGTCGGGCGGGCCACCCCTCTAATGTTGCTACATTAGGTGAGTCCGAAAGATTAAAATTCACAATGGGGAAACAAAATATTAGCACCGTGACACAGGCACCTGAGGGATCTTCAGTTCTCCCGCCTTCATTTGAAAGCATGTTTGAAAATGCTTTTGATATGGTAACAAATGAAATTGCCTACACCGAGAGGATAATGTCAATGGTTCTCGCAAATACACAACCAGAGCCATTAAAAGCACATTCCAATAATGCCCTCCCGCTTTCACCTGTCGTTACAGTTATGAAACCTACCCTGCCTGTCAATCTGTTGGTACCGTTGCTGGGGGGTAGCAGTTCTACCATTATTATTGACTCTTTGCCGGACCCTGTTGTACAAACTATTATTGTCCCCTTGACCCCGAGCAACAAGTCTGGAGGTGAGAAAAGAAAAAGAGGCGCCTCCAAATTAACAGTAAACAAGAGGAAGCAACCACCTCGCAATAAGAGCCAGCCGACCCCACAGAGTATGTGGTCTAAAGGGAACAAGGAACTACCAGGGGGCGGTACTGACACTAATGAGTCTACGCAACATGATGACGTGGTTCCTGTTGCATCCCCAAAAATTATCTTAAAAGAAGGACATATTTCTGCCTGCACACAGACTGAGTCGTTAGTTGAAAGTATTATCCAACCAAAAACGAACGGAAATCTCATTGAGACTATTGTCGATACAATTTTTAAACAAATGGAAAGTCAAATGACCAAACAGTTTAATACTATTTTTAAAAGACTGGATAGATTGGAAAACCTTGTAAAAAAGGAAGACGCAAAAAGGAAAGGGGTGATTAGTCTTGATCTAATGAGGGGAGATCGCCTATTGAAAGATCTGGAGTCTGCTAGTAAGATTATTATGGGTGGTGGGCCCAATATTATTAGCAGTACTACACCAATATCTAGTGCTTCACCCAGGAGTGACACCGTTGGGAATATCCAAACTGCCACGAAACCACAGCACACCTCGGCAGTAGCAGCCGGGTCCTCCTGTTCCATCAGTACGGTTAGCGGCATACCTAAGGGTGGCACTACCCCAGCCATCACTAAATCAGGAGTACAATCTAAAACTGGCCCTGATAAGGAACAAGCTGCCGCTATTAGGCCCACAAAATCCCAGGGACCTGACCTTCACCTACCCCCAGACGCATGCCCTTACGTCTTAATCTTAGCAGGCGTACCACCACTTAAGGAGGGCCAAGGAGAGTCCTGGGTCCAGTTGAATAACAAATGCATTGACTGGCTGTGTAAACATAGAGGGGTAGGTCAAGACATCTCGAACAAAATCCTGTCAGCACGCCGAACAAGTTGGGTCGGTCCCCTGTTTAAGAACATTAACGGTGATTGCATCGTAATTAATTTTCATCACCCTGGTACAGCCAAATACATACTCAGCAACAATAACATCTACCCTGGCCCAAGAACGGTTATAACCCCTCTATCATTGGGTTACTTTTATAGGCCCCCTCAGAGATCATTTAGCCAAGCCCCACCACCATATCCATTATTTAATAGATATAGTGTACTACCTGAGCTGGGCACCTTGGACTGACCACTATCACCTATCCTCTCTGACATAGCAGCCAGCGATCAGCTGAATGTAATCGACCCTGTGGTAGAATTGTCAATTTGACCCAATGTAATGGTGCCGAATGGGTTAAGAGTGCCTATGTTACCATCTAAACACTTAACATCCCCACAGGGCACCATTACGCCCATACCATACGACGACCTGACCCTTCTGAGTTTAAACATCGCTGGTCTTAACGCAAAAATGAAAATTAAGGAGTGGATAGATTGGGTTAGTAACTTCGATGTCCTAATGCTCCAGGAAACCTGGTGTACCAGCCCACTGCTGCATGAAGGGTATAGTTGTTATAACCAAATTGTACCCACCCCGACCATGGGCCGACCTAGTGGGGGCCTATCTATTTGGGTCAGGATTATGGCAGAAGTAAAGATTTAAAAACTGCTCATTAACAATAAGGATTTTCTGGCGTTGATATACACTAGCAGGATAAAGCTATGTTTAATCAATTTTTATAATAATGATTTCACAACTCATCCTAATGCTAATTTTATAAGATTATTTGATTTTATTGATGAAATTGTTGATGGACATAAATATGGTAAATTTGATTGTATTTGTATAGGAGGCGATTTCAATGCTCACATTTATACAAGAACCCCTAGTTGCAAAAGAGGAGAAGAATTGCTCAACCATTTGTCCACACGTGATCTAGTTAATGTTATGGAGAAGGCAAACATTACCGTGAATAACTAACCTGAGGCCACCTATGTAGGTCGTGGAAGGTCTACCACAATAGATTATGTATTTATATCCTCTTTGCTAGGGGACCTCTTATTAAATGCTGAAGTTGCTAGTGTTCCATATAGTGATCACTACCCGATTTTAATTAGTCTTAAATTCATCAAAAAACAGGGGAACCAGAGAGAAATCGGGGCACAAAATCTAATGGCATCCACAGATAAACTCAGGGTGGTCTGGAGGGGGATAGATAATAAATGGGTTTTAACTCGTACTATTAAAAAGTACCCCTTATTAGTGTCTGTTTGTCTATCCACCGATAGTTCCGGACATGATATTGTTGAGGCCTTCATAGGTCTTTGTAAGGCTATAAAAAAGGAGATTTCTAAACCAGCCTTAACCACCAACCATAAACAACCAAGGTGGTTTAATACTTCATGTTCCAATGCTAATCGGGAACTTAGGGCTGCCCTCACAGCAGATCCACGGGATCAGTTTGTGGTGAGGAGACTGAGGTCTAGCTACAAACGCGCTCTAAATATAAGATCAGAGGAGTTACTAAAAAAACATTGGGATTCCCTCGTGCGCACAGCGTCATTGAGAGATGTCACCGGGTTCTAGAGCGAAGTCAAGAACTTAAGATCAATGGGAACAAATATCACCCCCATAAATTGTAACCTGGGGATGTGTGGGTGGACCATTTTTCAAAAATCTATGAGGCACCACTTAATTCCACAGGTATTGTTCCCCCCCTAACCACATTGAACATCACTATAATGGAGGTGGAAGATGCCATCTCAGAAAGCGCGGGGAATAAAGCTCCAGGGCCCGATGGTTTATCCATCGACCAAATTAAATCAGAACCTGACTTCTGGGCTCCTTTATTGTGTAACATCTTCAATAATTTATCACATACTCCAGTCCCAGTAACATGGTCAAATAACATTATCGTGCCTATTTTCAAAAAAGGCGATAGATTGGACCCCGGGTGTTATCACCCGATATCTTTAATAGATAACACCTTGAAGATCTTAGGTCGGGTCATCTTCAATAGGATTAGAGTTTGGGCAGAGGACAATGCTATTCTACACCCATGTCAGTTAGGTTTTAGAAGCAATGTGGGAACTGTGGAGCAATGCCTACATTTAAATCTATTAATGGCTAAATACACCCTTGCCAAAAAATCCCCTTTGTATTTAGGTTTTATGGATTTAAATTCAGCCTTTGATTTTGTTAACCGTTCTCGTTTATGGTCTGTTTTGTTGAATTATGGTTTAGATGAACCCTTGGTTTATTTTTTGGCCCACCTACATAGTGATTTGAAAGCCCGAGTTCGTTTGAATAATGATGGTGAAGTCTCCAGTGATATTTAATTGGCAGGGGGGTCAGACAGGGCTGTGTCCTGGCCCCCATGCTTTTTATCTTGTATATAAATGAATTAAGTAGTCCTGTGTGCAAGTTAACAAGATATGTTCCGTATGTAAATGGTAGACCACTTCCCGCCATTCTTTATGCGGACGATGCGGTACTTATGGGCCGCACACCCAATGCACTGCGTACCTTAATTTCAGGATTTGTCACGTATATGGCAGATCTTGGCCTTTGCACAAATTTTAATAAATCATTTATAATGTGTTGTGGCCCCAAAAAAACATAAAATCAACCGAATTCTGACAGGGAATAATGTTTTAAAAAGCACATGCACCTTTCCATATCCAGGCCTGTTGTTCTCTGATTGTGGTTCATGGCAACCTCATTTTGCTATAACCTCCCTCCGTCAACCTAAATATGCAGAGGTTATTATACCACTGCTTCAAATCTATAAGACCCAATGCTCACCCACAGGAACCTATGGTGCTGAGGTGGGGGGGATCTTCGAATTGTACTAACATACAGATCGAGGAGAATAGATTTTGCAGGAAGGTTTTGGGGGGGGGGGGGGGGGTATTTCTGCCCCAACTTACGTGTGCCACCGAGAATTGAATCTCGCGTATACAGAGGATTTTATAGGATCTAGTCCCGCCCTGTTTTGGTTGAAAATATGGCTGATTTTAGCGGCCTCTCTGACCCGTGACATTATTTTGGATTGTCTAAAAAGTGAGCGGGCCAATTATATACCATGGCTCAGGGCGGTGGAGAAAAGCCTAGTAAGTGTGGAGCAGGGGCATTTATTTACATCTCCCCAAACAAACCGCTCACACAAGAATTTAGTAAAAAGGGCTTTGTACAACCTTTACAGTAATGAGAGGGAAGAGAGTGAGTTTGTAAAGCCAGCTATTATAAAGTACATATACCTTTTGGCACCAAGCGACAGGCCTTATGATATGCCTCAAGGCTATCTGTGTAGAAAGCTGGGCAAATGGAACAGGAGCCTGCTGTTCCGGTTTAGGGATGGGAGCATTAAAAATCTATTATGCTTCCCGTTAGGTTTCAACAAAAACTTGGAAAACCTAAGTTGTCCCTGTAACCAAGGCTGGAAACAAAGCCTCCTACATTTTACGTTTTTTTGTGGCTTCTATGTAAAATACACTAAACATTATTTAATCCCATATTTTCGAAAGACTGCCCTGACGAATTTGAATTCAGCTTTTGGAGATTTATTGATGTTACGCTCTGACAAAGTAATTTTCAGAGTCAGTTGCATTCTTAAAGCTGCTGTTCGATCACGAGTATCAATGAACATAATCTGATATGTTTTGCACTATTTCTTGCCCAGTTTGCACATTGCTTATTTGCACAAGTAGCTGTTCTCTTGCACATATCATAGCCATCGACTACGCATTGATTTTAATTGTTGTGAATTTCATCTTAGGCCTTGTATACTCTCTGAAATTATCATTTCTGCCTAATATCTGAACTTTATGTAATGTACAATGATGGTAAATCATGTCATCTTTTATTAGCTTTTAAATGATTGATCTATTGTGTTTTATGGATGATTGTTGTGTTTTACATGTACTTTTATGGATGTCTTCCAAATCCGAATAAAGATCTTTGACTTGACTTGACTTGACACAAACATATTTTTTTCCCTCTTCTACATTTTTATTGCTATTCCCTGACTGAACTGATCTTCAAAAAGCTGATCTTCAAAAGCTTTGTTTTTGCTTATCTCTTGATCCCTGTCATTACTTTGGTGCTACCATCGTGACCACGTGGAGGGTGTCATATGTCCAGTGCAGGCTCATTTTCATTTTCCCTATGTTAGCATGAGCATGTTTCAGGTTGCTCTCTACTTTGCCAGTTACCATGCAAACTTATTTTGCTTCATGCCATGTTGTGCATTCACGCAGAACCTGCTTTTGTGTTTGAGTTCTGTTCTTTCCATTTTAAAAAAAAATCGGGCCCACTAGACCACTGGGGATTTATTTCTGGGGAGTGGCCCCTTGGGCAACTGTCACGCCCCTTTCGATCAATATTTTTGGCTGTGTCTGCCCCCCAGGGGGGTGGATCTTGCCATTTATTTTAAAACCGACCCACTAGACCATCAGGTATTTATTTAAGGGGAGTGGCCCCTTGGGCAATGGTTGCTCCCCTTTGTGGCAAATGTTTTTGAATATGTGTGCCCCTCTGGGGGGCAGATCTCATCACTTAAAAAAAAAATCAGATCCACTAGACCGCTAGGGATTTGTTTGTGGGAAGTTGCCCCTTGGGGAGCATTAATTTGGCCCCCCTGAGGGCAGATTGGCTGTGTTTTGTTTTGTATGGCAACTAGGCCACCTTGGACAAGGGTTGCAACCCTTTATGGGAGGATGATTGTTGCAATTTCTACCCTCTTTGGGTGGCAGATCAGCAGTATGTTTTAGGCCCATCTGTCTTCAAGGGGGGGAGGAGCGACCAGACACCAGGGTTTCTTACATTTTGGTCTTGGGGAGTGACCTCTTGGGCAAGGGTTGCTCCCCTTTTATGGGGGTGAATATTTTATTTATACTCTTAGGCCCACCTGCCCCTTAGCTTGGCTGGTGGATTGTGTGTGGACTGGTGCATTATTTGCATATCAATCAATCAATCAGTCATATCATTTGTAAAGCGCACTACTTACCGGTGAGGGTCTCTCCGGGCTTTGGGGGGATGGGAAGGCTGCTACTGCTCGAAAAGTCAGGTCTTAAGGAGTCTTCTGAAGGTCAGTAGGTCTTGGGTCTGCCATAGGAGGGTGGTGAGGGTGTTCCAGGTCTTGGCTGCAAGGTGGGAGAACGATCTCCTACCAGACGTCTCTCTTTGGATGCAGAGGACTGTGGTGAGGGGGAGGCCGGCAGACCGGAGCTAGAAGGTGGGGGTGTAGAAGCTTAGTTGTCTGTTGAGGTATGCTGGTCCGGTGTTGTGGAGTGCCTTGTGTGCATGGGTGAGGAGGTTGAAGGATATATTCTTGTTGACGGGAACCAGAGCCGGTCTCTAAGGTGGGGTGTGGTGTGGCTGCGGTAAGGGATGTCAAGGATCAGGCATGCAGGGATGGGTTGCAGCCATCTCAGGAGTTTGGCCGAGGCTCCTACTCAGAGGGCTTTTCCGTAGTCCAACCTGCTGCTGATGAGGGCCTGGGTGACCGCTCTTCTCGTTTCGGTGGGGATCCACTTTTAGATCCTATGGAACATGTGGAGGGTGTTGAAGCAGGAGGAAGTGACGGCGTTGACCTGCTTTGTAATGGAGAGAGTGGAGTTGAGGATGACCCCTAGGTTGCGTGCGTGGTCCGTGGGTGTTGGGGCTGTCCCTAGTGCGGTTGGCCACAAGGAATCGTCCTAGGACAAAGGGGTAGATCCGAGGATGAGGACCCCCGTCTTGTCCATGGGCTTCATTCCTTCGTGGAGGTTGGTTTTGGTGGTGTGGGGGTCTTTGGTGAGGGAGAGGATCAGCTGGGTGTCGTCGGCATAGGAGATGATCTTGAGGGCGTGCAGTCAGGCAACTCGGGCGAGTGGTGCCATGTAGATATTAAACGTCGTTGGGCTGATGGATAAGCCTTGGAGTACGCCGAAGATGATCTCGGTGGCTTCGGAATGGAAGGGGGGAAGGCGGATGCTCTGTGTTCTGCTGGAGAGGAAGGAGGTGGTCCAGTCCAGGGCCTTCTCTTGTATCCCGGCGTCAATGAGGGGTGTTTGTAGTGTGCAGTGGCAGACCATTTTGAAGGCGGCAGACAGGTCCAGGAGGATGAGGGCCTCTGGTTCTCCGCTGTCTAGCAGGGTCCTGATGTCATCGGTGGCGAAGATGAGGGCATGGTTGCTTCGGAAACCGTACTGGGAGGGTCCAGGATGCTGTTCTTATTGAGGTAGCAGGTCATTTGTTTGTTGACCATCTTTTCGTTGACCTTCGCCAGGAATGGGAGCAGGGAGAAGGGCCGAAAGTTCTTGAGGTCCTTGGGGTCCACCTTCGGTTTCGGCGTTGATCTCGGCGTGCTTCCAGCTCTCCGTGTAGGTTGCTGTCTTGAAGGAGATGTTGATGACTTTCCGGAAATGGGGTGCGATGGCTGTTCTGGCTTTGTTGAAGATGTGGAGTGGGCATGGTTCTGATGGAGATCCGGAGTGGATGGTGTTCATGATCTTGATGGTGTTGTCGACGTCAATGTTGGTCCTGAAGAGCAGGTGGTTGGTCCGGATGGTGGTTGTGGGGGCGGAGGTCTCACTGGCTGTCAGGGCTGTCGTGGCGTTGAAGCTTTCGTGGATGTCTACGATCTTTCGGTGGTAGAAGGTAGCCAGCGAGTCACACAGGTCTTGCGAAGGTAGGATATCGTTGGTGTTGGAGCTGGGGTTGGAGAGTTCCTTCACGATGTTGAAGAGCTCTTTGCTGTTGTCTGTGTTGTTGTCTAGGCAGTCTTTGTAGGAGGCCTTTTTGGCGGATCTTATGAGGTGATGGTGTCTGCGCGTGGTGTTCTTGTGGGCTTCGTAGCTGCCCGGTGTTCGTTCACGGAGTCAGTTCTTCTGGGCTCTGGGCGAGGCAGCAGCAAGGCATCTGTTGGGTGCGGTGGTGCGTGGTGGGCTTCTTGAAGGTGAAGTGGATGGAGCAATGGTTAGTCCAGTGGAGTTCGGTGGTGTGGTTGAAGGAGACATGGGGGCTTGCAGAGAAGATGGGGTCAAGCGTGTGGCCGGCGGAGTGGGTGGGTTTTGTAACGAGTTGTCTGAGGTTGGCTAGGTTGTCGATCAGGGTGGTAAAGTTGATGTTGTTGTGGTTCACACGGTGGAAGTTCAGGTCCCCAAGAAGGATGTAGCCCATGGAGACGAGGGCATGTGCGCTGACGAAGTCGATGATGGAGTCGCTGAACTGTGGTTGAGGTCTGGGGGTCTGTAGACAAGGGTTCCTCTGAGGGTGTTGTTGGGGTTGGTGGGGATCTGAAAGTGCAGTTGTTCGGCAGTGCTGAGTGTGTTGTTGGTGTTGGTCAAGACTGTGAGAGTGATCCTGTGGATAATGGTGATTCCTCCTCCTACTCTGTTGGTGCAGTCCTTGCGGGTGATCTTGTAGCCTTCCTGGACGGGTGCCGGGGAGGGGTTCAGCCAGGTCTCTGCCAGCAAGGTGACATCTAGGGAGGTTGAGTCGAGTAGGTCCCAGCGTTCAATGGCATGTTTGCGGGCGGAGTGGGTGTTGAGGAGGAGGCATCTGAGGTAGTTGGGTTCCTTCCTGGTTTGTAGCTTGGCGGGGCAGATGCTGGTGAAGCTGTATTTCGGCAGGTGAATGGTCCCTGGGTGTGCTTCGGGGTGGCCAGGAAGAAGGTGTGTGATCGTCTGGTGTTGAGGGCATGGAGGGTGCTGGCATCGTAGCGGTGTCGGGCGTTGTGGCGTCCGCGGGGGCCAGGGGGTCTGGCGCTGGGGGCGGTCCAGGCGCGGACGGGTGCAGACGGGCTTGCCTTAGGCATGCCTTTGGCGCAGCCGCTGTGCGGCTGCTGCGCGGCCTCCATATGAGGGGATGGATGAGTAGATGGGAGGCGGGAGCAGGGCGGAAGGGGAGGGGTCCGGGGATAGCAGCGAAAAACAGAGGGAAAACAGAGGGGGTGAAGAGACATCCCTGAGGGGGAACAGAAGAAAAAGGACACAATAAACAAAGTCAGGCACAAAATAAAGACAGTACAATGAAGGAAACAATATCAGGCACAAATAAAAGACAGTACAAAGAAGGAAATAGTATCAGGCAAAATACCGAGGCAGAACCTTAGGTGGAAAAGAGGAACAGGGTGGCTCGAACCCTGCAACGGGGGCTGAATGGACCAGAGGCGGCACAGAGCACCTCTGAGCTGTGTGGGGAGTGATGTCCTATAACCAAGGTCTGAGGACATATGTGATTGTATTTTTTTCCTCCTTTTTATTCTAGTGCAAAGCTTTTGATTCTTGTTTGTGGATCCGGCCGTGGTAGTTCTGCAGTTTTGCGTAGCTGCATTTATTTGGTATGTGTTTAACATCTTTTGGTGTAAATTTTGGCCTGTAAATTTAACTATGGCCTGCCAATGCAGAGCCTGTGTGCAGTCTGGGACTGCTATGTCGACTTGGCAAGTGTACTCACTTGCCTGGCCCTAACCTTCCATTTTCTTACATGCTAGTCACCCCTAAGGTAGGTCCAAGGTACCCCTGTGGGCAGGGTTCAGTGTATGTGAAAGGTAGGACATGCCCTGGTGTGTGTGGCATGTCCTGATAGTGAATTACTGCCAATTTCATTTTTTATTATTGCAAGGCTACCTGTTCCTCATAATGAGGAGTTTGTTTATAACATCTTATAAACATAACTGGTCCTGGGAACTAGGTAGGAAAAGAAAGTTTAGTATGCCTCAACTCAGAATTTGAAGATGCATCTTTTAGTGAAGGTGAGTTTTACATTCTGTGTTTGAAAATATCACTTAAGAACTGAAAACATGGCTATTCGATAAAAAGTAAACCCCTCCCTCCAGCGCCTTGAGACCCTCTGGGTGAGTAGTGCGCTTTATAAATACCTGAACTTGAACTTGAACTTGAACTTGCTCAGCCATATAGCAAGCCTCTGCTGGGTTTGTGGATTGACTGTCTGGGTTTGGATAACAGAGACTGGGGAGCAGCAGTGGCTCCAGATAGTCTAGGTGGGCCAGAAAGGGCATAGTAGATCTGGGCTGCTTTTAGAGTAGGGGGTGGGGATTTCCTTGCACCAAAATGGGCCATGTCTGCCTCTTGCAATGCCGTCTCCACCTCCTACCAGGAAGCCACACCAGGGAGGGCAGAACTGGTTCTGGCTGGGCACAGACACTCTCTGCCTGGGAGGACAAAGGATTCTGTGGTATAAATATTAGGGCCCAAACCCCTGAACTTTTAGAACTCTTTTCGACCAAGAAGGCTGCCAAGAAGAAGAGCTTGAAAAAGCTGTGAGGAGGAACTACCACATTGCTGTGTGCTTTGCTGTGTTGGCCTGCAGTGACTGCTTCTGTCCTGGGAAGTGAAAGGACTGGACTGAATTTTATGCAATCTACTTTTGTGAGTTTCTCCAAGGGTTTGAGGTAGAGCTTCCCCTCTGTTCAAGAAGTCTCAGGAACAGAAAAGACTGCAAGTTCTTCTGCCCTCAGCTCTGGGAACTGTGTGGTTTTTGCTGCAACAGAAGAAAAAACAACCCAACACCATCTATGACAGCGCTGCCGACTCGTGTCCTGAAGGCACCTCAGAGGGCACGGCTGCAACGTGACCCGGGTCTCACCCGATAACGCCTGCTGATGCTGCCAACGAGCCGCTGTTAGCACCGCGATGTGTGGGTACTACACTCTGCACCTCCTTGCTTCATGACGGCACTTTGGTATCCCCGAGAACCCGCTGCATGACAAATTCGATGCTGCTGCTTGCACCGTGATTTGAGGGCAATGCTTGTAAAGTCACACAACGCATCAACCTCATCCCGCACCATAGCCTTGCCCTACGACGCCAGTGCCATTGATTCCAGTTAGCCAGATGACGACAGCGCTTCAGCAATGACGACATAGCTGCTTGCATCGTGACCTGCCAGGACTGCGACAAGCACCGCATTCACTTTGCACCTCAGCCTGAGGGCACCACACGCAGTACCGCTGTACTTTGCACCACAGCACCCAACGCCAGCGCTCCTGACTTAAACTGTGAGGAGTTCGATCTGCAACGCTTGTGACTTCAACGGCCCGATGACTCCTGCACTGATATTGGGAACCGATGATGCAGACGCCGTGCTTTTGGAAGCTCAATGCGAGGGCGCCGATGCCCTGCATTGTTAAATGTACTGTTTTGCGGGTCTTCCCGACACCGTAGCTGGCCTGCAATGCCATGGTCAGCCAGAACTGTTTGAATGTGTTTGTTCACGACGCAGTAATAGCCCCAGAGGGAGCTATCGACTTCAAGGAACTGTTTTTCAAGTACTATATTGTGGAATTTTATCATTTTTGGTCTTGTCTTAAGTATATCAAAATATTGGATATTTTTCTGAACTGGTGTAGTGTCCTTTTGTAGTGCTTACACTGTATTAGTGTTTGTTATGAGCAAATGCTTTACATGCGTCCCCAAAGATAAGCCTGACTACTCGTGCCCAGCTACCAAGGGGGTAAGCAGGGGGTATTTTAGGCTTGTAACTCCCTTATCCTGAGTAGGAAGTAGGGTTCCTACTTGGACAAAGGTACCTACCTCTGCCAACTAGAAACCCCAATTTCTAACATTAAGAAAAACATTTTTGTTGTGTTTACTCCAAATCAGTATTGTTGTCATGAATGAATGAATTTTTTTGTAAGTGGTGTCATAATGGCAGCATATTTAGTTATTGTTTTGAGCATGACATTCTTTGCGATCTGTTTTGCATTGTCCTATGTGTAATTTTCTTTTCTTTTTTCTTATTCTTTTTTAGTGAGATATTGTTGATCCTTACTGTGTCTGTGCAGAGTAGGTGGTGGCGAGTCTAGCTGCTTCTGGCAAGTGAGTGGTAAAGTTTTGGAGTATATAGGTCTTTGTGATAAAGTCACTGTTTGTTTATTACTTATTTTACAAAGTGTTTGTTGTTGTTGACTTGTTTGACAAGTTACCTTTATTAGTAAGGATTATGGCTAGCTGTTGAATTACTGCTCAGAAGTTGGTTGGTATCCTTCTTCTTAGTAGGATTATGAGACTGACAGTGCGTCTAAGGGAGAGGCGGGAGTGCAAGAATATGGCAGTGAGTTTTCTGTCCACGAGGAATCATCTGATGATGAAGCTACTCTCAGTGCAGATGAAGCTACTATCAGTGCGGATGGAGTGCCTGTTTTAGAGGAGAACACTGATGTGTCATTGGTGCAGCAAGAGACATCGGGATTGCAGCCTGAGGCTGCAAGGTTTCCTACGGGAAGTGCTGGACTCTGGGTTGATTCAAGCATGGTACAGCTGGTGTTGCCTGCCTTTAGTGGTAATGCAGGCTGTAAAGTGGATTATGAATTATTATGGCCCATACAGTTTCTTCAGTTGTTTATGGATTATGGATATTTCACTGAGATTGTTGAGCAAACTGATTTGTATGCTTGACAGTTTTTGAGGGAGAACAGTGCCAGACTTAGGCCCCACTCTAGAGCTACCCAGTAGACTCCCACAAATCTGGATGAGATTAAGAAGTTTTTGGGTCTGACTTTTTGGATGGGCTTGATAAGGAAACCATCTCTGGCTTCATTTTGGTCAACTAGTCTCTTGAAGACCACGGCCATATTTCCTGCAATTAGTCGTGATTGGTATTTACTTTTGCTTCGGATGCTGCATTTTGTTGATAATGCTTTGGCGTTGCCACAAGATCACCCTGACTGTGACCATCTTTTTAAGATTCGGCCTGTTCTTGATCACTTTATAGATTGATTTTTAGAGATCTATACTCTAGGGAAAGAAATAGCTGTTGATGAGTCTTTGATCCTGTTAAGGGCCGTTTGGTTTTTAGGCAGTACCTTCCTAGCAAGAGGGCACGTTATGGAATTAAGATGATTATGTTGTCTGAGAGTAGGATAGGATATGTCTATAATTTCGGGGTGTCCTCTATTGGGGATTCCACAATTGACCCCCCTAGTTGTCCATTCACTTTTGGAGTTTCAGAGAAAATTGTGTGGGATCTTGCTAGAAGACTGTTTAACAGAGGTCGACATTTGTACCTCGATAACGTCTACACTGCTGTGAAATTATTTAATGAATTGTTCAAAGTGGACACTTTTGCTTGTGGCACTATCCGCTCTTACCGTAAAGGTTACCCAAAAGAGCTTGTTTTCAAAAAGCTTCAGAGGGGACAGTGCAGTGCCTTGCGTAGTGAGGAACTGCTAGCTGTGATATTTGTAGAGAGGAGGGATGTGTACATGCTGACTACCATCCATGATGAGTGTACTTCACCTGTGGCTGTTTGGGGTCAGGTTGCTGAACTGTGCAAACCTGTGTGCATTGAAAGCTACAATAAGCAGTGGAGTTGATAAAGTAGATCAGATGTTGGAACCTTACACTGCTGTTCATAAGGCTTACATTTGGTATGAGAAGTTGGCCATCCATCCCCTCAATTTAGCAACTTTTAATGCTTTTTGGTGTTCAAGGAGTATTCTCTTGCATCAAAGATGACTTTTGTTCAGTTTCAGGAGTTGGTGACAGGCAGCCTTGTTGTAGTGGAACAGGAATTGTTCCTAGAGTTGGAGTGGTGGAGGATGTGGCTAGATCGAAATATTGCCACTTTCCTGATTTAATTCCTCCAACGCCTCAAAAAATCCCTGTAAGAAATGTAGAGTCTACTTGCGAGGAGGTATGTGGAAGGAGAATCGTATGCACTGTGCTGACTGTCCTTCTTATCCTGGGCTCTGTGTGCCCAAATTTGTCAGATTGTATCACAATCAAAAGAGTTTTTGGCAGCAACCTTGAGTATAATAGTGTACTGCCTGGTCTGTATGGTTTTATATAGTTGTTGTTTAGTTTCACGTTTGGCATTAGAATGATGTTGTTTTTGTAGTTATAGTTTTGTATCTAGTTGCAATTGGTTTGAGTTTTCTTTGTTGTTAAAAAGTATTTAATGGTGGTGCGTGGACTGGTGCTTGGCTGGTGGTGTGCGTGGACTTGCGCTTAGCTGGCAGTGTGTTATTAGTGACTTGCTGCTGGTCATTACACACTCTGCTAGTCAAACACCACTGCAGACAATATGTCAATCACCAGCCGGTGTGATTGCTGCGTCAGTCATGTGGGCGTATGAAATTTACCAACTTTAGATATTTCTATTCAGTAAAAAAAAGAAATGGGGAGTGCCAGGTGGTGTGCCTCTCATTGATCCCAACAAGTTTTTTTACTCAATATGCCATGCAAACCTCAAAATGTGACTATAGTCACACATTTTCCTTGCATTACTGTGTGTCATAATATTCTGGTGTCAGAAAAACCACAATTTTTCTACCAAACAGCATTCTCCCCAGGTCTCCCAATAAAAATTGTACCTCACTTGTGTGGGTGGGTCAAGTACTCAAGACAGGCAAGGGTCCAAAATGTATTGAGGCATCATCAAAATTACCTATCACAAAACAACCTGGCTTTGCAAGGGGGGTCCCCTGAATTTTTGGCCCCGGGCTCGGCGGCCATCTTGGGAAACATGCCCAACTATACATTTCTGAAAACTAGACACCCTGGGAGTCCAGCAAGGGATGGCTTGAGTGAGCCCCCCAACTTTTGCCTACCCAGAATCCCCTTCATAGCTCAATTTAGGCTGAAAAATATCAAATATTTCTCAAATTTCTGTGGGGGAAAGTTCTGGAATCTGCATTGATCAACAAATTTCCTACCAACCAATGTTCAACAAGGTCTCCTTATAAAATTGGTACCTCACTCGCGTGGGTGGGTCAAGTACCTGCGACAGACAAGGACCAAAAACCTATTGAGGCGCCATCAAAATTACCTATCACAAAACAACCTGGTTTTGCAAGGGGGGATCACCTGGGTTTTTGGACCCAGGCTCGGTGGCCATTTTGAGAAACTACCAAACTCAATGTTTTTCTACCCAGAATCCTCTGCAAACCTCAAATTTTGTTTGTGGGAAAGTTCTGGAATCTGCATAGATCCACAAATTTCCTACCACGCAGTGTTCCCCCAGGTATTCTGATAAAAATGGTACCTCATTCGTGCGGGTTGGTCAAGTACCTGCGACAGGCAAGGGCCCAAAACGAATTGAGGAGCCATACCTCGCTGGACTCCCCCGGGTGTCTAGTATTCCAAAATGTATAGGTTTGCTAGGTTTACGTAGGTGCCAGCAGAGCTAGGGTACAGAATCTACAGCTAGGCACTTTGCAAAAAAATGGGTCAGTTTTCAATGTAAAAATAAAGTGTGTCCACGTTGCAAATTGGACCGTTTCCCATCATGGGCACTAGGCCTACCCACACAAGTGAGGTACCATTTTTCTTGGAAGGCTTTGGGGAATGTGGGGTGAGTTGAAATATGTGGATCCTCACAGATTCCAGAACTTTCCAACACAGAAATGTGAGGAAAGTGTGTTTTCTTTTTACAAAGTTTGAGGTTTGCAAGCGATTCTGGGTAACAGAACCTGGAGGTAGCCAGACAAGTCAACCCATCCCGGAGGATTCCCCAGGGTGTCTAGTTCTAAAAAATGTATAGGTTTCCCTAGGTGCCGGCAGAGCTAGGGTTCAAAATATACAGCTAGGCAATTTGCAAAAATAGGGTCAGTTTTTCTGTGAAAATGTGGTGTGTCCACGTTGCATTTTGGGCTGTTTCCTGTTGCGGCCACTAGGCCTACCCCCAAAAGTGAGGTACCATTTTTCTCTGAAGACTTTGGGGAAAGCGGGGTGAGTGGGTGGAATTTTCGTGGATCAACACGGATTCCAGAACTTTCCACCACAGAAATGTGAGAAAAATTTGTTTTTTTTACAAGGTTTGAGGGTTGCAACGGATTCTGGGTAACAGAACCTGGTGAGAGCCAGTCAAGTCACCCCATCCTGGATTTCCCTAGGTGTCTAATTTTTCAAAAATTCATAGATGAGCTAGGTTTCCCTAGTTGCCGGCAGAGCTAGGGTTCAAAATCTACAGCTAGGCACTTTGTAAAAAAAAGGTCAATTTTCACTGTAAAAATAAAGTGTGTCCACGTTGTGTTTTTTCCTGTCGCGGCCAATAGTCATACCCACACAAGTGGAGTATAACTTTTCTCTGTATACTGTGGGGAATGATAGGTGGGTGGGATTTTATTGATCCACGCAGATCCCAGAACTTTCCACCCCAGAAATATGAGGAAAATTTGTTTTCTTTTTACAAAGTTTGAGATTTGCAAGGTATTCTGAATTACAGAACCTGGTGATAGCCAGACAAGTCAACCCATCGTAGATTCCCCTGGGTGTATAGCTTTTAAGAATGTATAGGTTTGCCAGGTTTCCCTAGGTGCTGGCAGAGCTAGGGTTCAAAATCTACAGTTAGGCAGTTTGCAAAAAAAGGGTCAGTTTTCACTGTGAAAATGTGGTGTGGCCACGCTGCATTTTGGGCTGTTTCCTGTCGCGGCCACTAGGCCCACCCACACAAGTGTGGTACCATTTTTCTTGGAAGACTTTGGGGAAAGCGGGGTGTGTGGAATTATGTGGATCCACACGGATTACAGAACTTTCCACCACAGAAATGTGAGGAAAATGTGTTTGTTTTTTACAAAGTTTGAGGTTTACAACGGATTCTGTGTAACAGAACCTGGTGAGAGCCAGTCAAGTCATCCCATCCTGGATTTCCCTAGGTGTCTACTTTTTCAAAAATGTATTGGTTTGCGAGGTTCCCCTAGGTGCCGGCAGAGCTAAGGTTCAAAATCTACAGCTAGGCACCTTGCAAAAAAAAGGTCAGTTTTCATTGTAAAAATAAAGTGTGTCCACGTTGCGTTTAGGGCCGTTTTCTGTCACAGAAACTAGGCCACCCACATAAGTGAGGCACCATTTTTATTGTGAGACTTAGGGTTACACAGAATTGTAGAGCAACTATTATTACCTATTGCCTTTCGATACATTTCTGCCTTCCAAATGAAAGACAGACTGCGCCCACAAAAAGGGCCTCTGCGTTGCATGAAACTGAAAGGCTCTCGCAATTTAAGAAATTGCAATTTCTTAAATTGCGATTGCATTTAAGGAATTGCAATTTGCCATTCCTTAAATGCAATGCATGATGAAATCACAAATAGCGATTTTGCTAATAGGGGGCACAAATTACCATTAATTTGGACGTGATGGAAATTTGCAAAAACTTTGAAAAATGCACTAAAGTGCATTTTTCAAAGTTGTAGTTTACACACACATGCCCTTGGGGCGTGTGTGTGCACAACATGTGTGCACAGTTCAATTTCAGGGGTGCAACAGCGTGTCCTTTTGACACCCTTGCACCCTTGAAACTGCATGCACAATTTGGGAGTACCTCTAGAAATGAATGGGAAGGCATTCCTTAATTGTGATTTGCAATTTGCAAGTCGCAATTAAGGAATGTTTGGAAACCACTAATTTTATAGCGATTTCTACATGCAAACGCTTTTGCAATACCTTAATTGTGATTCCTTAATAATCGCAATTTAGGAATCGCAAAATCCTAATTTGAAAAATGTCCTATAATTCTCATGCTAGTATGGATACTCACAATTTCGAAACTTGCAAATAGCTACTGTTTTCTAAACTCTATATTTTGTTCCAATTTCAGAAATTTTTAAGTGTCCTTCATCCCGATTTTTCACTGTGTATATTTTCCCAAATTAATTGCATAGTAAAAAACCAGTGTAAGACGCTGCTCAGTTATTGGCTCTGGGTTCGTCGGGTTCTTGGTGAACCTTCAAGTCCTTTATATCCCCAAATTCAGAAAACCCCAGCAGATGTAATGGTATATTGCTGTCAAGCACCTGTCATAATTAGAAGAATTTACATGTGAAAACGTTGGCACAAATGGTTGTTTCAATTTTTACTTTTTCCAACTGTTAGTTTCTTTAAAGAAACCTTGAAGGATCTACACACATGACCACCTGCTGAATTCAGAATTGTGTCTACTTTCCTAAAACGTATAGCTTTCCAGAATCCTTGATTGCTTTCATAAACATTTCTACTATTAACTGGAAGAAGGTTAAAAGCACAGAAAAATAGCAAAAATAGATTATGTTCTAGTAAAATGCCAAAACTGTGTAAAAAATGTTGGTTTTCTGACAAAAGTCTGCCAGTATCTGAAATCTGGGAAAATGGTGATTGCAGCCCCACAAACCCTTTATTGATACCATTTGCAGGGAAAAGAAAACTGACGTTTTCCCCATTTTTCCCCCCAAAACAAATTTAGGCTGTATTGTGGCTAATTTCTGGGTCCCCTTCCAAAGGAATCCACAAATCCTTGATAACTTTAGAATTCCCATGATGTTGGAAGAAAAGGACGCAAATGTAGCATGGATACCTTATGGGGTCAAAAAGTTACAGGGGCCTAAGTGCAAACTACTCCAAATAGCCAAAAAAAGGCTTAGCGGGGGAGGGGAGGCCTAGCATCGAAGGGGCTTTGCGGGAGACGCTTCGCCGAGTGAGTGCGTGCAGGGGCTCTGAGGACTACTAGCCCCAAGAGACACCAGGGGAACACAGCACCAGCCACAGCCCTCCCTTTCCATCCTCAGCGTTTCTTAACAGTTCATCATCTCCGTCCCACGGGACGCGCGTGGGCGTGCGCCAGGCTACGCCCTGGCAAAGGGTGGGCCGTCTGTGGCCGTCAGAGGCTGAAGGAGGCCGGGCTGGGCAACCCCTTTAACGCCTGCAAATGGGCAAGCGGAAACAGTAGGACAATGGGGTGCAGAGGGGCAAAAAAGCAAAGGTACAGAGGAAGTCAAAATCCATCATTTCCTTTTTGACATCAGCTGTGGGGGTTTTAAGTAAAGAGATTGCCAATGCGGAGAAGGAGTTGGGATTGGATCTCCCATCAACGGTATGTGAGGTGACTGATATTGTGCCTGTGACTAAGGTACCATTAGATACGGTTGTGGTGATAACTAAACCCACGAGCGTGACTGAGATTCAGAGTGGTATAGTAGAAGCTGTGGGTGAGGCCCTCACTGCCAATCAGACCCATGGGGGAGAACAATTTGGATTAATAGCACACCGTAACCTGGGAAAACGAAGAGGAATTAAGAAGTGCACAAAGCGGCCAAAACAAGTAGTGGTGTCACAACATAGTGATTGTGATATCCGAGAAAAACTGGGAGACCTGGTGGAGGAGATGTTCAATTCACGTCTGGAGCCAGCCTTAGTGGGCATTGCCAAGACATTGTAGATACTCTAAATATCTGTGTCGCAGGTCTTTTGAAAAAATGTTAATTAATTGACTCATTTATAAAGGAGTACAGAGGTCAGCAAGACTTGGTTAGCCAGACTAAGCAAGATCATACTGCCAAATCTGGGGATAAGGAGGGTCATTCTTGTATCACTAGCTCAACCTCAACTCAGGATCAACTTACTATAACATCTAACAATGAGAGTGTGGGTGCCATTGGTAATATCCCACAGCATGATATTGGGAGTCTTATTCCCGGTAAGACCCAAAGGGTCGGCAGTAACAACATAGTCAGAGAAAAAATCGCCAGGTATCCCAGTACTAGCAAAAGGCTAGTAAAACCTTGTGGCATCAATCTTGATCTTCCCCCAGAAGCTGCTCCTTTGGTGACTGTTTTCACAAGAGTACCCCCATTAGGTGATGGAGTGGTTGAATCTACCAAAGAACTCTTAAGGCAATCCAGAAATTGGTGTATACAACATAGCAGCGGGGGTTTAGATATATCATCTATTATTATTATGGCCATAAGGGTCTGATGGATCGGCGCCGCCCTAAGAGTGTGGAAGGGGATTGTGTGGTAGTGAATTTTAATAGATGCAATGTGGCAGATAGACTGTTCTGGGACGCTACAGAATAAGAAAATTCTGGTATTCGACTATTACCACTGGGTTATTTCTATCCACCATCAGCTTCACACATGAATGCACATGCTCCATACTCACTTATGCCTATTAGGAATAGGCCTTTGTTGGCTCTAAATATTTAGCATGAGATTCCTCAGCCCCAAGTAGCAGGGGGCCCCCCCAGAGATCTGAGAGCGTTAAAGCAGCTCCACAATCATTTTTAAAATTTTCAAAACAGGATACGGACATACAGCCACATGCATCAAGTGATTTAGGAATCACAAACGGTGCGAATCGCAAAATTCGGCCGTTTGCGATTCCTAAATCACTATTTGGGATGCATCAATCAAAAATATAAGAAATCGCTATTTTTAGCGATTTCTATAAATGCAATTGCATTGCGATTCCTTAAATGCAATGCATGACACCTAAAAAAATTGTGAATTCGCAATTAGGAGGAAAAAATTACCATGTGGTTGGACCTCATGTTAATTTGCGAAAAATCTGAAAAATGCAATTTTGTGCATTTTTCAAACTGTCATGTTGTGCACACACATGCCCTTAGGGCATGTGTGTGCACAACATATGTGCATAGATTGATTTCAGGGGTGCAACAGGGTGTCCTATGGACACCCCTGCATCCTTGAAATCGCAATCTCAATTTGCGATTAGCTAATTGCGAATCGCAAATTCAGATTGTCTTCCCATTGATTCCTATGGGAAGGGATTCCTTCATTGCGATTCGCAAATTGTGAATCACAATTAAGGAAAAACAAGGAATCGCTAATAAAATTGCGATTTTTTGATGCATTGCCGTTTGCGATTCCTTAATTGCGATTCATTAATTTTCAAAATTAAGGAATCGCAAACGGCAACAATGATGCATGTACCTGTTAGTTCTAACTAATCATTTCACCCCATTGACACACTTGGAGGATATTGATTGACTAGAAGATACTGCCCAGCACTCAGTGGAGAGACCTATGGTGTCAAATCTAGCTACCCCATGCAAAATTCTAAGTTGAAATGTTGCAGGAATTTGGTCTAAGAGAAATGATGATATCTGGTTGGACTTTATAAAACAATATGATATTATTGCCATGCAGGAAACATGGGACACAACTAGGAATTGTTTCCTGGATGGCTATATAGGTTGTGTTGTTCCTGCAAACCCAGGGATAGTCGTTAGATCGAAAGGAGGTTTAATCCTCCTTTTCTCCTTAAAACTGAATGGTTCGTTAAAGATGTTGGAGTCAGGCTCTAGTAATTCTTTAATAGTTGAGTGCTCTATACCCAACTTGTCTAAAGTCTTATTTATCAATTTTTATAGTGCCAGAGAGAGCGGGTTTATTAATCAACATTTGGTCTCCCTGGATTGTTTTTTGTCAGATTATAGAATAAAACAAAACACTGCATTCGATATTATCCCTATGGGTGATTTTAATATTCACCCATGTAGTTTGGACTGTTATATAGATGAGCACCAGGGGCCGCCCTGCTCTTTGGTTCCAAGTTGCGGAGAATACGTCTTTAAGATCTCCAGTCTACCCCAACGTTTTCAATACATACTGAATTAGGGTTGGGATATGTAACGGATCTGTTGAAAGTTGCCCCACTGATTTGCTGGGTAAAGACCTGGCTAAACAAAGAAATTACACTGAATCATCAGATTTTAGGTAATTGTGTATCTATGGATAAAGCTAACAGGGTTCCCTGGCTTGTGTATGTAAGACTAATGTTTAAAAGACTAGGGCGCCCCGAGATTTACACGTCACCTGATTGTATTAAAAAGGAGGATGCGAGCTGTACAAAGACTAGCTTTTTAAACATGTTAGCACTGGAACGTGAGGAGCAGGAGCTAAAGAAACCTTTTGTAAAGGTTACTTATGTGTTATTAACTACCCCCTCACTTGAGCCGTGTTTATAATTGTAACTAGACCTTTTCATTGCCAGCTCCTGATTAGATTTTGATTCATTTAACTTTAGGTGGGGTAAACCGGAAAACTCTAATCCATGTCATTGTGATAACTTTTCAACCCAGGACACTTTGCATTTTATTACGTTTTGTGAGTTCTACTCTGACATTCGGAAAACATTTTTAATACCACTATTAAGAGAGGCGGGTTTTCTACAAGTTAGGCCTGCTCTCCCTTATTTACAGATGTTAAATAGTACCCGCGACATCTTTTGTGTTGCCAGTTTTTTGGTGGCTGCTGTTCGGAGCAAAACTAAAAGATTAGCCATCCCTAATAATAATAATCCTGTATGATTTTATTGACTATTAAATGGAATTATGGGTATTTATTGTATATTGATTGTTATTGTTAATTTTATATATATGAAATGTTTGTACTCTGGTCTTTTATGATTTTAAATAATCGAATAAAGTGTTTTGACTGACTGACTGGCACTCATTTTCAAATCCTGTTTGACAGGTCTGTTACACCACATGCATTACCTGGGGCACATTTAAAAGGGGAACAACAGGATACCAAAAAAATTCTTGCTTATCGCCTGTCAAGGTGCTGAAGGACCCTGCTTTTGTCCTACTAAACTTCTGTCTCTGGGTTTGTTGTTGGTACAGTGTCTGCTTTATATTTGATTTCAGCGTTAGACATTTGAGGACACTGGTGATTTCCCTATGATACTCTGAAACACCGCCCAGCCCTCAGAGTGCAGGTTCTGTGTGACTGAAGGCATTTGCCATTTTGAAAATGCCTTAGCATATGCTATTTTTGGCATGTTTGGAGTAAAGCAAACTAGAACTACTGAAAACATGGGCATAGTTCCCTCCTGAGAACCTTTACCCCTTTGGATAGGAATTGATTAGAATTCAACCCCACCCACAAGCTGGTGTCAAGCAAAAATGTGACACCCACAGATTGTGTTCTGCCTCACATCACACACATGTCTCAGTCTTACAGGAACATTAACCCTGATGTGGGATTTGCACTTCTTGGCACGATTTACTCTTAAATCTTTAAAAATATCTCCTATTTGGCTTACGGTATTTTTGTTATTTTGTTGATGATATTTTACTCTCTGTTTATAGATTGGATTAGGATATTTACTGTGTTGTATTTTGTAACTATTTTGGTATTCGTAAATGATTTCAACATTTTTATCAAGTCAAGCCTTCCATATCTGAGCCATAGCTACCATAGATACCACATACTCTAAGTTTGTTTGCATAGCCCTGCCTCATTACTCTTAACACTCATACTTCCGGTAAGGTTCTTAGGTAAAAAAGTGGAGGCATACATCTAAATTTGATATGCATGTAGGTGACGGATTTCATCCTTTGCATAACTAAATTTCCTGCAGCAATGGAAAGGAAAATAAGTTAGATGAACACATTTAAAACAACCCTAACAGGTGTACTATCTGCCAGTGAATAACCCACTGATTTACAAATAACCATATATATGGAAAACCATGATTTGTATACTGCTCATTGCGTAATTCTGAGGACTTCTGTAAGTAAACAATCAGTCAGAAATGTACGGACACTATAGTAGTAAACATGTTATTGAGGTTTTGCCACAATGTTCTGACTCCATAGCCGCCTTTACTTTGCCTTTCAATTATAAGCAGATGCTCCAAAATGCCCCCACAGAACTAATATTCATTCATTCATGAATTTTCCCTAATACACGTAGATTGGAGTATGTGCCAAGAGCAGTACAATAGTTTTATGAGACAAGCAATTTAGTATTTTGCAAAAGGGACCTTAATATTAAAGCACCGACCCTCCTTATTTCTATATCCCTTCTGTGCTTCAGGAAGGTTAGCTGGTCATTTTGTTGATAGTTGGAGTGTTCGGAAAGTAGTGTTTTAAGAATATCGATAGTCATCTTAAGATAGTTTCAACTCATTGGTTTTGGAATTTGCTGTCTGAATACATAGTAAGTTAGCAACAAAGATGCGTCTAGTCTCTGGAATGTAAGTCCTAAAATGATAATTTTATTTTCTCAGCATGGTTCATAAATGCAGCCTAATTTTAGATGCACAGCATGTAGCAGTATACAGCCATTACGTCTTTTAGGAAATACTATTTTATTTACATTATTGAATCTCTCCTAATGTTATGTCCAGATACTGTATATGCTCTTTTTCTGTTTTTGCCTCTTCCCTTCAACTACAGTTATATGTTACATTTTCCAGCTCTAATTTTCTTCTCCGTTTCCAAATGAAACATTTAGCAGCCATTTATTTATTTTACCATAATATTACCATCAAAACCACATAAAACTTTTCCTGTTAAGATTCAGAAACAGTGTGTTGACCAAACCAATTGTTTTTAATACACACAAAGTGGGTCTTGGATCAGCCACTTGCTCATGACTAGTTGGCGTTACTGTCTACTTCACTTCCATGCTCCTGAGTCAATGGATTTCCCTACTAATCATGCATTTGTCCCACCCAGCTCTCACAGTGTTTTGATTGGTTGACTTTGCTGTTGTAGTTTAAGCACTTAATTGGATTACATATGTTTTCTCGCTTTCTTCTTTTGTTTAGGTTTTGGTGAAAAAACAGTTATGTCACTTCCTGTGCAGATGAGTGATGGGAAATCCAGTGATGTTGCTTACTGTGCAGGTACATGATTGACGATCAAGTGATGTCATTTCCAGTGCAGATGGATGAGGGAAAATGTAACTGAGCATTCACAAATGACTAGCTCAGTCAAATGTCATCTATATGTACCTTCTCAATGTAATTTCCTTTCTCCTCATGAGCAAAGATGACATCTGGTGAAACTCCAAATGTCTTGAGTTTCGGTTTCTGTCACATGCCTCTTTCCATTGCTGCTTATGAGCTGGATATGTGTAAAAGTGAGTACATTGTGGGAGGAATTAGCATTGTGTTGATCATTATGTAGGGGGTTGAAACTCTCTCCTACTGAGTAATTATTTGTATAATTTTTCTTCAGTAAAAATGTTTAGACTTCATGTAGGCCTGAAAACGTTGCCTTTTGTTCCACAGGTTGAAGGATTATTGTTGTCATTCAACACTGAGCACAATTAAGAACAACACATAGTTTAACTATTTTCTCAGCAGGATACGGTGGACAGCTGTTCACATCTGATATAATCCAAGGGATTTTCGCAGTCTCAGTAGAACTCTATCTATGCCTGTTCATGTTCACAGCATGTCATGCATGTATGGTACCACCATTTTAGATGGAGATCTAATATGGCAACTCTCACGTAGTATTAGGCATCATATTTTAAATGGATAATCTCACTTATAATATGTTATGCTATGCTAGGTTTTAATATGCTATGTGAATGTATAAAGGCAGAATGTCTGACATAATATCGACAGACAGAATATCTACATACAAAAATATCGACACAAAAATATCGAAATCAAAAATATCGAAATTATATCTACATAATGGTAAGTACAAAAATATCGAAAAAATAATATCGTAGTACAAAAATATTGAAATTAAAAATATCGTTTTTTTAAATGTATTAATAATAATGTAAAAATAATTTTAAAATACATATAATTTAACAAATATTAAATAAAAACATTAAAACATAATTAAAAAATTAAAAGTAATACATATACATTTAAAATAAATTAAAAACGTAATAATTTAATGTCATTTAATTTTTTTAATTTCATTTAATTGATTTAAATTAAATTTACATTTATTTTATTTTTACCCTGTACGCCTGTACCCCAAAAACCCCAAACTGACCCTGAACCCTAAAAATACCCCTGTACCCCAAAAACCCAAAACTGACCCTGAACCCTAAAAATACCCCTTTACCCAAAAACTGAAAACTGACCCTGAACCCTAACAATACCCCTTTACCCAAGAACTGAAAACTGACCCTGAACCCTAAAAATACCCCTTTACCCAAAAACTGAAAACTGACCCTGAACCCTAAAAATACCCCTTTACCCAAAAACTGAAAACTGACCCTGAACCCTAAAAATACCCCTTTACCCAAAAACTGAAAAGTGACCCTGAACCCTAAAAATACCCCTTTACCCAAAAACTGAAAAGTGACCCTGAACCCTAAAAATACCCCTTTACCCAAAAACTGAAATCTGACCCTGAACCCTAAAAATACCCCTTTACCCAAAAACTGAAAACTGACCCTGAACCCTAAAAATACCCCTTTACCCAAAAACTGAAAACTGACCCTGAACCCTAAAAATACCCCCTTTACCCAAAAACTGAAAACTGACCCTGAACCCTAAAAATACCCCTTTACCCAAAAACTGAAAACTGACCCTGAACCCAAAAAATACCCCTTTACCCAAGAACTGAAAACTGACCCTGAACCCTAAAAATACTCCTTTACCCAAAATTAATTAACATTATTTAATGACCAATTAATTATTAATTAACAATAACAATAAAGCAAATATATTAGCACATTACCGATAATTAATTTAATTTACTAATTAATATTAATTTTCCCCAAATAATTAATTAACAATAACAAAAAATTAAACATATTAGAAAATTACTCTAAATAATGTAATTAACTAATTAATATTAATTAATTACCAAGTAATTATTAATTAAAAATATTTACAAACATATATTATTAATTAACTAATTAATATTAATTAATTACCAATTAATTATTAATTAAACATATTTACAAACATATATTAATTAATTAATTATTATTAAATTACTTCCCACCCTATTCCCCTATAAACCCACAACCCGCTCTAATACTAAAACGCAAAATGTTAACAAAATTACTAATTTTCAAACATACATTTCTAAACATATTTAGCAAACACATAAACAACGAAATAAAATACATAACACTAAACAACAAAATTTCGATATTACTAACATACATACCTTAATCTCGATATTCTGTCTGTCGATATTATGGCACATCGATATACTATACCATCGATATTAAAACATCGATATTATTGTATATCGATATTTTAATTTCGATATTTTGTCTGACTACCATAAAGGCACTTAGCAAAATGGTGGGTCTACTCGAGGATATTCGAAAAGTCAGGTCTTTAGCTTCTTGTGGAATTCAAGAAGCGAGGAGGACACTCTGATGTGCTGTGGGAGGTTGTCCCATGCTTTGAGGGATATGTAAGAAATGGTACAGCTGCCTGCTTTCCTACTGTGAATGAAAGTACTTGTGCAAGAAAGAGAATGTCCTAGTGGAGGTGTCTGGTGTGCTGGTAGAAATGTGTGCAGCTGTTGAGTTATGTGGGGTCAATGTTGCGAAGTGCTTTGCAAGTTTGTGTGAGAAGTTAAAAATGGGTGCATTTGTGTAAGGGACACCAGTGGAGTTCTCTGAGATGATGAGATCTGAGGTTTGTGTAGTAAGTTGAGGAAAAGTCTTGCTTCTGCGTTCTGGATTGTTTACAATTTGTTCAGGAGCTGTTTCGTCACAACAGCATAAAGTTTGTTTTCGTAGTCAAGTCTTCTGATTGTGAGTGCATGTGTGACTGTTTTCCATGGTTGCCACTTGAAGATTTTTCACAGCATCCTCAGGATGTGGAATCAGGTGTAGGTTCATGAGTTGATCTAGGCTGTCATAATGATTTGTGGGTGTTAGTTGTGTGACATCTGAGCAGGAGAGAATATTGATGTCAGGTGACTAGGATGTTGGTTAATGGAGTCATGTATATGTTGAATAGAGTCGGGCTGAGAGATGATCTTTGTGTCCCAGAGATAAGGTTTCTGTCTTTGAAAGGTTAGGCTGGCATGATGTTCTTCCAGTGTGGAAGGAGCAGATCCATTTGAGGGTGGGTTCTTAGATGCCTGTCTTGTGAAGTCTTCTAATCAGGGTAAAGAGGGTGACTGTGTCAAATATCTTGCGAGATGATTGGCCCTGTTTCTCCACAAATGAGGATCATCCTGATGTTGTCTGTTACTGTGATTTGGGTTTAAAACATTACTGAGTGGTATCCAGGAATTTGTGTAGGTCCATGTGGTCTTTGAGTCGATTTCAATTGCTTTTTCCATGACCATTTCTGGGTATGGTATTGGAAAGATCAGGCAGTAGTTTGTTGGGTAGGATCTGCCAATGGTTTCTTTAGTAGTGCATTGACTGCTGCATGCTTCCAAGCTTCTGGGAAGGTGACAGTTAAGATTGAGGTGTTTAGGATGCAAGTTAGTCCTTCATAGATCAGGGAAGTTGTGGAGTTGTGGAAGTGAAAGGGACAAGGATGCTCTGGAGTAGATGCTTCTCATGCCAATTCTGCCACACCTTCCACCTTGGAAGAGGATGCCTGGTGATAATACCTGCCGTTTAGGCAATCAAGGACGTGAAGATCGCATCCATATAATCTGCATTTGTCCAAGCGTGTTTTGAGCACTGCTTGGTTGATCGGAGTTCCTCTGTATACCAACAGGCCAAGGAGGTGATGCAGTCTCTGATCCACTTTCTGAATTGGTTAATGTTGCTGGTTATATTTCTATTGAGGTTGAACCAGTTCTGGCATAGGGTATGAGATATATGCAATTCCATAATGTTGTTGCAGCTGCGACTGGTCAGGTCTGTAATGGTGGAATATTTTGTGGCAAGAGATTTTGATCTAGAAGTGCATAATGTTGTGATCAGTCAAGATGACAGGTGTGGCTGTGATGATCATCATGATGTTGAAGGAGGTGAAGGTAGGCGGTCAAAGGCCTGCCCAGAGACATTTTGTGTCCATCCCAGTTTTCCTAGACTTTTTGAGTTGTGGTTGGTCCGGTCCTCCACATGGAAATTGATATTCCCTAAAAGGATACATATGCTTTGTAGTCGATAGTGTGGGCAGATTACAAAATCTGAGATGTTGTTGATGATGTTTGCTCTTGGTCCGGGTTCCGTTCAGGGTAGCATTTGCAGAAATGTGTAGCTTGAAATGCAGTTACTCCATGAAAAGGCCACACTCTCTATAGGTATTTGCAGCTGTAGGTTTCCTAGAGAGTATTGTGATTTGTTCTCCATGTCTGAGTTGGGTGTCTTGTTGTGTGATTTTGTATCCAGGAAAACTGGTGCTGGCACCAGGGTCAGCCATGTCTCAGTGAGGAAGAACAGGTCCGGAAGATTGATGTGCTATTTTCAACTGATACTAAGCTACCAGATTCTACAGGACTTAACTTTGCACTCACTAATCTGGAAGGTTTTATCATTCTCGGAAGAGACACAGTCTCACTTATAGGTGGAGGGTTTACAGTGATTTAAAAAAAAGAAGTCCTGTTACATGTTTTTATTATAAATACATTAAAATATGCTTGGTACTTGGATTTAACACCATCGGCGCTGCGCATTTTCCCGCTGTGCGCTGACTTTTTGAAAAACCCGCGGTTCATGACGAGCTCAGCTCATCATGAGCGTACGAGAGGTGTACCTCATCACGAGCTGAGCTTGTCATCAGCGTCGAAGGGGTTAAAATTATACTATCATTATCCTGCACCCACAATAGAATTCAAATCTATAGTCCTCTTGGAGTAATACCAATTGTACTTTGTAATTGATCGCATTTTATCATTTTTAAGGTTGTAATATGACCCTTGACATTTTGAGCATTTGAACATTTGTGGACATCTTCTAGAACATTCTGTTTAACAGACACTAACAGATGGGTGTTCTACCTTTGGACTGACTCAATTTGTTTATGGCCCAGCGCAGGGTAAGGTCGTAAGAGTACATTTTATCTATACTTCTCTATCTAATATTCCAGAGTTGGGTGTCTGCTCTCTTCCTTAGTCTGATTATTATTTGATTAACTTTATTTGACTACTAAGTTACAATTCTAAAACTAGATCTCTGAATGAGACCATATTTATCTCCTCCATTCCTCATGATACAAGAATCCAGGTTTTTAATACAAATTTGTAGGCAAGGCTACCTACATTTCTTTACAGCTTTGCACACATGAAGACAATCCACCCTAGATATTTTCATCCTTCTGCAACCTGTTTTTTTGCAATGCTCACATCCACTAAATGTGAATGTAAAACATTCTAGGTTAGCTGAAAACAGGACCAAAATATTGATGTAAAAGCAGATATTTAGTGACCTTCAAAGCTGTAAGGTAATATTAGAACTATCATAGTTGCTTACAATCATTTTCCTTTATCCTCTAATTTTACTAAGAAGAGCTTAAAGGTAGTTGTCTTTTACTCCATTCTTCATGTGGCCGCCACACTCTCACTAATTTGAGCATGTTCTCTGAATTCTGAGCAGATTTTTCTCTGCATAATTACAAGTACCTGACCAAACAGTTTGGCTATCCAAGCGGCATATTATCAAGACAGGCGATAAAATTCTTGCCGTTTT
Source organism: Lissotriton helveticus (assembly GCF_964261635.1). Taxonomy (NCBI): domain Eukaryota; kingdom Metazoa; phylum Chordata; class Amphibia; order Caudata; family Salamandridae; genus Lissotriton; species Lissotriton helveticus. The sequence continues at coordinate 1,652,950,112 of NC_136068.1, forward strand.
AGCTCCAGAAAACTGACGCTAAAACGGCGATAGAGGGCTTGATGATATGCTCTATGGAATTCCAATTGAAGTCCATGTTAAATGTCCTTCACATTTAACATGGGCTTCAATTGAAATTCCATAGAGCATATTATCAAACCCATTATGGCCGTTTTAGCAGCAGTTTTCGGCTGCTAAACTGGCGATAATTTTATCGCCTGTCTTGATAATATGCCCCCATATTTTGTGTCTTATTCTTCTACATTAGGAGACACTTGCTTGATTATCATTCCTTGTCAAAATCAGGTTGACCTTAGCACTTCTTAACAACACTTGGTGCTTGACGTAAGCAATAGAGCATCTGTGATTCACCTTGATCTCTCTGCCTCCTTTGAAGCCATAGGATTTTAATGTTGCAGCACTATGCTACTGGGATTAGCAGTGTTGCCATTGACTGGATTACATCTTTCCTTTGAGGTTGCATCCAACTTATTTAGGTTTCTTCTTTATTGGCTACAACTAAATTAGTGTCTTATAGAGTTCCACAGGACCCTCCTTTATCCTGACTTTGTTCAATAGGTTTGTCCTCCCTCTAGCCCACCTCACTTGTTCATTTGGCTTTACGTCTATGAACTTCGTAGATCACACCCATTTGCTTAAGCATATCAGCATTGCAGGAAAATGAGCAATTCATAAACTTCCATTCGGCAATGACTCTCTGCTTATGAGACAATGCCTTACAACCTAATACGGATAAGATTGAGGTCGTCCTCATCTTTAGTGGCTCCTTTGCGATTTGTTTGAATTCCTCCCAGTAGCCTCCACCCACCACGTACCTGTGCTTTTCACAGTTGTTTAAAAACATTGCCTTTTTTTTATTTCAATAACTAATACTACTTTCCCAGGTCAAAAACATTATCTAGCTAGATATGCCCATTTATTTCTTTGGAGTGCTGATAAATTGTGGCTCATGCATTGATTATTTTGAGACTTGATTTACTGTAATACATTGTTTCTATGCTTTACTATGTGCTTTATTGGTAAATTATAAACACTTAAAAATTGGGCCTTGTCGATCAATTTCCGTCTTTAAATACACAGTCTCTTTCTTTAGAATTTATTGACTTCCCAATTGCATTGTTCTGTTCAAGACACTTTGCCTTGTTCATCAAGCCTTCTAGCAGAATCTTCAGGATGACTTCCAGCAGTACCACTCATTTACTCTAATTTTCTATGCTATGACTACTGTAAGAAAGAACATACTGGAAGGTGCTCTTCTGCAGTGCAGACAGCCAGAGTGGAATGTCCAACCCCTTCATCTCAAGTTCATCTCCAAACATTTGATTTTGAGGAAAGCCGGGATTGCTTTTTTGTGTGGAACCTCTCTTGTCTCCTACATCAATGCCTCAGTATAGGACAATGTTTTGTGCCTAATAAAACATTTTAGCATTAAAATAATATACAATCAAATGTATTTAATGCATTGTAGTGGTGCACAGTAAAAAGTAAGGAAGTGAACATCTATTATTACAAAAAGCATTGTCTAGAGTTGTAACACATTATAGAGGAGAGCAGCGTGCAATAGTTAGTCATTGAAGCTTGTTGCCATGAGATTCCTTTATTTAGGCTCTTTAGTACAGGATTACTAGATTAACTACCTCATGTCTGAATCTAGGTGATCCAAGACCTGATCGGAGATTTGATCAACAAAGTCACAAAGCAATGGCTTAAACAGTCCACTGGATGAATGGGGCTGAATTTACAGGCAAAGCTGTCAAGCTGGACCTAAAAGGTGATAGCCGAAAGCAAGCCATTACTAGGTACTTGGGGAAAATGTCATGCATTTGTTGGTTTGCTCATCACAACATTACTGATAGGCAGTGCTTAATTTGAGTTGGTGGTTTCCGGTGCTCAGGACTGGCAATTAATTGGTTTCAGGTTCTCAGCACCGACCCTTAATTTCAACACCACATTTATGACAGTCTGCCACAAGGTGGTGCTGCTCATTTAATTTAAAGAGGAGCAGAACAAAAGTTGTTTATGAATACAATATACATACAAAATGACTAATACCTGCCTTCCCAGCCATTCCTTTAACTTTCGGGCCCTTTAATAATCTTAACTGTCGCATTTGCTGACAAGTGAGGTGGTTAGTAGTTGTTATGGTACTGCCATTGGCAGTGATGTCTGGCGCAATGGTTGGCACAACCTGCAGTGGCCTCCTGGTCAGGGCACTGGCACTAATTATTTTACAAATTAAGCCCTGCTGATAGGGGCAATACATATTCAATTCAACTCTGTTCCTGTATTAAAAGAAACTCTTTTCAGTCTGGAACATGAAACTCAATCTACTACTGACATTTGACTTTCTCAGAAAAACTTGAGACCATAAGGGAACAGGGAACTATGAATGCTCACATCGGAGCACACCTGTATCTCATGTACCAATTCAGTGACAAAACAGAAATGGAGGAACATTTAGATAAAAACCTTCACGTTCAGACAGTACTTCTCTTTAATGTTTATGTTCCCCCTGGGTATGAACATGATACAATACTTTTAAATGTATTTGATCAAATAGATATCTCCCTAAGCTCAAATGAAAATATGCAGGTACTCATAATGGGGGATTTTAATGCAGGAATCTCTACTTCTTTACTCTAATCATTTCAGAATTCCCAACTTGAAAAATCTTACCAGACAGGATTACGGCGAAGGTCCCAAAAGAAAATATTGATGGATGGAGTAAACACTTGGCACCACTATTTATATAAGAACAGAGTCGGATGGCTGGGTGATAATTTGCGCTGAGTGGTGACAAGGGAGTCTCTGTATATAAAATCAGGAAAGCTCAAGGATAAGGAGATGGCCATCCACAATCAACCAAACCGGTAGTGAAAAATCAATACCATGTATAAATCAAAGTCACAATATATCCTGAGCTAAAAATAACACAAGTTGTTGGTACAATCAATTATATGTCGAGAAGTCTTCGTTTCTTCTTTTATTCACAAAAAATAATCTTCCCAAATACAGTCTAGCCGCCAACACGTGTTTCTTCTATCACGGTTCTGGCCACAAACTTCTTCAGGGCTATAGCTAGGCTACTGTATTCGTATCTTCAAATAGATGATGTCAATAAATTAATGTTACATCTCATCTTGATTTCATATTTATGTCAGATTCCAATTACGAATTTCGCAAATCTTGTGTCTTGTGTACGGACCAGCATGAGCCGGTTTCTACTGCACCTCGTGTTGGTCCGTACTCGGTTCGAGGTTATTTGGGCATTTCCATGATATTGGAGTCCACACAAGATTTGCGAAATTCGGAATTGGAATCTGGCATAAATATGAAATCGAGATGAGATGTGACATGTGGATCTCAGACGAGGTCTAAATCAATAAAAAATTCAAATAAAAAAAATGAATGAATAGACGGCTTGACCAATTCATAGTTCATTGCAGTTTTATAATGTGAAATTACTTGAAAATATAAATATCCAGACCAAAATATGAAATGTGGGATGTAAAGAATTATTATATGTAACAATCTTATTTTACCCGGAAGTTGAAATGATAGAATTGGTTTCATATTGAAAGAGTTCTAATGAGGTATGCCTCCTTAAGAGAAAACATTAGACTAGTTTTGATGTATTCTGTTTTTTATGTGAAACATCAGTGAGGCTAGCCACATGACAACTGAATTCACTTAGGAAGTTGTGGATATTTGCTATGGCCATCTGGTCTGAATGAGTGTTCATAATAAATTAGTAAGTTAAGTGAGGGGAGAGGAGTTGTTCTAACGGCTAGGGCAGTCAACCTCGAATCTAGGGAACTGGGTTTGAGTCTCAGAAAATGACGCTGAACATACTGTTATTCTGGGCAAATCATTTCATCTCCCCGTGCCTAACAAAAAACACTCTGATACCCGCTACATTCGGGTTCAAGTTTGCACTATACAAAATGCCGTGAAAAAAATACAACAAAAAATAAGTGGATGGGGCACTCGGAAGGGCCAGGGGCAGTATATAGACGTGTGGGGGTTCAGCTGTGCGGGCTGTCCTAGACTGTGTAGTATCTCACACTACCGTCCATGCCATTATATATCTTTATTCATCTTATCCCTGCATCTAGAATCTTACAGTTTGATGATGTGATGTAGAATGTTGAGTGTCTCTACTGGAAAGGGACAGTTATGATAGGGCTGAGAAGAATGATGGCTGCTCCTGGTGGGGCTCTTCTACTGGTCATATGACTCCTTCAATAAATACATCTAAAATACCTCTACCAGCCTGGAGTCATTTACTACATAATGATAGCCCTCTACTCCATTTCTCAATATCAGATACCCACTGCTACTGGAAGAAATTCAGGCATTTGGCAGGCAGCGGACACGGTACATCCTCATACCCTGAACATTCCTTCAATCAGCTAATTTTAATGTTTCCCCAGGTTTTGATTGTTCTGGTTGCAGGATTCTGTGTGTTTCACTGTCAGAGTTACAGGGCATGTGCTGTTTCTCCAAAACATATAGTGTAAATTATTTTCACATAATTGGCTTATTTAAATCTCCACAAAATTGATGCTAAGGTGGCACAAGAATTGCAACAGTGATGTAGAAATGAAATCTCATAATAGGCCTGCAGTTTGAACTACATCTGACCAGAGAGCACTTTCTTGCTCTAGATAGACTATAGCCTTACAGCCCAAGGTAGTGGACACTACCGGCCATTAAAGGGCCCCTCCCGAAAAACTTGCATAGACTTGAGAAAACCCCAGCCCTAGCTCAAATTCCAAGGCTGACTTTTCTGAACAAAGACTAGTGACAGAAACATCAATCAATTAATTTTCAAATGCAGCATGCGACTTGGTTTGTTCGGAAATTGTCCTAACTAGTTATTGGTGTTATGGGATGCCCCCGCGGCAAAAAGCAAGGTGTACCATCTTTAAAATGTGGCTGTAAAATTGCACGTTGAAAAACAACAAAGACCTTACCCGTGTCCCTAGAGAAACATTGTCACTGACACAAAAAAAAACTTTGCTCCTTGAAGATCGAAACTCTTTGGCCTCAATCACAATGGTTCTGGCTCCTCAAGATCAAGTAAGTGAAACATTGTACGTACATTTTAGACATGTATAATTTATATATATAATTGTATAAAATGTATGCTAATAAGGTTCCAAAGAACTATCACAAGGCTCATAACCTTCCCAAACTGTTCGATTTGGTAAAATACCTTTGAGAAAACTAGAATTGTCGATATATTTTAGCAACAAATTCCGTTGGCCATTAACCATAATGAGTTTAGGAGGATGTGTGTGATGTCTGGTAAAGCTATTAGACAAAAAGGTTTATGACAAGATCGCAGAACTCTGGCTTTAGTTTCCACGGAGATGGAAGTTCAAGTTGGTCTGCAATTGGATTGACAAGCCTCTTAACAATGAATGGTCTATAGAACCTTAACCAAAGTGTAAAAATGTGTCCAGATGAAGAATTAAAGATGAGAGCCATACCTGATGACTCCATTTATGGAAATGATCACTTCTTCTGTGTCTTTTGTCCTGTGTGCCTATTAATTTATTTCTTTTCTCTAGAAAACTCTAATGTAGAATGTTATGGGATTATGTGTAGAGTCAAATAGGTTCTTAACTGCTAGGCCTGTTGAGAAAGTGAAAATGATAATATTATACGATGTGAGCCTGATGTTCCAAACTTCTGACTGCATCTGGCGGCAGGTAAGCAAAGTTTTCCAATTGAATTGAGATGTATTGCACAACACAACACAAATAACTAAAATGTTGTTGGATATTTTGATTCAGTCTTTCCTTTTGGACAAAGACTTCTGAATTACTTGGTCTTTGGTATTGGTGTGTTTTCAAAGGATTGTCTGGTAGACAGATCACGTTCAAGAGCAGCTAAAAGCTGTATGGTACAAGTTCAAAATTAAACAAAAAACAAAACATCCCTTCATTGGTCAATGGTGGAACTTCTGTAAGGAAATAAAGGCCGATATTGGCAGTGTGGAACTTTATTTGTAAGTACACGTTTGGGGGGGGCAATTTAATTTGAGTTATAAGGATTTGTATGATGAATTGCAGCTGGAACTGATGAATTAATAAATTGTAGTTGAAACTAAAATTTCTAACCTATTCAGAATTTTGCTAATTAATGGGTTTTAGTTATGCCACATTTTACACTGACTATTTGGTTATTTACTTCGAGCTAATAAACTGTGGATTACTTTTTTCACCTTTCTTTTCAAAGTAACCTTTTGTGCAGATCCTTTTGTTGTAGTTTTCTGATGGGGGCAAGTTGAAATTCTCATTGTTTAGTAAATGAAAAATAAGGTGTAATGCCTGACTGCAACATGAGATGATGTGATCTCATGGTACAAGGGTGTCTGCGCTGGCACTAAGCAGCTAAAATGGCGTCAGCACAGGGAGAAAGTACAAGAAAGGACTCTATTGCATACATAAAATGCATTCCTTCCCTTTCACTTTGACATAGGGCAGAGCAGCAAGGTGACTTGCTGCACTGAATTGCAAAATGACCATAAGTAAGGGCCATAAAGTGCACCATCTTTATGACTGTGAAGAATCCTTTGTATGAATCCATCAATCCAGGTCTCCATTCAATAGCATGCAAGAAGTGGCACTAAGTCACAGTTAGACCTGGATATCCTTGCATGGTTTCCACAGTCGTTTTGCCTCTGCCTCTTGTATTTTTGCTGTGTGCTGGATTTAGTTTTTGCTGGTCTAGAAACTTTGAGCCCTTTGCCCCTGCTGATAAGTTCCAAAGTACAAGTGCTCCCTGTATAAAGTAGGACGATTGACTGGTTACCTATGATTGGCATTTTTTATTTACTGGAAAATCCCTAGTACAGTGCACTGTGAGTGCCCAGGACCTGTAAATCAAAAGCCAGTAGTGGGCCTGCAGCACTGGCTGTGTCACTTACATACAAAGCCCTGTAATTGTTTCTCAGACTTGCCACTGCAGTGTTTGCGCGCAGTTTTAAGCTGCCATGTCGACCTGACAAGTGCACCCCCTTGAAAGTCCGTAATCTTCCATTTTCTGATATTTAAGGTACCTCTCGGGTAGGCCCAAGGTAACTCTCCTTTGCAGGGTGCTGTATATGTGAAAGGCAGAACATACACTGGTGTGTGTGACATGTCCTGGTAGTGATATACGGTGTCTTCTGTTTTTTACGATTCAAAGCACATCTGTTCCATAGGCTAACATGGGAGATTACTCGTAACATCTTACAAGTATAACTTTCCAATAGGACACAATTAAGTAGTGGAGTATAAGCTCTCTGAACTCAGTATTCAATAATACATCTTTTAGTGGACATTGTTTTAAATTGTGTATTTGAAAATGCCACTTTTAGAAAGTATTGTGTAAAGGGGGTAGGCCCAAATACCAGTAGCTCGATAGGGCCTAAATAAGTAACACAACAGGGAACCTAGCTACTAATTTATGTGCTGCTATCTACATAAACAGACAAAGGGACAATATGTGATTTTATTGGTTCTGGTTATTTATTCAACCATTACTTAATCATATCATTTTTTAATTTTTTCATTTCATAAATGTCTGAAACAGGGAATACACTATTTGTTTCAGACAAGTTTAAAACATTAAATTAAGACATAAAAGGGTACATACTATACCGACCACTTAACAAATAATACATAAAGGTGATTTGAAATTAGTGCAACAAACAATATTAATACACCAGTCGGTTATTTCAGTGTTTCAAAGATTTCAGTTTCCAAACAAAGAGTAAGCCCATGTGTGTAGTTTATACAATCCATAAAGGGATGCTAGCCAATGGGAACAAACGTAATAAGAGCTAGGGTTAAATCAGTGCTACATATCCCTCAACACTGTTCGTACTCATGAGTTGTCAATTCCTCGATGGTAGGAGAAATTCCTGATGCGTTTTGAGACCCACTGGCACTCGTAGGACTCTATTCAGGGCTTTGACTTGGTGTAATCTAAAAAATATGAATGGACATAGTGGCTATTATATATATATGCTCTTTCCCTTACTCCATATCTACTTAGTAAGGATCCTGTGCCTTTATCATGCCTTTTTGACTGTCTGCTTGGCAATGAAGCGGAGAGTTCCCTTTTGGAGAAACTGGAATTCAGGTCTCATCTGGATTTGGCTGAGTGGGCGAGTGTGATAACTCAGTCAATGGCAACCGGTAAAGGTGATCAAGAGGACCTGGAGCCTGAAAGAGTGGCCTAGGTCCCTGCCAGAAAGAGAAGCAGGGGGCATGGGAAACTGGCCCCAAAGTTCCCACAGTCCAGAAGGAGGCAGACCTTGTGGGGGATGCCCTGGCACCTACATGACGCATTGGCAGCAGTAAGGGGCTCCCACCAAGGGGGAATTCTGCAATAAGCAGCAGGAATGCACTTCTCTTGTTGGTTTGCAGTGGCAGGCTGCAAACCAAGCAACTGGTGATCAGTCTGGATTACATTGCATTTACTAGGAGAATGGTCTCATGTATAGTGGGCCCAAGGTTGCGGAACCTGGGCAGCCTGTATGCTGCCCAGGTTCCTACTGTGTCTGGCTCATGATGTGCCTTTGGCTAGACATTTGGGGTAGGATAATACCTTTGAAAATCTTGTCACCTTCTTCTTTTGGCCCAAATGTGCAAGCTCTCTGATACTCACTGTAGGTCTTGCCAGACTTGCCAGGCATGTGGAAAGAGTAGGAGGACTTGTAAGGCTCCTCTGCAACCTTTTTCTGTAGTCAGATCCCCCTTTAAGAGGGTCAGTATTGACATTGTGGGCCACTGGACCCCAAGACAACCATGGGCAACCGGTTCATCCTGGTCTTTGTGGACCTTGCCACCCAAATCTGAGGCTATCACTCTCATGACCACGATGGCCCCTGTGGTGAGCTGAGAGTTGATGGGGTTCTTTTCTCACGAAGAGGTCCCCAGGGAGGTGGTATCCAATCAGGCTACAAACTTCATATCTGAGTACAAGTTCACCACTCTTTACCAGCCCCAAGGTAATTGGTTGGTTGAGAGATACAACCAGAACCTCAAGGGCATGATTAAGGGTCTAGCGGAAATCATGAGGTGTAAGTGGGACGTTCTCTCACCATGCCTACTGTTTGCTTATACAGAAGTACCACATAAGTCCTTAGGGTTCAGTCCCTCTGAACTCCTGTATGGGCATCCTATAGGAGGACCTCCTAGTTTGGTCAAAGGAGACTAGGAGAAAGCTCCCACTAAGCCAAGCGTAACACACACACTTCCAGATCCAGACCAACCCAAAAATCATCTTCCGCTGTACTCTCATCTACAGACCACCCAGTCTCCATCCCTCTTTCACCAACACCATTGCCAACCTCATCACAACCCAGGCCCTCGCATCCACCCACTGCATCCTACTCGAAGGCCTCAACTTCCAACTGGACAACCAAAATGATCCCAACACCTCCTCCCTCTTTGATAACATTGCCAACATAGGACTTAAACAGTTAGTCATCTCTCCAAAGCACACAGCAGGACACAAACTCGGCCCTGTCTTCGCCGCAGGAAACAGCATCTCCTATAGCAACACCACAGAAATCCTCTGGACCAACCACCACTGCATCCACTTCTCTTTCAACAAACCCACCGCATACCAGCATGACTAATGTTCACCCCACAGAAGCTGGAACAGAGTCACAGAAGATCAATTCACTACCTTCCTCAATGGCACATCACCATCGACATCCTCAGATGTCAACACCAGAGCATGCAACCTCGACCAATGGATCTCAATCTGTGCCAACACACTTGTCCCCTCAAGAAAATCACTGTCAAACAACACGTCAAGAAAGCAAGCTGGTTTACGCCTGCGCTTCAAGAGTTCACACCCACCTATAGATGGCTCGAGAAGACATAGAGGAACAACAAAACCCCAAAAGCCCAAACCACCATCAAAGCAGCCACCACCACACACCACCAGCTCAGCAGAACCACAAGGAAGAAGGCCTTCCAAGACATAATCACCAACAATGAACACAATAGCAAAGAACTCTTCAGCATCATCAAAGAGTTAGCTCAACCCAACAGGGAGTCTAAAGATGTCCCTCCCAAGATCTCTGCAAAAGACTCAGCACATTCTCTACCACAAGATAAAGACCTTCTATTTGACACTCAGACCCACCCACCAATGCAAACAACCACCACAACCAACCTCCCCAACCAAATCTGGACAGCTGGTTCCCACTTACCAAAGATGACACCATAAAGATCATAAAGAGCATCCTGTTTAGGGCACCCTCAGACCCCTGACCGCACCGCATCTTCCATAGATCTGCCTCCACCCTTGCACCGAGCTATGACAAACCATCAACTGCTCCCTCGAGATTCCACCTTCCCTGATGACTGGAAACACGCCGAGATCCACCCCCTCCTGAAGAAGCCCTCAATGGACCCTACAGACCTCAAGCCCTTCAGGACCATCTCCCTGCTCCCATTCCCAGCAAAAGTCATCAAAAAAGGCATCAACACCCAGCTCACGGACTTTATCAAAACCAACCACATCATGGACATCTCTTAATCTGGATTCTGAAGCAATCATATCACAAGACCTCCCTACTCACCACCACCTACAACATCCACTCCCTCCTCAACCAGGGTAAAACATTGGCCCTCGTCCTACTGGACCTTTCAGCGGCTTCGACACTGTCTCTCACTGCAACCTAGCTACAAGACGCCATGACGCTGGTATTCAAGCCAAGGCCTAACCTGGATCTTCTAACAATGGGCCACCAGATAAACATTGTCTCCTTGGCCTGCTTCAGGACACTCCGCCTGCTTTGAAAGATCTTCATATGGATCCCCACAGAATGCAGGAAGACAGTCACCTGTGCCCTCATCAGTAGCAGACTCGACCAAGGCAACACAGTCTATGCTGGCATCAACAGGAAACTCCTCAAAGACTCCAGGAGGTCCATAACACAGCAGCAAGACTAATCTTCAATATCCCCCTTAACAGCCACATCACTCAAGACCTCCAGGACCTCCAGTGGCTCCCAGTTGACAGGAGAATAACCTTCAAACTCCTCACCCGTGCATAAAAGACCCTTCATAACGCTGGTTCTGCATACCTGAATTACCACCTCACATTCCACGTACCCAACAGACACCTCCCCTCTACCCAGCTTTCCCTGGCTACCATCGCACGAATTGGCAAGACCACAGCCAGAGGAATTTTCTTCTCCTACCTCGCCTCCAAGACATGCAACACCCTTTCCATTCACCTCAGGAAATCACCCTTGCTGACGCAATTCAGGAAGGACCTCAAGACCTTGCTCTTTGGATCATCTCTGCACTTGGTCTGATCAGCTGCCACCCCCCATATCCTACCACCATGGAGCCTTGAGACGCTTATGGGTGAGTAGCCAAGCTTTACAAACCCTGATTGATTGATTGAGTAAACCTCCTTAGGATATATTTAGTTACATAATGGCCTTCAGGAACCAGACAAAGCGCTTCAGACAACTCCCACAGGTGAAGCTAGAAGCCAGCCAGGAGTAGATAAAACACTGGTACAATCCAAATATACTCTGAGTTTCCACCTGGACAGAAAGTGTTGGTCTTGGCCCCGGTAGAGACTTGTGCTCTCTTTCAAGGTGGTGGAGCACAGGAGTGACGTCACATATCTGGTGGACTTGCAGTTTCCAGTGAACCCTTTGCGGGTCCTACACGTAAACAATCTAAAGCCTCACTTTGAGAGGTCTGAAGTAACCATGCTTGTAGCAACAGATGATGCAATGGAAGAGGAGGCTGAGCTTCTCCCCGTCCTCCTGTCTGCTAAGGAACATGATGTGTCAGTGTAAGGTTTGAACCTCTTCCCCACCCTGACCCCTAAACAGCAGAGTGACTGGTGTCAACTGTTGGGGCAGTTTGCCACCCCGTTCTTCCTGACTCCAAGTGCTGAAGTCGCTTGTATCGGGAAAAGAGGTGGAAAGGGGAGAAACGAGGTACAATAGAAACAAACAGACAAAAAAACTTCAAAACAAATAACATGCTGCCCTTCAGCATCATGTTGTGCTTTTCTGCTCCTCTTCACTGCAGGCAGGCACAGGCACCCAGCATGCCAAGCGGCCAATCCTGATGCTGCTGTTATGCGAGAGCAGCTTCAGGATTGTTCTGATTCGATCTGTGTTCCAGGACAGAGTAGGAGCCCATGCTTACTCTCTCTCCAACCCAGCAATGCATCTGGGTTGGAAAGAGCTTCATTGCACATGTGAGTTTAGGCGGCCTGAGATGGCTGGCCAAACCTACATGTACAGTGAAGGCAGTGCAAAATACTCCGCCTCCAGCCTGTCACCACCCCAACCCCAAGCCTCGGCACAAGCTAAATAAAACAATTATAAAATATGTTTTAAACCTGGTTTGTTATCATATTATTTTCCGCATTTCTAAAAGTACTAGGCAGGGAGGGGGTGACGCTCCTCCACAATAGCAAAGGAGCTGTCGCTGTCCAGGTGTCATCCAGTGGTGTGCCCATGATGTGGACACTGGGGACAGTCCTCCTGTTAAACACAAATTGTACAGGTTGACATCCAGGGTAAGAGCCACCAACTAGGAAGCATTTTCCAAGATGTGGCACTAGGGGTGATTGAGCTCAGTGGTCTTAGTCCTAAAGGTTGCCATACCGGATGCCTCCTCAAGACTCCGGGTCTGTGTGGACTTATGAGGGTTCAATTCAGTCACCAGGACTGATGCCCACCCAATCATAGAGCTGATGAGCTCATAGATCGGTTGGGACCTGCCAAGTTCCTCAGCACGTTTGACTTAACATCTGGGTACTGGTAGATTGCCTTAACTAATGGGGACAAGGAGAGGTCTGCATTTTCAACACCAGAGGGCACTACAGGTTCTGGGTGAAGCCCTTTGTGTTGAGGAATGCCCCTGTGACCTTTCAAAGGTTGGTTAACAAGGTGTTGATTGGAATGGAGTATTTTAGCGCCGCCTACCTGAATGACCTTGCAGTGTTCAGTTCCTCTCGGGAAGAACATCTGCAACACTTCTGTGAAGTGCTGAGAGCACTGCAGAGGACATGGCTCACGATCAAGCCATTAAGTGCTAGTATACAACTCACTGAGCAATCTTTCCAGCATTTCCACATGTAATGAAATTGGCCACCTGATGCCTGTCAACACTATTTTCCAGTTAGCTTTGACTGTGTATTTTTTTTTATAACTTTACTGTTCTCTAGTATACTGTCAGAAATCACATAGGTGTGGTTACTTAAAAGTAAACTAACTAACTCACTGCATCACTTGCTGCAGTTTGAAAACCTCTGTTGGGTCTAGCAAGATTTGCAGTAAGTTGAAGCACTGGCAGGCTCAGAACTCAGGGCCCAATTCACAGAACTAACTTAAGACAAAATCCTAAACTTACTAACATTTTGGTATTCACAGAAGGCACTTACTCATTTTGGTATTCACAGAAGGCACTTACTCATTTTGGTATTCACAGGAGGCACTTACTGATTTCAGTATTCACAGAAGTTAGGAGTCCTAACTTTAGGATTCCTTAATGCCTTCTGTGAATACCGAAAGTCTTACTGTTAGGATTTTTCTCAGTCAATAATATCTGCAGGAGGGGGTTGGTTTAAACTGTGTGAGGATGAAATTCAAGAGTTTTTGGCAAGTAACCAGGGGTCAGCAAGGCTATTGACGGATTGTTGGAGCTCCCGTCATGCTCTGTGACTGAAGGCGAGGCAAGCTCGGCAGCTGGTGGGAGTTCGCACACAGCTACAGCTGGGGGCCTCTGCTGTGAAGGACGGATGCAGAGTTTATGCCACTGTAATGGGCTTTCAGTTCAGCCGGTGCAGATAGGGCATGGGGGAAGGCATAGTGCAGTGGTGGTGGAGGCAGGGACTGACTGTGTTAAAAGGGGAATCTTGAACCATCTGCAGGCAGACACAGACAGGTCACGCACAGTAAAGAGCAGCTCTGAGGCCTGGCAAGTTTGAAAACATCCATTTTCAGCTCAGAGATATCCTTTCTTGAGTGTCTTACTAAATGAAGTTATTATTACACTAGCTACTTCAATCTTCTACCACCCACACTATTACACCTTCTGGACCGCCATCTGTGACTTAGGTACCCCAGGGTTCGGCTTTGGGCAAGGGATGCGCGCAGAGGCGGCCTAGGTAGCTTGCTTCTACTCTTTTAGGTCTCCCCCCAAATGTAGGGGGAGAGAAAAAAAGGAGAAAAAAGAGGGAGATACAGGACATTTTGTTTTGAACATAATACACCATGAAGATCAAGAAAAGGCTGTCTCTCGACAATACGGCTAAAGCCGGGTTAATAGCAAAGCCTACATGAGTTCAAAGTATCGTTGTCAGAATCCTCTGAAAAAGAAATGGAATTCAGGCTATTTAGTGGTGAACCAAGGAATGACTCCCTAAATGAGGCCTGGGGCAACGGTACCCTAAAAATGTGGGTGGGCAACAGGGGGCCCAGGAGCCAGCTACTGTCTGGGGCCTAGCTCTAGTTAAGTGCGCCTGTAACACCCTGGTGTCTCCCCTACATGCAGTAAGCCACACCCCTGCCCCATTAAGGGAAGTAAGCCTTCCAGCATCAAACAAAGTAATGAAGACGGCATACGTCAGGTCACTTATCCACTATTCTCAGGTCTCAATGCAAGAACTCAACATAAATTGACCAGTCACAATATTCCTAAGTCCACTTCAAGCCTAGATAACCACGATGAGTGCTCTCCTGGAGAGACCTCAGCAAGTTTGATCGTTGACACTTCCCTATTCACCACTTCCATGGAAGCCGCACTCTAAACCCCAGCCACGATTGCATCTTTAAGCCAATCAGTTCCACAAACTGCCCGTATGCCTGGAAGTTCAAAGAACATGGCTGGGCCAGAGGACACCTCACATATACTCCTACATTAAATATTGGTAGAGCAAAAAAGAATTAAACTGTTTCAGGAAGAAGCTCAAAGGAAAACTGAATTCCAGCTGAGCTCCATTCAATCTTTTATTCAGCAACTTTCATCACGCATCACTGATTCAGAACAGTGCATCTCAGACCTCAAATACAAGGAAAGTTTGGCAAAAACACATCAAGTCGCCGAACTACAATCTGAGGTTATCAATCTGCAAATTAAGGAGGATGATGTAGAAAATCGGCCTCTAAGATTCAACCTCTGGGGTTCCTGAAGGCACCGAAAATGTTTGATTAGTGATAGAAGATGTCTCTGACCTTATTTCCAAACATGTGTGCTCTGAAGTCGCACTGGAGAGAGACATCACCATAACAAAGGCCCATTGTGTACCTGCAGTTCAGTATCCCAATGCCAAATATCCGAGAACTATTATTCCAAAGTTTGGGAATTTCAGAATCAAGGATAACATTTTTGCATGTGCCATTCGGGACAAAGTATATCAGACTCCTGATAATTTTTCAAATGAAGTATTTTCAGACATGTTGGCTTTTTCTGCACAGCGCAGGAAGGAGTTTAGAGGCATGATAAATTCCTTTCAGCAGCTTGGGGCCCCGGCGTGCACAGGAGTTTTTTCAGTCCCTACAGCAATCTAGGGGCAGAAATAAGGGATGGCTTTGTTTTTAAGCCCATAGGTAGAATGATGGTGGATAGATGTGTCTGAAATGTTCTTCTCCACTTTTCCTTTGGTTTTCTGTATTTTTTTCATCTTCTCCACCATCCGCCTGCCCACCAACTGCCCACCGCCTTGGGTGTCATGTTACAGCACCCCTATTCAGGGAAGGGTAGACGGGGGACAGAGTAGTGGGGGTGCTGGGTCACAGCACCCCAATGCAGGAGAGTGGTGAGGGCACAGATTGGGATGGAGTGGTTTGCCCAGTGCATTGGGCCTTGACTGTTTGTTCAGCTCTCTAGGGCCTACCAAACAAGTCATGCACACTCTCCATTTTCTCTATGTAGGCTTCTGACTTAAATCCACTTTTTTTTAGCTTGCCATGCTATTCCAGATATGATCCAGCCATATGCAAATCAGTCTTGACCCTGCTCCCCTTTGAGACAGTACAGCATGAACCGCCAAGCCAGGTCCACTCTGGACCAGAAACAAGCATCCCTGGACCAGTTTCGGGGTCTCAGCCCTTATGAGTCAGGGCTAGTTTGCACCATAGCAAGCACAGGACCCACATCTGGACATACCCTTCCCACTTAGTATGACAACAGAGAATGGATGGAATGCTGAACAAATCAAACATTTACCCCAAGTCACAGATCTGGGTTAAATCCATAGTTTTTTTGCTCACCTTGCCATTCTAGATTAGACCCAGCCATATGCAAACCAGGTTTGACCTAATTCCCCCCATGGGAATTGTCCAGTCTAAACTGCCAAGCCAGGTCCTCCCTGGACCAGAAACAAGCAACCCGGGACATTTTCCGGGGTATCACCCCATATCAGTCAGGCTAAGTAGAATTCAGTGTCAAAGAAAGCACGGAATTCACATCTCGGTGTATGTTTCCCACTTAAAGTGAGAAATGCAAAAGAACAGATGATGCATAGAATGCTGAACAACTTTTAGACTGTGAAATTGGTGAATAATCCCTTGCTCATCATATCAGGACTTCTACACTATAGCAAAGGAGAGAGATTTTCTTCTATATATTACTGTGTCCTTGGGGATACATACACTCAGATGCCCCTTAGTCCAACTTGATCTTACTCATTATTTCATTATTCTGGATTATCTCTAAAGAGAGGACCATTTCTGATTGAATATCTTGATTGTAATTTGCAATGTACTCCAGCATAAGTATATTGCTTTACCTATATTTGAAAGAAGAGCTGAGCGACAACATTAATCTAATTGGAAATTGGCATCCCTAAAGGTCTGTCTCTCTTGCTTGGATGGTTCCAACCACTACCCATGTACTGATGAAGGTGGCATGAAAAATCCTTATTGTGCCTCATTCTTGGCCCATAGGAATGAATGGGATGGTATTCCTTGATTGCGAATCTCAATTTGCGATTCACAATCAAGAAATATTAAGGAATTAATTCATTCCTATGGGCCAAATGGCCCATAGGAATGAATAGGATTTGCACTCGCAATTTGCGAGTAACCATGAGGCACTCGCAAATTGCGGGCGCAATTTCAAGGGTGCAAAGGTTCCAAAAGGCACCCTGTTGCACCCCTGAAATGTGCAGTGCACATGCGGTGCACATTCATGCCCTTAGGGCATGTATGTGTGCCATACGGCACTTTTAAAAAAGCAAAAAATGGCTTTTTTAAAGGAAATCGCTAATTACCACCAACTTGAAGTTGGTGGTAATAAGCGATTCCTTAGGGTTAAAATGCACTTTCTTTTGTGCTACTTACATTGCATTTAAGGAAAAGCAATTTTCAAGATCAAGTAAGTGAAACATTGTACGTACATTTTAGACATGTATAATTTATATATATAATTGTATAAAATGTATGCTAATAATGTTCCAAAGAACTATCACAAGGCTCATAACCTTACCAAACTGTTCGATTTGGTAAAATGCCTTTGAGAAAATTAGAATTGTCGATATATTTTAGCAACAAATTCCGTTGGCCATTAACCATAATGAGTTTAGGAGGATGTGTATGATGTCTGGTAAAGCTATTAGACAAAAAGGTTTAAGACAAGATCGCAGAACTCTGGCTTTAGTTTCCACGGAGATGGAAGTTCAAGTAGGTCTGCAATTGGATTGACAAGCCTCTTAACAATGAATGGTCTATAGAACCTTAACCAAAGTGTAAAAATGTGTCCAGATGAAGAATTAAAGATGAGAGCCAAACCTGATGACTCCATTTATGGAAAGGATCACTTCTTCTGTGTCTTTTGTCCTGTGTGCCTATTAATTTATTTCTTTTCTCTAGAAAACTCTAATGTAGAATGTTATCGGATTATGTGTAGAGTCAAATAGGTTCTTAACTGCTAGACTGCATCTGGCGGCAGGTAAGCAAAGTTTTCCAATTGAATTGAGATATATTGCACAACACAACACAAATAACTAAAATGTTGTTGGATATTTTGATTCAGTCTTTCAGTCTTTCCTTTTGGACAAAGACTTCTGAATTACTTGGTCCTTGGTATTGGTTTGTTTTCAAAGGATTGTCTGGTAGACAGATCACGTTCAAGAGCAGCTAAAAGCTGTATGGTACAAGTTCAAAATTAAAACAAAGAACAAAACATCCCTTCATTGGTCAATGGTGGAACTTCTGTAAGGAAATAAATGCCGATATTGGCAGTGTGGAACTTTCATTTTGTAAGTACATGTTTGGGGGGGGTATTTTAATTTGAGTTATAAGGATTTTTATGATGAATTGCAGCTGGAACTGATGAATTAATAAATTGTAGTTGAAACAAAAATTTCTAACCTATTCAGAATTTTGCTAATTAATGGGTTTTAGTTATGCCACATTTTACACTGAATAATTGGTTATTTACTTCGAGCTAATAAACTGTGGATTACTTTTTTCACTTTTCTTTTCAAAGTAACCTTTTGTGCAGATCCTTTTGTTGTAGTTTCCTGATGGGGGCAAGTTGAAATTCTCATTGTTTAGTAAATGAAAAATAAGCTGTAATGCCTGACTGCAACATGAGATGTTGTGATCTCATGGTACAAGGGTGTCTGCGCTGGCACTTAGCAGCTAAAATGGCATCCGCACTGCATACATAAAATGCATTCCTTCCCTTTCACTTTGACAAAGGGCAGAGCAGCAAAGTGACTTTCTGCACTGAATTGCAAAATGACCATAAAGTACACCATATTTATGACTGTGAAGAATACTTTGTATGAATCCATCAATCCAGGTCTCCGTTCAATAGCATGCAAGAAGTGGCACTAAGTCACAGTTAGACCTGGATATCCTTGCATGGTTTCCACAGTCATTTTGCCTCTGCCTCTTGTATTTTTGCTGTGTGCTGGATTTAGTTTTTGCTGGTCTAGAAACTTTGAGCCCTTTGCCACTGCTGATAAGTTCAAAAGTACAAGTGCTCCCTGTATAAATTATGACGATTGACTGGTTACCTATGATTGGCATTTTTTATTTACTGGAAAATCCCTAGTACAGTGCACTGTGAGTGCCCAGGACCTGTAAATCAAAAGCCAGTAGTGGGCCTGCAGCACTGGCTGTGTCACTTACATAAAAAGCCCTGTAATTGTTTCTCAGACTTGCCACTTCAGTGTTTGTGCACAGTTTTAAGCTGCCATGTTGACCTGGCAAGTGCACCCACATGAAAGTCCGTAATCTTCCATTTTCTGATATTTAAGGTACCTCTCGGGTAGGCCCAAGGTAACTCTCCTTTGCAGGGTGCTGTATATGTGAAAGGCAGAACATACACTGGTGTGTGTGATATGTCCTGGTAGTGATATACGGTGTATTCTGTTTTTTACGATTGAAAGCACATCTGTTCCATAGGCTAACATGGGAGATTACTTGTAACATCTTACAAGTATAACTTTCCAATAGGACACAATTAAGTAGTGGAGTTTAAGCTCTCTGAACTCAGTATTCAATAATACATCTTTTAGTGGACATTGTTTTTAAATTGTGTGTTTGAAAATGCCACTTTTAAAAAGTATTGTGTAAAGGGGGTAGGCCCAAATACCAGTAGCTCGATAGGGCCTAAATAAGTAACACAACAGGGAACCTAGCTACTAATTTATGTGCTGCTATCTACATAAACAGACAAAGGGACAATATGTGATTTTATTGATTCTGGTTATTTATTCAACCATTACTTAATCATATCATTCTTTAATTTTTTCATTTCATAAATGTCTGAAACAGGGAATACACTATTTGTCTCAGACAAGTTTAAAACATTAAATTAAGACATGAAAGGCTACATACTATACCGACCACTTAACAAATAATACATAAAGGTGATTTGAAATTAGTGCAACAAACAATATTAATACACCAGTCGGTTATTTCAGTGTTTCAAAGATTTCAGTTTCCAAACAAATAGTAAGCCCATGTGTGTAGTTTATACAATCCATAAAGGGATGCTAGCCAATGGGAACAAACGTAATAAGAGCTAGGGTTAAATCAGTGCTACATATCCCTCAACACTGTTCGTACTCATGAGTTGTCAATTCCTCGATGGTAGGAGAAATTCCTGATGTGTTTTGAGACCCACTGGCACTCGTAATACTCTATTCAGGGCTTTGACTTGGTGTAATCTAAAAAATATTAATGGACATAGTGGCTATTATATATATATGCTCTTTCCCTTACTCCATATCTACTTAGTAAGGATCCTGTGCCTTTATCATGCCTTTTTGACTGTCTGCTTGGCAATGAAGCGGAGAGTTCCCTTTTGGAGAAAGTAGAATGCAGGTCTCATCTGGATTTGGCTGAGTGGGCGAGTGTGATAACTCAGTCAATGGCAACCGGTAAAGGTGATCAAGAGGACCTGAAGCCTGAAAGAGGGGCCTAGGTCCCTGCCAGAAAGAGAAGCAGGGGACATGGGAAACTGGCCCCAAAGTTCCCACAGTCCAGAAGGAGGCAGACCTTGTGGGGGATGCCCTGGAACCTACATGGGAGCATGTGGCCAAACTGGGGGACCTGCCTGAGCTGACACATTGGCAGCAGTAAGGGGCTCCCACCAAGGGGGAATTCTGCAATAAGCAGCAGGAATGCACTTCTCTTGTTGGTTTACAGTGGCAGGCTGCAAACCAAGCAACTGGTGATCAGTCTGGATTACATTGAATTTACTGGGAGAATGGTCTCATGTATAGTGGGCCCAAGGTTCCTGAACCTGGGCAGCCTGTATGCTGCCCAGGTTCCTACTGGGTCTGGCTCATGATGTGCCTTTGGCTAGACATTTGGGGTAGGATAATACCTTTGAAAATCTTGTCACCTTCTTCTTTTGGCCCAAATGTGCAAGCTCTCTGATACTCACTGTAGGTCTTGCCAGACTTGCCAGGCATGTGGAAAGAGTAGGAGGACTTGTAAGGCTCCTCTGCAACCTTTTTCTGTAGTCAGAACCCCCTTTAAGAGGGTCAGTATTGACATTGGGGGCCACTGGACCCCAAGACGACCATGGGCAACCGGTTCATCCTGGTCTTTGTGGACCTTGCCACCCAATTCTGAGGCTATCACTCTCATGACCACGATGGCCCCTGTGGTGAGCTGAGAGTAGATGGGGATCTTTTCTCGCCAAGAGGTCCCCAGGGAGGTGGTATCCATTCAGGCTACAAACTTCATATCTGAGTACAAGTTCACCACTCTTTACCAGCCCCAAGGTAATTGGTTGGTTGAGAGATACAACCAGCCCCTCAAGGGCATGATTAAGGGTCTTGCGGAAATCATGAGGTGTAAGTGGGACGTTCTCTTACCATGCCTAATGTTCTGTTTGCTTATACAGAAGTACCACATAAGTCCGTAGGGTTCAGTCCCTCTGAACTCCTGTATGGGCATCCTATAGGAGGACCTCCTAGTTTGGTCAAAGGAGACTAGGAGAAAGATCCCACTAAGCCAAGCGTACACACTTCAAGATCCAGACCAACCCAAAAACCATCTTCCGCTGTACTCTCGTCTACAGACCACCCAGTCTCCATCCCTCTTTCACCAACACCATTGCCAACCTCATCACAACCCAGGCCCTCGCATCCACCCACTGCATCCTACTCGAAGGCCTCAACTTCCAACTGGACAACCAAAATGATCCAAATAACACCTCCCTCTTTGAGAACATTGCCAACATAGGACTTAAACAGTTAGTCATCTCTCCCAAGCACACAGCAGGACACACACTCGGCCCTGTCTTCGCCGCAGGAAACAGCATCTCCTATAGCAACACCACAGAAATCCTCTGGCCCAACCACCACTGCATCCACTTCTCTTTCAACAAACCCACCGCATACCAGCATGACTAATGTTTACCCCACAGAAGCTGGAATAGAGTCACAGAAGATCAATTCACTACCTTCCTCAATGGCACATCACCATCGACATCCTCAGATGTCAACACCAGAGCATGCAACCTCGACCATTGGATCTCAATCTGTGCCAACACACTTGTCCCCTCAAGAAAATATCTGTCAAACAACACGTCAAGAAAGCAAGCTGGTTTACGCCTGCGCTTCAAGAGTTCACACCCACCTATAGATGGCTCGAGAAGACATAGAGGAACAACAAAAGCCCAAAAGCCCAAACCACCATCAAAGCAGCCACCACCACACACCACCAGCTCAGCAGAACCATAAGGAAGAAGGCCTTCCAAGACATAATCACCAACAATGAACACAATAGCAAAGAACTCTTCAGCATCATCAAAGAGTTAGCTCAACCCAACAGGGAGTCTAAATATGTCCCTCCCAAGATCTCTGCAAAAGACTCAGCACATTCTCTACCACAAGATACAGACCATCTATTTGACACTCAGAACCACCCACCCATGCAAACAACCACCACAACCAACCTCCCCAACCAAATCTGGACAGCTGGTTCCCACTTACCAAAGATGACACCATAAAGATCATAAAGAGCATCCTGTTTAGGGCACCCTCAGACCCCTGACGGCACCGCATCTTCCATAGATCTGCCTCCACCATTGCTCCGAGCTATGACAAACCATCAACTGTTCCCTCGAGATTCCACCTTCCAGGATGACTGGAAACACGCCGAGATCCACCCCCTCCTGAAGAAGACCTCAATGGACCCTACAGACCTCAAGCCCTTCAGGACCATCTCCCTGCTCCCATTCCCAGCAAAAAGTCATCAAAAAGGCATCAACACCCAGCTCACTGACTTTATCAAAACCAACCACATCATGGACATCTCCTAATCTGGATTCCGAAGCAATCATATCACAAGACCACCCTACTCACCGCCACCTACAACATCCACTCCCTCCTCAACCAGGGTAAAACATTGGCCCTCGTCCTACTGGACCTTTCAGCTGCTTCGACACTGTCTCTCACTGCACCCTAGCTACAAGACGCCATGACGCTGGTATTTAAGCCAAGGCCTAACCTGGATCTTCTAACAATGGGCCACTAGATAAACATTGTCTCCTTGGGCTGCTTCAGGACACTCCGCCTGCTTTGAAAGATCTTCATATGGATCCCCACAGAATGCAGGAAGACAGTCACCTGTGCCCTCATCAGTAGCAGACTCAACCAAGGCAACGCAGTCTATGCTGGCATCAACAGGAAACTCCTCAAAGACTCCAGGAGGTCCATAACACAGCAGCAAGACTAATCTTCAATATCCCCCTTAACAGCCACATCACTCAAGACCTCCAGGACCTCCAGTGGCTCCCAGTTGACAGGAGAATAACCTTCAAACTCCTCACCCGCGCATAAAAGACCCTTCATAACGCTGGTTCTGCATACCTGAATTACCACCTCACATTCCACGTACCCAACAGACACCTCCCCTCTACCCAGCTTTCCCTGGCTACCATCGCACGAATTGGCAAGACCACAGCCAGAGGAATTTTCTTCTCCTACCTCGCCTCCAAGACATGCAACACCCTTTCCATTCACCTCAGGAAATCACCCTTGCTGACGCAATTCAGGAAGGACCTCAAGACCTTGCTCTTTGGATCATCTCTGCACTTGGTCTGATCAGCTGCCACCCCCATATCCTACCACCATGGAGCCTTGAGACGCTTATGGGTGAGTAGCCAAGCTTTACAAACCCTGATTGATTGATTGAGTAAACCTCCTTATGATATATTTAGTTACATAATGGCCTTCAGGAACCAGACAAAGCGCTTCAGACAACTCACACAGGTGAAGCTAGAAGCCAGCCAGGAGTAGATGAAACACTGGTACAATCCAAATATACTCGGAGTCTCCACCTGGACAGAAAGTGTTGGTCTTGGCCCCGGTAGAGACTTGTGCTCTCTTTCAAGGTGGTGGAGCACAGGAGTGACGTCACATATCTGGTGGACTTGCAGTCTCCAGGGAACCCTTTGCGGGTCCTACACGTAAACCATCTAAAGCCTCACTTTGAGAGGTCTGAAGTGACCATGCTTGTAGCAACAGATGATGCAATGGAAGAGGAGGCTGAGCTTCTCCCCGTCCTCCTGTCTGCTAAGGAACATGATGTATCAGTGTAAGGTTTGAACCTCTTCCCCACCCTGACCCCTAAACAGCAGAGTGACTATTGTCAACTGTTGGGGCAATTTGCCACCCCGTTCTTCCTGACTCCAAGTGCTGGAGTCGCTTGTATCGGGAAAAGAGGTGGAAAGGGGAGAAACGAGGTACGATAGAAAAAAACAGACGAAAAAATTTAAAACAAATATCATGCTGCCCTTCAGCATCATGTTGTGCTTTTCTGCTCCTCTTCACTGCAGGCAGGCACAGGCACCTAGCATGCCAAGCGGCCAATCCTGATGCTGCTGTTATGCGAGAGCAGCTTCAGGATTGTTCTGATTCGATCTGTGTTCCAGGACAGAGTAGGAGCCCATGCCTACTCTCTCTCCAACCCAGCAATGCATCTGGGTTGGAAAGAGCTTCATTGCACATGTGAGTTTAGGCGGCCTGAGATGGCTGGCCAAACCTACATGTACAGTGAAGGCAGTGCAAAATACTCCGCTTCCAGCCTGTCACCACCCCAACCCCAAGCCTCGGCACAAGCTAAATAAAACAATTATAAAATATGTTTTAAACCTGGTTTGTTATCATATTATTTTCCGCATTTCTAAAAGTACTGGGCAGGGAGGGGGTGATGCTCCTCCACAATAGCAAAGGAGCTGTCGCTGTCCAGGTGTCATCCAGTGGTGTGACCATGATGTGGCCACTGGGGACAGTCCTCCTGTTAAACACAAATTGTACAGGTTGACATCCAGGGTAAGAGCCACCAACAAGGAAGAAGTTTCCAAGATGTGGCACTAGGGGTGATTGAGCTCAGTGGTCTTAGTCCTAAAGGTTTCCATACCGGGTGCCTCCTCAAGACTCCGGGTCTGTGTGGACTTATGAGGGTTCAATTCAGTCACCAGGACTGATGCCCTCCCAATGATAGAGCTGATGAGCTCATAGATTGGTTGGGACCTGCCAAGTTCCTCAGCACGTTTGACTTAACATCTGGGTACTGGTAGATTGCTTTAACTAATGGGGACCAGGAGAGGTCTGCATTTTCAACACCAGAGGGCACTACAGGTTCTGGGTGAAGCCCTTTGTGTTGAGGAATGCCCCTGTGACCTTTCAAAGGTTGGTTAACAAGGTGTTGACTGAAATGGAGTATTTTAGCGCCGCCTACCTGGATGACCTTGCAGTGTTCAGTTCCTCTCGGGAAGAACATTTGCAACACTTCTGTGAAGTGCTGAGAGCACTGCAGAGGGCATGGCTCACGATCAAGCCATTAAGTGCTAGTATACAACTCACTGAGCAATCTTTCCAGCATTTCCGCATGTAATGAAATTGGCCACCTGATGCCTGTCAACACTATTTTCCAGTTAGCTTTGACTGTGGATTTTTTTTTAATAACTTTACTGTTCTCTAGTATACTGTCAGAAATCACATAGGTGTGCTTACTTTAAAAGCATGATATAAACAAATAACGCTTTATTTGAACAAACTTCAGGTGTACACCCTTTCTGTCATGAAACATAATGATGAAAACGTTTTGAAAACACCAGTGTTAGCAAACTGTATTACAGTGTTGAAATACTTCGAGAATACAGTTTCATTCAATGTGGAAATGCTGGCAAAACAGAACTCCGCTAAAAAACATGGAGTTCTTCACTTAACATCCCCCTATGCACAACTGAGAAAAACATTCTTATTCATCTCTCTGAAAAAAGACTTTCAAATGTGTTTTTGCAGCAGTATTTTAATCCATTAACAAGTTTATCAAAAACCGATTTGAAGGCCATTCACTTGTATCCCCAAAAAGGCCGCTCTCACCCTCTAAATTAGCACAAAAAGTATACTAACTAACTCACTGCATCACTTTCTGTTGTTTGAAAACCTCTGTTGGGTCTACCAAGATTTGCAGTTAGTTGAAGCACTGGGCAGGCTCAGAACTCAGGGCCCAATTCACAGAACTAACTTAAGACAAAATCCTAAACTTACTAAGATTTTGGTATTCACAGGAGGCACTTACTGATTTCAGTATTCACAGAAGTTATGAGTCCTAACTTTAGGATTCCTTAATGCCTTCTGTGAATACCGAAAGTCTTACAGTTAGGATTTTTCTCAGTCAATAATATCTGCAGGAGGGGGTTGGTTTAAACTGTGTGAGGATGAAATTCAAGAGTTTTCAGCAAGTAACCAGGGGTCAGCAAGGCTATTGACGGATTGTTGGAGCTCCCGTCATGCTCTGTGACTGAAGGCGAGGCAAGCTCGGCAGCTGGTGGGAGTTCGCACACAGCTGCAGCTGGGGGCCTCTGCTGTGAAGGACGGATGCAGAGTTTATGCCACTGTAATGGGCTTTCAGTTCAGCCGGTGCAGACAGGGCATGGGGAAGGCATAGTGCAGTGGTGGTGGAGGCAGGGACTGACTGTGTTAAAAGGGGAATCTTGAACCATCTGCAGGCAGACACAGACAGGTCACGCACAGTAAAGAGCAGCTCTGAGGCCTGGCAAGTTTGAAAACATCCATTTTCAGCTCAGAGATATCCTTTCTTGAGTGTCTTTATGAAGTTATTATTACACTAGCTACTTCAATCTTCTACCACCCACATTATTACACCTTCTGGACCGCCATCTGTGACTTAGGTACCCCAGGGTTCGGCTTTGGGCAAGGGATGCGCGCAGAGGCGGCCTAGGTAGCTTGCTTCTACTCTGTTAGGTCTCCCCCCAAATGTAGGGGGTGAGAAAAAAAGGAGAAAAAAGAGGGAGATACAGGACATTTTGTTTTGAACATAATACACCATGAAGATCAAGAAAAGGCTGTCTCTCGACAATACGGCTAAAGCCGGGTTAATAGCAAAGCCTACATGAGTTACAAAGTATCGTTGTCAGAATCCTCTGAAAAAGAAATGGAATTCAGGCTATTTAGTGGTGAACCAAGGAATGACTCCCTAAATGAGGCATGGGGCAACGGTACCCTAAAAATGTGGGTGGGCAACAGGGGGCCCAGGAGCCAGCTACTGTCTGGGGCCTAGCTCTAGTTAAGTGCGCCTGTAACACCCTGGTGTCTCCCCTACATGCAGTAAGCCACACCCCTGCCCCATTAAGGGAAGTAAGCCTTCCAGCATTAAACAAAGTAATGAAGACGGCATACGTCAGGTCACTTATCCACTATTCTCAGGTCTCAATGCAAGAACTCAACATAAATTGACCAGTCACAATATTCCTAAGTCCACTTCAAGCCTAGATAACCACGATGAGTGCTCTCCTGGAGAGACCTCAGCAAGTTTGATCGTTGACACTTCCCTATTCACCACTTCCATGGAAGCCGCACTCTAAACCCCAGCCACGATTGCATCTTTAAGCCAATCAGTTCCACAAACTGCCCGTATGCCTGGAAGTTCAAAGAACATGGCTGGGCCAGAGGACACCTCACATATACTCCTACATTAAATATTGGTAGAGCAAAAAAGAATTAAACTGTTTCAGGAAGAAGCTCAAAGGAAAACTGAATTCCAGCTGAGCTCCATTCAATCTTTTATTCAGCAACTTTCATCACGCATCACTGATTCAGAACAGTGCATCTCAGACCTCAAATACAAGGAAAGTTTGGCAAAAACAGATCAAGTCGCCGAACTACAATCTGAGCTTATCAATCTGCAAATTAAGGAGTATGATGTAGAAAATCGGCCTCTAAGATTCAACCTCCGGGGTTCCTGAAGGCACCGAAAATGTTCGATTAGTGATAGAAGATGTCTCTGACCTTATTTCCAAACATGTGTGCTCTGAAGTCGCAGCACTGGAGAGAGACATCACCATCACAAAGGCCCATTGTGTACCTGCAGTTCAGTATCCCAATGCCAAATATCCGAGAACTATTATTCCAAAGTTTGGGAATTTCAGAATCAAGGATAATATTTTTGCATGTGCCATTCGGGACAAAGTATATCAGACTCCTGATAATTTTTCAAATGAAGTATTTTCAGACATGTTGGCTTTTTCTGCACAGCGCAGGAAGGAGTTTAGAGGCATGATAAATTCCTTTCAGCAGCTTGGGGCCTCGGCGTGCACAGGAGTTTTTTCAGTCCCTACAGCAATCTAGGGGCGCTTTTCCTTTGTTTTTTTTGTATTTTTTCATCTTCTCCGCCATCCGCCTGCCCACTGCCTGCTCACCGCCTTGGGTGTCATGTTACAGCACCCCTATTCAGGGAAGGGTAGATGGGGGACAGAGTAGTGGGGGTGCTGGGTCACAGCACCCCAATGCAGGAGAGTGGTGAGGGCACAGATTGGGATGGAAGGAGGGGGATAGAGACCAGGGGGCAGAGGGAGGACCACCCAGGGTCAGGGCGGCTCCTCCATTAGGGCGGAGGAGCAATGTTTCACTGCTTTCTCTCAGTGCAAGAAGAACATGGATTTTAAATACCATTTTATGTTTCAACTTCACGCTGCGAGAAAGCAGGACGGTATACCTGGTTAGGGCGGGAGGGTGGGTGGGTCAATTCAGGAGTGGCTTGCCCAATGCATTGGGCCTTGACTGTTTGGTCAGCTCTCTAGGGCCGACCAAACAAGTCATGCACACTCTCCATTTTCTCTATGTAGGCTGCTGACTTAAATCCACTTTTTTTTAGCTTGCCATGCTATTCCAGATAAGATCCAGCCATATGCAAATCAGTCTTGACCCTGCTCCCCTTTGAGACAGTACAGCATGAACTGCCCAGCCAGATCCACTCTGGACCAGAAACAAGCATCCCTGGACCAGTTTCGGGGTCTCAGCCCTTATGAGTCAGGGCTAGTTTGCACCATAGCAAGCACAGGACCCACATCTGGACATACCCTTCCCACTTAGTATGACAACAGAGAATGGATGGAATGCTGAACAAATCAAACATTTACCCCTAGTCACAGATCTGGGTGAAATCCATAGTTTTTTTGCTCACCTTGCCATTCAAGATTAGACCCAGTCATATGCAAACCAGGTTTGACCTAATTCCCCCAATGGAATTGTCCAGTCTAAACTGCCAAGCCAGGTCCTCCCTGGACCAGAAACAAGCAACCCGGGACATTTTCCGGGGTATCACCCCATATCAGTCAGGCTAAGTTGAATTCAGTGTCAAAGAAAGCACGGAATTCACATCTCGGTATATGTTTCCCACTTAAATTGAGAAATGCAAAAGAACAGATGATGCATAGAATGCTGAAAAACTTTTAGACTGTGAAATTGGTGAATAACCCCTTGCTCATCATATCAGGACTTCTACACTATAGCAAAGGAGAGAGATTTTCTTCTATATATTACTATGTCCTTGGGGATACATACACTCAGATGTCCCTTAGTCCAACTTGATCTTCCTCATTATTTCATTATTCTGGATTATCTCTAAAGAGAGGACCATTTCTGATTGAATATCTTGATTGTAATTTGCAATGTACTCCAGCATAAGTATATTGCTTTACCTATATTTGAAAGAAGAGCGGAGCGACAACATTAATCTAATAGGAAATTGGCATCCCTAAAGGTCTGTCTCTCTTGCTTGGATGGTTCCAACCACTACCCATGTACTGATGAAGGTGGCATGAAAAATCCTTATTGTGCTTCATTCTTGGCCCATAGGAATGAATGGGATGGTATTCCTTGATTGCGAATCTCAATTTGCGATTCACAATCAAGGAATATTAAGGAATTAATTCATTCCTATGGGCCAAATGGCCCATAGGAATGAATAGGATTTGCACCCGCAATTTGCGAGTAACCATGAGGCACTCGCAAATTGCGGCACAATTTAAAGGGTGCAAAGGTTCCAAAAGGCACCCTGTTGCACCCCTGAAATGTGCATTGCACATGCGGTGCACATACATGCCCTTAGGGCATGTATGTGTGCCATACGGCACTTTTAAAATAGCAAAACATTGATTTTTTAAAGGAAATCGCTTATTACCACCAACTTGAAGTTGGTGGTAATAAGCGATTCCTTAGGGCTAAAGTGCACTTTCTTTTGTGCTACTTACATTGCATTTAAGGAAAAGCAATTTGCGATTCCTTAAATGCAATCTCAAAAAAGGGAATTGCAATTTTCGCGATTCCTTATTTTGCAAGTAGTTTTAATCTTACCTACATTGCTAAAAGCCAAATTGCGATCGCAAAGGCTTAAATTCTGTTATTTCGGTGTTTGTGGTCGCGATTCGGCTTCCTACATCTGGCCCTAAGTTGGATGTGTGCTTCTCTGAATAAATGAGTCTGGATGTTTTGATGTTTGAGTATAATTTTCAGATATTTGTAGCAGGGTAGGGAGCCCATGATAAATACAAATTGAAGTTTTTGTACAACATATAACTGACAATAAAATGATATCATATATTAAAATATTTTTTGAATATGTGTGATTCATGGTACTGATTATCTATTGAGTTATACCTATCTGAAAGTAGGTGGAGGAGTACTGTTTTTTCTTGTACCGTGATTGTTAGCTTGAACGTAGTGGCATAGCAAGGACAACACTCATAGCTGGGTATTCAATCATTTCACAATTGCAGTGACCATTGCAAAAAGAATAAATAATGGACAGAATGCTGAACATCTTTTAGAAAGTTGTCTTTTTCCTGCCGTAGCCATTTGGTGGCTTCAGCCATTCTCTTGGTCATGTAACTGGGTGTAGTTTATAGTCGGCATCATGTATTCTTCCATAGTCAGCTACCCACAATAGGGGGCTAAGGTGTGCCTGGAAGGGCCATCAGTGACAGAATGGAATGTAGGAGCTAGGTACAGCCTCACTTAGACTGCATAGGCATTGTCGTGCCTTCACACAAAAGAATATGTACCCCTTGTAGTTAGTCTGGAGCCACAGTAAGGAGATCAGGGCACCTGTGCACTTCAAAAGCATGCTGTATTACAGAAGGACCTCAGACACCAACTCTTCCATACACTGCGTATATTTTGACAGAAGGAGGTCTGCTGTGCTGCTATAAGGTTTGCCACTTTGTTGGACTTCTCCTCTGAAGGAACTGCTGCCCTAATATTCTGACCTGTTTCCTGTTGCCCACTTGCCTGATTGAGAAGAAATGGACTTGCATCCCATGAACCCTGAACTCAGGGTTACTCCAAGGACTAGTTTACTGGCCTCCTGATCTGAATCCTTGGGGACATTCAGCCTTTCAACAACCTTGCATCTGCACTCGGACTCTGCTATCGGTGTGTTTACTATGACAAGAGGTGCCACCCCAATCCTGTACCCTTGCAAGTGGACTTAATGTGCACTATCATCATCTCTAATGTATCTCCTCTCCTACATAGCACAAACCCAGGCAGAACTAACACATTGCTATTGTTGCATTGATTGGACATGTCACAAATACCCACATCACATCACAGCTCTTTGGAAGTGCTGCATCACCACGACGGTTCAATGCATCCTCAGTGCAGGCCCTCTCACCCCTTGTCCACGACCACCTTAAGGATGGTGCTAGGCTCTGCAATGCAGCTTTACTGCTCTTCAAAAGTGACATATTGCCCCAACTGTGTGCTGCATCCTCAACCATATACTTTGCATTGCAAACCCCATCATTGAGATTCTCAGTGACAATGTAGGTCCTTGCATTGCAGTCTCTTTGCATCTGAAAATGATGCATCGCTTTGTCCACATGACCCATCTTTGATGCAGGGCCATACAACGATCTATTGACTGGAATTAAAGTAACTTTGTTCAGTGGGCCTAACTGAGTTCCTGTTGCCGGCCCAGATTCCATCACAGTCAGTCTGAACTTGTGACTTTTTCCTAGTCTGGCACAACCAGAAATCCACATTTGGTGCTTTGTTCTTTTTGGCACTATTTTTACCTAAATCTGTAAAACTGAGTATCTTTGGTTCTATTGATTGGATTTTTGTTATTTGGGTCTTGGTTTATTTATTAACATCAGTTCAATATATCTACCTTGGTGTGTGATCATTTATGTGTGGTGTGTTCGCCATTTTACTCTTTAAAGTATTACACAAACACTTTGCACATGGGGCCCGATTCACAAAACTAAACTGAGACAAAAGTCTAACATTACGATTTTCGGTATTCACAAACTGCCTAAGTTTTGGTCATAAGTCTAACTGAGACCAAAACTTAAGTTAAACTAAGATAAAAGTCTAACTTTACTACTGGTAAATGCCCTTTGTGAATACCGACAGTTGTAAAGTTAGACTTATGTCTTAGTTTAACTTAAGTTTTGGTCTTAGGTCTAACTGACACCCAACTGACAGTCAAAAGTTAGACTTGCGTCTTAGTTTACCTTTGTGAATCGGGCCAATTGTCTCTAAGTCAAGCCTTACTGCTCTGTGCCATTCCATCTGTGGGTTGAGCAGAGGGTAATTTCTGCTGTGCTTGTGCCTTAACCTGACAAGGATTGACCAGTCAACCAACAACCCAATTTCTCACTCAGCCCAACATCGAGAGATTGTTGTTGTCTTCCAAATATACACCTATAACACATTCGATTATCTACAGTCTGTAGATTTTGAATCTTGAGGTATTATTTTAGTGATCTATATAAATAATATGTGTCTATTTTTTATGATTGTTTTTGAATGATGTTTTTAGCAAACGTAGATTTTTTCAGCATTAAACACACCTTTACTGGAGATAAAAGGTTATATATTTTGAGGTAGCCTCACCTTTGGTTAACAACGTATATTTAACAAGGACCCCCTGAAGACATAGATAATGTAGTTCCTAGGTCAGGGTAAAAATCTCATGTGACAAAAAACAACCTAGGCAACTAAAGATATGGAGGACAATGATTAATGTGAAGGGACACAAGCTGGCAATTATTCTGAAAGTACAATTTTATTCTCCAATTTAAAAACACAATAAACAGTGACAAAGAACAAATTTAAAAATATGTTAAGCAAGAAATTGTAATACAATGAAAATTTCATAAATCTGACATAGTGCATAAAATTAATTTATACAATGACTAATACATAATAAAAAACAAAAAGAGACAAAATATAATCAAATATTAAGAAATGAGTGGCCTAATGGTTCTCTACGCGCGTTTCGGCGACCAGCGCCTTCTTCTGGAGTTGCCACGTGATATTACGTAATTGTGCACTGCGATTAATACGGTGCGGCTGATGTGACGTATCGTATTGTTGTCTTTATAAAACTTCAAGGCAGTCTTTGATAAAGCCTCAATTTATGCGTCAAAGTACATTTATTTTTTCTTTTTCCAAAAGGATGTAGTTGGTGGCGTTTTAATGACGCTGAGTGATGGCTCCCGAATGTAGTTTAGATCAAATATAGTATATTGAAGGACCTCCCTACTCGACATTCGACGACAGGGCTCCTTCACTCATTTGGAGAGATATGCAGACATGCAGACTGGCGTCTTGGTTTATATTCAATAAAATATTTTAAAAGATCTCCCTGCCCAGCAAAAGCCAGCAGAGCTCCTTAAATCCTTTAAAAAGATGCGACAAATTCGCGTTTTGTTCAGAGCGATGGATGACTCTTGACAAGTGCACACATTGGTGACTGATTTTATATCTATAAGAGAGATTCCTGCCCAGTGATAAGGAGCAGGCTCTTTTATTCACTCGCACTGCAAGGATTCGCGTTTTGATAGGATGACGTATCGTCAATAGTAAATGTTTTAAAAGATCTCCCTGCCCGAGGCTTTTAAAACATTTACTATTGACGATACGTCATCCTATCAAAACGCGAATCCTTGCAGTGCGAGTGAATAAAAGAGCCTGCTCCTTATCACTGGGCAGGAATCTCTCTTATAGATATAAAATCAGTCACCAATGTGTGCACTTGTCAAGAGTCATCCATCGCTCTGAACAAAACGCGAATTTGTCGCATCTTTTTAAAGGATTTAAGGAGCTCTGCTGGCTTTTGCTGGGCAGGGAGATCTTTTAAAATATTTTATTGAATATAAACCAAGACGCCAGTCTGCATGTCTGCATATCTCTCCAAATGAGTGAAGGAGCCCTGTCGTCGAATGTCGAGTAGGGAGGTCCTTCAATATACTATATTTGATCTAAACTACATTCGGGAGCCATCACTCAGCGTCATTAAAACGCCACCAACTACATCCTTTTGGAAAAAGAAAAAATAAATGTACTTTGACGCATAAATTGAGGCTTTATCAAAGACTGCCTTGAAGTTTTATAAAGACAACAATACGATACGTCACATCAGCCGCACCGTATTAATCGCAGTGCACAATTACGTAATATCACGTGGCAACTCCAGAAGAAGGCGCTGGTCGCCGAAACGCGCGTAGAGAACCATTAGGCCACTCATTTCTTAATATTTGATTATATTTTGTCTCTTTTTGTTTTTTATTATGTATTAGTCATTGTATAAATTAATTTTATGCACTATGTCAGATTTATGAAATTTTCATTGTATTACAATTTCTTGCTTAACATATTTTTAAATTTGTTCTTTGTCACTGTTTATTGTGCTCACCTTTGGTTAATCCATTCTCAAACATGAAGGAGAAAACTGTGAAGAGAAAACACAAAAATTGTGTTAGTCAATCTGTGGGCAGTCCTAAGGTCTGTACATTAATTGCATAAGCACAACCCTGAGTTAAATCATATGGGGCACTGTATAGGGAAATACAGACGAGTTATACCAGTTCACAATTTGACTTTCATTAAACCATCATTTGCAACATTACAGCTTGATTTCTAGTTCTAGATGACACAGTTTCAAAAGTGTGAAGGTGGTGCACCTTTTTATTTCAGGGCTGTGCTTTACACATTGCATGGACATATAAACAAGCGCTCTGGTCTCTGCTGAGCCAGCACAGACCAATGTGATGGCCACAGAATGTCATGTACAAAATATTGTAGGCATATGAATGTATAGATATATATTTAACGCTTTCGGGCGTTTGCTAAATTATATATATGTATATATATACATATATATATATATATATATATATATATATATATATATATATATATATACACACACACACATATATATTACCTATCATAGTTAGGACCTATTTTCCATAGGAAATCCGCAACATTCTATTTGGAATAACTTTGGCGCCAGTTGACGAATGTTCGCAAAATGTTCAAAACCGGTGATGCGCTCCGGTCCGCTCCTATCCTGAAAGTCTTCACTGAAAAAAACATACGTTTCAGACAGGTTATAGTTATTTATTAGCATTTAAAAAACCTTACAAATTCACTGAAAAAACATAGGTTTCAGGGCTGTTATAGTTAGCTGGACATTTCACTCGTACAAAACCATTGAAATTCCACAGTTATAGTTATTTCTGCTAACTATAACTTGGGAGCCCGCAATCCACTGCTGATAATGTCACATATTACATCATTCATCACATGGTCAGTGACATCACTGATGACATCTCAAATGACATCAGTGATGACATCATCCAGTGAATGTGGTTTGGCTTGTTATTTAAATATGTTTTATATATATAGCAATGTGCATTGAAGAATGAGTGGATAGATGAATATAAATATCTAGATGGAGGATTTAGTAGCAGTGTGCTTGACTGTTTACTTGACTAATTTATAGTGTCTCATTAAATATATTGGATGGGGACTAAACTGTGTGAATATCTGTATCACTTTGTCAGTTGTGTAAACTGCTGCACCAGTTCTTTACTAGCTATGTAAAAGTCTATATTCGTTATCGATTAGTTAACTGAGTATGTGTATGGGAGAGTGAATGTGTGTGTGATTCGGTGGGGGTGTGTGACTGCCCAAAGATGTGTGAATAGTTGATTCAGTAGGTATATGAGTTTAAGACTACATGTTATAACAGTTGTTTGGGTGAGTGAATTTCTTTATGGGTGTGGTGTTGAGCAAATATATCTCTCAATGATACATGCCCAACAAACTAGAAAAATAAAAGGCAGTGTATGTGACATTTTTTGTATATAAATAAGTATACATAAGACTCAGTCATTGTATGAGTGACTGTATGGATAGCTGTAAACTTGTGATTTTATAACACACTAAGTATGAGTTACTATCTATAGGAATAAATGAAGTGGTGTTTGTAAAAGTATGTAGCTGAGTAAATGTAAGTATGATCCATCGTTTGCATACGTGAGTAGGATGACTGCATAAGTGAATAGGATGTGTGCTAGTGTGTAATGTCGATATAGGTGTATAAGTATATGTGATAGTGTTCTATTGATCATTGACAGCATGTATTAGTGAATCTATAGGTAAGTGATTAGATGTGTGTAGATCTAGGAATCACTGAGTGGGGTTTTAGAAACTTGTATTGGTGTGTCAATGGATTCAAATATGGTACTCGGTATTTTACAGTGAGTGATGAAAGGTTATACTACTGTATGATGAGGTGTATCTGATTGTCACGTGGATGATGTAATGAGTGATGTAATTTGAGATGTCATCAGTGATGTCATCAGTGATGTTACTGACCATGTCATGAATGATGTAATATATGACATCATCAGCAGCGGATTGCGGGTGCGCAAGTTAAAGTTAGCAGAACTAACTATAACAGAGGAATTTCAATGGTTTTGTACGAGTGAAATATCCAGCTAACTATAACAGCCCCGAAACCTATGGTTTTTTCAGTGAATTTCCAAGGTTTTTTAAATGCAAATTCCTAACTATAACATGTCTGAAACCTATGGTTTTTTTCAGTGAATTTCAAAGGTTTTTAAATTATAATTTTAAAATGTAATAATAGTTATATGTATTTTTGCATACTGATTTTCTACAATTTTTTAACTGTTTATTTTTACATATTTTATTCTTTTAATTACATTATATTTTTTAAATGACATTATTTTTTAAATTACATTATTAGATTATATAAATGGAAAAAAAAAATGTAAATATTGAAACTGAATTTTTTTTGTTTGATATTTTATTTTAATATATTTATACTAATTTCTTAATTTTTTTTTAGTTGGAATTACCAATGTTATCCTATGGAAGGAAATTCAATTTGCAGGTAAAGTATGTTTATGTTACTTTTGTAATTCAGTGCTGGACTCCTAGGTTCAGCACTGGGACCTCTATCTAAAACAGGCAAGTAATTACGTTTTTATCATTGGTACAATTTTTAGAGAACATTTGTAAGTTTCAAAAATCAACACTTTCAGCAAAAAGCAGGCAATGATATCCTACGGAAGGAAATTCAAGTTACTGGTAAGTACGGTTACGATTACTTTTCAGGATCAGTACTGGGCTCAAAGATGCAGCACTGAGGTCTCTCCTGATAACAGGTGAGTAAATCGGAATTCGTAGTTCGGCTGATTTTAGAGGAATATTTGCACAATCGTGAAGGAAGAGGGCGGGACATGAGGTGACATGTCTGCGCATTTTAAGTTGGAGAATTAATTCCTCCTCAATCCCGATGGTCCCTAGGGGCAAATTAGCCTACCAGGTACCTCCAGTATGCGTTCAGAGGCCATGCACCTTTTTACAACACTCTGCAACGCAGCTCTGTGGTGCTTATTTGAGGTACCTGGTGGGCTAGTTGGCCCCCAGGGACCCTTAGGATTGAAGAGGAATTAATTACCAAACTTAAAACTCACCAGAGGGATTGTTTGCACACATATCAGCTCAGGCCCCGCCTCCTCCCGTCACCACTGTGCAAAAGTGCCCCGTGGGGCGTTTTAAGTTGTGGATTACCTCCCCTTGAACACTGAGGGTCCCTGGGGTGGAACTTGCCCACAAGCTGCCGTCATTAGGCACCACAGAGCTGCATTGCAGAGAGGTGTAAAAAGGGACGTGGCCTCAGAAAACCTCTCTGCAACGCAGCCCCCTGGCGCATACTGTATGTTCCTGGTGGGCTAGTTAGCCCCAGGGACCCCCAGTATTCAAGGGGAATTCGCCAGGGGGCACATTTGCATAGTGCTGCAGCAAGGGGGTGGGGCCTCAGCGCCATGCTGTTTAAATTAAGAAGGGGCTGTGCGGCCCTCCTTCTTTTCCTATTTTGTCCTATTTTGTTAGACCTGGGGACCCCATCCCCCAGGGCCTGACCACTTCCTGAATACTTTTTTAAAAATAATTTGGAAGGGGGCCGCGTAGCCCCCACCCAAGGCCTTAATCGGCCCCGGGGACCCCATCCCCCAGGGCATGGCCTTTATTATGTTTTTTTAAATCTTTTGGAGGGGGGCTGCATTGCCCCCCTCCTCAGGCCCCATCCCCCGGGGCCAGGCCTCTTATTGGAGACCGTGGGGGCCTCCCCAAATCCCCCACGTTCCCAGCCGGCTCCGTGCCTTCGGCGGGAGCCGGCATTGCTTTTCCACATGGGGAGCAGCTACGAAGCAGCTCCCTGTGTGGAACAGCAATTTGGTTTGCATTTTTAAAGAGAGAGCAGGTTTCCCTGCTCTCTCTTTCAAAATGCAAACCAAGTTTGCTACGGCAGGGTGGGAGCCGCATGGCTCCCGCCCTGCCATAGCAAACTACAGTGTCCCAGGGTGGGCTCCCGGGACACTGCAGGAGCCGGTCCAGGGAGGTGGCGGTCCCCAGGGACACCACAAGGCTCCAGGAGGGGGGCCGCGTAGCCTCCCTCCCACAACCTACAAAGACCCTGGAGGGGGTGGTCCCTAGGGATGAGGGGTCTGTCACATACCCACCCAATTTACATATTTATAGCCCCTGGGAGGTGGCGTCCCCAGGGGCTGTGGGGGGCTTGAGCCCCCCCAGACAGGGTGGTGATCCCGGGGCTGCGGGGGGCTGTGCGCTCCCCACCATTTTATTCTAAAAGTCCTGTGGTGGCAGTCCCTGGGGCTGGGGGGGCAGAGACCCCCCACAACAATTTTAAAGAAGCCCCGGGGGTGGTGGGCCACGGGGCTGGGGGGGCCTGAGAGCCCCCTGCATATAATTAAAAAAAGCCCAGGGGTAGCGGTACCCGGGGCTGGTACATAAGTATTGCCCCTGGGATTTGGCCCCCCTGGGCGCCAATTACCAAAGAAGCGCTACATTTTTATTTTTTTATTGGCAGGATCCACGCACCCTGCATGCATTTTGCCAATTTTACAAAACATTAAAAAAAATTGGGGCCTTGGGGGTCCTTGTGGGACACCCTGAGCAGGCCTAGGGGGTCCGGGTGTTTCTACTCTGCCCCCTTTTTGTGTTTTGCATGTTTTTTTTCTTAGGTTTCTTGTTCCTCGGTTCTACAGAGGCACAAGATGGCTGCCAACCCTTCCTGAATTGGAGTGTTGACAGCCAATTAGGATACAGCTCGTGCTCGGCAGGGTGTGTTTTGGGTGCGCGGATCCACCGCAGCCATAGATATATGTGTGATTTAAATTTTGATTTTCTCAGGAACTACTGAACGGATTTACACCATTTAACCAAAAGGCATGGCTCTGAACCATGGTCTACATTTCTGTTAAATTTGGTGTAATTCCATTCAGCAGTTCGGGCTGTAGCTGCGATTAACCCGTTGACTGTGGCTGGAATTCCTCTACTGTGTGGGTGATTTGTGACTGGGCATGGTCAGGACGGCCCCCGGCGGAGCTCCGCACACGCCCACCGTGACATCGGACGGTTGGTTGCAGTCCGACGCATGGAAAGCGTTGAAGATCCCTATGGGGAAAACACGTTTTGGGACCCCCCTTTTTTCTTGGCCCCCGCTTGACGAATCACCCGAGACTTCCAGGATAGGAATGGACTGGAGCGGGCCATACATTTTTTTATATATATATATATTCACTGAAAAAACCATAGGTTATAGACCATATATAGTTAGGAATTAGCATTTAGAAAACCTTATTTTACTCACACAAAACCATTGAAATTCCATATATAGTTAGTTGCACTAACTATATATCGCGCACCCGCAATCCACTGCTGATGATGTCACATATTACATCATTCATGACATGGTCAGTGACATCACTGATGACATCACTGATGACATCTCAAATGACATCACTGATGACATCACTGATGACATCTCATTTGACATCATTCTTGTGCTAATACGATAAACCTCTTCAGACTCTAATATAACCTTAGATACACTCAGTGTATACAGACACTCACACACTGTCACTCATCCATGGAGTTACTCACACACCTAGTCAGTCATGCAAAGAAACAATCTCACCTCCATTTCCTCAACTATACAGTTATACACACCTTACTTATTCAAACATATACTAACACATATTTACTCTCTTATACAATCCCTGATACAAGTTCACAATGATCCATACAGCCACTCACACATTCAGTGGCTCTCATGCACAGTTATTTATATATGCCAACTCTCACATGTACTGTGTTTTACATATGTACTTACTATGACATGTAGCATTGAGATATCCATTCACTCATCAATACACTCATGCACACAGTCAACCGCCCATGTAGCTTTTTCCACATGCACTCTTGAACTCATACACCTAGTGAATCAACTGCTCACACATCTATGCACAGAGTCACACACCTCCCAGCCACCCCCACACAAACTCAATCTCCCATAGAAATACTTGGGCAACCAATTAATAACACATATAGCCTCTCGTATAGCTAATGATCAACACATGCAGCAGTTTACATCACAACAGACATAATGATGCACAAATTAAGACAGTTTAGTCACTAACCCATGCATTCAGTGAGACACATTTAATCACTCACTCATACAGTCAGTCACGCACCTACTAAATCCTTCATCCAGACACTTATACATCCACTCATTCTTCAATATCTAAGACATATTTTAACTTTACAGAAACATACAGTCACTGGATGTTGTCATCAGTGATGTCATTTGAGATGTCATCAGTGATGTCATCAGTGATGTCACTGACCATGTCATGAATGATGTAATATGTGACATCATCAGCAGTGGATTGCGGGTGCGCGATATATAGTTAGTGCAACTAACTATATATGGAATTTCAATGGTTTTGTGTGAGTAAAATAAGGTTTTCTAAATGCTAATTCCTAACTATATATGGTCTATAACCTATGGTTTTTTCAGTGAATTTTCAAGGTTTTGTAAATGCTAATTCCTAACTATATATGGTCTATAACCTATGGTTTTTTCTGTGAATTTCATTGGTTTTTTAACAGCTAATATCTGTAGCTGTAAAATGTATTCTTCTTTAAATCCAAAAATATATTTTATATGTTTATGAATAATTTTTTTTTAAAATATTTTTTTTTCTTCGTTCCCGCTTCGCGAATCGGGAAGCTTCCCGTTAGCTGACCTTGATGCCGCGAAATAGACCGCGAGCCGGTAAACGTTTCTTTACCGCAAGTGCCGCGTTAGAAAACAACATCGTGACGCCTCCCGTCCGCATGACGTTTCACGTTGTCGCGTGATACGTCATATGACGTGCTACGTTAGCGAACTGGTACGCGAAGCGAGTCGCAAAGCGCAGGTTTCTGGAAGCAAACCGGGAGGCCCTGCAAAGCGCTTAACGTAAACACAGCAAGTCATGTGACTTGGTAATAACACTTTTCATTGGTTCATTTCACTTTTGGTTTCCTAATGATGTAAGACTAGGTCATATAATCTAAAATGAACACTTTTGATTGGTTGAGAACTCTTGTTTTTCCCAAATGATGAAAATCCCTCCTTCTTTCCTCACTCTGACTTTCATCATTGTGAGAGAAAGACCCTTTGTGATCACTGAGCAATGGCTTCTTTAGTAGCTTCAGCTGGTGCTTCCCCACCACCTCCACCACATCCAAGGAAGAGTGGACCACCTGCTCAAGTTGTAATTCAACAAGAAGAAGAAGAAGAGGAACAGGAGGACGAGCACGAAGAGAGGCAGTTTTTGCCTGAGCAGCCCAGGACGTCTCACCGGAAAGAAAACTTCATTTGGCAATTTTTTAAAATTCCCAAAGGTCAGAAAAAAGTAAATGCAAGATACGTAACTTGCCTTATATGTCAAGATAGACTGTCCAGAGGGACCGACAAAAAATACAGTTTCGGAAACTACACAATGCATCGCCATATGACTAGGTGGCATCCTAACAACTACAGTGCTGCACAGTTTCGGAACGACCTAGATAATCTCCCTATTATGGCCAGAAGATCTGTTGTACCGGAAGTAACGGGACCAGAGGGCAGGGAGATGGTGCCAAATATACAAATGAGATTTGGTGATGTAAAACACACCTGCGCATTTTGCGATGGATTCATTTCCTACGGAGAAAAAAGCATCACTCTGATCAACAGAGCTATTGACTATCATATGCAAGTTTGTCCGAAACGCCCAAAATAATAAATACTTCT
This sequence comes from Lissotriton helveticus, assembly GCF_964261635.1. Classification (NCBI taxonomy): domain Eukaryota; kingdom Metazoa; phylum Chordata; class Amphibia; order Caudata; family Salamandridae; genus Lissotriton; species Lissotriton helveticus. The sequence goes on from NC_136068.1 coordinate 1,652,992,356, forward strand.
TTTTTTTGTTTTGTTGCTCCTGTTGAGCCCTTTACAATGAATCGTTTTCATTGCCCCCTCCAAGAAAAACCCAAAAAAATATAAAACTGTTCCGAAAAATTCAAAAACAGTAAAAAAATGTTCAGAAAAATAAAAAAAAAAGTTCTTTTCAGAACTACCTCCCCGTTATTAAAAAATTGGTACAATATTTGGAACTGTGCCAACCTCTATTTCTCTTAGTTCACTTCCTAGTTCGCTCGCTGGTACGCGAACTGGAAGCGAACCAAAAACAGTAAGTATAAGGGAAGGAAACACACACTTATGTTAAAAGAAAGACAGCTATAGGGGAGTAAACTAGAGATACCATTACCCGTAATCCACTGCTGATGATGTCACATATTACATCATTCATGACATGCTCAGTGACATCATCAGCAGAGGATTGCGGGTTTTTTGGCAACATGCCTTATCCACGGTTTAATAACGCTGCCTTTTGCTTTATATAAGTTTTCAAATTGTATGAAATATATACCAATAGGTCGTTATGAACCTTTAGGTAGTGCTTTTCTTCATGAGGTCTGGTCGCTTCCATACACATACAGATGTTTCAAAGATGATCAAGAAGTTTATCTGAATGGAGAGGAATGCACTGAGACGCCAGATCATTCACTAATGTGTAGGCACATACAGTTACACGATTCATGCAACAAACACCGACCAAATATGGCTTGCGTGTTGCAAGGCACGCCAGTTCCTGCTATCATCCCCACGTTCAAGTTGTTGGAAAATGGTAGTTATTTGATGCTCAATAATGAAGATTGTTCTGAGTTAATTAAAAGTATTCCTTTTATCGTAACAGTAAGTGAACGGGTTATTTGCTGCAGAAATGTTCTATTTCCTCCCACACATGAACATAGGGAGTTTTCAATCTGGCCACAAATACCAACCTTGGGACACGTTTCAACGGCATGGCAAGAATAAGAGCTCTTTTGTCTCAGAGAGAGGTGGCCTTGAGTTCGGCCCGTGAAACTTTCGTACTTCACATAGCGAACACCCGTACACAGGTTTGCCTTTCAATTTCAGCAACATGTTTCCGACTATCTTTAACGCATCCTCCACAAAATCCCTGGCACACTTTTTTAAAGTTGTTACCAGTGGTCTCGTGACTTCATTTGAGAAAATCTTTGGAGTCATCCCTGCTTCCTTTCATTGTATTTTCTGCACTCTGGTTCGTGGATTTGCATTTTTACTTGCATTACCAGCGGACGCTCTTGTGCTTTTTTACATTTTTAAATATGGATGTCCCTCCTATGCAACCTCCGACCCTGCAGCTGCTGACACTGTTCCGCAATCGCATGCTAGAATATTATGGCACAATGCCGTTGGCGATATTAAGCACGGCATATGGATTATCTTTTCGGTTCTCCTACTTCACCTGTGTCCAGCCTGTATTTCACTGCCTGACCTGTGATTTCGATTGGGCCATTGATTTGTGTCTCTGCGGACCGGTTTCTCCTGACGTCGACTTTAATCAGCTGATGACTCCTATCATTACTCACGAGTTGGTTTGTCCTGGCGAAAGGATTATGGCTGTGGCATTGATGCATGGACTACTTGGTCCCTGGAATTTACTGGCGGCAGCACAGTCTTTCTTGGAACAGAGCTTTCTTGAAAACCCACCGAGCTGTCCTCTGATGGTGATAGAGGATCCGGTGCTGGGAGAGCACGTATGTTCTTTTCCGCTTTTAAATTGGATGGCTGAACTGTTTTCGGATGAAGACGGTGACTTCCTATTGGAGGCTGTTGCAGCTTATTTTGCATACACAGTTATGTCATAGACCTTTTTCATGTTTGATATGCTGAGTACTAGCATTTCATTGACAATTCATTGACTTATTTGTCAAGTTTTTATTATTTACCTTGCCTATTGGCTTAAGACTCGATAAAGTACTTGGCTGTTTTATTTTTCTTTAGCATTAAATTTTCCTAGTTTTTAATGCTTTACCTTGCGGACCGTCCACATATAAACTTGCAATCTGCTCTCATGAGATGGCACTTCTATTATCTTATTCAGTTCGTTTCCGGATCATGAGGAGGTGTCATCTAGGTCCTGGATATCTTTACACCGTGTTAAGTTAGCATGGGCTCATTACCGGTTTAAACGCCATTTTTCCTTTTTTGCAACTTCTGCACACGACACTTAGTTGTTGCTTTAGCTTTCCACCTAGTAGTTCATCGTGGTTTACATGAGAATAATATGTTATTGGTCTACTATCTGCTTTACTTGTTAAACTATATCTGTACAGCGAGTGCTAAAGTTTCAAGAACAACACGATACAGAATTGTTATGAGGTCTGATCTCCACGACTTCATACTCATAACATAAGTGCAACTTCTGCCAATTCTGGGCATGAGGCGGGTTTTATATTGCTTTGCCGAACACACATACACAACAGTTGATGCGGTTCACATGAAGAGAGAGCTGGTGTATGCTGATGTGATTCCTTCAACTCTAAGACACTAAAGTATGGGAACGCCCTAAACCAACACAAAGAGACCTTCTTAGCAAATAATATAATATGTGTATTAGGGAGGGTGAGATATAAGCAGCCGCGGGCCGTGGAGGGAGTTACGATGGGGCAGGGAGGCGGGGAGGGGGAGAAGCAGGGTGGAGCCCTCTCTACCTTGCCCCTCCCCCTCCCCGCCTCCCTGCCCCACCGTAACTCCCTCCACGGCCCGCGGCTGCTTATAAGTGTTGCTAACTCTTATTCATTTACAGCATGTTAACATACTGTCACCATTCGCTTTTTATGTACTAGTAACTATGCTGGTAATTTTGCTACTGATAATATGTGTACTTGTATTCTCCACCCTGCTTCTCCCCCTCCCCGCCTCCCTGCCTCACCGTAACTCCCTCCACGGCCCGCGGCTGCTTATAAGTGTTGCTAACTCTTATTCATTTACAGCATGTTAACATACTATCACCATTCACTTTTTATGTACTAGTAACTATGCTGGTAATTTTGCTACTGATAATATGTGTACTTTTATTATCTAAGGTACTACGCCTGAGAAGACGGCATTAGTAAATAAACATTTCAAATACACATCTGTTCTTCTTAACTCCATGTTCTGGTTTCTAAGAAATCTATAACGACCGACTGTTCATGAGTTCCACGTATCCTGAGGTACTATAAGTTCATATTCTGGATTGTCTAAACATTGAGAGTTTGTTATATCCAATGTGACACTGTACCTAGCTTGCTAAATAGTTTTTGATTACTAACGTGAGTTTTGGGACACCCTAATTCGCCGAGGTTCCAATCCTCTGTCCACAGTTCTGTGTGAGAACAGAAACCCTGCGACAGGGGCACCCCCGACCCTTGCTGGAGCTTCATCACACTTGCGATACAACTCCAGCAATGCATTCGCCGAGGTTCCAATCCTCTGTCCACAGTTCTGTGTGAGAACAGAAACCCTGCGACAGGGGCACCCCCGACCCTTGCTGGAGCTTCATCACACTTGCGATACAACTCCAGCAATGCGCCACCTTTACGGCACAGATACATCACGCATCTGTGCTGTTTTTGCCCCATGATGCGCCGCATTGTAAATGCAGCACACCATAGGTGACGGAACAGCGGCACAGAATGACTAACACATCCCTGGTGATGCGCCAGTCATCATAAATGTATCCCTATGCTTCTTATCTTGTTAGAGATGAACCGCCATATGTATCATCAAAGTTATTTGCATTTCCTAAATAGCGAACTTTAAGGAATAAATAGCGATTCTTTACCATTCCTAGTTTGCGATGAGCTATTTGCTAATTAGCCGAATGTAGCCCAATGAAGCCCAATGTAGCCCAATGTAGCCCAAAGATGGCCGCCAGACACACAAAAAAACAAATGTAGCCCAAATATCAGCCAGATGTAGCCCAACTATAGCCCAGTGACAGAATGACCAATCAGCTTCGCAAACCTCCGTTACGCGAAGCGGAGCGCTGTTACAGATATATATCTTTTTTTGAACGTTAATTTCTCAAAATCCACTGGAGCACATATATTGAGACCTAGCAAAGGCACATCGGGCTACCAGTCCCTAATATTTTGCCAAGTTTCGTGCAAATCCATTCAGCCGTTCAATTATTATTATTATTTTTTTTTTTTGCCCCGCGGGGCCCTTTTAAAACCTCCACATCAAACCTAGGGGGTCAGCGAGGATCTACTATGCCCCCTTATAGTTATTTCCCCCTTTGTTTTGACCTCCTCTTGTCTCTCGATCCTACCGAGAGACAAGATGGCGGCCGCTACTTACTGTTTGGAATGTTGACAGACGCCGGAGAACCAATCAGCTTCGCTTCACAAAGCTCCGTTGCGCGAAAAGTCCGCGAACCAGTGCGCTGCCCGGTCCGCTGTTACAGATATATATCTTTTTTTAAACGTTAATTTCTCAAAATCCACTGGAGCACATATATTGAGACCTACAAAAGGCACATCGGGCTACCAGTCCCTACAATTTTGCCAAGTTTCGTGCAAATCCATTCAGCCGTTCGGGCTAAAAGTGAGGCCAACCGCCCTATGGAAAACTCAATGTTAAAAACACGTTTTGGGACCCCCCTTTTTTCTCGGCCCCCACTGGACGAACCCCCCCCAAATTTTCAAGGGCTGCTCAGAAACAAAATGTGCCATTTTCCTGAAAATGTCAGCCAATTCCGTCCACAAACGCCAAAGTTATTAGACATAGAATTTTCAAAAAACCCATAGAGAAAAAATCCTAACTATATATACCTACTGGCGACCGCCAGTAGGTAATGTATATATATATATGTATATTTGAGCAGCAACTGAACATGGAATAAACGTTTTGAACTGAGATTCACGGAGTCAGCGCCTTCTTTGAATGGAAAAGTTTGGTGTGGTAAAGAATATATATATATTACCTACTGGCGGTCGCCAGTAGGTATATATAGTTAGGATTTTTTCCCTATGGGTTTTTTGAAAATTCTATGTCTAATAACTTTGGCGTTTGTGGACGGAATTGGCTGAAATTTTCAGCAAAATGGAACATTTTGTTTCTGAGCAGCCACTGGAAATTTGGGGGGAGTTGGTCCAGGGGGGGCCGAGAAAAAAGGGGGGTCCCAAAACGTGTTTTTAACATTGAGTTTTCCATAGGGCGGTTAGCCTCATTTTTAGCCCGAACGGCTGAATGGATTTGCACGAAACTTGGCAAAATTGTAGGGACTGGTAGCCCGATGTGCCTTTTGTAGGTCTCAATATATGTGCTGCAGTGGATTTTGAGAAAATAACGTTCAAAAAAAGATATATATCTGTAAGCGCGGACCAGGCAGCGCCCCGGTACGCGTACTTGACGCGTAACGGAACTTCGCGTAGCGAAGTTGATTGGCTCTCCGGTGTCTGTCAACATTCTAAACAGTCCGGAGCGGCCGCCATCTTGTCTCTCGGTAGGATCGAGAGACAAGAGGAGGCAAAAGCGAAGGGGCAAATGACCATAAGGGGGCATAGTAGATACTCCCTGACCCCCTAGGTTTGATATGGAGGCTTTAAAGGGGCCCCGCTAAGCAAAAAAAAAAAAATTTTTTTTTGTTTTTTTTCGTGGTTAGCGCCCGGTACGCGAACCGGGAAGCGTACTGGGGAGCGTATCACAATAAAAAATGAATGATAGACTTTTCAAATGCTGTATGTTAATTGATTGTTGGTTTTGTTGATTATTTTTTTTTTTTTTAAACTTTTTTTATTGTGTTTCATAATTTATTAAACTTTCTAACATTTCATTGTCAGAAATTTCATAATCATGGAATATAGATTGTAGTCTCTGAGGTTGTAAAATGTCCTCATTTGCAAGGAGGTTATCTACTGCTTGCACACATTGCAGTAGTTCTTGGTCCCAAGTTTCATCCATAAATTCAATCTCATTTGGATCAATGATTTCTGTGTTGGACTCTGGAAGGACAATTTCAAATGAAATGTTTTGTTCACTTTCCATTTTTCCTGAAATTTGCATAAAAAAAATATATATTAGTAGAGGTAGGGCACTGTTGGGATTAATTTTAGATAGGCAGTTTTTAACAGAGAATTTATCTTTGGGCAGTGTATAGTATCAGAGTGGAAGTAGGAATATAAAAAAGTGTATCTAAATTTATAAGTACTACAGAGGGATAGTATATAACTAACAGAAAAAGTTTGCCATATTAACTTAAAGTGCACAATATACTTCAGTTTTAAAAATAACAACTTACCTTTAAAAAGAAGTTGAAGTTATTAATGAAAATTCTAATAGAAATGTACACCAGGAAGTAGTAGTCAAAATGGCTGTGTTTCCTTCTCTTCCTTTATATATATTCGGGTACATAACCAATCAAATGTCAGGTAAAAAAAGTAGAAAATGAAAGTAACATTTTAATTGGTTGTCAATTCCAACACTTCAGATGTGTTTTGTGAAGTAATTTACCTCACGGTATTTAGAGAGGTCTACAGGCTAAATGGCTAAATGGAATTCCAATCAAATTTGTGAAAATGGTAGGGATTGGTATGTAGTATGAGCTAATCTATATTTGGTGAAATTGTCTCAAGTGGCTTTTGTGTGAACTACTTTCCCACCTTTTTTGATGGTGCGCTCCCCAGGAAGCGACCCGGTACGCGAACCGGTGAGCGCCCTGGTACGCGAACCTTAAGCGTAACGGGAGTCCACCATTTTGTGTTTCGGTCGAATTATGATACAAGATGGAGGGCAAATAATGTTCAGAATAGGTAGAAGGGGGCACGGTAGACTTATCTTGACCCCCTAGGTTTTGTGAGGGTGGCTGATGAGGCCCATATGTGCGAAAAAATAACATTTTTTTTAAAAATTTCGCGAGGTTAGCTCCCGGTACGCGTACCGGGTAGCGCCCCAGGGAGTGTACTTTGTTGAAAATTAGTGAAAAAAGTTAGAGTAAAATAATAATTGTGAGTGATTAGATGTAGGGTAGCTCTGAGAAGAGCTTTTGGGTTTATGGTACATTTAGGTACTTATAAGTAGGTACCAATGCACATTCTTAAATTCAGAGTGAAAATTCTGTTGCCCTCATCTGAGAAGTGAACTCCATCTCCTCTGTAGATATCTTGCATGTAGTAACGCAAGTTATTGTTGTACAGGGAGCCCATTCCATGGTCTCTCATGTAAGCTGAAACAGATTTGTTTACATGCTTCCTCGACTTCTCAATTTGTGGACAAAATTGGTTTGACCACCTCCATTTCTGTCTTTGGCATATATTTGAATATACCAAGGCAGTCTGAGGAAAAAGTGCCATTAATTGCTCAAAGGTGTCCTTTAAAAGCATTTCCAGACCTACACCAGTCAAAGTGCCCAAGTCATTACCTCCACAGTGCACAATTAACAGGTCAGGTTTTGGCAAATGCATAAAGGTTTTCACCAATGGTATCAATTGGTGACATTTTAATCCTCTGTGGCCAAACCACTTAATTTCCACATCTTGTAAATTGAGGTTAGGTAAATTCCTGCTTTCAACGTACCTTTGAGCCCAGTGAATATAACTATGACCAACAATCCAGACAGAAAACATGGTGAGAGAAGGTTCTCCTGCAGTCAGATGAAGTGTGGCAATGAAATGGTAGTTGAAAAAATGTGAGTTTGAAATGAAAAAAACTGTGGAGTTTCTGTGTTCATGAAGTAGTAACAGTGATTGGTGGATTTTGATTGATGAAAACAGAAAGTTAGGGTGTACAGATGTGTTGTTTGAAAGATGTATTTTGAGTGGTCAATAAAAAATCATTAAATGAAAGAAAGCACTGGATATGCTGGTGCACTGAGAGTTCAGAGTTCAATTGCAACATTGTTGTGTGAATTTGCAAACACCAGAGTTTCTCCAAGAGCTGGTTGCTTTGGAAAATAGGCAGAAAGGGCAGAGGGGGAAGGGTTTTCATTTGAAAAAAAGTGAGGGAAGAGTTTTGATTGGGTGACATGAGAAATATGTGTGAAGAATTACACCATTTCTGTGCTTTTGATAGCTGCAGACTCTGGAGTGCATACCTTTTGCTCTGCTGAAGACAAATTGGTGTGTTTCTTAGACCGTTTTCAAACTCAAAGTATTTGCTAAGGTGAGAAAATATTTCTTTACTTTAGATAGAGAATAGTGTGCTTTAAGGAGAAAATTATGATTTATGTGGCGCAATTTGCTTGTAAATATGCTCTCACATGTGCATGGAAAATTTTGATTTTGAATGTTTTTGTTATATAGCCATGTTAAAAGTGACGCAACCATGCTGGAAAGCCAATCAAAAAATGATTTCATGTGTTTTAATGACATTTTAAGTCATTTTCTGATGTGCAGTGTTTAGAAATTATGATTTGAAAATCGTTTTTGTGGAAAAGGAATTGTTTTTAAATTCATGACAAGGATATAATGGTGTATGGTTCTTTATAAGGCAATTGACTGTCCTTGATGTTATTTTTCTCATTTTAGTGTAAGACCTTTCTCTGTGGCGCAAATTGCTTGTAAATATGCTCTTACATGTGCATGAAAATTTTAATTATCAATGTTTGTGTTACATAGCCATGATAAAAGTGAACCAACCATGCAGGAAAGCCAATAAAAAAACGCTTTCATGTGTTTCATTGACATTTTAAGTCATTTTCTCATGTGCAGTTTTTTGAAATTATGATTTGAAAATCGTTTTTGGGAAAAAGGAATTGTTTTTAAATTCATGAGAAGGACATAATGGTGTATGGTTCTTTATAAGGCAATTGACTGTCCCTGATGTTATTTTTCCCATTTTAATGTCAGACCTTTCTTTGTGGCGCAAATTGCTTGTAAATATGCTCCCACCTGTACATTGAAAATTTTGATTTTGAATGTTTATGTTACATAGCCATGTTAAAAGTGACCCTACCATGCAGGAAAGCCAATCAAAAAACGCTTTTATGTGTCTTAAGGACAATTTAAGTAATTTTCCCATGTGTAGTGTTTTGAAGTTATGATTTGAAAATCGTTTTTGAGGTAAAGGAATGTTGTTAAAATTTATGTTCGCCATATGCCCCCAAATTTCTTTTTCAGGGTTGCAGCAGGGTGTTCTTGAGACACCCCTGCACTTTTGGAATAAATTCCTAATTTGTGATGAGCAAATTGTTAATCGCAAATTGCACCTTCATTTATATGAGCCTCCTAGCCCATGGAAATGAATGGGTAATTTGCAATTAGCAATTTTCTCAAACAAATTTGGAATGGTAAAGAATCGCTATTTATTCCTTAAAATTCGCTTTTTTGGAAATGCAAAATAGTTATATGATACATATGGCGGTTGATGTCTAACAAGATAAGAAGCTTACGGATACATTTATGATGACTGGTGCAATGAAGTAGAAATCACTTACTTCATTGGTAGGCCTTTACAATAAATTATCTCCTCTGTATTCTTCATCAAGCATAACTTTAATCTGCAATCCTGAGTAGGCCTCACCTTAAACAAACCTCTGGATAGGCCACATCTTATTGTCATCCTGATTTAATCATTTATAATGCTAGGGACAGATTTATGATAGGTGTATACCTCTTTTGTGCCACTTAGAAAACATTGTCCATGGGGAAATGACTTAAAATGTCATTAAGACACATGAATGTTTTTTTTTAAAACGTTTGCAATTTTTTTGGGTCACTTTCAACATGGCTATGTGTCTGAAACAGTCAAAATCTAAATTTGCAATGCACTGGTGGGAGCATATTTACAAGGAATGTGCTTCATGGGGAAAGGTCTTATAATGTAATATGGGAAAAATGACATTAGAGATACTGAAATGCCTTATAGAGAAGCATACACCATTATGTCCTTGTCATAAATTTGCAAACCATTACTTTTCCCCAAAAACGATTTTCAAATTATATTTAGAAAACAGTGCACATGTGGAAATTACTTAAAATGTCAATAATTCAAAATTTGTGATTCCTTAAATGCAATGTATCAAAAAAAAATATGTAAAAAATGATATTAAGGATTTGGAAACTACCACCAACTTCTAGTTTGTGGTAATTTGCGAATTCTTTTCAAAAAGCATTTTTTTTTTTTAAAAAAAAAGGTCCCATATGACGCCCATACATGCCATTAGGGCATGTAGGTGTGCCATGTGCTCCCAAATTTCTTTTTCAGGGGTGCAGCAGGGTGTTCTTGAGATACCCCTGCACGCTTGAAAAAAATCCTATTTTGTGATGAGCTAATTGCTAATCACAACTTGCAACATTAATTCCTATGAGCCTCCTAGCCTATGGAAATGAATGGGTAATTTGCAATTAGCAATTTGCTCATTGCAAATTAGGAATAGTAAAGAATCGCTATTTATTCCTTAAAATTTGCTATTTATAATATGTAAAATATTTTGATGATACATATGGCAGTTCATCTGTAACAAGATAAGAAGCTTAGGGATAGATTTATGATGAGTGGCGCATCCCCAGGGATGTGACAGTCATCCTGCGCCACTGTTCCGCCACCCATGGTGTGCTGCATTTACAATGCGGCGCAGCATGGGGCAAAAAAGGCACAGATGCGTGACGCATCTGTGCCGTAAAGGTGGCGCATTGCTGGAGTTGTATCGTAAGTGCGATGCAGCTCCAGCAAGGATCAGGGGTGCCCCATCTATACAATGCTGCGTCAAGACCTATGCCAGCTTCAAGCAGGCGCAGGGTTTTGAAGCAGCTTTCTCCTATCTGATTGTAAATGCGGCACACCATGGGTGGTAAAGCAGTGGTGCACATTAACTGGTGCATGCCTGGGGATGTGCCATTTAATATAAATCTGCACTTTAACATTTGAGTATGTGCAGGGGACACAGAGTCGTTGAGGCTTATCCAAGGTTAAGAACAGATGAGTCCTGTTCAGTGAAAAATTAGACATAGGCTTCACCTGCTCAGCATCGCTGGACATGGCTAAATAATAGCTGCAAAATGTTACTCCTGTTAAATAATTTTACTATTATAATCTGTGAGATTTGTCTCTTACTCTGCAACATCTCATTGTTGTTGTCTTTCTTTAAAGATAAAGACAACCTCAACATGAGCGACAATCTGCAATCAGTTGATTTTGACCTCATCATTGAACTTGTAATTGAAACATCAGTGGATGTTGATCCATTGGATGATTTAAATCCTGAGGATGAAGAAGAGCGTGATGAGGATGCAGATTTGTCCGAATTATATGATATAGGATGGGAAGCTGACCTGCTTGAGCCTTTGGAATTATAAACATTTATTTTTAAATTTTATAATCAATAAAAAGTAAAAAGGTAAACCGTTTAATTTAAAAATAAAGACACCTTCAAAAACAGGTTATGTGTAGTGTCTTCAATAAAATATTAAAATATGCTCATAAAATTAGATCAGATTCACATATAAAATAGCATAGGTAACATAAATATAAATCTCATTTCTTTTCTGCTATTTCTGTATTGTAAATTTGCAAGGACTAAAAAATATTCTATTTAAAATGTCAAGTAGTGTGTTAAGTTTTTGATCACTATTACTGATTTACTGTTTGATAATAATGTTTAATAACATTTTTATTATATTTTTCCTCAGATTCAACTATGCCTACAAAAATAAGAGAGATGAAGGCTGCAAAACGTCAAAGACAGCAGGAGAAAAAAAAAATGCAGCAGTCCTCTAACAAAAAGATTTCTCAAGCCATGAAGAAAGCACCGGGTAAGAGCTCTAAATATTTCATAAGAAATATTTCTAATAAAAAAAATATTAGTACAGAAAATGTTTCAATCCATAAAATGACAAGTAAATCAAATGGAAAGAAAAGGACAAATGAAAATGTTACTGCTAGAGCAAGAGATAAATCTGTGCATGATAGTAGAAGGAAACAACAGTTTACGGAGATTCGTAAACGAATGTTCCGTAACAGGATAATTGGCAATTTGTTAAAAAATATTAAGAAAGGTCAACAGAAATTAGTTTTTTATAGGAGAAAAAAAAAAGTTGAGAAAGTTATTGATCAGGCTTTTGAAATTAAACGTAAGTTATTTATTTTGATAATCAATAGAATTAGGAAGCTAAACAAGGCAATTTTTGATTTCAAAAGAAATAGTAGATGGAAGAGAATAGTTAATCGTAGTAATTTTTGTGAAGTTTTTTCTGGAGAATGGATACATAGTTCAAGCTGTGAGGCATTTTTTAATGAAGAGAGTTATTTCCAGGATAATGATTTGGTGCATGCAGTTGACATCAGTGGTCGTGCTTATGAAGTGAAAGATGGTTGTCCAGTTGAAAAAGAAAAACTTGTGACAACAGAGGCAGAAGAGTTGTTAGGTAATGAGGTTTTAGGAAGACGTGCTAAGGGTCCTGTGTACACCTGGAAGTGTAGTAGTATTTGCAGTGTGCGACAGGATTCCATCAATTTGCTTTGTGATTTTGTACGGACATTTAACAAGAAAAGTTTGAAGCAGAAAATAAGGTTGTTGCAAGAATTAGATCCTTGCAGAGTGAGAGAAGTGACAGGTTTGCATGGTCATTCACTGGCTTGTCTTTCCAGGAGAGTATGCCAGAGTGTTTTTCATCATTTCAGGATGCTAGCAGTGCATCATAACAAAGTGAGGAAGTTAGTTAGACTGTTGTATTATGCTAAGAGTCCAGCAATTATGCTGAAACAATTATGCGCTGCTCTTTTGCATGGTTCTGAAATAGATGTGAAGAATATATGTGAAGAAATTGAGTTTTGTTACTTTGGAAGTAAAGAGGAGAATGTTGAAATTGAGCAAGAAGTAGAGGGTCATTTGGAAGATAGTGTACAGGTTTCCAGTACAGATAATTTCCAGAGGGAAATTGCGACGTTTGACATGAAATCAAGTGAGAGGCCTAATTTCACTTGTGTGTGTTGTAGACGCACTTATTATAAGAATCAGACTAAGTTAGTGGATTTATATGCAAAAAGTGAAAGGGAAAATAATAGTGAATGGAAGGATTTTGCAACATACTTGATGGTAGAAAATTGTTTTGATTTGGGATTGGATCAACGTGTGTGTACTTATTGTTGTAACAAATTAAAACAAAACCAGATGCCTGCTAGAGCAGTTCATAATAATCTGGAATTGGTTGAGATTCCTTCTGAATTGAAGGACTTAAATACTTATGAATCTATTTTGATTCAAAGTATCCATCCCTTTCAGGCTATTGTAAGAATGGAGCCAAAGACAGGGAAATTGCCTCCATCAGATTTACAGAGAGGATTAAAGGGAAGAGTTGTTTATTTGCCTCTAGATTTCAAGAAAAACATTAACACAATTGGAGTAGAAAAAGTGGAAGAGGAACCTCTGGTTATCTTAGTTAATGGGGTTCCGACAAAGAATAAGAAAATATGGCAAGATTTAGTAGATGTTAGGAAAGTTAAAAAGGCAACATTGTATTTGAAAAAAAATAATAAATACTATAAGAATGTATATGTTGCAGAAGAGGAAGTAAGTGAGGAAGAGGATAGCGATTTGTGTGCTGGTCAAATTGAGAAAGTAGAACCCTCTACTAGTGAGGAAATATATGAACATTATAGTGTTCATCCTTTGCATTCAAAGGAAGTCATGGGGAATGCTATTGAGTTGTTTCAAATGAAACAAGCCAAAGGGAGTCCCATTAGTGTTTGGGAGGAAAGTTTGGAAGCTCGGTGTTTCCCACAGCTTTTTCCAACAGGTCAGGGAGGAAGATATGATGAGCGACCTCATCAAATTCCTGCTTCTGAATACCGGACTTTGCGATTGTATGCAGGAGATGCTAGGTTTCGACAATGCATTCCTTATTTGTTTCATCTCCTGTTTGAAAGCGATCTGTCTGGACTGTCATATGCAGTGAACCACATCTTGAAAAGTGGTATACACATGCAAAACATCTCGGCAAGTGATTTTATGGATAAAGTGAATGTCCAAGATAGTATTTTGGATTCTCACCTGATTAATCTCATGGCGTGTCAGCGTGGTACTAATGAGTACTGGTACCGTCGTCATGGTGATTTAAAATGTATGCTGAGGAACTTAGGTACTCCCACATGGTTCCTCACTCTGAGCTGTGCCGAGTATGGCTGGGAAGACTTACTTGAATTTCTACGAGAGGCAAATGCTAACGTAGAAAACATCGAATTCAAGACACCCGGAGAACTGTGCTCTTTGGATCCAGTCAATGTATGTAGGTACTTCAATCATAGATTTGAAGCTATGATGTCTTTCATCATGAATAAGAAGAATCCACCTCTTGGAGAGGTGTTGGATTTCTTCTGGAGAAAGGAGTACCAAGCAAGAGGTGCTCCTCATACACATATGTTGCTGTGGATCAAGGATGCACCTAAATTTGGAACGGATCCAGAAGACTCAGTGATGAGTTTCATACAACAGTATTCTACGTGTGCTGTTCCAAACGCAAAGGAGAAGAAAAGCCTAAGAGAAAAAGTTCTGCGTTTCCAAAGCCATCGATGTGGAAAGTACTGCCGTCGTAAATTCCGAAAGAAAGACAAGTTCTACACCAAATGTCGTTTCGGCTTTCCACGACCGGTGATTTCTAAAGGAAGAGTAAACAGTTTGATGTCTTCGCTGCGACACAATGTGATGAAGAAATCACCTAAAAACACTTACAATTTGAAGAGGAACGAAGAGTCCAAGTACATCAACGACTACAACCCGGTGATTTTGTCCATGTGGAATGCTAACATGGATATACAGTTTGTGGCTGATAACTGTATGGCTGTGGCTCGGTATGTAACGTCTTACATCACCAAAAAAGAGAAGACAGAATTGAAGGATATGTGGGAGGACATTTCCCATGAAAAGAGCCTCAGCAAGAAGTTGTACAGTTTCAGTCTGAAGATGTTGTCGCATCGAGAAATCGGAGCGTACGAATGTTCTGACCGGTTGTCTTCAGCAAGTCTCTATGCCAAGTCCAGGAGTATCGTTTGGGCGAGTCTTGGTCTTGCTGCAACGCGTAATCGAGTTCTCAAACCTGTGCGGGAAATTGAGTATTTGGCGGAAAAGGAGCCAAACAGTACCGACATTTTGAAGACAAACATGTTGGATACATATTATCCAAATCGAAGCAGTCACCTAGAGAATGTTTGTCTGTATGAGGTTCTGCAAAATTACATGTTCAAGAGGAACATCAAAGAAGATACTGAGAAAGGAGTGTATGCTGTAATAGGAAGTGAGGGATGTCTGGTCAAGCAAAGAAAATGCCACTTGATAAACCATCGAAAATTGAGTGGCGAATCTCCTGAAAAAAAGGAGTTTTTCTATTTAGCACTTTTGCAACTTTTCAAGCCTTGGCGTGCAGAAGAGGAACTGCTTGGAGATTTCCTCTGTTATGAAGACTCTTTCAATGCCGCCAAGGAGACCATAGAATGTCCTGCTTTTCCCAAATATGTAGAAATGTTGAATGCGGAAATTGAGCAGGAAGCAACGATTGCAGCCGAGATTGCCAGAGACAGTTCTCAGGACAGTCAGAGTTCTGCTTCATTGAGTCAGGATCCACTAGGAGGACCTCTTATTGAAAATGAAGCTGCCACTGCTATGAATGAGGTGGAAAGAGCCATGGCACATGCTCAAGAGGATGCGGTTAACTTAGAAGAGTTGGAAAGGCAACTCAACGTTGAGCAGAGGAAAATATATGACGAAGTTACCATGCAAATTGATCATGGATTAAGTCATGATAAGAAAGAGTGCTCATGTACGTCGTTGAAGCCTGTCCGACTGTACGTGAGTGGAGAAGCGGGAACTGGAAAAAGTTTCCTCATTAAAGCAATTTCATGCTATTTGCAGGAAAGGACAGAGTCATCGCTGTCTTGTGTTGTCACTGCTCCAACTGGACTGGCAGCACATAATATTAAAGGGATTACTTTACATCGTTTACTGATGCTGCCAGTGGAGCATGACAACAAATTAGAATATCACAAGCTATCTGGAGATGCTTGTTTTGAAGTTTCAAGAATCTTGAGGAAAATGAAACTTCTTATCATTGACGAAGTAAGCATGGTTTCCAATGTCATGCTTGCCTTTGTGCATTTGAGGATGCAAGAAGTTCTCAAAACAGAGTATGATGTGTTATTTGGTGGCAAACACATCATTGTTTTCGGAGATCTTCTGCAGCTGACACCAGTGAAAGGGCAACCTGTGTTCAAAATGCTCACGCATGAAGATACCAGGAAGTGCCTAGGCAGCATTGGCAACGTCAATATATGGTTAAACTTCAATTATGCTGAACTGCATGAAAATATGCGTCAGGCAAAGGATGAAGTTTACAAGACTATTCTACAAGATGTTAGAATTGGAAAAGTGACCGAGCATGGGAAAGAAGCTTTACATGCACGATTACTGTCAAATTTATATCCAGAACAAGATGTTGTGCCTGAGAATATTTTTCAGAAAATTACTGATAAGAAATCTGGAATATGTTTGATGCCAACTCTTGCAGAATGTGCCAAATTTAACAACAAAATGTTGCATTTAGAAAAGCAAGAGATTGTGAAAGTGGAAGCTATTGATAGAGTAGAGCATATGGGATCAACAATTATTTTGTCTGAGAATCTGAAAACAAAATTGGATTCATTAGAGAAGAGTATATCTAAAACTGCAGGTTTTGAAAAGACTCTGAATGTGTGCTTGAACTGCCGTATAATTTTAAGAAGGAATTTACATGTTGAAAGAGGTCTGGTAAATGGATCAATGGGTAATGTTGTTGATTTTGTGAAATACAGAAATAGAGATGGAATAGAATTTTTAAAAATTAAATTTGATGGCATTGAGGAAGTACAGCTAATTGCTCGTTGTTCTGCTAGATTTTTGCTTGTAAAAGACTTATATGTTCGCCGTAAGCAGTTCCCTGTTTGCTTGGCATATGCGGTGACAATTCATAAATCGCAAGGTTTAAGTGTAGACACTGCATTGGTGAATATTGGCAGTTCTGTGTTCAAGGAGGGTATGGCATATGTGGCATTGTCACGAGTTAGAACTTTATCGGGATTGTACTTGATTGAGTGTGATGTCAGAAACATTTGTGCAGATCTAGATTGTGTTAAGGAATACAATAGGTTAAGAAGAGAGTATGCGCCACATTTGCCTCAGTTTCCTTTGTTTGAGAAACGTCTGGTAGGCCGGAAACGAAGAAATGAGAACAATACTGGGGAGGTTATAGCAAAAAGACAAAAAGTGAATGAACCTAAAATTACAAGCAGAAACAAAGAGGATTCTGTTGAAGATGTTGTTGGTTTTCAGTTTGAAAACAGTTCTGGTGTCAACTGCTATGCTAATGTAGTAATTAATGTTTTGTTTTCTCTAAAAAATGTAAAAGAAGAGATTGTGGTCAATTCTGATCAAAGATTTTGCAGTTTGTTGAATTCTGTGTTAGAGAAATGTAGCACAGATAGAACAAAAATAGAAAGTGTGTCTGAAATTCGAAATCTGTTAGACAGATGTTCAGGGCAAACACAATTCTCTCAAAATATTCAGCAAGATTGTCAGGAGTTTTTAATGTATATGCTTGATGTATTACATGCTGAAGGTGTAGATGTAGATCAGCTGTTTGGGCTTTCTTATCAATGGCAGCATGACTGCGAGAACTGTATGGTATCAAGTACTACTAGTGTAGACTCAGAAAGATTTATATATTTAACTTTGCCAGACAGTAAATCAGTCTCCTTTAATAAGCTAGTAAAAGCTGCTAATCACAACATGGAGTGTAGCCAATGTAAATCTGAAATGATGTCCACATTATTTATACGAACATATGGCCAGTACGTCATTTTAATGTTCCAACGATGTAGGCCTGATGGAACAAAATTGACAACTTTAATAAAAAAATTTGTAGCTTCGCAGTTGTCAATATCAGGAAGGACTTTTGTAACTACAGCAATTATATATCATGACGGCCCTTCAATATCATCAGGACATTACACAGCTTATTTAAAGTCTAGAAATGGCTGGTCATTCTGCAATGATTCTGTTTTAATTTTCAAAAAAAAATTGCCGTATGACCTTAAAAACTCTTACCTGGTGTTTTTAAAACCAAAATTTTAGGAAAATAATCTCGGGATATGATCTGTGGAATTTCAAGAAGTTCTAATGGCTCCTACACAATTTGGCCTTGAGGATAAGTGTAGTTCAGAGACATAACTTCTAATCATAGGATTGGACATCATGGAGATGTATGTGCACTTTAAATGAGTTCAGAAAAACTGTTTCTTTTCATAAGCTAATTGAAGCAGCCAATCAAAACATGGAGTAGAGGGAATGTAAGTCTGCAATGCTGTCTACTGTTTTACATTGCTTTGTGATTAAAAGTGATGTAGAGAATTAAATAATTGTAGTACTCATAGAGGTAGTGTAAGTCTGCTTCATATTAAGCAGTATCAGTGTCATAGGAAATGTAGAACATGACTGAGCAAGAAGGGGAAGATATTACTATTCCAGGATTGTGAAAATGATCTTCAACATTTTAATTCTGAAAGTTGCGGAAATGCCAAATGATGGGATTGGCTTACAAGAAATCCAAGAGTTATAAATATCTCTGACTAGATTTGGCCTTGTGGAAAATAGTGGTAGAGAGCAAGAAGTCATTTATTGCATGTAACGTGTTTTTAAAAACGATGGAGGTTTTCTTTCAGAAAGTGGCGGGCTGAAAGTAATAACAGCACAAAAGAGTGTAAGCTGTTCATAGGACATCCTTGGACGTCATGGAAAGTAAGTTAACTTTAAGGAGTTCTGAATTTTATTTTCTGATGTTGTATGGGTTTTTTAAACACAATCATTTTGATTGTGTTTTTTTTTCCCCGCTGTTACATGATGAATACCTTCAAGTCACTGTTTTTAGTGAATTTTGATACATTCTGAGAACAGCAAAAATAAACCATTTAACATGTATAATTAATTCTGTACTGTTTGCATTTATGATGTATATGTAGAACTGTGTAGGAGGCATGGAGAAGGTGAGTTTTCTGTAAGTGTTAAATTTATTGTATGCAGTGCTGCACTTCTACGTATTCTTTCATATGCTGGACTACATCTGCACAATGAGATACCTAAGCAAAGGAAACACAAGTGATGTGATTGTGAAATGAGCAAAATAAATTGCACATATTTCAATTACATCACCTGAGTTTCCTATCATTACGAATCACATTGTGCAGATCAAGTTTAGGTCTGTCCAGGGAAACATAGGAGGTTTCTACTTTGTTGAAGAGTGCAGTGGACATGACTCACTTCATTAGTAGACTTTCACAGATATTATCTCCTCTGTACACTTCAACAAGTGTAAATCTCATCTTGAACTCTGAGTAGGCCTCACCTCAAACAAATCTCTGGATAGGAGACATGTTATTGGCATACTGAAGCGACACTTTTCTGAAACAAGAAAAATGCAAAAGATGCACCATGTTTTAAGATAGGCCTCACTTCATCTGCATCAAGATACTGTTAGTTTAAAATGTATATCTTTAGGATTGTGTAGAGGACCTGGAGAAGCAGAAGCTTCTGTCAGTGTCAAAGTTGTTGAAAAACTATTTGTCTTTCAATATTTTCCCTTGTCTTTTGTAATTTTTAAATACATATTTTAATTTTTTTCAAATGTTGGTTCTCTCTTTCACAGATTGAAAGTATAGAAATAAAATGTGATTAATTTAACGGCAATTACAAGGTAAATAGTTGTACTCTTTTCGTTACATTTCTATCACATTCACCTACTATTAGATCCACTGCTTCACTTCTTTAATCCTCAGTTTCCTGCCTTTGCTACTTTCCTCATTCCTTTCTCTATTACCTATTTACTCAACTCCTTCCACTCTTTTTCTCAGTCCCTCTGTTCTCATAGTTCCTCAGTCTTGTTCACTCACTCCATCTCTATTACTCTTAGTGTCTGTGAATTACTTTCCCAACTTTTTTTTTTTTGGACCGCTTCCTGGGAAGTTGCCCGGTTCGCAAACCAGCAGCGTTATGGCAGTCCACCATTTTGTGTTTCGTTCGAATCAAGATACAAGATGGAGGGCAAATAATGTTCAGAATGGGTAGAAGGGGGCACGGTAGATGTATCTTGACCCCCTTGGTTTTCTGAGGGTGGCTGAGGAGGACCATATTTCTTCACTCTTGTTCACTCTCTCTGTTTCTATTAATGTCACTGTTTATGACTGATCAAAAAAATGTTTTTTAAAAAAGAACAGTAACTATAAGGGAAGGAAATAGACAGTTATGTTAAAAGAAAGACAGCTATAGGGAGTAAACTAACGATACTGTTACCTACAATCCACTGCTGTTGATGTTACTGACCATGTCATGAATGATGTAATATGTGACATCATCAACAGTGGATTGTAGGTAACAGTATCCTTAGTTTACTCCCTAGAGCTGTCTTTCTTTTAACATAACTGTGTATTTCCTTCCCTTATAGTTACTGTTCTTTTTTAAAAAATATTTTTTTGGTTAGCTTCCGGTACGCGTACCGGGTAGCGCTCCGGGAGCGAACTAAGAGAAATAGAGGTTGGCAGAGTTCCAAATATTCTACCAATTTTTTTATAATGGGGAGTTAGTTCTGAAAAGAACTTTTTTTTTTATGTTTTTGTTGTTTTATATTTTTTTTAGTATTTTTTGAACATTTTTTTACTTTTTTTGTATTTTCTGAACGTTTTTAAAAAATTTTTGGTTTTTTTGGGGGGGGGGGGAAACAAAAACGATCCATTATAAAGGGCTCAACAGGAGCAAAAAAAAAAAAAGAATTTATTTTTTGGTGCGTCTTGTGCAAACATTAATATGATTTTGAATTGCTCGCAAAATCAAAGTGATGCTACTTTCTCTGTAGCAGATGAAAGCGCCACATTCCACGCACACTTGTTTTACGTGCCCAAACAACATTTGGATGTTTGCAATCACCTCCCTCGCCTCTGGTCCCGACACCTCTGGAACCACCGATCTTCTTGCCATTTGTAGGGGATTTTGTTGTTGGTCACGTAGCTGGGCAGCACTATAATTATTTGGGTGCCACCTACTCATATGCCGATGCATAGTATGATTGCCATAACTATATTTTTTATCAGTGCCCCTTGACAATCTATCACCGCATATGCGGCAAAACACGTAACGAGCATTCACTTTCTTTTGCCCCTCAGGAATTCTGTAGAATTGCCAGATATAATTCTCCTGTCGATTGTACCTCCTGGGCTCCTCTGGCAAAAACTCATGCTCTTCCTCCTCTTCCTCCTCTTCCTGTTCTTCCTCTTCTTGCAGAATTACTTCTGCAGGTGGTCCTCTCTTTCTTGGATTTGGTGGAGGTGGTGGGCTAGCACCAGCTGAAGCTACTAATGAAGCCATCACAAAGTATCAATAAAGGGTCTTTCTCTCACCAAGATGAAAGTCAGAGTGATGAAAGAAGGAGGGTTTTTCATCATTTGGGAAAAACAAAAGTTCTAAACCAATGAAAAGTGTCCATTTTAGATCACATGACCTTGTATTACATCATTAGGAAACCAAAAGTGAAATGAACCAATGAAAAGTGTTATTACCGAGTCACATGACCTGCTATGTTTACATTACGCGGTCGGCGCCGCGCCGCGGATCGCTTCCGGTTCGCGTACCGGTGCGCTTCCGGGTACGCTAACGTAGCACGTAATATGACGTATTACGCGAGAACGCGAAACGTCATGCTGACGCGAAGCGTCGCGATGTTGTTTTGTAACGCGAGAGGTGCGCAAAAGGAACGTTTACCAGTTCGCGTACCGGGTCGCGCCTCCGGATTGAGCTAACGGGAAGCTAACCGGTACGCGTACTGGGAGCGAAACAAAAAAAAATACAAAAAAAATTGTATAAAAAACATGTAAAAAATATTTTTCTTTTTAAAGAATAATACATTGTAAAGGTTTTGATATTAGCTATTAAAAAACCAATGAAATTCACTGAAAAAACCATAGGTTATAGACCATATATAGTTAGGAATTAGCATTTACAAAACCTTAAAAATTCACTGAAAAAACCATAGGTTATAGACCATATATAGTTAGGGATTAGCATTTAAAAAACCTTATTTTACTCACACAAAACCATTGAAATTCCATATATAGTTAGTTGTACTAACTATATATCACGCACCCGCAATCCACTGCTGATGATGTCACATATTACATCATTCATGACATGGTCAGTGACATCACTGATGACATCACTGATGACATCTCAAATGACATCACTGATGACATCACTGATGACATCTCAAATGACATCACTGATGACATCACTGATGACATCTCAAATGACATTACTGATGACATCACTGTTGTGATAATACGATGAACCTCTTCAGACTCTAATATAACCTTAGATACACTCAGTGTAAACACAGACTCACAGATTGTCACTCATCCATGAAGTTACACACACACCTAGACAGTCATGCAAACAATCAATCACACCTCCATTTCCTTAACTATACAGTTAAACACACCTTACTTACTTATTCAAACAAATACTAAAACATATTTACTCACTTATACAATCCTGGATACAAGTTCACAATGATCCATACAGCCACTCACACATTCACTGGCTCTTATGCACAGTTATTTATATATGTCAACTCTCACATGTACTGTATTTTACATATGTACTTAATTTGACATGTAGCACTGAGATATCTATTCACTCACCAATACAGTCATGCACACAGTCAACCGCCCATACAGCTGTTTCCAACATGCACTTTTGAACCCATACATCTATGCACAGAGTCATACACTTCCCAGCCACTCACACACACACTCAGTCTCCCATACAAATGCTTGGGCAACCAATCAATAACCTATATAGTTACTCATATAGCTACTGATCAACACATGCAGCAGTTTACAGAACAACAGACATAATGATGCACAAATTAAGACAGTTTAGTCACTAACCCATGCACTCAGTGAGACACATTTAATCACTCACTCATACAGTCAGTCACGCACCTACTAAATCCTTCATCCAGACACTTCTACATCTACTCATTCTTCAATATGTAAAACATATTTAAACTTTACAGAAACACACAGTCACTGGATGATGTCATCAGTGATGTCATCAGTGATGTCATTTGAGATGTCATCAGTGATGTCATCAGTGATGTCATTTGAGATGTCATCAGTGATGTCATCAGTGATGTCACTGACCATGTCATGAATGATGTAATATGTGACATCATCAGCAGTGGATTGCGGGTGCGTGATATATAGTTAGTACAACTAACTATATATGGAATTTCAATGGTTTTGTGTGAGTAAAATAAGGTTTTTTAAATGCTAATCCCTAACTATATATGGTCTATAACCTATGGTTTTTTCAGTGAATATATATATATATGTATGTATGTATGTATGTATGCGTGTTGCTGGATAAATAAACCCGCTTTGCTGCAATTTCCTGAGTGCGTCCTTATTGCTTTGTAAGCAACCTGTGGTTCTAATATATATATAGATATATACATATATATATATATCTATATATATATATATATATGATCTCTCCAAGGTTGTCCACCTTTTAGTAGCACACGAGCAGCAGCTTGATTTATGTGTAGGTGAGGACGGGAATCCACTTGCAGATGCCGCTCCATAATGGATCTGCCCGACGCGTTTCGAAGCTCCATATGCTTCTCTTCAGGGGCTTTAAAGCAAGCGGCGTGCGTGACCGCTAACCCACTTCTCCATTTTCCATATGACACACCCACCGCGGAGTATGCACCCCCCCGGTACCCTGAGGGTCACGAAAGTGAAGCAGCAGTCGTACTTGGAATCGAGGACGGGCCCACTTGTGGGGTCCATACAGGACTTGATTGTGTGCTTCCCGGACCTCACTTCCCAAAATGCACAGTCTCATTTGAGCCTCCCATCGGTGGGTGTGTTATATATAAAATGGGGAAGTGGGTCGGCGCACACCGCTTCCGTTAAAGCCCCTGAAGAGAAGCATATGGAGCTTCGAAATGCATCGGTCAGATCCCGTTCGGAGCGGCATCTACGAATGGATCCCCGTCCACACCTATACATAAACGAAGCTGCTGTTCGCGTGCTACTCAAAGGTGGACACCTTGGAGCATTGATATATATATATATATTACCTACTGGCGGTCGCCAGTAGGTATATATAGTTAGGATTTTTTCCCTATGGGATTTTTGAAAATTCTATGTCTAATAACTTTGGCGTTTGTGGACGGAATTGTCTGAAATTTAAAGGAAAATGAAACATTTTGTTTCTGAGCAGCCCCTGAACATTTGGGGGGGGGTTCCTCAAGGGGGGGCCGAGAAAAAAGGGGGGTCCCAAAACGTGTTTTTCCAATGTTAATTTCCATAGGGCGGTTGGCCTCACTTTTAGCCCGAACGGCTGAATGGATTTGCACGAAACTTGGAAAAATTGTAGGGACTGTTAGCCCGATGTGCCTTTGCTAGGTCTCAATATATGTGCTCCAGTGGATTTTGAGAAATTAACGCTCCAAAAAAGATATATATCTGTAAGCGCGCTCTGGGCAGCGCTCCGGTTCGCGTACTTTACGCGTAACGGAACTTCGCGAAGCGAAGCTGATTGGCTCTCCGGTGTCTGTCAACATTCTAAACAGTCCGGAGCGGCCGCCATCTTGTCTCTCGGTAGGATCGAGAGACAAGAGGAGGCCAAAACAAAGGGGGAAATGACCATAAGGGGGCATAGTAGCTCCTCCCTGACCCCCTAGGTTTGATGTGGAGGCTTTAAAAGGGCCCCGCAGGGCAAAAAAAAAAAAAAAATGTTTTGTTTTTTGCGTGGGGAGCGCCCGGTTCGCGAACCGGGAAGCGTACTGGGGAGCGTACTATGAGGAAAAAAGAATGATAGACTTTTAAAATATTGTATGTTTATTGATTGTTCGTTTTGTTGCTTTTTTTTGTTTTTTTTTATTTAAGTAGCAATATGTAGGTACCAATGCAGAGTCAAAAAATTAATATACACCGTCTCCTTTGTAGATATCTTGCATGTTGTTTCAGAAGTTATTGTGGAATATGGAATCCATATCATAGTCTGTCAGGAAAGCAGAAAGAACATGGAGGCAGGAGATGAAAAAGAGTTGTTAAATACACATTGGAGATAATATAGTTGGAGAAAGGAAGTAACTATGAGCAAAATTACTATGTAACATAAAAAAGTTGCACAATATACTATAAGTCTGACTTTACATTATAATCAATTAGGTACTAGTTTATGAATTACATATACAAATGATTAAAGTCTCGAACAATTTTTGATTATTAAATAATTTTATTTTTGTGATTCTTTTTCCAAATTTAACAGAACATTTAACAACAAATTGTCGGAAATGTCCTCATTTTCAATCAGCGAATCTACTGCATCTACACATTGAACTAATTCATGGTCCCGTGATTCATCCATGAAATCTGAGTCATCCTTGTCCTCAATAACTTTTTCTGTGTTGTTCTCCAGAACAATTTTGAAGGAAATAATCTGCTCTCCTTCCATTTTCTTGCTGTAATTTGCATAAAAAATAAATATATCAGTAGAGATAGGGCACTGTTGGGTTTAAGTTCAGACAGGTACTTGTGAGTTTATAACAGAGAAGTTATCTATGGGCACTGTATGGTTTCAGGCGTGAAGTAGTACTATTAAAAAGTGCCTGTGAAGAAGTCTAAGTAAATTCATAATTATAGCACAGAAACCTAAATCAATCCATAATTATAATAAACAAGCCTTTCTCAATGTCTAACTCTTACAGAGGGACAGTATATAACTATCTGAAAATGTTTTCCCAAATTAATTTAAAGTGCATAACATAGTTCTCCCTTCAAATTTATAAAATAACATCTTACCTTTTAAAAACAAGTTTAAGTTGTCAGTGAAAATGCACTTGCAATGTACTTCAGGAAGTAGTAGTCAAAATGGCTGTGTTTCTCTCTCTTTTTTTATATATATTCAGGTACATAACCAATCAAATGTCAGGTAAAAAAAGTAGAAAATGAAAGTAACATTTTAATTGGTTGTCAATTCCAACACTTCAGATGTGTTTTGTGAAGTAATTTACCTCAGGGTATTTAGAGAGGTCTACAGGCTAAATGGCTAAATGGAATTCCAACCAAATTTGTGAAAATGTTAGGGATTGGTATGTAGTATGAGCTAATCTATATTTCGTGAGAGTGTCTCCAGTCGTTTTTCTGTAAATTACTTTCCCACCTTTTTTGATGGTGCCCTTCCCGGGGAGCGCCCCGGTACGCGAACTGGCGAGCGCCCCGGTACGCGAACCTTAAGCGTTACGGGAGTCCACCATTTTGTGATTCGGTCGACTTAAGATACAAGATGGAGGGCAAATAATGTTCAGAATGGGTAGAAGGGGGCACGGTAGACTTATCTTGACCCCCTAGGTTTTCTGAGGGTGGCTGAGGAGGCTTATATGTGCGAAAAAAAACATTTTTTTAAAAAATTTCGCGAGGTTAGCTTCCGGTTCGCGTACCGGGTAGCGCCCCGGGGAGCGTGCTTTGTTGAAAATTAGTGAAAAAAGTTAGAGTAAAATAATAATTGAGAGTGATCAGATGTAGGGTAGCTCTGAGAAGAGCTTTTGGGTTTATGGTACATTTAGGTACTTATAAGTAGGTACCAATGCACAGTCTTAAATTCAGAATGAAAATTCTGTTGCCCTCATCTGAGAAATGAACTCCATCTCCTCTGTAGATATCTTGCATGTAGTAACGCAAGTTATTGTTGTACACGGAGCCCATTCCATGGTCTCTCATGTAAGCTGAAACAGATTTGTTTACATGCTTCCTCGACTTCTCAACTTGTGGACAAAATTGGTTTGACCACCTCCATTTCTGTCTTTGGCATATATTTGAATATACCAAGGCAGTCTGAGGAAAAAGTGCCATTAATTGCTCAAAGGTGTCCTTTAAAAGCATTTCCAGACCTACCCTAGTCAAAGTGCCCAAATCATTACCTCCACAGTGCACAATTAACAGGTCAGGTTTTGGCAAATGCATAAAGGTTTTCACCAATGGTATCAATTGGTGACATTTTAATCCTCTGTGGCCAAACCACTTAATTTCCACATCTTGTAAATTGAGGTTAGGTAAATTTCTGTTCTCAGCATACCTCTGAGCCCAATAGATGTAACTATGTCCAACAATCCAGACAGAAAACATGGTGAGAGAAGGTTCTCCTGCAGTCAGATGAAGTGTGGCAATGAAATGGCAGTTGAAAAAATAAGAGTTTAAAATGAAAAAAACTGTGGAGTTTCTGTGTTAATGAAGCAGTAACAGTGATTGGTGGATTTTGATTGCTGAAAACAGAAAGTTAGGGTGCATGGATGAGTTCTTTGAAAGATGTATTTTGAGTGGTCAAGAAAAAATCATTAAATGAAAGAATGCACTGGATATGCAGGTGCACTGAGAGTTCAGAGTTCAATTGAAACATTGTTGTGTGAACTTGCAAACACCAGAGGTCTTCCAAGAGGTGGTTTCTATGCAAAAAAAGCAGAGAGGGCAGAGGGGGGAAGGGTTTTGATTTGAAAAAAGTGAGGGACGAGTTTTGATTGGGTGACATGAGAGATATGTGTGAAGAATTACAGCATTTCTGTGCTTTTGATAGCTGCAGACTCTGGAGTGCATACCTTTTGCTCTGCTGAAGACAAATTGGTGTGTTTCTGAGACTGTTTTGAAACTCATAAAGTATTTGCTAAGGTGAGAAAAGATTTCTTTACTTTAGATAGAGAATAGTGTGCTTTAAGGAGAAAATTATGAAGAAAGTTGTGTTTTTCAAATGTTGCTTTGTCTCAAGTGTTTTACAAATAGAT
Source organism: Lissotriton helveticus (assembly GCF_964261635.1). Taxonomy (NCBI): domain Eukaryota; kingdom Metazoa; phylum Chordata; class Amphibia; order Caudata; family Salamandridae; genus Lissotriton; species Lissotriton helveticus. The sequence continues at coordinate 1,653,020,144 of NC_136068.1, forward strand.
TTTGTTTCTTTGAGAAATTGTAATTGGAGAAAATGTGAAGTATTAGTACTGACAGGGTTTTTTTGTGCATAGGAGCTGTGGAGTGTTTTCAAATTATGACTTGAAAATCGTTTTTGAGGAAAAGGAATGGTTTTAAAATTTATGACAAGGACATAATGGTGTATGCTTCTTTATAGGGCAATTGAGTGTCTCTGATGTTATTTTTCCCATTTTAATGTAAGACCTTTCCCTGTGGAGCAAATTGCTTGTAAATATGCTCCCACCTGTGCATGGCAAATTTAGATTTTGAATGTTTGCGTTACATAGCCATGTTAAAAGTGACCCAAACATGCTGCAAAGGCAATCAAAAAACGCTTTCATGTGTCTTAAGGACATTTTAAGTCATTTCCCCATGTGGAGTGTTTTCAAATTATGATTTGAAAATCGTTTTTGGGGAAAAGGAATGGTTTTAAAATTTATGACAAGGACATAATGGTGTATGCTTCTTTATAAGGCAATTGAGTGTCTCTGATGTTATTTTTCCCATTTTAATGTAAGACCTTTCCCTGTGGAGCAAATTGCTTGTAAATATGCTCCCACCTGTGCATGGCAAATTTAGATTTTGAATGTTTGCGTTACATAGCCATGTTAAAAGTGACCCAAACATGCTGCAAAGGCAATCAAAAAACGCTTTCATGTGTCTTAAGGACATTTTAAGTCATTTCCCCATGTGGAGTGTTTTCAAATTATGATTTGAAAATCGTTTTTGGGGAAAAGGAATGGTTTTAAAATTTATGACAAGGACATAATGGTGTATGCTTCTTTATAAGGCAATTGAGTGTCTCTGATGTTATTTTTCCCATTTTAATGTAAGACCTTTCCCTGTGGAGCAAATTGCTTGTACATATGCTCCCACCTGTGCATTGCAAATTTAGATTTTGAATGTTTGTGTTACATAGCCATGTTAAAAGTGACTCAAACATGCTGCAAAGGCAATCAAAAAACGCTTTCATGTGTCTTAAGGACATTTTAAGTCATTTCCCCATGTGGAGTGTTTTCAAATTATGATTTGAAAATCGTTTTTGGGGAAAAGGAATGGTTTTAAAATTTATGACAAGGACATAATGGTGTATGCTTCTTTATAAGGCATTTCAGTGTCTCTGATGTTATTTTTCCCATATTAAATTAAAATACCTTTCCCCGTGGAGCAAATTCCTTGTAAATATGCTCCCACCTGTGCATGGTAAATTTAGATTTTGACTGTTTGAGTTACATAGCCATGTTAAAAGTGACCCAAAAAAGTTGCAAAGGCTTTAAAAAAACACTTTCATGTGTCTTAAGGACATTTTAAGTAATTTCCCCGTGGGCAGTGTTTTCAAATTATGACTTGAAAATCGTTTTTGAGGTAAAGGAATGTTGTTTAAATTTACGTGCGCCATATGCCCCCAAATTTCTTTTTCAGGGGTGCAGCAGGGTGTTCTTGAGACACCCCTGCACCCTTGGAAAAATTCCTAATTTGCGATGAGCTAATTGCTAATCGCAAATTGCACCTTCATTCCCATGGCCCATGGAAATGAATGGGTAATTTGCAATTAGCAATTTGCTCATCGCAAATTAGGAATGGTAAAGAATCGCTATTTATTCCTTAAATTTCGCTATTTAGGAAATGCAAAATAGTTTGATGATACACATGGCGGTTCATCTCTAACAAGATAAGAAGCTTAGGGATAGATTTATGATGACTGGCGCATCACCAGGGATGTGCCAGTCATCCTGCGCCGCTGTTCCGCCACCCATGGTGTGCTGCATTTACAATGCGGCGCACCATGGGGCAAAAACGGCACAGATGCGTGACGCATCTGTGCCGTAAAGGTGGCGCATTGCTGGAGTTGTATTGCAAGTGCAATGCAGCTCCAGCAAGGCTCAGGGGTGCTCCATCTCCACAATGCTGCGTCAAGACCTATGCCTGCTTCAAGCAGGCGCAGGGTTTTGACGCAGCTTTGTCCTATCTGATTGTAAATGCGGCACACCATGGGTGGCAGAGCAGCAGTGCACGTTAACTGGTGCATCCTTGGGGATGTGCCAGTTAACATAAATCTGCCCCTTTACATTTAAGTATGTGCAGGGGACACAGAGTCGGTGAGGCTTATCCAAGGTTAAGAAGAGATGAGTCCTGTTCACTGAAAAATTGGACATAGGCTTCACCTCCTCAGCATCGCTGGACATGGCTAAATAATAGCTGCAAAATGTTACTCTTGTTAAACAATTTTACTATTATAATCTCTGAGATTTGTCTCTTACTCTGCAACATCTCATTGTTGTTATCTTTCTTTAAAGATAAAGACAACATCAACATGAGCGACAATCAGCAATCAGTTGATTTCGACCTCATCATTGAACTCGTAATTGAAACATCAGTGGATGTTGATCCCTTGGATGATTTAAATCCTGAGGATGAAGAAGAACGTGATGAGGATGCAGATTTGTCAGAATTGTATGACATAGGATGGGAAGCTGACGTGCTTGAGCCTATGGAACTATAAACATTTATTTTAAACATTTATAATAAATAAAAAGTAAAAATGTAAACCGTTTAATTTAAAAATAAAGACACCTTCAAAAACAGGTTATGTGTAGTGTCTTCAATAAAATATTAAAATATGCTCATAAAATTAGATCAGATATATTTCTAATAAAAAAAATATTAGTACAGAAAATGTTTCAATCCATAAAATGACAAGTAAATCAAATGGAAAGAAAAGGACAAATGAAAATGTTACTGCTAGAGCAAGAGATAAATCTGTGCATGATAGTAGAAGGAAACAACAGTTTACGGAGATTCGTAAACGAATGTTCCGTAACAGGATAATTGGCAATTTGTTAAAAAATATTAAGAAAGGTCAACAGAAATTAGTTTTTTATAGGAGAAAAAAAAAAGTTGAGAAAGTTATTGATCAGGCTTTTGAAATTAAACGTAAGTTATTTATTTTGATAATCAATAGAATTAGGAAGCTAAACAAGGCAATTTTTGATTTCAAAAGAAATAGTAGATGGAAGAGAATAGTTAATCGTAGTAATTTTTGTGAAGTTTTTTCTGGAGAATGGATACATAGTTCAAGCTGTGAGGCATTTTTTAATGAAGAGAGTTATTTCCAGGATAATGATTTGGTGCATGCAGTTGACATCAGTGGTCGTGCTTATGAAGTGAAAGATGGTTGTCCAGTTGAAAAAGAAAAACTTGTGACAACAGAGGCAGAAGAGGTGTTAGGTAATGAGGTTTTAGGAAGACGTCCTAAGGGTCCTGTGTATACCTGGAAGTGTAGTAGTATTTGCAGTGTGCGACAGGATTCCATCAATTTGCCTTGTGATTTTGTACGGTCATTTAATAAGAAAAGTTTGAAGCAGAAAATGAAGTTGTTGCAAGAATTAGATCCTTGCAGAGTGAGAGAAGTGACAGGTTTGCATGGTCATTCACTGGCTTGTCTTTCCAGGAGAGTATGCCAGAGTGTTTTTCATCATTTCAGGATGCTAGCAGTGCATCATATTAAAGTGAGGAAATTAGTTAGAATGTTGTATTATGCTAAGAGTCCAGCAATTATGCTTAAACAATTATGCGCTGCTCTTTTGCATGGTTCTGAAATAGATGTGAAGAATATATGTGAAGAAATTGAGTTTTGTTACTTTGGAAGTAAAGAGGAGAATGTTGAAATTGACCAAGAAGAAGCGGGTAATGTGGAAGATAGTGTACAGGTTTCCAGTACAGATAATTTCCAGAGGGAAATTGCGACGTTTCAGGTGAAATCAAGTGAGAGGCCAAATTTCACTTGTGTGTGTTGTCGACGCACTTATTATAAGAATCAGACTAAGTTAGTGGATTTATATGCAAAAAGTGAAAAGGAAAATAATAGTGAAAGGAAGGATTTCACAACATACTTGATGGTAGAAAATTGTTTTGATTTGGGATTGGATCAACGTGTGTGTACTTATTGTTGTAACAAATTAAATCAAAACCAGATGCCTGCTAGAGCAGTTCATAATAATCTGGAATTGGTTGAGATTCCTTCTGAATTGAAGGATTTAAATACTTATGAATCTATTTTGATTCAAAGTATCCATCCCTTTCAGGCTATTGTAAGAATGGAGCCAAAGACAGGGAAATTGCCTCCATCAGATTTACAGAGAGGATTAAAGGGAAGAGTTGTTTATTTGCCTCTCGATTTGAAGAAAAACATTAACACAATTGGAGTAGAAAAAGTGGAAGAGGAACCTCTGGTTATCTTAGTTAATGGGGTTCCGAAAAAGAATAAGAAAATATGGCAAGATTTAGTGGATGTTAGGAAAGTTAAAAAGGCAACATTGTATTTGAAAAAAAATAATAAATACTATAAGAATGTATATGTTGCAGAAGAGGAAGTAAGTGAGGAAGAGGATAGCGATTTGTGTGCTGGTCAAATTGAGAAAGTAGAACCCTCTACTAGTGAAGAAATATATGAACATTATAGTGTTCATCCTTTGCATTCCAAGGACGTCATGGGGAATGCTATTGAGTTGTTTCAAATGAAACAAGCCAAAGGGAGTCCCATAAGTGTTTGGGAGGAAAGTTTGGAAGCTCGGTGTTTCCCACAACTTTTACCAACAGGTCAGGGAGGAAGATATGATGAGCGACCTCATCAAATTCCTGCTTCTGAATACCGGACTTTGCGATTGTATGCAGGAGATGCTAGGTTTCGACAATGCATTCCCTATTTGTTTCATCTCCTGTTTGAAAGCGATCTGTCTGGACTGTCATATGCAGTGAACCACATCTTGAAAAGTGGTATACACATGCAAAACATCTCGGCAAGTGACTTTATGGATAAAGTCAATGTCCAAGACAGTATTTTGGATTCTCACCTGATTAATCTCATGGCGTGTCAGCGTGGTACTAATGAGTACTGGTACCGTCGTCATGGTGATTTAAAATGTATGCTGAGGAACTTAGGAACTCCCACATGGTTCCACACTCTGAGCTGTGCCGAGTATGGCTGGGAAGACTTACTTGAATTTCTACGAGAGGCAAATGGAAACATCGAAAACATCGAATTCAAGACACCCGGAGAACTGTGCTCTTTGGATCCAGTCAATGTATGTAGGTACTTCAATCATAGATTTGAAGCTATGATGTCTTTCATCATGAATAAGAAGAATCCACCTCTTGGAGAGGTGTTGGATTTCTTCTGGAGAAAGGAGTACCAAGCAAGAGGTGCTCCTCATATACATATGTTGCTGTGGATCAAGGATGCACCTAAATTTGGAACGGATCCAGAAGACTCAGTGATGAGTTTCATACAACAGTATTCTACGTGTGCTGTTCCAAACGCAAAGGAGAAGAAAAGCCTAAGAGAAAAAGTTCTACGTTTCCAAAGCCATCGATGTGGAAAGTACTGTCGTCGTAAATTCCGAAACAAGGACAAGTTCTACACCAAATGTCGTTTCGGCTTTCCACGACCGGTGATTTCTAAAGGAAGAGTAAACAGTTTGATGTCTTCGCTGCGACATAATGTGATGAAGAAATCACCTAAAAACACATACAATTTGAAGAGGAACGAAGAGTCTAAGTACATCAAGGACTACAACCCGGTGATTTTGTCCATGTGGAATGCTAACATGGATATACAGTTTGTGGCTGATAACTGTATGGCTGTGACATCTTACATCACCAAAAAAGAGAAGACAGAATTGAAGGATATGTGGGAGGACATTTCCCATGAAAAGAGCCTCAGCAAGAAGTTGTACAGTTTCAGTCTGAAGATGTTGTTGTATCGAGAAATCGGAGCTTACGAATGTTCTGACCGGTTGTCTTCAGCAAGTCTCTATGCCAAGTCCAGGAGTATCGTTTGGGCAAGTCTTGGTCTTGCTGCAACGCGTAATCGAGTTCTCAAACCTGTGCGGGAAATTGAGTATTTGGCGGAAAAGGAGCCAAACAGTACCGACATTTTGAAGACCAACATGTTGGATACATATTATCCAAATCGAAGCAGTCACCTCGAGAATGTTTGTCTGTATGAGGTTCTTCAAAATTACATATTCAAGAGGAACATCAAAGAAGATACTGAGAAAGGAGTGTATACTGTAATAGGAAGCGAGGGATGTCTGGTCAAGCAAAGAAAATGCCACTTGGTAAACCATCGAAAATTGAGTGGCGAATCTCCTGAAAAAAAGGAGTTTTTCTATTTAGCACTTTTGCAACTTTTCAAGCCTTGGCGTGCAGAAGAGGAACTGCTTGGAGATTTCCTCTGTTACGAAGACTCTTTCAATGCTGCCAAGGAGACCATAGAGTGACCTGCTTTTCCCAAATATGTAGAAATGTTGAATGCGGAAATTGAGCAGGAAGCAACGATTGCAGCCGAGATTGCCAGAGACAGTTCTCAGGACAGTCAGAGTTCTGCTTCATTGAGTCAGGATCCACTAGGAGGACCTGTTATCGAAAATGAAGCTGCCACTGCTATGAATGAAGTGGAAAGAGCCATGGCACATGCTCAGGAGGATGCGGTTAACTTAGAAGAGTTGGAAAGACAACTCAACGTTGAGCAGAGGAAAATATATGACAAAGTTACCATGCAAAGTGATCATGGATTAAGTCATGACAAGAAAGAGTGCTCATGTACGTCGTTGAAGCCTGTCCGACTGTACGTGAGTGGAGAAGCGGGAACTGGAAAAAGTTTCCTTATTAAAGCAATTTCATGTTATTTGCAGGAAAGGACAGAGTCATCGCTGTCTTGTGTTTTAGCATGAATATGGGACCCCCTCTAAATATATTTTCTAGGTCAGGGAAAGAGGGGAAAACAACATCAAGATAAACAGTTTCCCTCACGACCTCTTAAAGTATTAACCAAACACTTTTGTATCTACTTATTTTATACACAAGGTGACTCCAAATGTAACTATTTTTAAACTTTTTTATTTATTCATTTTTTCTTTAAATTCTTCGTTCATTTCATAGAAAAAGGTTTTTACAAAAAAACGTATAAAATAAGTAGATACAAAAGTGTTTGGTTAATACTTTAAGAGGTCGTGATCGCTGTCTTGTGTTGTCACCGCTCCAACTGGACTGGCAGCACGTAACATTAAAGGGATTACTTTACATCGTTTACTGATGCTGCCAGTGGAGCATGACAACAAATTACAATATCACAAGCTATCTGGAGATGCTTGTTGTGAAGTTTCAAGAATCTTGAGGAAAATGAAACTTCTTATCATTGACGAAGTAAGCATGGTTTCCAATGTCATGCTTGCCTTTGTGCATTTGAGAATGCAAGAAGTTCTCAAAACAGAGTATGATGTGTTATTTGGTGGCAAACACATCATTGTTTTCGGAGATCTTCTGCAGCTGACACCAGTGAAAGGGCAACCTGTGTTCAAAATGCTCACGCATGAAGATACCAGGAAGTGCCTAGGGAGCATTGGCAACGTCAATATATGGTTAAACTTCAATTATGCTGAACTGCATGAAAATATGCGTCAGGCGAAGGATGAAGTTTACAAGACTATTCTACAAGATGTTAGAATTGGAAAAGTGACCGAGCATGGGAAAGAAGCTTAACATGCACGATTACTGTCAAATTTATATCCAGAACAAGATGTTGTGCCTGAGAATATTTTTCAGAAAATTACTGAGAAGAAATCTTTTGATGCCAACTCTTGCAGAATGTGCCAAATTCAACAACAAAATGTTGCATTTAGAAAAGCAAGAGATTGTGAAACTGGAAGCTATTGACAGAGTAGAGCATATGGGATCAACAATTATTTTGTCTGAGAATTTGAAAACAAAATTGGATTCATTAGAGAAGACTATATCTAAAACTGCAGGTTTTGAAAAGACTCTGAATGTGTGCTTGAACTGCCGTATAATTTTAAGAAGGAATTTACATGTTGAAAGAGGTCTGGTAAATGGATCAATGGGTAATGTTGTTGATTTTGTAAAATACAGAAATAGAGATGGAATTGAATTTTTAAAAAATTAATTTGATGGCATTGAGGAAGTACAGCTAATTGGTCGTTGTTCTGCTAGATTTTTGCTTGTAAAAGACTTATATGTTCGCCGTAAGCAGTTTCCTGTTTGCTTGGCATATGCGGTGACAATCCATAAATCGCAAGGTTTAAGTGTAGACAGTGCATTGGTGAATATTGGCAGTTCTGTGTTCAAGGAGGGTATGGCATATGTGGCATTGTCACGAGTTAGAACTTTATCAGGATTGTACTTGATTGAGTGTGATGTCACAAACATTTGTGCGGATCTAGATTGTGTTAAGGAATACAATAGGTTAAGAAGAGAGTATGCGCCACATTTGCCTCAATATCCTTTGTTTGAGAAACGTGTGGTAGGCCGGAAACGAAGAAATGTGACCAATACTGGGGAGGTTGTAGCAAAAAGACAAAAAGTCGATGAACCTGAAATTATAAGCAGAAACAAAAAGGATTCTGTTGAAGATGTTGTTGGTTTTCAATTTGAAAACAGTTCTGGTGTCAACTGCTATGCTAATGTAGTGGTTAATGTTTTGTTTTCTCTAGAAAATGTAAAAGAAGAGATTGTGGTCAATTCTGATCAAAGATTTTGCAGTTTGTTAAATTCTGTGTTAGAGAAATGTAGCACTGATAGAACAAAAATAGAAAGTGTGTCTGAAATTCGAAATCTGTTAGACAGATGTTCAGGCCAAACACAATTCTCTCAAAATATTCAGCAAGATTGTCAGGAGTTTTTAATGTATATGCTTGATGTATTGCATGCTGAAGGTGTAGATGTAGATCACCTGTTTGGGCTTTCTTATCAATGGCAGCATGACTGCGAGAACTGTAGGGTATCAAGTACTACTAGTGTAGACTCAGAAAGATTTATATATTTAACTTTGCCAGACAGTAAATCAGTCTCTTTTAATAAACTAGTAAAAGCAGCTGATCACAACATGGAGTGTAGCCAATGTAAATCTGAAATGATGCCCACAATATTTATACGAACATATGGCCAGTATGTTATTTTAATGTTCCAACGATGTAGGCCTGATGGAACAAAATTGACAACTTTAATTAAAAATTTTGTGGCTTCACAGTTGTCAATATCAGGAAGGACTTTTGTAACTACAGCAATTATATATCATGACGGTCCTTCAATAACATCAGGACATTACACAGCTTATTTAAAGTCTAGAAATGGCTGGTCATTCTGCAATGATTCTGTTTTAATTAAAAAAAATAATAATTGCCGTATGACCTTAAAAACTCTTACCTGGTGTTTTTAAAACCAAAATTTTAGGGAAAGAATCTCGGGATGTGCTCTGAGGAATTTCAAGAAGTTCTAATGGCTCCTACACGATTTGGCCTTGAGGATAAGTGTAGTACAGAGACATAACTTCTTACCATAACACTGGACGTCATGGAGAAATAAGTGCACTTTGAATGAGTTCAGAAAAACTGTTTCTTTTTATAAGCAAATTCAAGCAGCCAATCAAAACATGGAGTAGAGGGAATGTAAGTCTGCAATGCTGTCTACTGTTTTATTTTGCTTTGTGATTAAAAGTGATGTAGAGAATTAAATAATTGTAGTAGTCATAGAGATAGTGTAAGTCTGCTTCATAGTAAGCAGTATCAGTGTCATAGGAAATGTAGAACATGAGTGAGCAAGAAAGGTAAGATATTAGTAATCCAGGATTGTGAAAATGATCTTCAACATTTTAATTCTGAAAGTTGCGGAAATACAACATGACGGGATTGGCTTACAAGAATTCCAAGAGTTATAAATGGCTCTGACACGATTTGGCCTTGTGGAAATGTGTGGTAGAGAGCGAGAAGTCATTTATTGTATGTAACATGTTTTTCAAAACGATGGAGGTTTTCTTTCAGAAAGTGGCGGGCTGAAAGTAATAACAGCACAACAGAGTGTAAGCTGTTCATAGGACATCCTTCGACGTCATGGAAAGTAAGTTAACTTTAAGGAGTTCTGAATTCTGATTTGTTATGTTGTATGGGTTTTTTAAACACAATCATTTTGATTGTGTTTTTTTTTCCCCGCTGTTATATGATGAATACCTTCAAGTCACTGTTTTTAGTGAAATTTGATACATTCTGAGAACAGCAAAAATAAACCATTTAACATGTATAATTAATTCTGTACTGTTTGCATTTATGATGTACATGTAGAACTGTGTAGGAGGCATGGAGAAGGTGAGGCTTCTGTAAGTGTCAAAGTTGTTGCATACAGTGCTCATATTCTACGTAGTCTTTCATATGATAGACTACATTTCCACAATGAGATACCTAAGCAAAGGAAACACAGGTGATATGATTGTGGAATGAGCAAAAAAAAATTGCACGTTTTTCAATTATATTACCTGTGTTTCCTAACATTACACATCACATTGTGTAGATGAGGTTTAGGCCTGTTCCTGGAGACAGAGGAGGTCTGACATTTGTTCAAGAGTGCAGTGGACATGACACACTTGGTTGATAGGCCTGCACATGTATTTTCTCCTCTGTATTCTTCAACAAACCTAAATTTCCTTTGCAACTCTGAGTAGGACTTACCTGAAACAAATCTGTGAATAGGTTACAGCTTATCGGCATCTTGAAACAATGATTTAAAATGTTAGGGTCAGATTTATGATGGCCGTGCGCCTCTTTTGCTCCGCTGTGAGTCACTTTTGTGTAAAAGATGCACCATGTTGCAAGATAGGTTTCAGTTCATCTCCAGCAAGATACCATCAGTTTGAAATGTATATAATTAGCACTGTGTAGGGGGCATGCAGAAGCTGAAGCTTTTCTAAGTGTCAAAATTGTTGTATACAATGCTTAACTTCTGTGTACTGTTTGATATGCTAGACTCCATTTGCACTATGAGATACCTAAGCAAAGGCAACACAGGTGATGTGATTGTGAAATGAGGAAAATAAACTCCACATTTTTCAATTACATCACCTGTGTTTCCTAAGTTTACGAATGACATTGTGCAGATGAAGTTTAGGTCTGTCCACGGACACAGAAGAGGTCTGCCCTTTGTTCAAGAGTGAAGTGGACATGACTTACCACATTAGTAGGCCTTCACATGTATTATCTCCTCTGTATTCTTCAACAAGTGTAAATTTGATCTGCAACCCTGAGTAGGCCTCACCTTAAACAAACCTCTGGATAGGCCACACCTTATTGTCATCCTGAATCAATCATTTAACATGTTAGGGACAGATGTATGATAGGTGTATGCCTCTTTTGCGCCACTGTGCGTCACTTTTGTGACGCAGTGGCAGTTGAAAAGATTTGCTATGAGGCGACAAAATTATAAAATGATGCATCTAGGCAGATGTGTCATGCTGTAAAAAAACAATGCCACATGAAACCGATGCAGCAGTCATGCAAAAGATGCACCATGTTGCAAGATAGGACTCACTTCATCTGCATCAAGATACTGTTAGTTTAAAATGTATATTTTTAGGACTGTGTAGAGGAATGGAGAAGCAGAGGCTTCTGTAAGTGTCAAAGTTGTTGAAAAACTGTTTGTCCTTCTATCTTTTCCCTTGTCTTTTCTAATTTATTAAAAACATGTTTTAATATTTTTCAAATGTTTGTTCTCTCTTTCACAGATTGAAAGTATAAAAATAACAAATGACTAACTTAACGACAATTATAAGGTAAATGTTTTGTACTCTTTTCGTTATATTTCTATCACATTTAACTTCTATTAGTTCCATTGCTTCATTTCTTTAAGCATCACTTTCCTGCCTTTGCTACTTCCCTCATTCCTTTCTCTATTACTTAATTACTCTACTCCTTCCACTATTTTTCTTAGTCCCTCTCTTCTCATACTTTTTCACTCTTGGTCACTCACTCTGTCTCTATTACTGTCACTGTTTCTGACTGATCAACATTTTTTTTTTAAAAAGAACAGTAAGTATAAGGGAAGGAAACAGACAGTTATGTTAAAAGAAAGACAGCTATAGGGAGTAAACTAGGGATACTGTTACCCGCAATCCTCTGCTGATGATGTCACTGACCATGTCATGAATGATGTAATATGTGACATCATCAGCAGTGGATTGCGGGTAACAGTATCTCTAGTTTACTCCCCTATAGCTGTCTTTCTTTTAACATAACTGTCTGTTTCCTTCCCTTATACTTACTGTTCTTTTTAAAAAAAAAAAAATTTTTGGTTCGCTCCCGGTTCGCGTACCGGCGAGCGAACCGGGAAGCGAACCAAGAGAAACAGAGGTTGGCAGAGTTCCAAATATTCTACCAATTTTTTTATTGTTTTTGTTGTTTTATATTTTTTTTATTATTTTTCTGAACATTTTTTGACTTTTTTTGAATTTTTCTGAACGGTTTTATATTTTTTTGGGTTTTTTTTGGGGGGGGAAACAAAAACGATTCATTGTAAAGGGCTCAACAGGAGCAACAAAAAAAAGAATTTATTGTCTGGGGCGTCTCGGACAAACATGATTCTCGATAGCTCTGTTGATCAGAGTGATGCTACTTTCTCTGTAGCAAATGAACCATTGCAAAGTACGCAGACTTGTTTTACTTCCCCGAATCTCATTTGTATATTGGGGACCATCTCCCTCCCCTCTGGTCCCGTCACTTCCGGTACAACAGATCTTCTGGCCATAATAGGGGGATTATCTTGTTCGTTACGTAACTGTGCAGCACTGTAGTTGTTAGGATGCCACCTACTCATATGGCGATGCATTGTGTAGTTTCCGTAACTGTATTTCTTCTCGGTCCCTCTGGACAGTCTATCTTGACATATAAGGCAAGTTACGTACCTTGCATTTACTTTTTTCTGGCCTTTGGGAAATTTAAAAAATTGCCAAATAAAATTTTCTTTCAGGTGAGACCTCCTGGGCTCCTCAGGCAAAAACTGCCTCTCTTCCTGCTCTTCCTCCTCTTCCTCTTCCTCTTCTTGCTGAATTATAACTTCAGCAGGTGGTCCTCTCTTCCTTGGATGTGGTGGAGGTGGTGGGGAAGCACCAGCTGAAGCTACTAAAGAAGCCATTGCTCACTGGTAACAAAGGGTCTTTCTCTCACAAAGATGAAAGTCAGAGTGAGGAAAGAAGGAGGGGTTTTCATCATTTGTGAAAAACAATAGTTCTAAACCAATGAAAAGTGTTAATTTTAGATCACATGACCTAGTCTCACATCATTAGGAAACCAAAAGTGAAATGAACCAATGAAAAGTGTTATTACCAAGTCACATGACCTGCTGTGTTTACGTTACGCGCTTTGCGCCGCGTCCCGGTTCGCTTCCGGGAAGCTGCGCTTCGCGCCTCGCTTCGCGTACCGGTTCGCTTCCGGGTACGCTAACGTAGCACGTCATATGACGTTGTGAAATCTAAGTCAGGGACAATCGATATTTGCCCGGCGGTATCGCCTCTTTAACCCACGAAATATTAATCAATGAAGAGGCAGGCGCTGGAGACGGGAAGGCAGGAAACAAGGTTTATTCTCTCCGAAGGAGAACACATCAGTTCAGACAGCAGGTATCGTCCTGAGGTGCTCTAACCGCCTCTCTGAGGCCTGGCCTCTTATACACAGTTAAATGAATTTTATTGCAGGTAACACAGTCTTGTAATGCTTTGAAGTATGAAAGGATATCCTCCGAATCTCCCCTTCAGGCCCGTTCCCACACACATTTACAGTTGAAGTCCCCACCCCGGTCACAACAGGTGATGATTATCGCGCAGCTGGACATTCCGCCGATTCATGGAATGTGGGGGTTCGATCGGATCTCATAGGGTGGGGGCTTTGATCAACTCGGGGGTCCTTTGATGAGGGAAGCTTTCTACTGTACGGGGAGGGGCAATAAACAGTATCGGCAGAGCTAGGTGTCGGCCTGGGAACGAGGAAGACAAACGGGCACACAGGAAAAGGGGGTTTGTATCAAAAGGGCCTGGGACCATGAAAGGAAGAAGGGAGGTGTCGCGCTGGGAACAGGATGGGGTTCTGAAGCAGAGCTGCGCTGAAGGGGGTTTATGACCCAAGGCATGTGCGAGCGGGGGTTGTCAGCGTGCGGGCTCTTGTGAGGGCGAAGGGCTATGCTGGGGGCCAGTGGCATGCAAAAGGGTGGTTCTGATCGAGGCACCTAAAATGGCGGGTGCGCACGACAAAAAGTGTGGCATCAGGGGAAAAGGCAAGATGGCGCAGATAATGTTTACAAAACCGTACTAATTTTCCACAGTCCTCCCTTTAACATATCCAAGACATCTTGCTGGCCTATTTCCTATTCATGTCTACTGTGGTGGTCATAAGAAAAAGCAGTAGGAACCCAGGCGAAGGAGTCATAAACATTACATTTAAGGTCTCTCGTCTTAGGAGGCGGGTCTATCGATAAACTTGTTTGCAGGAAAGTCATAGTAATGCAATATCGGACAAAAACGATTCTGTAGTGAGAGCATTGAGTACATTTCATAGACATTTATAGTTGTTCGGAATGTAAACTGATAGGTCATTACATATGTAAGTTCTGTTCATATTTGGTTGGAGCATAATCAATACAATGGTGGCTGGGAGAGAAATGAGACATAGTAGAAACGATAATTAAGGGTGTCAATGTTCGAAGTTAGTGAGTTCTCAGCATTCTTTGTCGTCTTTTGTTGGCACTGTGCAGCACCGGCGGTGGAGCTACGGGTCCAGCTCTATTCTAGGTCCCGCGTTGCAGGGCACGACCTTTTCCTCGCGTTTCTGGTCAAAAAGGTCCTTTTCGCCCTGTGTCCTTTGAGTTGATTGTCAAAAAGTTCAGATGGAAGAAATGGGTGTGTGAGCAGTCCTTAGGGTAGGTCGGAGAAAAAAAGGGGGATGGAGCAGGGCCAGATCGGGAACAGACTAGGGGGACGGAAAATCCCAGGTAGGCGGGCTCATGACCGAGTTCAGAGAGCGGGGACTTTTCGGCACACGTTGAACTTCGAGCAGGGGCATCAGGTCAGCCCTTTCCTCTCATTTTGTCGGAAACAGTGCCTCGTCCTGCAACTCCTTACTGTCGCGGTCTCGCTTAGGGCAATGGCGCAGATGTCCCATAACCTGTAGTCAGGCCACGTGCTCCCACATCCGGTCTCTTTCTCCTCCGACAGTGGTACCCTTAAATGAGTTTGAAAAGACAGTCTTTAGAGAATTGGCAGAGGAAGGTAATCACATAAGTCTATTTCTCTCCCAGCTCCAAGCAAATGAGAGACATCCGTTACATAGGGGTTCGCAACCAACATATAAATAATTGATGATGGGTTTGTTGGATTTCCTATAACTTTCCTTCATAACTATATCTTTGGTGTTGGTTGGTGTTACATTCATTGTAGTGGTACAAGATCTGGTACTTTTTATTGCATTACAGTTACGTCAGTTCTTCTGACAGAGACCCACCTTCCTAGTACGAGCCTTACTAAGCTATACCGTTCTCCAGGGCTTTATATTTAAAAAAGGTGCAACGTGCTATCACCATGGTCTGATAGGTATCTCTCTGAGGGACGAACATAGGCTAAACATTTTTCATTCTATCAATGCATCCTGTCTTTCAGCTAAACGTTTTCCTTCACCAGGGTTCATCGTAACAATTCCTTCATTTCGGTCTAATCTTAACTTTGCAAACATCATTCTAGTTAAACATTACATAGCCTCTAACAAACTGACTAGTTAATTAAAAAACGGGGTCTTATGGAAAACAACGAGGGACATAGAAAACTGTGGTAAGGGACTATCGTCTTGCTTTGTGTTATAAAGGCATTATGTAGCAGAAGGCCACAGTTCAGTTGGTAAGCGTTCAGTGATATTTCTCGAATTCCAAACTCTGTAGTTTGCTTATCAACAAATCATTTCTAGGAACAACGGCTGGCCTGCGTTAGTCACAAATCGACCCATCTCTTACAACCGGGGGTGAGGGACAGTTTTAAAACTCTCGTCTGGGGCAGCTGATACAAAACTGGGGGCGTTCTGGGAAGATGGGGATGTTTCGATCACCTTTACTATTTGGGTATTGCGACAATTCGGGACGGGGAAGGTCGCGTTATCTGAGGCATCTTTTTTTTATCATAGAAGCCGCTGACATGTAGTTCCCTTATTACGGGTCAGATTAGGGAACCTCAGTCGTCTTACCTGTCCTTTCCCTTATGGCCAATTCTCGGTTTCATCAATTTTTAGTAGAAAGGAGAGGTAGTGACACGGCGTCAGGGTGATTTTATTTAGGATAAATTTTGTGCAAATACTTGCGGTATTTGGAGCCAATTGGGTGGTGCACTAGGGGTGGCGGTTTGCCAATTTAGGTGCTAGTCGTTCGGAAGAGCGAGAGAGAGAGAGAGAGAGAGAGAGAGAGAGAGAGAGAGATGTGCAACAACAGGCTAAATAGTACACGTGCGACGTGGGGAGTGGCCGTGTATTAAGATAGGCTATTCAGTGCATTACACAACATAAGACATTACGGGTCTGTGTTAGAATTTTGAAAGCATGCAGTTTGGGATGGACGAGCATTAGGCCGGGTACAGGGGACATGCATCGAGTAAAAAGGGCACCATTGTGTCGCATTTCTTGCATTCTCGGTCCTTTGACCAGTTAAGTCAACGCTTCAGTCACACACAAACATCCTCTCATAGTTTCAGACATACGTGACATGTGTCCATTCACGCAACACGGATTAAGGGTGATCGTTCTTCATCATGTCATACAATTTATTGGTTCTTTTGTAACAAGAGCAGTTTTGTGGGTGTGCTTAGGTGCCACCTGGCAGTGTTAGTCCGCTTCGTGTATCAGACATGGCGAGGCTTCGGATCTTCACCATACCTCGGTCGTGATTCCGATGTGGCCTGTAGGGGGAGGAAAAGAGGGGAGGGGAGGGGGGACAACATTCGAGCATATCAAAAGCATGGGTACGAAAGTCTTTTACTTACCTCATACTCGTCTTATCTCCTCGGGATAGAATACCTGGGGTTTTGGTTTCTGGAGTCAAGAGGGGGGGGGGGGGCAGTGTGTCCTTATAGGCTGTGTGTAGGGAAACGTTAGAGAGTCAGAAGCACTTAGTGCGAGGTTTCTAGTCGGTAGGTGCATTTAGCTATCGGGGTCCTTAAATCCCTTTCAACGCTGTGATGTTCTAAGGTTTATCAGCTCTTCGGTCGACTCTGTTCCCTAGTACCTTTGAGTGTCGTATCTTTATAATATTCTATCATTTACATCGTTCACTTTACCCATCCTGTATATTCCATCATTTACACCGTTTCGCTTTACCCATCCTCAGAAGTCGAGGTCTTTCTCCGTGCGCGAGTCCCTGAGTCAGTCGCATATTTGAAGGCAGAGTATCGTGTCTTAGATTCGATCCTCCATCCGGGGCTGGGCAACCATCTTCTTAATAACCTTAAAGAGAGTGCAAAGTAGGGCGCACAGAGAAAAAAAACTCTCCCGCTGATCCCACATTTTAAATAAAGCATGCAATACCCGTTCATAGTTTGGAAAACCTTTATTTGCACAATCGTTCAGCATGTTGATATGACAGTGTGATCGTGGTTGGCCGGATACGGCAATGGCTAAAGTGCGTACAGTAGGCGGGGGGCTATTTTGTAGGATTAAAAATATGTTAAAAAGGTTAATTCATTCATTTGCAGGGAACTAAAAACGTCTATCGAATAGTTGAGGGATCAAGGGGCATTCATTTCATAGTTGGAAGCACAGTTGGACTAGTTGCAATCACATTTCCTATAGGTATACCATGGGTGTGTGTCATAAGCGAGGTTACATGTCAGTTATGATAATATCATAATAAATCGTACATTGAAAAAAACATTTTTCACGTGATCCTGTTACATGTTCGTCGGGTGAATCCTCCCTCTTTTCCGTCAAGTGTACAAAGGATCATAACATATCTCGGAACATCGAGTCTTTTTAGCAAAAGAAAACACCACGAGGTGTTCGCAAGTTCCTATTGTTACCGGCGCCATTTTGGGCGGGGCCGGGTTAGTCCGGAAGTAGTATCAAGGAAAAAAATGTTTCCTACAACCGGCAGTTGGACCAGAGTCCTTTTCGGCAGTTCAAGAATTCATGCTAACAGAAGGAGTGGCTATGTCATGCTTATTTCGTTAGCAATCAAGGCAGTTGTCCCTCACCGGAAGCCTGCAGGGGCCGAGGGCTCCTGGGACTTTTGTAGAATCTTCAAGGCTGCGGAGATGCTGTCGGAGATGGGGGCTCGTGCCCCGGTGGGCAAGCGCCCGAGTTACATTGCTGGTCAAAGTTACTCTAGCGGCCTAGACCCGCCTTCCAGCGGACCCAGACGCCATTTTGAGGCCCTGCAGCAGTCCCCCTCGTCGAGTCTGCAAGAGTGGAAGAGACCTTTTTGGGGACAAAAAGAAATGGAACTCCGTGCTGTGGAAGCAGGACGTTCGGCTAGGGTGCAGCTGTGGTGCCCCCACCTGGGGGGGCGAGGGAGACTCGTTCGCGCCGTCTCCCTCTCCCGGTGCACTCCATGCCGCTCTCTTTCATGGGCATGCACGATGACCTCTCCACATCCCGTGCTCCACAAGTCCCGTGTCCAGTGCTGCGGAAGTATGGCCACCTGCGGCGCATGTTCGGTGCTGCGCAAGTATCGGGGCCACAGTGCATGTTCCGTGCTGCGCAAGTATCGGGGTGCCACCATGGCATGTTCGGTGCTGCGCAGGTATTGGCGCCACAGTGCCTGTTGCTGCTGCCATTACGGAGGAGAAAAGAAAGAAGTGTCCTGTCCGTCTCTGGGCCGGGCTTCCGGTGGATGTCGGCCGGACGCCCCTTGCTCTGGCCCCATGAACGGGTTCCTTGGCTCATCGGCTGCAGCCGGATCCAGTTGGCCCCAGTCCCTGGCCATTGGTGGCCGGACCGGGAGAGCATGTGGCGGGACTACCTGCAACTGTCACGGGCCACCGCGGCCGGACTGGGGGAGAGAGAGAGAGGGGGGTCGAGGACATAGACATTCCCCCCCCTACAACTCTCCAGTGTGGTCAAGGCGATCCCCTGGCTGGGTCCCGCTGGCCCCTGTCTCTCCTCCGGCTCCACCCTATGTTACGATTTCCTGGCCGACTGTTGGCAGCAGGACCCGCCTTATATGGGTTGCTGCCGACTGGGCGTAGCCGCAACCCTGCCCTACCTTGGAAGGTTCCAGAGTGGCGGGGGGCGGATGTTCTGCTGACTTTCATTTTCTACAGTTTACTGTTCTTATTTCTAACGTTTCCTGTTGTTAGGGCATTAATAGGTGTTATTATTACGTATTGTTATTGTTTCTTGCTCGTTATGTTAAATAAAAGTTCATGTTCATCAGTGGCCTACTGATTTCGTTTTCCCATTCCTTTCTTTTCAGGTTGTATCATGCTAAAACTTCTGTTAACAGAAGTTAAGTAACACGGAAACACAGGCAGAGGGATGACGTAGATTCATGCATCACGTACACACAAACTCAGACGGGGAGACAGTACAAGTATTATATACAAAGACCCAAGACAAACATAAAACAGTTATTGGCCATAATTATCTTTTTCTGTATGCTGCGCATACTTATCGTTAGAGCAATGGGGCGGTTTTTAGTTATATGCCTATAAGGATGCGGAAAAAGGAGGTAGTAGGTTTTCAAACATTGGCAATATCCCTAGTCCTCTCGGCGGAGGATACTTGTATAACCCTTACCTCGAAATACCCTAAACTTTTCCCTACTTGGCTAAACGTAAGAATGCTTGATCACGTGTGTACATTATTCTTTTTGCTTTATTCGGGGTTTGTCGTCTGTTAATTTAGAGCTAGACTGGGTTTCCCGTCTTAGCGTTGTTTGATCTATGAGGACTCGAACATGTCGCTGAAATCGGCCTGGCGAAATCTGTGCCATCGGGCATAATCGAACGTGGTGGTTCTATCTGGCCTGTCCATGTCAGTCTGATTCATCTTTGTCTCGCGCCTTTTCCCTTTCTGCCGGCCTGTTATTCCTGTCGGCCCTCTGCTCCTACTCCCGTTCAGTAGAGTCGGGCATTGGGCTTTCCAGTGCCCGGCATATCTACAAAAAGCACATTGGTTTTGCCCTAAGTCTGGCCGTCCTGTGCGTAGTGTCGGGGGATTACTTTCGGGACGTTGTGTCCTGGGGTCGTCCTGTCGATATATTCCTTTACCTACTCTGTCCTCATCTCTTTTCTTTCGTAGCATTGCTTCTTTGCGCCACATACCGAGACTGTCGAGCATAATAGGCGTTGTCTTATTATCACAAAGGGCTATTTCTAACGTTTCTATTTTATCAAGATCGAAGGATCCTATCAGTGGCCACTGTTTCTCTTGATTTTCTTTGGTATACCTGTGCCACAGTTTACTATAGGCTATGGTAACTAATCCATAGTTTATGAACATATCTTTATTAGGGGTGCCTTCCAGCGGAGCTAGATGATCCACCTCTAATAAACGGTCCGGGCTGAACCAGCTATCGACCAGTGGGGAGAAGACAGACATGACGGCTCACAACAAGGGACAAAAAGTCAGCACTGCCTATCTTATCACTGTGTGCAAAGACTAGACAGAATATTTCTATTCTACGTTGTTTGCAGGCAGTGAATACCTCATGAACCAATATCAAATACACAATAAACGACCAGTGGGAAGAATAAGTAGATTCGCAAAAGGTCTGCGTCCTCTACCCTTTCACTATCTGCAAAGGGGAACCTGTTCTTTCCTGTTTGTAGACAGAGAATCTCCAGAAAACAATCCGCGAACAGTAGCTCGGGGTCAAAAAACAGTTAATCAGTGTGGGAGAGGGAATCTCCCGAAAATAAGCCGTAAATAAATAATCAATTCAGTGGGGGAGAATGATAGGCACGACGGCTGCGTTACCTATCCTTCACTGTTTGCAAAGAGAAAGAGCCTACTGTTTCTCCGTGTGCAGACAGTGAATCTCCAAATAGGTCAACAAAGAGTAATACTAGTATTTTCTGAACAATTAAACAATTATTTCGCGATTCGTCGTGTCTACACGACCTTACCCGGACCGTATGGACAGTTTCTTGTCTTCCGAATCCAGCGCCCGATCGTCCTCTTTTCCTCGTATTCCTCGCGGCACTCCTGATGGTTCCCAGTCAGGACCGTAGATCACTCGAGAGAGGTCTGTTCGGAACCAGTGAAGTTCGGATGATCGGCTGCCAGACGAGGGTCTATTGGGCAAGAGCTCTCCCGATCGTTGCAGTCGTTCACTCTGTCGTCAGGACCTCTCCCACTGGATCCACGAGTCGCTGATGGGCCCCACGTTGGGCGCCAATTGTGAAATCTAAGTCAGGGACAATCGATATTTGCCCGGCGGTATCGCCTCTTTAACCCACGAAATATTAATCAATGAAGAGGCAGGCGCTGGAGACGGGAAGGCAGGAAACAAGGTTTATTCTCTCCGGAGGAGAACACATCAGTTCAGACAGCAGGTATCGTCCTGAGGTGCTCTAACCGCCTCTCTGAGGCCTGGCCTCTTATACACAGTTAAATGAATTTTATTGCAGGTAACACAGTCTTGTAATGCTTTGAAGTATGAAAGGATATCCTCCGAATCTCCCCTTCAGGCCCGTTCCCACACACATTTACAGTTGAAGTCCCCACCCCGGTCACAACAGGTGATGATTATCGCGCAGCTGGACATTCCGCCGATTCATGGAATGTGGGGGTTTGATCGGATCTCATAGGGTGGGGGCTTTGATCAACTCGGGGGTCCTTTGATGAGGGAAGCTTTCTACTGTACGGGGAGGGGCAATAAACAGTATCGGCAGAGCTAGGTGTCGGCCTGGGAACGAGGAAGACAAACGGGCACACAGGAAAAGGGGGTTTGTATCAAAAGGGCCTGGGACCATGAAAGGAAGAAGGGAGCTGCGCTGAAGGGGGTTTATGACCCAAGGCATGTGCGAGCGGGGGTTGTCAGCGTGCGGGCTCTTGTGAGGGCAAAGGGCTATGCTGGGGGCCAGTGGCATGCAAAAGGGTGGTTCTGATCGAGGCACCTAAAATGGCGGGTGCGCACGACAAAAAGTGTGGCATCAGGGGAAAAGGCAAGATGGCGCAGATAATGTTTACAAAACCGTACTAATTTTCCACAACGTATCACGCGACAACGCGAAACGTCATGCGGACGCGACGCGTCACGATGTTTTTTTCTAACGTGGCAGTTGCGCTAACGGAACGTTTACCGGTTCGCGGACTGGGTCGTGGCATCAAGATGAGCTAACGGAAAGCTTCCCAGTTCGCGAACCGGGAGCGAACAAAAAAAAAGTATTTAAAAAAAATAATTATTAATAAACATATAAAATATATTTTTGGATTTAAAGAAGAATACATT
Organism: Lissotriton helveticus; assembly: GCF_964261635.1. NCBI lineage: Eukaryota > Metazoa > Chordata > Amphibia > Caudata > Salamandridae > Lissotriton > Lissotriton helveticus. The sequence goes on from NC_136068.1 coordinate 1,653,042,417, forward strand.
TTACAGCTACAGATATTAGCTTTTAAAAAACCAATGAAATTCACTGAAAAAACCATAGGTTATAGACCATATATAGTTAGGAATTAGCATTTACAAAACCTTGAAAATTCACTGAAAAAACCATAGGTTATAGACCATATATAGTTAGGAATTAGCATTTAAAAAACCTTATTTTACTCACACAAAACCATTGAAATTCCATATATAGTTAGTTGTACTAACTATATATCGCGCACCCGCAATCCACTGCTGATGATGTCACATATTACATCATTCATGACATGGTCAGTGACATCACTGATGACATCACTGATGACATCTCAAATGACATCACTGATGACATCACTGATGACATCTCAAATGACATCACTGATGACATCACTGATGACTACATTCAGTGACTGTATAATTCTGTAAAGTTAAAATATGTCTTACATATTGAAGAATGAGTGGATGTATAAGTGTCTTGATGAAGGATTTAGTAGGGGCATGACTGACTGTATGAGTGACTGATTAAATGTGTCTCACTGAGTGCATGGGTTAGTGACTAAACTGTCTTAATTTGTGCATCATTATGTCTGTTGTTCTGTAAACTGCTGCATGTGTTGATCAGTAGCTATATGATTAACTGTATGGGTTATTGATTGGTTGCCCAAGCATTTGTATGGGAGACTGAGTGTGTGTGTGGGTGGCTGGGAGGTGTATGACTCTTTGCATAGATGTGTGAGCAGTTGATTGACTAGATGTATGGGTTCAAAAGTGCATGTGGAAACAGCTGTATGGGCGGTTGACTGTGTGCATGAGTGTATTGGTGAGTGAATGGATATCTCAGTGCTACATGTTAAAGTAAGTACATATGTAATATACAGTACATGTGAGAGTTGACATATATAAATAACTGTGCATAAGAGCCAGTGAATGTGTGAGTGGCTGTAGGGATCATTGTGAACTTGTATCCAGGATTGTATAAGTGAGTAAATATGTTTTAGTATATGTTTGAATAAGTAAGGTGTGTATAACTGTATAGTTGAGGAAATGGAGGTGTGATTGATTCTTTGCATGACTGACTAAGTGTCTGAGTAACTCCATGGATGAGTGACAGTCTATGAGTGTCTGTTTACACTGAGTGTATCTAAGGTTATATTAGAGTCTGAAGAGGTTCATCGTATTATCACATGAATGATGTCATCAGTGATGTGATCAGTAATGTCAAATTAGATGTCATCAGTGATGTCATCAGTGATGTCATTTGAGATGTCATCAGTGATGTCATGAGTGATGTCATTTGAGATGTCATCAGTGATGTCACTGACCATGTCATGAATGATGTAATATGTGACATCATCAGCAGTGGATTGCGGGTGCGCGATATATAGTTAGTACAACTAACTATATATGGAATTTCAATGGTTTTGTGTGAGTAAAATAAGGTTTTTTAAATGCTAATTCCTAACTATATATGGTCTATAACCTATGGTTTTTTCAGTGAATATATATATATATATATATATATATATATATATATATATATATATATATATATATTCACTGAAAAAACCATAGGTTATAGACCATATATAGTTAGGAATTAGCATTTACAAAACCTTGAAAATTCACTGAAAAAACCATAGGTTATAGACCATATATAGTTAGGAATTAGCATTTAAAAAACCTTATTTTACTCACACAAAACCATTGAAATTCCATATATAGTTAGTTGCACTAACTATATATTGCGCACCCGCAATCCACTGCTGATGATGTCACATATTACATCATTCATGACATGGTCAGTGACATCACTGATGACATCACTGATGACATCTCAAATGACATCACTGATGACATCACTGATGACAACATCCAGTGACTATGTTTCTGTAAAGTTAAAATATGTCTTACATATTGAAGAATGAGTGGATGTATAAGTGTCTGGACGAAGGATTTAGTAGGTGCATGACTGAATGTATGAGTGAGTGATTAAATGTGTCTCACTGAGTGCATGGGTTAGTGACTAAACTGTCTTAATTTGTGCATCATTATGTCTGTTGTTCTGTAAACTGCTGCATGTGTTGATCAGTAGCTATATGAGTAACTATATGGGTTATTGATTGTTTGCCCAAGTATTTGCATGGGAGACTGAGTGTGTGTGTGGCTGGATGGGAGGTGTGTGACTCTGTACAGATCAATGTGTACTTGTATCAATGATTGTATAAGAGAGTAAGTATGTGTTAGTATATGGTTGAAAACGTAAGGTGCTCTATGTTTAACTGTATAGAGTAGAAAATGGAAGTGTGATTGATTCTTTACAGGACTGACTAGGTGTGTGAGTAACTCCATGGATGAGTGGCAGAGTGTGAGTGTCTGTATAGGTGTATGAGTGCATATGATTGTGTTGTAAACATGAGTGATTGTATGTATGAATGATTGTATGGGTGAATGAGTGAATGTGTGTGTAGACGTAGGAATCAGTGAGTACGTATGTAGTAACTAGTATTGGTGTGTCAATGGTTTCAAAAATTATACTCTGTTTTTAACACTGGGTGAAACAGAGGTTATATTAAAATGTGAGGAGATGCATTGTATTGTCACATGAATGATATCATCAGTGATGTGGTCATTGATGTCAAATGAGATGTCATCAGTGATGTCATCAGTGATGTCATTTGAGATGTCATCAGTGATGTCATCAGTGATGTCACTGACCATGTCATGAATGATGTAATATGTGACATCATCAGCAGTGGATTGCGGGTGCGCAATATATAGTTAGTGCAACTAACTATATATGGAATTTCAATGGTTTTGTGTGAGTAAAATAAGGTTTTTTAAATGCTAATTCCTAACTATATATGGTCTATAACCTATGGTTTTTTCAGTGAATTTTCAAGGTTTTGTAAATGCTAATTCCTAACTATATATGGTCTATAACCTATGGTTTTTTCAGTGAATTTCAATGGTTTTTTAATAGCAAATATCATAAGCTGTCGAATGTCAAGTACGTGGTAAGAATTTTTTTTTTCGTGTTTATGCACACTGATCTGCTTTGATTGCTGCCCCCCACCCCTCATTTCTATTAGGAGTACTCTCTCTTTGCAGATAGTGAAGGGTAGTTAACGCAGCCCTTTCCCCCTTTGTAATTCGTCGTGCCTGCTTCTCTCTCCATTTGATTGATTGTTCTCTTTGGTTCATTCTCTATTTACAAACAAGCACAGAGTCGCAATACTCTGTTTAGTCTTTGCAGATAGCGAAAAATCGTGTAAAAAAACAAAAGGAATCGAGCAAAATCAGTAGGCCACTAATGGGATCTCTTTTGACCTCGCTAAAATAGAAACATTAGGAACAACCTGTTGAAAATAGCAATGCGTATGTATATAAGCGGCGTTCATTTGTGTTCACAGTACCCCTTGTTGATTGTTTCAATCGAGCATTGAATTGTTCGAAGTTAATTCTCTTAACGATCTTCTCTACCTGCAAACGAGGAAGAATAGGAATATTCTATCTCCCTTTGCAGATAGTGAAGGGTAGGTAACGCAAGCCTTTAACACGTCGTACCTATTTCATTCCTCATTGATTGATTGATTGTCCGAACATTGACTGTTTGGGAATTAGTTCTTTTTGGAGGTATTCCCTGTTTGCAAATAAACGTAGGAAAATCTTTGCAAGTAGTGAAAGGGTACGTAATGCGGACCGTTCTCCCCCGTTGTAATCTGTCATGCCTATCTACTCCCCACTGATTGATGCACCTTTTTCACCCGGACCATTTACTAGAGATACGTCATCTGGCCCGACCAGAGAGCACCCCTAGTGAAAAGGACATATGCAATAATAACGAAGTGATCACTGTATCCTGTTAACAGAAACTTTACCATGAAACAACCTGGAAAGAAAAAAATAGGAAAACGAAAATCAGTAGGCCACTGATGAACATGAACTTTTATTAAACAACGAACAAAGAAACAATAACATAACGTAATGATAAAACCTATTAATGTCCTAGAAACAAGAAAACGTTAAAATATGCCAGTGGTGAGAGACCAGAAAAACAGTAAGAGAAACCAAATCACCCCTCGCTGTCCCACCGCCTGCCACGCCAAAAAAATCGATAGACTAGGGAAAATGCAAGTCAGTAGAACATCCACCCCCACTCTGGAAACTTCCAAGGTGGGGCAGGGTTCCGGCTACGCCCAGCCGGGAGCAGCCCATATAAGGCAGGTCCTGCTGCCACGCCTCGGCCAGGAGATCCTAACGTAGGGTGTAGCCGGAGGAGAGGCCGAGACCAGCGGGACCCGGCCAGGGGATTGCCTTTACAACGCTGAACAGTTGCAGGGGGGGGGAATGTCTCCTCGACCCTCCCCTCTCTCTCCCAGTCCGGCCGCGGTGGCCCTTGAGAGTTGCAGGTAGTCCCGCCACATGCTCTTCCGGTCCGACCACCAACGGTCGGGGGGCCGAGGCCGACGGGATCCGGCTGCAGCCGATAAACCAAGAAACCCGTTCATGGGGCCAGAGCCAGGGGCGTCCGGCCGACATCCACCGGAAGCCCGGCCCGAAGACGGACGGGACACTTCTTTCTTTTATAATGGCTGCGACAACACTGGAGGGGGATGTCTTGCACATGCCTCCGACCCCCCCCTCGTCCTCATCGCCTGGTCCGGCCATAACAAATCTCAAGCGAGACGCCGTGGGGTGCACTGGGAGGGAGAGACGGTGCGAACAGGCCTCTCCCGCCTCCCCAGGTGGAGGCTTCCCAGCTGCACCCTCAGCGCTCCAGGCGGTGGCATCCTAACAACTACAGTGCTGCACAGTTTCGGAACGACCTAGATAACGGTTCTTCCACTGTGGCCATGCTGCAACGTCTCGCCCGGCAGGGTGGAGCCCGTCCGCTCATGTGACCCCGCGATCGCCGGTAGCTGCCGAACTCTCAAAATGGCGGTCGACCTGGCAAGTGCGGGCCCAACATAAAGAAATGGCCCGGTCACTGGTTGACTCCACCACCGTAGTCCTCCACGACCTTGAAGATTCTAGAGGAGCCGCGGGAGTCTCCGACCCCCGATGGGGAATGACTGCCATGATCGCCCGTGGAGTGACGAAACTGTATCCGCGGGACGTCGGCGCTCCCATGCTGGCGCCAGCCTCACTTTGAATTACTACAATCCTGCAGACCTCACTTCCGGTGAAAGCACAGTGTGACCCGGTAGGAAAAATTATTGCACCCCCTCCCCTTTTTGACTGATAGTTCAAACCACCGATCCTTTCCTTTGCCCTTTTAACGGAACTTTGGACTGCCTCCCCCTCTTTTACATTTTCTAGAGAAAACAAAACATTAACCACTACATTAGCATAGCAGTTGACACCAGAACTGTTTTCAAATTGAAAACCAACAACATCTTCAACAGAATCCTTTTTGTTTCTGCTGTGACCCTGCTACAGCACAGGCATTGTCCCCAGCAGTAATTCTGCAATGCCGGTAAGAATAGCTGTGGTGCCTACTGGACTCACTCACCCCCGCGGCGCCCCACGCCGTTTTTTGCTGGGCGGCAACTTACTAGACATCACTTTCGTGCCATCTAGATTTCAGCGCGTTCTGCTGCCTTGGAACTATTCGCACAACAGACCGCTACTGACAAGAATATTTCATTATTGGTGCTGTCAATTTCAATAAATCTATTGGATAATTAAAAAGAAATTGCCACGGTCTCTTCGTTGTTTAAATGTTTTTACTGTTTTTGTTTTGTTGTATATATTTATATGTTATTAAAGTTTTATATTCCTACTACTTTGTTGGAGTGCTATATATTTTTAATGTGACACATAATTGTAAAAACTTTGATGTACAAAGAGTCATTCCTGGAATCTTCCGCTTCAGGCTCGGTCCCCTCCCCAATCACAATACAGGATGGTTTTCAGATAGTAGGAACGCGTGTGCTGTGACGGATCACATCGGGTGTGGGCCTTGATCTACTATAACTCCTTTGAAGAGGGGTGATTCTTTACAGCTGGGGCCATAAACTACATCTGCAGGGCTAGCTGATAGCCTAGGACCGGCCTGGACATTCGGACACAGAGGAAGAGGAGTGTCAGAGGGTGCGGTAGTGAATAGGGCGAAAGGGAGGTGTCGGGCGGGCACAGAGTGTGATTCTCAGGGAAGAGCAGCGCAGATGGGGGAAGGTTTATTGCCCATGCATAAGACAGAGAGCGGTGGTGACCAGTGCCTGGGGGAGATGCTTACGAGGGTGAGGAGCCATGCTACGAATCGACAGCGTGCAGAGAGTGGGTCTGGTCAAGACATCTAAAATGGCTGCCGTGCACGACAAAAGTGTGGCATTTCAAAAAAGGCAAGATGGCGCAGACAATGTTTTTCAACACTTCCTCATTTCCTTCGAATCGAACGTTAACAGACGTTGGGGCATATTACCAAAGTTAAGCGATATTTATCGCTAACGATGCTTACCAACCAATTTTTTACCACTAAGCATCGTCAGAAATTATCGAAGATAAACCTTACTATTATCAAGGTTTATCGCAAATGCGATAATAAACGGCCGCAATGCATGAATATCGCTAAAAACTCAGCGATATTCATGCATTACCGAGCTAATACTCTTAGCCATGTTATCCACCTCCCATTGGATAACATGGCTAAGAACTGCTCAGGGCAGGAGTTACTTTTTGGAGATATTCGCGCTTAGCGCGAATATCTCCAAAAGTTGGTAATATGAGATAGATATCTTGCATGTTGTAATGCAAGTTATTGTGGTATATGGAACTCATACCATAATCTCTCAGGAAAGCAGAAACTGATCCTTTTGGGACCGCCTAAAAAGGCCTAGGGGGGGAGGAGTACTCTACTTTGCCCCCTTTTCACGTTCCGAACTATTTTATTTTACTCTCTTCTGTAATTACACAAAATACCAGCGATAAGATGCATCGGAGACACACACTGAGAGAAAGGAGGCCGGAGATGAAGAAGACATGTCAAATACACATTGGAGATAATATAGTGGCAGAAGGGAAGTAAATATGAGTAAACTTACCATGTAACATAAAAATGTTGCACTCTATACTATAAGTCTCATTTTATACTACAATCACTTCGCTACAACCTCATAAATTAAAAATAAAAATAAATAATGTCTCAAACAATTTTTGATTTCTAAATATAAATTTATTCTTCAGAATTTTCTAAATTTGAAACAACTAGTAACATGTCCTCATCAGTAATTTCCTCTTCAATCATCTCATCTGGAATCTCCTCATTAAAAGTCTGCAATGATGATTCTTGTAACTCTATGGTCTCCAAACACTCGATAAATTCGCCATCAAGAGATTGATCAAAAAAATCATTCAAGTCATCTCCTCCTTCTGACAATATTTCATTATTGGTGCTGTCCATTTCAATCAATGTAGTGGAATCATTCAAGTCATCTCCTCGTGACAATATTTCATTATTGGTGCTCTCAATTTCAATCAATGTAGTGGAATCATTCAAGTCATCTCCTCCTTGTGACAATATTTCATTATTGGTGCTGTCCATTTCAATCAATCTAATGGAATCATACAAGCCATCTCCTCCTTGTGACAATATTTCATTATTGGTGCTCTCAATTTCAATCAATGTAGTGGAATCATTCAAGTCATCTCCTTGTGACAATATTTCATTCTTGGTGCTGTCCATTTCAATCAATCTAATGGAATCATACAAGTCATGTCCTCCTTGTGACAATATTTCATTATTGGTACTCTCAATTTCAATCAATGTAGTGGACAATTCAAAAGAAATTACCACGGTCTCTTCATTGTGAGCCATTTTATTTTGAAATTGCTTGCTGTAAATTGCAGAAAAAAATAATCACTTTCATTTATCGTTTTTAGTAATACATAATATAAAACTAACTTCATCAAGTATTTAGTATAACAGAAGGACTGCAAATAAATAACAGAAAACATTTTTCAAATTATCTTCAAGTGTACAACATAGTTCCCCTTACAAATTAACAACTCACCTTTTTAAAAGTAGCAGAAGTGTTAGTACTGTGTAAATCAAACACCAGAAATTCACCACCAAAAATTCCTCACAAATGTACCTCAGACAGTAGTATCACAAAATGGCTGTGGTTTCCTCTCATTTGACATATATACATAACCAATTAACTTTCATCACACACAAATACAAAACCAAAGTAACATTTTAATTGGTTCTAAATTTCAACACTTTCAAATGTGTTTTCCCCATGCAATTTTCCATAGGACATTTACATACGTCTACAGCCTGAATGGCTGAACGGAATTACACCAAACTTGGCAAAATGGTACATCAAACCTAAGAGGTCAGGAAGGATCTACTATGCCCCCTTATGGTCATTTCCCCCTTCGCTTTGGCCTCCTCTTGTCTCTCAATCCTACCGAGGGACAAGATGGCGGCCGCTACGGACTGTTTGGAATGTTGACAGACGCCGGAGAACCAATCAGCTTCGCAAAGCTCCGTAACGCGAAAAGTACGCGAAGCGGAGCGCTGTTACAGATATATATCTTTTTTTCAACGTTAATTTCTCAAAATCCACTGGAGCACATATATTGAGACCTAGCAAAGGCACATCGGGCTACCAGTCCCTAATATTTTGCCAAGTTTCGTGCAAATCCATTCAGCCGTTCGATTATTATTATTTTGGTTTTTTTTTGCCCCGCGGGGCCCTTTTAAAACCTCCACATCAAACCTAGGGGGTCAGCGAGGATCTACTATGCCCCCTTATAGTTATTTCCCCCTTTGTTTTCACCTCCCCTTGTCTCTCGATCCTACCGAGAGACAAGATGGCGGCCGCTACGGACTGTTTGGAATGTTGACAGACGCCGGAGAACCAATCAGCTTCGCTTCACAAAGCTCCGTTGCGCGAAAAGTCCGCGAACCAGAGCGCTAACCGGTCCGCTGTTACAGATATATATCTTTTTTTAAACGTTAATTTCTCAAAATCCACTGGAGCACATATATTGAGACCTACAAAAGGCACATCGGGCTACCAGTCCCTACAATTTTGCCAAGTTTCGTGCAAATCCATTCAGCCGTTCGGGCTAAAAGTGAGGCCAACCGCCCTATGGAAAACTCAATGTTAAAAACACGTTTTGGGACCCCCTTTTTTCTCGGCCCCCACTGGACGAACCCCCCCCCAAATTTTCAAGGGCTGCTCAGAAACAAAATGTGCCATTTTCCTGAAAATTTCAGCCGATTCCGTCCACAAACGCCAAAGTTATTAGACATAGAATTTTCAAAAAACCCATAGAGAAAAAATCCTAACTATATATACCTACTGGCGACCGCCAGTAGGTAATATATATATATATATATATATACATGAAAACCAGAGTTCCGGTTTTCTTGCATACTTGTGGTACCGGTCCGTTCCCCTATTTCAGCAGAGCCGGCCAGCCTTGAAAAACGAGTTGACTAATCAACTCGCTATACTGTTGCAGGATTTATTCTTGATTGTTTGAAAGCTGAGGACAAGGCGGCAAAAACCAAAGGATTGTGGACCCCGTAGTTCTCTGTTGACGACGCCCGACGGACGGAAATCTGAGCAGCATCTTAACTGCGTGGTGCAACTCGTGTGAGTACGTTTGAGAGGGTGACGCTTCAGAACGCCGGGATCCTGTGTCTGAATAGGAGTTGGGAGCCGATTATTAAAAAGAGGAGACATCCTCAATATCGGCAGGAGTTGCTGTTAATAACATTATGCACGCAATCATGGCAGCGTTGGATGCCAAACGAAAAGCCACTGCGGATAAACTTTTCTTTATGCAGGGTGGCAGCTTGTCCAATCCAAGTGCGCAAGCATCAACCAACATAAACAATGAAGAACAATTGCAAGCTCTACTGGTCAAATTGGAGAAATTGCAAAAAAAAGAGCTTTCGAAGTGGTGTGCGGCGGAATCTCTCCAACGTTACATTGAGGTTGGGAGAGTGCCTCGTGGCCTAAGGATTTTCACCATCCCAACTTTCGAAGATCCAGATCCTGATATGCTTGAGGAGTGGTCCAACAACTCATCTTCTTGCTCTATTACAATGATGCGCATACTAGTTAAGTATGCCCTGAAAGACAGAAGTAAATTGCTAGAAGAAATCGACAAACTTATGAGTGAGATAGGTGCCCTTATGTCTAAGGATGCACTGGATGAGCATTTAAAACACCTGGAAACGAAAATGATGAAACTTGAGGAGGAAATCACCATGATGAAGCAGCGAAAATTTCTGAGAGACTACAAAGATTACCAATCGGGTCGCACTTTGACCTTCCACCGTAAATATGATCACTTATTTGATAAATCTCATCCGGTGAAAACTATCAATCCCGGTACATTGGCTCAAGTGGAAACTGTAGAAAGCGATGTTTCAGAAGGAAGCCTTCCAGATATTTCCCCGGCTGGGCTCAACCAAGTGATCTCAGAAGATCAACAAAAGAAAAAGAATTTTTTTTATTGCAGTTTCAAGTCCTGAATCAAGGACGGACAGACATGCAACAGGATCAAGGGAGCATAAGGGGAAGAGGCAGAGGAAATTGAGGAAGACCAAGAGGAACAAGCAAGCCAAAATCAGACAAAAACGTAAAAAAATCGCCCATGGGAGTACTGATGTGGGGCAGCAAGGCAAAAATATGACGGTAATCAATCTCTCTCAAAGACCGTTAACTGTGCATGAGTATGATGTGTTCTCATTAGGGTTGTCCTTTTGCTCTTCCACTAATTTGAACTATGCCAAACCAGGATAGAATGGTAATTGAAGCTTAAAAAATGGTTTGAAACACACTCTACTAGACAGTCTGCTGACAGCACAAGTGCTAATCCTAGTCATTTGGACTTTAATGATGTTGAACTTCTGGAGGTGATCTTCTCAGGAACTGTTGAACGAGATGAGTTTCTGTTAGATGGTGTTACTAATGTTAACCCAGGAAGTCATTTTAAGGTTAAGTCGAGGTTCCTCCCCCACATTGTGTGTGAAGCAGTAGAAGTTTTCGAAAAGGGTGTGCTGAGCGATATTAAAAAACTGAGAACTAAGCGAGTGCCTAACAACATGAAAAATCTCTCCCTTGAAAAGAAGCAGGCCATTGAGGACCTTAAGGGCGATAATCAAATCGTAATTCGCAAAGCAGACAAAGGGGGGAATGTTATAGTGCTTGACAAAAATAGGTATCTGGCTGAGGGTTTAAGGCAGCTAGGAGATACATCCTGTTACCAACTATGTACTCAATCTGATATAAAAACTATAAAGAATACCTTTGATGATCTATTGCAAGACTATAGAGACAGAGGGCTATTGGAGTGGGAAGAATATACATTTTTACGATGTGAGCACCCTAAAATTGCCATTCTGTATCTCCTTCCAAAACTCCACAAAAATGCTGTCGACCTGCCGGGAAGACCCATTGTGTCCTCAATGGGCTCCTTGTTGGAGAATACGTCCCAATATATTGATTACTATCTACGGCCATTTGTCATCTCTCTCCCAGCTTATTTAAAGACACCACCCATTTTCTGAAAATTATTGAAGGTATACATTGGGAACCTTCCTTCACGCTGGTTACTTTGGACGTAAGCTGCCTGTACACATATATTCGGCACGATTTGGGACTGGCAACAGTAGAGCACTTCCTAAAATCCAGATCTATTTCGTATCTTTGCCATTCCAAAATGTTAATCAAACTTATCGAATTTAGTTTGACAAACAATTTCTTTATTTTTGATGACAAGATGTACCAACAGTCACAGGGCACGGCTATGGGCACCTGCTTTGCCCCCAGTTATGCCAACCTTTTTATGGGTTGGTGGGAGGAGCAGGTGTCCAGCCAATTAGCCGAATTTAACACCGAAGTTGTCCTGTGGCTTAGGTACATCAACGACATTTTTATGATTTGGAATGGAAACATTGAATCTGCCAAGACATTCATATGTCTGTTGAATAAGAATAATTTGGTTTTCACAGAACAGATCCATAAGACCACAATTGAATTTCTTGATATCCAGATTGAAATTCAAGGAGCTACTATGACCACGAGTCTCTTCCGCAAACAGACTGCGGGTAACAGCCTTTTGAATGCGAGAAGTGCACACTCTCGAAGCCTTGTAGACTGTATACCCTATGGTGAACTTCTACGGGCCAAGAGAAATTGTAGTACAGAAGTTGCGTATGAATTGGAAAAAACTGCAATGTGCCATTGTTTCAAAGAACGGGGCTACAAGAATAAAACTATTGTACAGGCATGCAATAGGGTGGATGCCACCATCAAAAATGAGTTACTCAATCCTAATAAAATCATGGAGGAAGAAACTAAAGTAAGGTTTATCACAACTTACTCAGGGCAGGCTCATGAGATTAGGAAGATCTTTAACAAACACTGGCATGTTCTCCTGACTGATCACCACTTGAAACTTCACCTGAACCCCAACCCCCAGATCACCTTCAGAAAATGTAGATCACTTAAAGATGATCTTAGCCAAAACACTGTTGTGAGCAAAATTTAACCTAAGGACAATCCAGGTTTCAAATGCTATAGGTCATGCAAGGCCTGTCGCAACAGTATGAACTGCAAAGAGCTGACAGTTCCCACATCAGGGAGAGTGTTTACGATCAAAAAATCACTCTCATGTCATACGATGTACTGCGTGTACTTACTCATCTGTCCTTGTGACAGGTGGTGTAATGGCAGTACAACATTGAAAGCTAAAGAAAGGGTCCTACAGCATTTTAGAGCGATTAAAAATCACAACCCACAGTATCCTGTGGCTCGCCATTTCTTTGATCACCATTTCCAGAAGGAGAATTTGTTGAGGATGGTTGTTATAGATAAAGTGGATTTGGGGATCCGTGGAGGAAACAGGAAACTTGCATTACGCATATTGGAGTCAAGGTACATTATTGACTTTGAATGCATGACTCCAAATGGATTGAACATAAATGAAGAATTAGCTGTACATCTTGCTTAATGGTAAAACTGAAATGAAATGTATTTATGAATATTATCAGTAGTTGGACCTCTGTAGGTCTTTCTTTTAAATATTTTTTTTAATGTATTTTATTTTTCAGAGGTACATTGATGAATTGGTGTGACTAGGGATATGAAGTTAATCATAAATGATTGTTGAAGATCAAGTGGCTGCCCATACCATACAGGCAATTTGTTCCCACAATCTTTCTTGCTCAAGAGCTGTTTATGATGATGATCACGTTGGGAGATATATTATTTGGCCCACTGGGGCACGGACCTTTTTGGAGAATTCGTACATAATACATGGTGCGGACTAATATGCCACTTTGTTACAACAACAGCCCACTTGGGCGTGGCTTACCCTAACTGTCCTGACCCACTGGGGTGGAACTATTGAATTGATAGACAGTTACTGTGATTCGTCAACTCGGACAAAAACTTTATTGTGCTCCTGCACGAAGCACTACATTAACTTACGTTATTTAACTCTACAGCTCTGCTATTTTTGCTCTAAAATATAGCATATTTATAGAAAGACCTAAACATATGACCGGGGATTATTTATAACCCATAGAATTTATGCAGCATATGTATTTATAATTCGGTTCACTGTAACTGACTTTATATACAATAGCAGTTGGAAAGTTTTGGGCATAAAAAAGCACTGACAATATGGATTGAATGTATATATGCCAATCATTTATTTATATGTTTGCTTCCCTAACATGTCCGCCATATTCAGTACCTATTTTTACACATATGGGTGACAGTCCGTTCTCTATGTCATTTGAAAGAGTAAAAGGACAATTGTTTGGTTTTCACTTGTAAACGTGATCAAGCTGCAAAGCGAAACACGTTGTTTTCCTGCTGATTAAAATTACGTGCACAGCAATTGCTGAGTGTCGGTGTTGTCTATTCGGATGAATGGAGTACTTTTGTGGATATATATATACATGTATATATATACTTGAAGATGAAGGATCACAAGAAAACAACAGCCAGCTAGGGCAAAAATCTGGATCCCAAAGGATACAATGAGTCACAAAGAGATAAAATATCCAAGAAAGAAGTGACTCAAACAGATATATTCACCAAAGAACAAAAATATATTTCCACTACAACGTTTCAGCTTCCGCCTTCCTCAGGTAGTTTCAAGATGGTAAGCTCAGTGGCTGCATTTTATTATATATATATATATATATATATATATATATATATATATATATATATATATATATATATATATATATATATATATATATATATATATATATATATATATATATCATATGCAGCCACTGAGCTTACCATCTTGAAACTACCTGAGGAAGGCGGAAGCTGAAACGTTGTAGTGGAAATATATTTGTGTTCTTTGGTGAATATATCTATTTGAGTCACTTCTTTCTTGGATACATGTATATATATATATATATATACACATGCATATACATATGCAAATAAACTATCAAACATCCATTTACTTGCATATACAGCTATACACACACCACAACACTTACTTCTACAGAAACGTACACATACTTACTCTCTTAAACAATCACTTATAGAAACACATACTTATTTATACAGGAACTCTTCCAAACTCTCACTCTCACATATACTCACTTATATTCATCAATACTCACATATACTAGTTTAAAATATATGTAGTTACTCATTAAAACACTATTGAGATAGTCATTCACTCATTAACACACCCATACAAACACTCATCCACCCATACAGTCCTGCACACATGCTGTCTTCAAAACACATAGAAACAGTGAGTCACTCATTCATGCATCTATACGCTAAGTAATATCCCCCACCGAACTATACAGACACTCATAATGACACTAAAAAAACAAACTAATAACCCATATACACACTCATGTAGCTACTCACCAACACATGCAGCCACTTATACACAAGGTGAGACACTGATACAGAATTTTAAATATTTAAAGATTACTCGTTAATACATTTATTCATTAAGATACACTTAATAAGTCAGTTATACAATCAATTTTTCGAAAAAACCATCCATTTAGACACTTATTTACACATTTATTCTTCCATTCACCTTTAGATATACATATATAAAAAAATATTTATTTTTCAGAAAGACACACATTCACTGGATGATGTCATCAGTGATGTCATGAGTGATGTCATTTGAGATGTCATCAGGGATGTCATGAGTGTTGTCACTGACCATGTCATGAGTGATGTAATATGTGGCATCATCAGCAGTGCATTGCAGGCGCGCGAGTTACAGTTAGCTGAACTAACTATAATGGGGGAATTTCAATTGTTTTGTATGAGTGAAATGTCCAGCTAACTATAACATGTGTGAAACCTATGTTTTTTTCAGTGAATTTCCAAGGTTTTTTAAATGCTAATTCCTAACTATAATGTGGCTGAAACCTATGGTTTTTTCAGTGAATTTCAAAGGTTTTGTAAATGATAATTTTTAAATTGTAATAATTGTTATATATTTTTTATACTGATTTACTACATTGTTTTAAAGTATTTATTATTAGATATTTTACTTTTTAAATTACATTACATATTGTTAATACAAATTGAAAAAAACTGTTTTTAAAAATATTGAAATTGTAATATTTATTTTTTATATTTTTCAATTTATATATATTTTATATAGCAGGCAATGATATCCTATGGAAGGAAATATAACTAGCTACTGGCGGTCGCCAGAAGGGATATATAGTTAGGATTTTTTTCCTATGGGATTTTTGAAAATTCTATGTCGAATAACTTTGGCGTTTGAGGACGGAATTGGCTGAAATTTTCAGGAAAAAGGAAAATTTTGTTTCTGAGCAGCCCCTGAAAATTTGGGGGGGTTTTGTCAAGGGGGGGCCGAGAAAAAAGGGGGTCCCTAAACACGTTTTTCCCATGCAATTTTCCATAGGGCGGTTGGACTCACTTTTAGCTCGAACGGCTGAATGGATTTCCACGAAACTTGGCAAAATTGTAGATATTGTTTGCCCGATGTGCCTTTGCTAGGTCTCAATATATGTGCTTCAGTGGATTTTGATAAATTAACGTTAAAAAATATATATATATCTGTAACAGCGCTCCGGTTAGCGCCCCGGTTCGCGTACCTGACGCGTAACGGAACTTTGCGAAGCAAAGCTGATTGGCTCTCCGGTGTCTGTCAACATTCTAAACAGTCCGGAGCGGCGGCCATCTTGTCTCTCGGTAGGATCGAGAGATAAGAGGAGGCCAAAACAAAGGGGGAAATGACCATAAGGGGGCATAGTAGATCCTCCCTGACCCCCTAGGTTTGATGTGGAGGCTTTAAAAGAGCCCCGCGGGGCAAAAAAAAATAAATCGTTTTTTTTGCGTGGGGAGCGCCCGGTACGCGCACCGGGAAGCGGTCCGGGGAGCGTACTATGAGGAAAAAAGAATGATAGACTTTTCAAATATTGTATGTTTATTGATTGTTCGTTTTTTTTTTTTTTTTATTTAAGTAGCAATATGTAGGTACCAATGCAGAGTCAAAAAATTAATATACACCGTCTCCTTTGTAGATATCTTGCATGTTATTTCAGAAGTTATTGTGGAATATGGAATTCATACCATAGTGTGTCAGGAAAGCAGAAACAATATGGAGGCAGGAGATGATAAAGAGATGTTAAATACACATTGGAGATAATATAGTTGGAGAAAGGAAGTAACTATGAGCAAAATTACTATGTAACATAAAAAAGTTGCACAGTATACTATAAGTCTGACTTTACATTATAATTAATTTGGTACTAGTTTATGAATTACATATAAAAATTATTAAAGTCTCGAACAATTTTTGATTATTAAATATAAATTTATTTTTGTGATTGTTTTTCAAAATTTAATAGAACGTCTAACATTTGACTGTCCGAAATGTCGTCATTTTCAGTGAACATAACTTCCAACATTTGAGTGTCCGAAATGTCCTTATTTTGAGTGAACATAACTTGCAACATTTGAGTGTCTGAAATGTCCTCATTTTGAAGGAGGAAATCTACAGATTGTACACATTGTAGTAGCTCATGGTCCCGTGATTCATCCATGAATTCGATGTCATTTGGTTCAATGTTTTCTTGATTGCTCTCTGCAAGGACAATTTCAAATGACACTTTTTGTTCTCCTTCCATTTTGCCTGAAATTTGCATAAAAATATATATATATATCAGTAGAGATAGGGCACTGTTGGGATTAATTTTAGATAGGTAGTTTTTAACAGTGAATTTATCTTTGGGCAGTGTATGGTATCAGACTGGAAGTAGAAATATAAAAAAGTGTATTTGATGAAACCTAAGTAAATTCATAATTATACAAGACAAGCCTAAATCCATCCATAACTATAACAGAGAAGTCTATCTAAATCTATAACTATTACAGAGGGATAGTATATAACTATCAGAAAAAGTTTTTCATATTAACTTAAAGTGCACAATATACTTCAGTTTTCAAAATAACATCTTATCTTTTAAAAACAAGTTTAAGTTGTCAGTGAAAATGTCTTGCAATGTACTTCAGGAAGAAGTAGTCAAAATGACTGTGTTTCTCTCTCTTTCTTTATATATATTCAGGTACATAACCAATCAAATGTCATGTAAAAAAAAGTAGCAAATGAAAGTAACATTTTAATTGGTTGTCAATTCCAACACTTCAGATGTGTTTTGTGAAGTAATTTACCTCAGGGTATTTAGAGAGGTCTACAGGCTAAATGGCTAAATGGAATTCCAACCAAATTTGTGAAAATGGTAGGGATTGGTATGTAGTATGAGCTAATCTATATTTGGTGAAAGTGTCTCCAGTGGTTTTTCTGTGAATTACTTTCCCACCTTTTTTAATCGAGCGCTTCCCGGTGCGCGCCCCGGTACGCGAACCGGCAGCGTTACGGGAGTCCTCCATTTTGTGTTTCGGTAGAATTGAGATACAAGATGGAGGGCAAATAATGTTCAGAATGGGTAGAAGGGGGCACGGTAGACGTATCCTGACCCCCTAGGTTTTCTGAGGGTGGCTGAGGAGGCCCATATGTGCGAAAAAACCCCATATTTTTTCAATTTTTCGCGCGGTTAGCGTCCGGTGCGCGTACCGGGTAGCGCTCCGGAAAGCGTAAATTGTGAAAATTTGTAAAAAAAAAGTTACATTTAAAATTTGTTTATAGTGATCATAGTTAGGGTAGCTCTGAGAAGAGCTTTTGAGTTTGTGGTAGATTTAGGTACTTATAAGTATGTACCAATACATAGTCTTAAATTCAGGATGAAAATTCTGTTCCCCTCATCTGAGAAGTGAACTCCATCGCCTCTGTAGATATCTTGCATGTAGTAACGCAAGTTATTATTGTACATGGAGCCCATTCCATGGTCTCTCATGTAAGCTGAAACAGATTTATTTACATGCTTCCTCGATTTCTCAATTTGTGGACAAAATTGGTTCGACCACCTCCATTCCTGTCTTTGGCATATATTTGAATATACCAAGGCAGTTTGAGGAAAAAGTGCCATCAATTGGTCAAAGGTGTCCTTTAAAAGCATTTCCAGACCTACCACAGTCAAAGTGCCCAAGTCATTTCCTCCACAGTGCACAATTAACAGGTCAGGTTTTGGCAAATGCAAAAAGGTTTTCACCAATGGTATCGATTGGTGACATCTTAATCCTCTGTGGCCAATCCACTTGATTTCCACATTTTGTAAATTGAGGTTGTGTAAATTTCTGTTATCAGCATACCTTTGAGCCCAGTGGATGTAACTATGTCCAACAATCCAGACAGAAAACATGGTGAGAGGAGGTTCTGCTGCAGTCAGATGAAGTGTGGGTATGAAATGGCAGTTGAAACAGTAGGAGTTTGTAATGAAAAAAACTGTGGAGTTTGTGTGCTAATGATTCAGTAGCAGTGATTGGTGGATTTTGATTGCTGAAAACAGAAAGTTAGGGTGCATGGATGAGTTCTTTGAAAGATGTAATTTGAATGGTCAAGAAAAAATCATTTTATGAATGATTGCACTGGATACGCAGGTGTACTGAGAGTTCAGAGTTCAATTGAAACATTGTTGTGTGAACTTGTAAACATGAGAGGTCTTTCAGGAGGTGGTTGCTGTGGAAAAAAGGCAGAAAGGGCAGAGGGGGAAAGGGTGTTGATTTGAAAAAAGTGAGGGAAGAGTTTTGATTGGGTGACATGAGAGATATGTGTGATGAATTACAGCATTTCTGTGCCATTGTTGGTTGCAGACTCTGGAGTGCATACCTTTTGCTCTGCTAAAGAAAAATTGGTGTGTGTCTGAGACTGTTTTGAAACTCAAAAAGTATTTGCTAAGGTGAGAAAAGATTCATTTCATTTAGATAGAGAATAGTATGCTTTAGGGAGAAAATTATGAAGACAGTTGTGTATTTAAAATGTTGCTTTGTGTCAAGTGTTTTACAAATAGATTTTGTTTCTTTAAGTTACATAGCCATGTTAAAAGTGACGCAAAAATGGTGCAAGGGCCTTAAAAATACGCTTTCATGTGTGTTAGGGCATTTTAAGTCACTTCCCCATGAATGTGGGTAAGTAATTGCTTTACTTGATGTGTTTAAAAACGTTTTTTGAAATCAATTAGGTTTCTTGATATGTACTGCTAGAGTTTCATAGGTTGCTTGGGGCATATTTACAAGGCCTTTGAGTCACTTTGATGTTATTTTCCCCATTTTAATTTAGGTCATTTCCCCGTGGTGCAAGGTCCTTCTAAATACGCCCCCATGTGTGCTTGGCAAATTTAGATTTTGTTTCTTTGAGTTACATAGCCATGTTAAAAATGACGCAAAAATGGTGCAAGGGCCTTAAAAATACGCTTTCATGTGTGTTAGGGCATTTTAAGTCACTTCCCCATGAATGTGGTTGAATAATTGCTTTACTTGATGTGTTTAAAAACGTTTTTTGAAGTCAATTAGGTTTCTTTATATGTACTGCTAGAGTTTCATAGGCTGCTTGGGGCATATTTAGAAGGATTTTGAGTCACTTTGATGTTATTTTTCCCATTTTAATTTAAGACATTTCCCCGTGGTGCAAGGTCCTTGTAAATACGCCCCCATGTGTGCTTGTCAAATTTAGATTTTGTTTCTTTGAGTTACATAGCCATGTTAAAAGTGATGCAAAAATGGTGCAAGGGCCTTAAAAATACGCTTTCATGTGTGTTAGGGCATTTTAAGTCACTTCCCCATGAATGTGGTTGAATAATTGCTTTACTTGATGTGTTTAAAAACGTTTCTTGAAGTCATTTAGGTTTCTTGATATGTACTGCTAGAGTTTCATAGGCTGCTTGGGGCATATTTACAAGGCCTTTGAGTCCCTTTGATGTTATTTTCCCCATTTTAATTTAAGTCATTTCCCCGTGGTGCAAGGTCCTTGTAAATACGCCCCCATATGTTCTTGGCTAATTTAAGTACTGACAGGGTGTGTGCATATAGGCAGACTAGTGATTATGAAGGTATCTTTTACAATTCAAAAACACTCCAAAACTTTTCATATTTTTTTAAAGCCCCTGGCCTAAACGCATATTTTCTTTCCCTGCCCTGTGTTCGTATTAATTTAGCCTTCCATGCCTGAAAGGTCGGTACTTGATTGGTTTTCCAAAACTGCAATATGAGTGATTTAGCTATTAGAGAAGCTATGAAAAGAAATTCGTCATATTTGGTGTTGATCGATGAGCAACCAAGAACCGGGACTAGATCATCGAATATTATAGGAGCTTTAAGCTCAGAGGAAAGATATTTTTCAATTTCCCTCCATAGCTGTTGGATTTTAGGACATTCCCAGGCAATGTGTTTCCAGGTCCCTTTTTCCTCACATCGAAAACATTTATCGGCAACTAGAGGAAAGATATTGTGGAGACAGAGTTCTGTAAATCAACTATTTATTATAAAATTGCATGTGTTTAAAATTAGCGCCGCGAAAAATTGTTTTATTGAATTTGTTTATTTTATCCCAAATTTGTTGATTGATTTCAATATCCTCCCTTTTTTTCCACCTCTCAGTAATCTTATTCAAGGATTCCTGTTTCTTGTCCCCTTTTAATATTTTAATCCAAATACTCATCTTTTTTTGAGTTTTATTGTTCAGTGCTGTGGATATATTTTCCTTAAAATAGAGATTTCCTATATCGAGCTCTCGGAGTATTGGATTCAACATAAAAAAGGACCATTTCAGAACGGAATAAGAATGGCTCACCTGGCTGGCAATTTGATCCCATGTCTTCCACCTGTTACCAGCCAGAAAGTCATCTATTTTAACAAAACCGTTTTCTTTCCAAAGGTTTGTCGTTTTTCTGTCCATGCATCCCTCTTCTCCTAGGTTAAAGTTGGTTAAATCAGTTGTATTACTTATCGTAGGAATAGAGTGGGATTTTTTTTTTTTAAAATTTTGGGGAAAAAACACGTTTCTTGAAGTCATTAAGGTTTCACAATATGTTCTGCAAGAGTTTCATAGTCACTATGATGATAATGATATACATTTAGAACTGTGTAGGATGCATGGAGAAACTGAGGCTTCTGTAAGTGTCAAGGGAGGTGAGTAATGTACATTGCTCTGTTGCATACAGTCCTCATCTTCTGCGTACTCTTGGATATGCTAGACTACATCTGCACAATGAGATAACTAAGCTGAGGAAACACAGGTGATGTGATTGTGAATTGAGCATAAATATTTGCACGTTTTTCAATTACATCACCTGTGTTTCCTAACATTACGAATCACATTGTGCAGATGAGGTTTAGGCCTGTCCAGGGAGATAGAGGAGGTCTGGCCTTTGTTCAAGAGTGCAGTGGACATGACTCACTTCATTGGTAGGCCTGCCCATGTATTATCTCCTGTGTACTCTTCAATAAGCCTAAATTTCATCTGCAACCCTGAGTAGGCCTCACCTCAAACAAACCTCTGGATAGGCCACACCTTATCGTCATCTTGAATCAATCATTTAAAATGTTAGGGGCAGATTTATGATGGCCGTGCGCCTCTTTTGTGCCGCTGTTGCGTCACTTTTGTGACGCAGCAGTGATGCAAAAGATGCACCATGTTGCAAGATAGGCCTCACTTCATCTGCAAAAAGATACCGTCAGTTTAAACTGTAAACATTTAGGACTGTGTAGGGGGCATGGAGAAGCTGAATCTTCTGTAAGTGTCAAAATTGTTGCATACAGTGCTCACCTTCTGCGTACTCTTTGATATGCTAGAATACATCTGCACAATGAGATACCTAAGCAAAGGAAACACAAGTGATGTGATTGTGAAATGAGCAAAAGAAATTGCACATTTTTCAATTACATCACCTGTGTTTTCTAACATTACGAATCACATTGTGCAGATGAGGTTTAGGCCTGTCCAGGGACACAGAGGAGGTCTGGCCTTTGTTCAAGAGTGCAGTGGACATGACTCACTTCATTGGTAGGCCTGCATATGTATTATCTCCTCTGTACTCTTCAATAAGCCTAAATGTCATCTGCAACCCTGAGTAGGCCTCACCTCAAACAAACCTCTGGATAGGCCACACCTTATCGTCATCTTGAATCAATCATTTAAAATGTTAGGGGCAGATTTATGATGGCCGTGCACCTCTTTTGTGCCACTGTTGCGTCACTTTTGTGACGCAGCAGTGATGCAAAAGATGCACCATGTTGCAAGATAGGCCTCACTTCATCTGCAACAAGATACCGTCAGTTTAAACTGTAAACATTTAGGACTGTGTAGGGGGCATGGAGAAGCTGAATCTTCTGTAAGTGTCAAAATTGTTGCATACAGTGCTCACCTTCTGCGTACTCTTTGATATGCTAGACTACATCTGCACAATGAGATACCTAAGCAAAGGAAACACAAGTGATGTGATTGTGAAATGAGCAAAAGAAATTGCAAATTTTTCAATTACATCACCTGTGTTTCCTAACATTACGAATCACATTGTGCAGATGAGGTTTAGGCCTGTCCAGGGAGACATAGGAGGTCTGGCCTTTGTTCAAGAGTGCAGTGGACATGACTCACTTCGTTGGTAGGCCTGCACATGTATTATCTCCTCTGTACTCTTCAACAAGCCTAAATTTCATCTGCAACCCTAAGTAGGCCTCACCTCAAACAAACCTCTGGATAGGCCACACCTTATCGTCATCCTGAATCAATCATTTAAAATGTTAGGGGCAGATTTATGATGGCCGTGCGCCTCTTTTGCGCCGCTGTTGTGTCACTTTTGTGACGCAGCGGCAGCGCAAAAGATGCGCTATGTTGCGACATATTTACAACTTGATGCATCTAGGCAGATGTGTCATGCTGTAAAGTCCTGTGCCACATGAAACCTGCGTCAGGTTTCATGTGGGCGTTTTGTTGCAGGGTGGGCAGTCATTTGCATGAAAGCCCTGTAAAACTAACACAGTAAAATTAAGAAGATTTCACTGAGTCAGCTTTATGGCATTGCTGAATCAAATCCTTACGCCTGTTTGAAACAGGCATAAGGAGTGATGCACCATGCAATGTGTGGCTTGCCCCTGTGCATTGCAGTAGATATGTCGTGCTTACGACGTGATTCCTGCAATGCGCCGCTTTTGTGGCACAGATGCGTGACGCATCTGTGCTGTTTTTGCTCAATGGTGCTCCGCATTGTAAATGCGGCACATCATGGGTGGCAGAGCAGTGGCGCACGTTAACTGGTGCATCCCTGGGGATGCGCCAGTTAACATAAATCTGCCCCTTTACATTTAAGTATGAGCAGGGGACACAGAGTTGGTGAGGCTTATCCAAGGTTAAGAAGAGATGAGTCCTGTTCACTGAAAACTTGGACATAGGCCTCACCTCCTCAGCATCGCTGGACATGGTTAAATCATATCTGCAAAATGTTACTCTTGTTAAACAATTTTACTATTATAGTCTCTGAGATTTGTCTCTTGCTCTGCAACATCTCATTGTTGTTCTCTTTCTTTAAAGATAACGACAACATCAAGCATGAGTGATAATGAGCAATCTGTTGATCTCGATCTTATCATTGAACTTGTTATTGAAACGTCAGTGGAAGTAGATCCCTTGGATGATTTATATCCTGTGGATGATGAAGAATATGATGAGGATGCTGATTTGTCAGAATTGTATGACATAGGGTGGGCAGCTGGCCTGCTCGAGCCTATTAACCTATAAAGACTTTTAAAAATAAATTTAAGTTACTCGAAATGAAAAGTAACCATGTAAACCGTTTCATTTAAAATTAAATACAACTTCAAAAATAGCTTGTGTGAAGTGTCTTTAATAAAATAGTGAAATATGCTAATAAAATGAGTTCAGATTCACATATAAAAGAGCACAGATCAAATGTAGAAGCATTCCATTTCTTTGCTACTATTTGTGAGTTTTAAGTTTGCCAATGCACTAAAAATTATTGTATGTAGAATTGACAACTAGTATGTTAATTTTTTGACGACTGTTATTGATTTACTGTTTGGTAATAGTGGTTAATAAAAATTTTTATTATATTTTACCACAGATTCAACTGCAGATCATTTCAAAACTACACTATGCCATCGAAGCAAAGAAGCCGAAAGGCTACAAAACGTCAAAGACAGCAGCTTACTACATGCTTGCAGCAGTCCTCTACAATAAAAACTCGTCAAGTCACCAAGAAAGCTCCGGGTAAGACAAAGAAATCATTCCTAAGAAACATTTGCAGAAAAAAAAGTATCACTACAGAACATGTTTTAGTCCAGAAAAAGAGAGCCAATTTAAACGGAAAGGAAAGGCCAATCAAAAATGTTACTGCTAGAGCAGGAGATAACTCTGTGCATGGTAGTAGAAGGAAAAATCAGTTTAGGGACATTCGTAGACGAATGTTCTGCAACAGGATAATTGGCAATTTGTTAAAAAATATTAAGAAAGGTCAACAGAAAGTGGCTTTTTATAAAAGAAAGAAAAATATTGAGAAAATTATTGATCGGGCATTCGAAATTAAGCGAAAGTTATTTATTTTGATAATCAATAGAATTAGGAAACTAAACAAGGCAATTTATGATTTCAAATGAAATAGTAGATGGAAGAGAACAGTTCATCGTAGTAATTTTTGTGAAGTTTTTTCAGGAGAATGGATGCATAGTTCAAGTTGTGAGGCATTTTTTAATGAGGAGAGTTATTTCCAGGATAATGATTTGGTGCATGCAGTTGACACCAGTGGTCGAGCTTATGAGGTGAAAGATGGTTGTCCGGTTGAAAAAGAAAAACTTGTGACAACAGAGGCAGAAGAGGTGTTAGGTAATGAGGTTTTAGGAAAACGTCCTAAGGGACCAGTGTATACCTGGAAGTGTAGTAGTATTTGCAGTGTGCGACAGAATTCCATCAATTTGCTTTGTGATTTTCTACGGACATTTAATAAGATAAGTTTAAAACAGAAAATGAAGTTGTTGCAAGAATTAGATCCTTGCAGAGTGAGAGAAGTGACAGGTTTGCATGGTCATTCATTGGCTTGTCTTTCCAGGAGAGTATGCCAGAGTGTTTTTCATCATTTCAGGATGCTAGCAGTGCATCATAATAAAGTGAGGAAATTAGTTAGAATGTTGTATTATGCTAAGAGTCCAGCAATTATGCTTAAACAATTATGCACTGCTCTTTTGCATGGTTCAGAAGTAGATGTGAAGAATATTTGTGCAGAAATTTAGTTTTGTTACTTTGCAAGTAAAGAGGAGAATGTTGAAATTAACCCAGAAGAAGAAGGTAATGTGGAAGAGAGTGTACAGATTTCCAGTACAGATAATTTTCAGAAGGAAATTGCCACGTTTCAGGTGAAATCAAGTGAGAGGCCTAATTTCACTTGTGTATGTTGTCGACGCACTTATTATAAGAATCAGACTAAGTTAGTGGATTTATATGCAAAAAGTGAAAGGGAAAATAATAGTGAATGGAAAAATTTCGCAACATACTTGATGGTAGAAAATTGTTTTGATTTGGGATCGGATCTACGTGTGTGTACTTATTGTTGTTGCAAATTAAATCAAAACCGGATGCCTGCTAGAGCGGTTCATAATAATCTGGAAGTGGTTGACATTCCTTCTGAATTGAAGGATTTAAATACTTATGAATCTATTTTGATTCAAAGTGTCCATCCCTTTCAGGCTATTGTACGAATGGAGCCAAAGACTGGGAAATTGCCTCCATCAGATTTACAGAGAGGATTAAAGGGAAGAGTTGTTTATTTGCCTCTAGATTTGAAGAAAAACATTAATACAATTGGAGTAGAGAAAGTGGAAGAGGAACCTCTGGTTATCTTAGTTAACGGGGTTCCGACAAAGAGTAAGAAAATTTGGCAAGATTTAGTGGATGTTAGGAAAGTTAAAAAGGCAACATTGTATTTGATGAAAAACAATCAGCACTACAAGAATGTATGTGTTGCAGAAGAGGAAGTAAGTGAAGAAGAGGACAGCGATTTGTGTGCTGGACAAATTGAGAAAGTAGAAGCCTCTAAAAATGAAGAAATATATGAACATTGTAGTGTTCATCCTTTGCATTCCAAGGAAGTCATGGGGAATGCTATTGAGTTGTTTCAAATTAAACAAGCCAAAGGGAGTCCCATTAGTGTTTGGGAGGAAAGTTTGGAAGCTCTGTGTTTCCCACAGCTATTTCCAACAGGTCAAGGAGGAAGATATGATGAGCGACCTCATCAAATTCCGGCTTCTGAATACCAGACTTTACGATTGTATGCAGAAGATCCTAGGTTTCGTCAATGCATTCCCTATTTGTTTCATCTACTGTTTGAAAGTGATCTGTCTGGACTGTCATATGCAGTGAACCACATTTTGAAAAGTGGTGTACAGATGCAAAATATCTCGGCAAGGGACTTTATGGATAAAGTCAATGTGCAAGACAGTATTTTGGATTCTCACCTGATTAATCTCATGGCGTGTCAGCGTGGTACTAATGAGTACTGGTACCGTCGTCATGGTGATTTAAAATATATGCTGAGGAACTTAGGAACTCCCACATGGTTCCTCACTCTCAGCTGTGCCGAGTATGGCTGGGAAGACTTACTTGAATTTCTACGAGAGGCAAATGGAAACATTGAAAATATCGAATTCAAGACACCCGAAGAACTGTGCTCTTTGGATCCAGTGAATGTATGCAGATACTTCAATCATAGATTTGAAGCTATGATGTCTTTCATCATGAACAAGAAGAATTCACCTCTTGGAGAGGTGTTGGATTTCTTCTGGAGAAAGGAGTACCAAGCAAGAGGTGCTCCTCATATACATATGCTGCTATGGATCAAAGATGCACCCAAATTTGGAACAGATCCGGATGACTTAGTGATGAGTTTCATAGAACAGTATTCTACATGTGCTGTTCCAAACACAAAGGAAGACAAAAGCCTAAGAGAACAAGTTTTACGCTTCCAAAGCCATCGTTGTGGAAAGTACTGTTGTCGTAAAGTCAGAAACAAGGACAAGTTCTACACAAAATGTCGTTTCGCCTTTCCACGACCGGTGATTTCTAAAGGAAGAGTGAACAGTTTGATGTCTTCGCTGCGACATAATGTGACGAGGAAATCACCCGAAAATACATACAATTTGAAAAGGAACGAAGAGTCCAAGTATATCAACGACTACAACCCAGTGATTTTGTCCATGTGGAATGCTAACATGGATATACAGTTTGTGGCTGATAACTGTATGGCTGTGGCTCAGTATGTGACATCTTACATCACCAAAAAAGAAAAGACAGAATTGAAGGATATGTGGGAGGACATTTCCCATGAAACGAGCCTCAGTAAGAAGTTGTACAGTTTCAGTCTGAAGATGTTGTCGCATCGAGAAATCGGAGCTTACGAATGTTCTGACCGGTTGTCTTCAGCAAGTCTCTATGCCAAATCTAGGAGTACCATTTGGGCGAGTCTTGGTCTTGCTGCAACGCGTAATCGAGTTCTGAAACCTGTGCGGGAAATTGAGTATTTGGCGGAAAAGGAGCCAAACAGTACCGATATTTTGAAGACCAACATGTTGGATACATATTATCCAAATAGAAGCAGTCACCTCGAGAATGTTTGTCTGTATGAGGTTCTACAAAATTACATATTCAAGAGGAACATCAAAGAAGATATTGATAAAGGAGTGTATGCTGTAATTGGAAGTGAGGGATGTCTGGTCAAGCAAAGAAAATGCCACTTGGTAAACCATCGAAAATTGAGAGGCGAATCTCCTGAAAGAAAAGAGTTTTTCTATTTAGCACTTTTGCAACTTTTCAAGCCTTGGCGTGCAGAAGAGGAACTGCTTGGAGATTTCCTCTGTTACGAAGATTCTTTCAATGCCGCCAAGGAGACCATAGAATGTCCTGTTTTTCCCAAATATCTAGAAATGTTGAATGCGGAAATCGAGCAGGAAGCAACGATTGCAGCCGAGATTGCTAGAGACAGTTCTCAGGACAGTCAGAGTTCTGTTTCATTGAGTCAGGATCCACTAGGAGGACCAGTTATCGAAAATGAAGCTGCCACTGCCATGATTGAAGTGGAAAGAGCCATGGCACATGCTCAGGAGGATGCGGTTAACTTAGAAGACTTGGAAAGACAACTCAACGTTGAGCAGAGGAAAATATATGACGAAGTTACCAACCAAATTGATCATGGATTAAGTCATGAGAAGAAAGAGTGCTCATGTACGTCGTTGA
Organism: Lissotriton helveticus; assembly: GCF_964261635.1. Classification (NCBI taxonomy): domain Eukaryota; kingdom Metazoa; phylum Chordata; class Amphibia; order Caudata; family Salamandridae; genus Lissotriton; species Lissotriton helveticus. The sequence continues at coordinate 1,653,071,046 of NC_136068.1, forward strand.
AGCCTGTCAGACTGTACGTGAGTGGAGAAGCGGGAACTGGAAAAAGTTTCCTCATTAAAGCAATTTCATGTTATTTGCAGAAAAGGACTCATCGCTGTCTTGTGTTGTCACCGCTCCAACTGGACTGGCAGCACATAACATTAAAGGTATTACTTTGCATCGCCTACTGATGCTGCCAGTGGAGCATGATAACAAATTACAATACCACAAGTTATCTGGAGATGCTTGTTGTGAAGTTTCCAGAGTCTTGAGGAAAATGAAACTTCTTATCATTGATGAAGTAAGCATGGTTTCCAATGTCATGCTTGCCTTTGTGCATTTGAGAATGCAAGAAGTTCTCAAAACAGAGTATGATGTGTTATTTGGTGGCAAACACATCATTGTTTTCGGTGATCTTCTGCAGCTGACACCAGTGAAATGACAACCTGTGTTCAAAATGATCATGCATGAATACACCAGGAAGTGCCTAGGGAGCATTGGCAACATTAATATATGGTTAAACTTCAATTATGATGAACTGCGTGAAAATATGCGTCAAGCGAAGGATGAAGATTATAAGAATATTCTACAAGATGTTAGAATCGGAAAAGTGACCGAGCATGGGAAAGAAGCTTTATATGCACGATTACTGTCAAATTTGTATTCAGAAGAAGACGTTGTGCCTGAGAATATTTTTCGGAAAATTACTGAGAAGAAATCTGGAATATGTTTGATGCCAACTCTTGCAGAATGTTCCATCTTCAACAACAAAATGTTGAATTTAGAAAACCAAGAGATTGTGAAACTGGAAGCTATTGACAGAATAGAGCATATGGGAGCAACAATTATTTTGTCTGAGAATTTGAAATCAAAATTGGATTCATTAGAGAAGACTATATCTAAAACTGCTGGTTTTGAAAAGACTCTGAATGTGTGCTTAAATTGCCGTATAATGTTAAGAAGGAATTTACATGTTGAAAGAGGTCTGGTAAATGGATCAATGGGTAATGTTGTTGATTTTTTACGAAATACAGAAATAGAGATGGAATTGAAGTTTCAAAAATTAAATTTGATGGCATTGAGGAAGTACAGCTAATTGGTCGTTGCTCTGCTAGGTTTTTGCTTGTAAAAGACTTATATGTTCGCCGTAAGCAGTTTCCTGTTTGCTTGGCATATGCGGTGACAATCCATAAATCGCAAGGTTTAAGTGTAGACAGTGCATTGGTGAATATTGGCAGTTCTGTGTTCAAGGAGGGTATGGCATATGTGGCATTGTCACGAGTCAGAACTTTATCGGGATTGTACTAGATTGAGTGTGATGTCACAAACATTTGTGTGGATCTAGATTGTGTTAAGGAATACAATAGGTTAAGAAGAGAGTATGCACCACATTTGCCTCAATATCCTTTGTTTGAGAAACGTGTGGTATGCCGGAAACGAAGAAATGTGACTAATAGTAGGGAGGTTGTAGCAAAAAGACGAAAAGTGGATGAACCCAAAATTATAAGCAGAAAAAAAATGGATTCTGTTGAAGATGTTGTTGGTTTTAAATTTGAAAATAGTTCTGGTGTCAACTGCTATGCTAATGTAGTGGTTAATGTTTTCTTTTCTCTAGAAACTTTAAAAGAAGAGATTGTGGTCAATTCGGATCAAAGATTTTGCAGTTTGTTGAATTCTGTGTTAGAGAAATGTAGCACTGATAGAACAAAAATAGAAAGTGTATCTGAAATTCGAAATCTGTTAGACAAATGTTCAGGTCAAACGCAATTCTCTCAAAATATTCAGCAAGATTGTCAGGAGTTTTTAATGTATATGCTTGATGTATTGCAAGATAAAGGTGTAGATGTAGATCATCTGTCTGGCCTTTCTTATCAATGGCAGCATGACTGCGAGAACTGTAGGGTATCAAGTACTACTAGTGTAGAAAGATTTATATATTTAACTTTGCCAGACAGTAAATCAGTGTCCTTTAATAAGCTAGTAAAAGCAGCCGATCACAACATGGAGTGTAGCCAATGTAAGTCTGCAATGTTGTCCACATTATTTATACGAACATATGGCCAGTATGCCATTTTAATGTTCCAACGATGTAGGCCTGATGGAACAAAATTGACAACTTTAATTAAAAATTTTGTGGCTTCGCAGTTGTCAATATCAGGAAGGACTTTTGTAACTGCAGCAATTATATATCATGACGGTCCTTCAACAACATCAGGACATTACACAGCTTATTTGAAGTCTAGAAACGGCTGGTCATTCTGCAATGATTCTGTTTTAACTTTAAAAAAAAATTGCCTTTTGACCTTAAAAATTCTTACCTGGTGTTTTTACAACCAAAATTTTAGAGAAAGAATCTCGGGATTTGCTCTGAGGAATTTCAAGAGGTTCTAATGGCTCCTACACTATTTGGCCTTGAGGATAAGTGTAGTACAGAGTAAAAAAGTTATTTTTGAGTTTTAAGTAGTTCATGAAAAAAAAGAAGGTTATCTTACAGAAAGTGGTGGGCACGGATTAGTTAAAGGACAACAGAGTATTTCCCAAAGCAAACGGTATTCTTACCATAACACTTGACGTCATGGAAAAATAACTGCACTTTGAATGAGTTCAGAAAAACTGTTTCTTTTAATAAGCTAATTCACGCAGGCAATCAAAACATGGAGTAGAGGTAATGTAAGTCTGCAATGCTGTCCACATTTTTTGAACAAACTTTTGGTTATAATGTCATTTAAAAATTCCAGCTATATAAACCTGATGAAAGTAAGTTTTTAACTTTAATTACAAATGTTGTGGCTACACAGTCGTTGATTTTAGGAAGAACATTTCTAACTGAAGCTATTATATGACATGATGGTCCTTTGACAACATCCACTTATTACACAGCTTATTGAAAATGTAAAAAAAGCTGATGTTTCGGAAATTATTCACGTTTGACTATGAAACAATGTTGCCTTTTGACTTAAAAATATTCTTACTTTCTGTTTTCAGAAGAAAGAATTTTGGGTAGGTAACTGGCCTATAATGATTCTAGGAGTTGATATAATTGTATGTACTGTTTTAAATTGCTTTGTGATTAAAAGTGATATAGAGAATTAAATAATTTTAGTAGTCATAGAGGTAGTGTAAGTGTGCCTCATAGAAGCAGTATCAGTGTCATAGGAAATGTGGAACATGAGTGAGCAAGAAGGGTAAAATATTACTAGTACAGGATTGTGAAAGTGATCTTGAACGTTTTCTTTCTGAAAGTTGCGGAAAAAGAAAATGACAGGATTTGCTTAGAAGAATTCCAAGAGTTATAAATGGCTCTTACACGATTTGGCCTTGAGGAGAAGTGCGGTAGAGAGCGAGAAGTCATTTATTGTATGTAACATATTTGTCAAAACGATGGAGCTTTTCTTTCAGAAAGTGGCGGGCTGAAAATAATAACAGCACAACAGAGTATAAGCTGTTCATAGGACATCCTTCGACGTCATGGAAAGTAAGTTACTTTTAAGGAGTTCTGATTGGTTATGTTATATGGGTTTTTTAAACACAATCATTTTGATTGTGTTTTTTTCCCCCGCTGTTATATGATGAATACCTTCAAGTCACTGTTTTTAGTGAAATTTGATATATTCTGAGAACAGCAAAAATAAACCATTTACCATGTATAATTAATTCTGTACTTTGTATAGTGAATTTTAATTTGTACTCGTCTTATCTCATGCTCACCCATCTTTTACTATCTTCTCTCAATCCTCCTTACATACTCACATTGCCTTTTGTTTTATTCTCTTTCACCCTTGCTCTCTAACTCCGCTTATCTTTCATCCTTTGTTTCCCTAATCCAACTCTGATTTTTTCTTATCTCCCTTGCACCATTTTCCAGCTTTTAGACCTTCTGATTCGCTTGTCTTTTCCATCTTTCCTCCCTTTGTTTTCTAAATTAAATATTTTTGGGTTCTCCTTTTTTGGTGCAATCAGTTATTATAACTCACCCTCACTCATTTATCTTTCTTTGTTGCCTCACTCAGTCTATATCTGACACTCTTTCCTTCACTTCCTCTGTCTCCTCTCTCCCTCACTCTTTTTTCCTTATTCACCCTTTCCTTATATAGTTTACCTTAATCACTTTCTTTTAGTAGCTTACACAACTTCAATTTAGTTTTCTCTTCTATCCTTCTTTTCTGTCACTGAAAGTATCTTCCTTTTTTTTCTCTTAGTAATTTACTCTATTACAATTTCTTTTTGTCTCTGACTGTCTATCACCGTTTCTTTCTCTTTTTTCTGCATGTTTATCTCTAACTTTATTTCTTTGTAAAATTGGATGCTTGTCAATCTTTTCCCTTGTCTTTTCTAATTTTTAAATACATGTTTTAATATTTTTCAAATTTTTGTTGTTTCTTTCACAGATTGAAAGTATAAAAATAACAAGTGACTAAGTTAACGACAATTATAAGGTAAGTCTTTTGTACTCTTTTCGTTACATTTCTATCATATTTAACTTCTATTAGTTCCACTGCTTCATTTCTTTAACCCTCAGTTTCCTGCCTTTGCTACTTCCCTCATTCCTTTTTCTATTACTTACTTACTCTACTCCTTCCATCCCTTTTCTCAGTCCCTCTGTTCTCATAGTTCCTCACTCCTGTTCACTCACTCCGTCTCTATTACTCTCACTATCTCTGACTCATCACTCTTTCACTACTTGTTCATTATGCTTTCTCCCTGTAGTTCAAGCACACTAAGGGGCATATTATCAACACAGGCGATAAAATTATCGCTGCTTTTATCGGCAGAAAACTGCCGCAAAAGCGGCTTTAGCGGCAGTTTTCTGCTGCAAAAGCGGCTCTAGCGGCAGTTTTCTGCCGATAAAAGCAGCGATTATTTTATCGCCTGTGTTGATAATATGCCCCTATGTTATTTACATTTCTTTGCTGTTTCAATCATTACTTTTCTGTCACTTCTTCTTTTCTGCTTTCTGTTTTTTCTCTCTGTTATTCCACATGTTTTAACCTTAGTCACTATCATACATCTTGTTTTATTCCTATTTACTTTCGCTCACTGTTTTCTTAACACTTTCCCTCAGGGTTGTTCTTTTAGTCCGTTCTATCCCTACCTCTCATTCCACATCCTTTACTGTTTTTCTTCTTAATTTGAACATTCACTCACATTCTCTAAGAAACTCTTGTTTATTATTCTTCTACTCACCTTTTTTTCTTTCACTTCCTTATCTATTTTGTTTTTCTCAATTATACCCTCCTCCATCTTTTCTTTGGTAAATAGATCTATTAAACAGTATCTCTGTGTTACTCCCTCTAGCTGTCTTTCTTTTAACATTACTCTATGTTTCCTTTCCTTTATACTCACTCTTCTTTTTAAAAAAAAAAAAAAAATTCTGGTTCGCTTCCGGTTCGCGTACCGGCGCGCGAACCGGGAAGCGAATCAAAAGAAATAGAGGTTGCCAGAGTGCTAAACATTCTAGCAATTTTTTATAAATGGGAGGTAGTTCTGAAAATAACTTTTTTTTTATTGTTTTTGTTGTTTTATATTTTTTTATTATTTTTCTGAACATTTTATTACTTTTTTTGTATTTTTTGAACGGTTTATATTTTTTTTGTTTTTTGGGGGGGGCGGGGGGAAATGAAAATCCTTCATTATAAAGGGCTCAACAGGAGCAACAAAAAAAAAGATAATTTATTTTCTGGGGCGTTATGGACAATTATGATTGTCAATAGCTACGTTGATTAAATTGATGCTACTTTCCCTGTAGCAAATCAATTGGCCGCAATAAACGCACACTTGTTTTACACTCCCAAACTTCATCTGTATATTTGGGACCGTCTCCCTTGCCTCTGGTCCCGTCACTGCCTCTTGATTTGATGTACTGGCCACAGGACGGGGGTTATCCTGCAGGTCACGTACCTGCGCAGCACTATAATTTATAGGGTGCCACCTATCCATATGGCGATGCATGGTGTAATTACCATAGCTGTATTTCTTATCAGTCCTTCTGGACAGATCTTTTTTGCAGATAAGACAGGTAACATATCTGGCATTTACTTTTTTTTGGCCCCGGGGATATTTGAAAAATTGCCAGATGAAATTTTCCTTGACATGGGACCTCCTAGGCTCTTCAGGCAAAAACTGCCTCTCTTGCTCCTCTTCCTCTTCTGCCGCTTCTTCCTCCTCTTGCTGAAGGATAACCTGAGGAGGTGGTCCATCCTTTTATGGTGGTGGTGGTGGTGGGGGATTGGCTCCAGCAGCTGCAGCTACAAGACTTGCCATTTTTCCAAATATTGCAAGTAGGTCTTCCTCTCACAAAAATGAAAGTCAGAGTGAGGAAACAAGGAGGGGTTTTCATCATTTGGGAAAAAAAATAGTTAGAAACCAATGAAAAGTGTTATTTTTAGGTCACATGACCTAGCCTTACATCATTAGGAAACCAAAAGTGAAATGAACCAATGAAAAGTTTTATTAACAAGTCACATGACCTGTTATGCTTACGTTACGCGCTCCGCGCCGCGTCCCGGATCGCTTCCGGGAAGCTGCGCTCCACGCCTCGCTTCGCGCACCGGAGCACTTCATATAACGCATTACGCGACAACGCGATACGTCGTACTTACGCGACGCGTCACAATGTTGTTTTCTAACGCGGCAGTTGCGCAAACGGAACGTTTACCGGTACGCGGACCGAGTCGCGGCACTAAATTGAGCTAACGGGAAGCTACCCGGTTCGCGGACCGGTAGCGCAACAAAAAAAAAAAAAAACATTAAAAAATTATACTAAAAAAAATATAATATATATTTTTCGATTTAAAGAAGTATACATTTTAAAGCTTTTGATATTTGCTATTAAAAAACCATTGAAATTCACTGAAAAAAACATAGGCTATAGACTATATATAGTTAGGAATTAGCATTTAAAAAACCTTGAAAATTCACTGAAAAAACCATTGGTTATACACCATATATAGTTAGGAATTAGCATTTACAAAACCTTATTTTACTCACACAAAACCATTGAAATTCGCATATATAGTTAGTTGCACTAACTATATATCGCGCACCCGCAATCCACTGCTGATGATGTCACATATTACATCATTCATGACATGGTCAGTGACATCACTGATGACATCACTGATGACATCTCAAATGACATCACTGATGTATGCGAATTTCAATGGTTTTGTGTGAGTAAAATAAGGTTTTGTAAATGCTAATTCCTAACGATATATGGTCTATAACCTATGGTTTTTTCAGTGAATTTTCAAGGTTTTGTAAATGCTAATTCCTAACTATATATGGTGTATAACCTATGGTTTTTTCAGTGAATATATATATATATATATATATATATATATATATATATATATATATATATATATATATATGTATAAGCTACTGGCGGTTGCCAGTAGGTAGTTATAGTTAGGACCTAGTTTATATATATATATATTCACTGAAAAAACCATAGGTTATAGACCATATATAGTTAGGAATTAGCATTTACAAAACCTTGAAAATTCACTGAAAAAACCATAGGTTATAGACCATATATAGTTAGGAATTAGCATTTACAAAACCTTGAAAATTCACTGAAAAAACCATAGGTTATAGACCATATATCGTTAGGAATTAGCATTTAAAAAACCTTATTTTACTCACACAAAACCATTGAAATTCCATATATAGTTAGTTGCTCTAACTATATATCGCGCACCCGCAATCCACTGCTGATGATGTCACATATTACATCATTCATGACATGGTCAGTGACATCACTGATGACATCACTGATGACATCTCAAATGACATCACTGATGACATCACTGATGACATCTCATTTGACATCAATGACCACTTCACTGATGATATCATTCATGTGACAATACAATGCATCTCCTCACATTTTAATATAACCTCTGTTTCACCAAGTGTTAAATACAGAATATAATTTTTGAAACCATTGACACACCAATACTAGTTACTACATACGCACTCACTGATTCCTACTTCTACACACACCTTCACTCATTCACCCATACAATCATTCATACATACAATCACTCATCTTTACAACACTATCATATGCACTCATACACCTATACAGACACTCACAGTCTGCCACTCATCCATGGAGTTACTCACACACCTAGTTAGTCCTGTAAAGAATCAATGACACTTCCATTTTCTTGTCTATACAGTTAAACATAGAGCACCTTACATTTTCAAACATATACTAACACATACTTACCTTGTTATACAATCATTGATACAAGTACACATTGATCTGCACAGAGTCACACACCTCCCAGCCAGCCACACACACACTCAGTCTCCCATACAAATACTTGGACAATCAATCAGTAACCCATATAGTTAATCATATAGCTACTGATCAACACATGCAGCAGTTTACAGAACAACAGACATAATGATGCACAAATTAAGACACTTTAGTCACTAACCCATGCACTCAGTGAGACACATTTAATCACTCACTCATACATTCAGTCATGCACCTACTAAATCCTTTGTCCAGACACTTATACTTCCACTCATTCTTCAATATGTAAGACACATTTTAACTTTACAGAAACATACAGTCACTGGATGTTGTCATCAGTGATGTCATCAGTGATGTCATTTGAGATGTCATCAGTGATGTCATCAGTGATGTCACTGACCATGTCATGAATGATGTAATATGTGACATCATCAGCAGTGGATTGCGGGTGCGCGATATATAGTTAGTGCAACTAACTATATATGGAATTTCAATGGTTTTGTGTGAGTAAAATAAGGTTTTTTAAATGCTAATTCCTAACGATATATGGTCTATAACCTATGGTTTTTTCAGTGAATTTTCAAGGTTTTGTAAATGCTAATTCCTAACTATATATGGTCTATAACCTATGGTTTTTTCAGTGAATTTTCAAGGTTTTGTAAATGCTAATTCCTAACTATATATGGTCTATAACCTATGGTTTTTTCAGTGAATTTTCAAGGTTTTGTAAATGCTAATTCCTAACTATATATGGTCTATAACCTATGGTTTTTTCAGTGAATTTCAATGGTTTTTTAATAGCAAATATCATAAGCTGTCGAATGTCAAGTACGTGGTAAGTAAAAACATTTTCGTGTTTATGCACACTGATCTGCTTTGAATGCTGCCCCCCACCCCTCATTTCTATTAGGAGTACTCTCTCTTTGCAGATAGTGAAGGGTAGTTAACGCAGGCCTTTGCCCCCGTTGTAATTCGTCGTGCCTGCTTCTCTCTCCATTTGATTGATTGTTCTCTTTGGTTCATTCTCTATTTACAAACAAGCACAGAGTCGCAATACTCTGTTTAGTCTTTGCAGATAGCGAAAAATCGTGTAAAAAAACAAAAGGAATCGAGTAAAATCAGTAGGCCACTAATGGGATCTCTTTTTGACCTCGCTAAAATAGAAACATTAGGAACAACCTGTTGAAAATAGCAATGTGTATGTACATAAGCGGCGTTCATTTGTGTTCACAGTACCCCTTGTTGATTGTTTGAATCGAGCATTGAATTGTTCGAAGTTGGTTCTCTTAAGGATCTTCTCTGCCTGCAAACGAGGAAGAATAGGAATATTCTCTCTCCCTTTGCAGATAGTGAAGGGTAGGTAACGCAAGCCTTTAACACGTCGTACCTATTTCATTCCTCATTGATTGATTGATTGTCCGAACATTGACTGTTTGGGAATTAGTTCTTTTTGGAGGTATTCCCTGTTTGCAAATAAACGTAGGAAAATCTTTGCAAGTAGTGAAAGGGTACGTAATGTGGACCTTTCTCCCCCGTTGTAATCTTTCATGCCTATCTACTCCCCACTGATTGATGCACCTGTTTCACCCGGACCATTTACTAGAGATAGGTCATCTGGCCCGACAAGAGAGCACCCCTAGTGAAAAGGACATATGCAATAATAACGAAGTGATCACTGTATCCTGTTAACAGAAACTTTAGCATGAAACAACCTGGAAAGAAAAGAATAGGAAAACGAAAATCAGTAGGCCACTGATGAACTTTTTATTAAATAACAAACAAAGAAACGATAACAATACGTAATGATAAAACCTATTATTGTCCTAGAAACAAGAAACGTTAGAAGTAAGCCCGTAATAAGAAACCTGAAAACATCGCCCCTCACTGCCCCAAAACGTGTCTGTCCCACCGCCTGCCACGGCCAAATAACGGCAAACTGGGAAAGATAGAAGTCAGCAGACATCCGCCCCATTCTAGAAACTTCCAAAGGGCAACAGGTTTTCGGCTACGCCCAGCCGGAAGCAACACATATAAGGCGGGTCCTGCTGCCACGCCTCGGCCAGGAGATCATCACGTAGGGTGTAGCCGGAGGAGAGGCCGAGGCCAGCGGGACCCGGCCAGGGGGATTGACAATACTGGAGAGTTTCAGGGGGGGGAATGTCCGTGTCCTCGACCCTCCCCTCTCTCTCCCAGTCCGGCCGCGGTGGCCCTTGAGAGTTGCAGGTTGTCCCTCCACACTCTCTCCCGGTCCGGCCACCAACGGCCGGGGGCTGGGGCCGACAGGATCCGGCTGCAGCCGATGAGCCAAGGAACCCGTTCATGGGGCCAGAGCAAAGGGCGTCCGGCCGCCATCCACCGGAGGTCCGGCCCAAAGACGGACGGGACATTTCTTCTTTCTTGAATAATTGCTGCAACAACCCTGGGGGGGGGATGTCTTGCACATGCCTCCGACTCCCCCTCTCGTCCTCATCGCCTGGTCCGGCCATAACAAATCTCAAGCGAGACGCCGTGGGGTGCACTGGGAGGGAGAGACGGTGCGAACAGGCCTCTCCCGCCTCCCCAGGTGGAGGCTTCCCAGCTGCACCCTCAGCGCTCCAGGCGCCCGGAAAAGGGTTCTTCCACTGTGGCGATGCTGCAACGTCTCGCCCGGCAGGGTGGAGCCCGTCCACTCATTTGACCCCGCGATCGCCAGTAGCTACCGAACTCTCAAAATGGCGGTCGACCTGGCAAGAGCGGGCCCAGCATAAAGAAATGGCCCGGTCACTGGTTGACTCCACCACCGTAGTCCTCCACGACCTTGAAGATTCTAGAGGAGCCGCGGGAGTCCCCGACCCCCGCAGACACCCCCGATGGGGAATGACTGCCATGATCGCCCGTGGAGTGACGAAACTGTAGCCGCGGGACGTCGGCGCTCCCATGCTGGCGCCAGCCTCAGTTTGAATGACTAGAATCCTGCAGACCTCAGTTCCGGTGAAAGCACAGTGTGACCCGGTAGGAAAAATTGTTGCACCCCCTCCCCTTTTTGACTGATGGTTCAAACCACCGATCCTTTCCTTTGCCCTTTTAACGGAACTTTGGACTGCCTCCCCCCCCCCCCGCGGCGCCCCACGCCGTTATTTGCTGGGCGGCAACTTACTAGACATCACCTTCGTGACATCCAGATTTCAGGGCGTTCTGCTGCCTTGGAACTATTCGCACAACAGACCGCTACTGACAACCCACCCCCCGGGACGCCCCACGCCGGATACCCAAATCAGTGCGGCACCCAGGCAACATCTTCTGAATTTTCATAATTTGAAAGAACTAGTAACATGTCCTCATCAGGAATTTCCTCTTCAATCATCTCATCAGGAATTTCCTCATGAAAAGTCTGCAATGATGATTCTTGTAACTCTATGGTCTCCAAACATTCGATAAATTCGCCATCAAGACATTGATCAAAAAAATCATTCAAGTCATCTCCTCCTTGTGAGAATATTTCATTATTGGTGCTGTCAATTTCAATAAATGTAGTGGATAATTCAAAAGAAATTGCCACGGTCTCTTCGTTGTTTAAATGTTTTTACTGTTTTTGTTTTGTTGTATATATTTATAAGTTATTAAAGTTTTATATTCCTACTACTTTGTTGGAGTGCTATATATTTTTAATGTGACACATAATTGTAAAAACTTTGATGTACAAAGAGTCATCCCTGGAATCTTCCGCTTCAGGCTCGGTCCCCTCCCCAATCACAATACAGGATGGTTTTCAGATAGTATGAACACGTGTGGTGTGACGGATCTCATCGGGTGTAGGCTTTGATCTACTATAACTCCTTTGAAGAGGGGTTATTCTTTACAGCTGGGGCCATAAACTACATCTGCAGGGCTAGCTGATAGCCTAGGACCAGCCTGGACAATCGGACACAGAAGAAGAGGAGTGTCAGAGGGTGCGGTAGTGAATAGGGCGAAAGGGAGGTGTCGGGCGGGCACAGAGTGTGATTCTCAGGGAAGAGCAGCGCAGATGGGGGGAGGTTTATTGCCCATGCATAAGACAGAGAGCGGGGGTGAGCAGTGCCTGGGGAAGATGCTTGCGAGGGTGGGGAGCCATGCTACGAATCGACAGCGTGCAGAGAGTGGGTCTGGTCAAGGCATCTAAAATGGCTGCCGTGCACAACAAAAGTGTGGCATTTCAAAAAAGGCAAGATGGCGCAGACAATGTTTTTCAACACTTCCTCATTTCCTTCGAATCGAACGTTAACAGACGTTGGTGCATATTGCCAAAGTTAAGCGATATTTATCGCTAACGATGCTTAGCAACAAATTTTTTTACCGCTAAGCATCGTCAGAAATTATCGAAGATAAACCTTGCTATTATCAAGGTTTATCGCAAATGCGATAAAAAACGGCCGCAATGCATGAATATCGCTAAAAAGTCAGCGATATTCATGCATTACTGAGCTAATGCTCTAAGCCATGTTATCCACCTCCCATTGGATAACATGGCTAAGAACTGCTCAGGGCAGGTGTTAGTTTTTGGAGATATTCGCGCTTAGCGAGAATATCTCCAAAAGTTGGTAATAGGAGATAGATATCTTGCATGTTGTAATGCAAGTTATTGTGGTATATGGAACTCATACCATAATCTCTCAGGAAAGCAGAAACTGATCCTTTTGGGACTGCCTGAGAAGGCCTAGGGGGTGAGGGGTACTCTACTTTGCCCCCTTTTCACGTTCCGAACTATTTTATTTTACTCTCTTCTGTAATTACACAAAATGGCAGCGATAAGATGCATCAGAGACAGACAGTGAGAGAAAGGAGGCCGGAGATGAAGAAGAGATGTCAAATACACATTGGAGATAATATAGTGGGAGAAGGGAAGTAAATATGAGTAAACTTACCATGTAACATAAAAATGTTCCACTCTATACTATAAGTCTCATTTTATACTACAATCACTTCGCTACAACCTCATAAATTAAAAATAAAAATGAATAATGTCTCAAACTATTTTTGTATTTCTAAATATAAATTTATTCTTCTGAATTTTCAAAATTTGAAAGAACTAGTAACATGTCCTCATCAGGAATTTCCTCTTCAATCATCTCATCTGGAATCTCCTCATGAAAAGTCTGCAATGATGATTCTTGTAACTCTATGGTCTCCAAACATTCGATAAATTCGCCATCAAGAGATTGATCAAAAAAATCATTCAAGTCATCTCCTCCTTGTGAGAATATTTCATTATTGGTGCTGTCAATTTCAATAAATGTAGTGGATAATTCAAAAGAAATTGCCACGGTCTCTTCATTGTGAGCAATTTTATTTTGAAATTGCTTGCTGTAAATTGCAGAAAAAAATAATCACTTTCATTTATCGTTTTTAGTAATACATAATATAAAACTAACTTTATCAAGTATTTAGTATAACAGAAGGACTGTAAATAAATAACAGAAAACATTTTTCAAATTATCTTAAAGTGTACAACATAGTTCCCCTTACAAATTAACAACTCACCTTTTTAAAAGTAGAAGTGTTAGTACTGTGTAAACCAAACACCAGAAATTGAGCACCAAAAATTCCTCACAAATGTACCTCAGACAGTAGTATCACAAAATGGCTGTGGTTTCCTCTCATTTTAGATATATACATAACCAATTAACTTTCATCACACACAAATACAAAACCAAAGTAACATTTTAATTGGTTCTAAATTTCAACACTTTCAAATGTGTTTTCCCCATGCAATTTTCCATAGGACATTTAGATACGTCTACAGCCTGAATGGCTGAACGGAATTACACCAAACTTGGCAAAATGGTACATCAAACCTAAGAGGTCAGGGAGGATCTACTATGCCCCCTTATGGTCATTTGCCCCTTCGCTTTGGCCTCCTCTTGTCTCTCGATCCTACCGAGAGACAAGATGGCGGCCGCTACGGACTGTTTGGAATGTTTACAGACGCCGGAGAACCAATCACCTTCGCAAAGCTCCGTAACGCGAAAAGTACGCGAAGCGGAGCGCTGTTACAGATATATATCTTTGTTTGAACGTTAATTTCTCAAAATCCACTGGAGCACATATATTGAAACCTAGCAAAGGCACATCGGGCTACCAGTCCCTAATATTTTGCCAAGTTTCGTGCAAATCTATTCAGCCGTTCGATTATTATTATTAATTTTTTTTTTGCCCCGCGGGGCCCTTTTAAAACCTCCACATCAAACCTAGGGGGTCAGCGAGGATCTACTATGCCCCCTTATGGTCATTTGCCCCTTCGCTTTGGCCTCCTCTTGTCTCTCGATCCTACCGAGAGACAAGATGGCGGCCGCTACGGACTGTTTGGAATGTTTACAGACGCCGGAGAACCAATCAGCTTCGCTTCACAAAGCTCCGTACCGCGAAAAGTACGCGAACTGGAACGCTGCCCGGTCCGCTGTTACAGATATATATCTTTTTTTGAACGTTAATTTCTCAAAATCCACTGGAGCACATATATTGAGACCTAGCAAAGGCACATCGGGCTACCAGTCCCTACAATTTTGCCAAGTTTCGTGCAAATCCATTCAGCCGTTCGGGCTAAAAGTGAGGCCAACCGCCCTATGGAAAACGCAATGTTAAAAACACGTTTTGGGACCCCCCTTTTTTCTCGGCCCCCCCTTGGCGAAACCCCCCCGAATTTTCAGGGGCTGCTCAGAAACAAAATGTTCCATTTTCCTGAAAATTTCAGCCAATTCCGTCCACAAACGCCAAAGTTATTAGACATAGAATTTTCAAAAATCCCATAGAGAAAAAATCCTAACTATATATACCTACTGGCGACCGCCAGTCGGTAATATATATATATATATATATATATATATATATATATATATATATATATATGTATATATATATATATATATATATATATATATATATATATATATATATATATAACCGACTGGCGGTCGCCAGTAGGTAGTTATAGTTAGGACCTAGTTTCCATAGCAAATCTGCAACATTCTATTTGGAATAAATTTGGTGCCGGTCGATGAATCTTTGCAAAATTCTCAAAAAAAATGGCCTGCTCCGGGGCCGAGAAAAAAGGGGGGTCCCAAAACATGTTTATATATATATATAGAGACAAAGAATCCTGACCGCCAAAGGTAGCGGTTGCAGCAGGCGTAGACCTCCACTCCAATACTAGGTGTTCAATCGATTTATAAACACCAAGAAGCCACATCACTAATTCCAGTGCCAGCAATCCATATTTATTTTAAGCAAAGGGCAAGAGCAAGTGCCCTCCCTGGCGCGTTTCGCTCCGCAAAGCGGAGCTTGATCACATGACGCATCAGGAGTAGGCAGTGCAAATAAATTCAATTTAAAAGCCCAAGCGCCTAAAAAAACAGGACGCAAGGGTTGCAACAAAACAGATAGGCCACCAATTCACAATTAAAGCAATAGTGCAAATAGATTATGTTTCCAGTATGTAAACATAGAAACCCAGTTAGAGCATAGTGCTCAAATGACATAAAAAGATAGCGTCACATGATCTTATCTAACAAGAATTGTAAGGGAGTAAATTAACTATTGCAAATCAATTTTGTCAAATTTACAACAGTCAATGTAAATGAACCAAAACATAGAGCCCCTCATAAATCCTCACAAATAATAATGAAAATACAACGCGTGCTTCAGAAGTCAAATGCAAGTGCATCCAAACATTCTTATATACATTTGGTCACATAAATTATACTCACTGAAAAAGTTGTCTTCGACCGCTATCATTAACAAATTACATGTCTAAATGTCAAGAAAAAGTGCCTAAGTGCTAAAGTTCAAGTACTACAAAATCGTTTCATAATCAGATGAAATATATTTTTATAGCTACAGAGGACTTGAATTAAAAACCTACAAGCATAGACAAGAAAGGCAAAATTTGACAATCAAATAAATCATATCCAAATGGAATAATCAGAAACAAAAAATCCCAAGGAACAGTAATCAATATAGGAAAAAATTTCAATTCAGTTAGGTTAAGGCAAACTACCCACAATTTACAGAAAATGATGTAATTCATCAAAAGCATTTAACCCATTAGTGGACCGAGTATCAAGTAACAGTATGAAATATGCTTCCCTTTGGTGCAACAGTTTTTCACGATCGCCACCTCTGCCTGGATTATTTACAGAACACAAAAGGGTGTATGTGAGATCCTTTAATTTCCTGTCGTGTACCGCTTTAAAGTGGCGAGCCACTGGATAATTCATATCAGAGTTAACTATGGCCCTGATGTGCTGCAAGATACGTTGGTGCGCTGGTAATTTGGTGCTGCCAATATAG
Organism: Lissotriton helveticus; assembly: GCF_964261635.1. Taxonomy (NCBI): domain Eukaryota; kingdom Metazoa; phylum Chordata; class Amphibia; order Caudata; family Salamandridae; genus Lissotriton; species Lissotriton helveticus. The sequence goes on from NC_136068.1 coordinate 1,653,087,592, forward strand.
GATAACGAACATGTGCAGGTTAGCTGGTAGACTACAAAATCACTGGGACATGTCAGATGTTCTCTTATTGGAATCAACCTATCATTGAACGCTGATACATAGTGTGTGCCATTGACCACAAAAGTGCAGGCACGACAGGAGGTGCACCTAAAAAAAACAGGTTTATTAAGCCAATTGGTTTTGGGTGGAAGTTCAGGTTGGGTTCTATCTAATGAATCTTTCATCGAAGGAGCCCTCCTAAAAGTGATGGCTGGTGATTTAGGTAAAAATGGGGCAAGAATCACATCAGTTAGTACAATTGGCCACTCCGATCTAATGATATTACTGATCTTAGATGTTTGAGAGCAGTAGGTGTTGATAAAGCGAATAGAACCCTGTTCTGTGGATTCAATGGTCTCATTGTTTTTAGAAATTAAAAGTTCTTCACGGGGGCGAGCAAGTACCTTAGTCATAGCCTGATCTAAAATGACTTTACTATAACCACGCCTGAGGAATCTTGTCCTGGAATCCATTAAACATTGGTTTAATATGTCAGGACTGCTGCAAATACGTTTGATCCGGATGAATTCGCCCAAAGGGATGCTGTTAATTGTGTGTGGTGGATGAGCACTACGGGCGTGCAAGATGGAATTGCCCGCAGTGCTCTTCCTGTGAAGTTTGGTTTGTATGGTATCGCGATCAATGTAGACCTGGACATCGAAAAATTCTGCGGAATCAGAAGTGATATTAGCAGTAAACTTTAGATTCCTGTCATTGACATTAATGTCAGTAACGAATGAAGCAGCTTGTTCTTTGGTGCCCCGCCAGACGATAAAAATATCGTCAATAAAGCGCCAATAATGTACTCGGTGGGGAAGCCAATGCGCATGGGTGACCCCAAGAACATGCCCCTCCCACCAGCCAACATGAAGACATGAATAGCTGGGGGAGAAGCATGAACCCATGGCCACCCCGCGTTCCTGATGGTAGAAATCTTTTCCAAATTGGAAGTAGTTATTAAAAAGGCATAAGCGTATCATATCCAAAAGCATAAGGTTATGATCTCGCAATGCTGCCTCTCGTCCATCCAGAAAATATTTGACTGCTTCAAGGCCCTGGAGATGGTTGATGCTGGTATAAAGTGCCTCAATATCCATCACCAGGAAACAAAAATCTGGACACCAAGTGATTTGACTAACCTTAACCAGATTCAGATGCTCCGTCCATCACCACCCCCTTTTGTACCGCTTTGGCCGCCATAAGTGTGGCAGGGTATGCTCTGACGTGAGTCCCTTGCTGACTTTGCCAGTGGATTCAAGCAATCCGGGCTGAAGACGGCTGGAATGCCAGAAACCGATCCTCTGAAGCTTGTTTCCAGTCCAGGGAAGGCATAGCTTGGCAGTTCGTGCTGGACTGTTCCCATGAGGCACAGGGTCAGACTGATTTTCATATAGCCATGTCTGAACTGGGGTGGCAGAGTGGGCTAAAGAACGGTGATGGATCAAACCCAGATCTTTTGACTGGGTGTGAGTGTTTGATTGGTTCAGATGCTCCGTCCATCACCACCCCCTTTTGTACCGCTACGACAAAAGTATGGCACACCAGAAGCCATCTTGATTGGAATGAAGTGGTAAGTCTGAAAACATTTAATTTAAAAAGGAACAAAATGAGGGGGTTCAGTTTGCCATAGAAAGTATGATTAGTGCTGCAGAAAGAAAAAGTAGGGCACATTTTGAGTGACTTCTCAAATCCTCTTCTATTTCATTAAAAGAATTCTGACATGCAGACTGAAACATGCACTTTGAATACCAGCAGCAGACTTCCCTGGTGAGCAGTAGCTTTACTACAGTGATCTAATGAGCAACTAGAGTGCTACCATTCAGAATTTTTGGCAAATGTGTGACACATCTGAATGCCTTCTTGATGGAACCAAAGTAAACAAGCATTGAAAATGCAATAGATCTCGCCCTCGTTTAAGTTAAAGCCATTCTGTTTGTAGTGAGGTGGCTTTTTAGCTTTGCTTTTATAAGTGTTTTTCAAACTTTCATGTAAATAACATGCATATGTATGCATATATGTATATGTATGCATGCATTTATATTTGTATTTATATAGATATGCAGATTATATATGTTTATATATGTATGTATATATATATTCACTGAAAAAACCATAGGTTATAGACCATATATAGTTAGGAATTAGCATTTACAAAACCTTATTTTACTCACACAAAACCATTGAAATTCCATATATAGTTAGTTGCACTAACTATATATCGCGCACCCGCAATCCACTGCTGATGATGTCACATATTACATCATTCATGACATGGTCAGTGACATCACTGATGACATCACTGATGACATCACTGATGACAACATCCAGTGACTGTATGTTTCTGTAAAGTTAAAATATGTCTTACATATTGAAGAATGAGTGGAAGTATAAGTGTCTGGACGAAGGATTTAGTAGGTGCATGACTGAATGTATGAGTGAGTGATTAAATGTGTCTCACTGAGTGCATGGGTTAGTGACTAAACTGTCTTAATTTGTGCATCATTATGTCTGTTGTTCTGTAAACTGCTGCATGTGTTGATCAGTAGCTATATGAGTAACTATATGGGTTATTGATTGATTGTCCAAGTATTTGTATGGGAGACTGAGTGTGTGTGTGGCTGGCTGGGAGGTGTGTGACTCTGTGCAGATCAATGTGTACTTGTATCAATGATTGTATAAGAGAGTAAGTATGTGTTAGTATATGTTTGAAAATGTAAGGTGCTCTATGTTTAACTGTATAGATTAGAAAATGGAAGTGTGATTGATTCTTTACAGGACTGACTAGGTGTGTGAGTAACTCCATGGATGAGTGGCAGAGTGTGAGTGTCTGTATAGGTGTATGAGTGCATATGATAGTGTTGAAAAGATGAGTGATTGTATGTATGAATGATTGTATGGGTGAATGAGTGAATGTGTGTGTAGACATAGGAATCAGTGAGTGTGTATGTAGTAACTAGTATTGGTGTGTCAATGGTTTCAAAAATTATACTCTGTATTTAACACTGGGTGTAACAGAGGTTATATTAAAATGTGAGGAGATGCATTGTATTGTCACATGAATGATATCATCAGTGATGTGGTCATTGATGTCAAATGAGATGTCATCAGTATTGTCATCAGTGATGTCATTTGAGATGTCATCAGTGATGTCACTGACCATGTCATGAATGATGTAATATGTGACATCATCAGCAGTGGATTGCGGGTGCGCGATATATAGTTAGTGCAACTAACTATATATGGAATTTCAATGGTTTTGTGTGAGTAAAATAAGGTTTTGTAAATGCTAATTCCTAACTATATATGGTCTATAACCTATGGTTTTTTCAGTGAATTTTCAAGGTTTTGTAAATGCTAATTCCTAACTATATATGGTCTATAACCTATGGTTTTTTCAGTGAATTTCATTGGTTTTTTAAAAGCTAATATCTATACCTGTAAAATGTATTCTTCTTTAAATCCAAAAATATATTTTATATGTTTATTAATAACTTTTTTTTTTAATATTTTTTTTTTCTTCGTTCCCGCTTCGCGAATCGGGAAGCTTCCCGTTAGCTGACCTTGATGCCGCGAAATAGACCGCGAGCATATAAACGTTTCTTTACCGCAACTGCCGCGTTAGAAAACAACATCATCACGCCTCCCGTCCGCATGACGTTTCGCGTTGTCGTGTGATACGTCATATGACGTGCTACGTTAGCGAACTGGTACGCTTACCGAGTCGCAAAGCACAGGTTTCTGGAAGCAAACCGGGAGGCCCTGCAAAGCGCGTAACGTAAACACAGCAGGTCATGTGACTTGGTAATAACACTTTTCATTGGTTCATTTCACTTTTGGTTTCCTAATGATGTAAGAAGCTTCCCGTTAGCTCAATTTGATGCCGCGACCCGGTCCGCGAACCGGTAAACGTTCCGTTAGCGCAACTGCCACGTTAGAAATCATTATCGTGACGCGTCGCGGAAGCGTGACGTATCACGTTGTCGTGTAATGCGTCTTATGACGCGCCGCGTTAGCGCACCCGGAAGTGCTCCTGGGCGCGGACCGATGCGCGAAACGCAGCTCACGGAAGCGATCCACGGCGCGTCGCGTAAGCGCGACGTATCGCGTTACCGCGTAATGCGTCTTATGACGTACCGCGTTAGCGCACCCGGAAGTGCTCCGGGGCGCGGACCAAGGCGCGAAGCGCAGCGACCCGGAAGCTATCCGGGGCGTGTTCCGCAGCGCGTAACATAAGCGTGAGAGGTCATGTGACTTGTTAATAACACTTTTCATTGGTTCATTTCACTTTTGGTTTCATAATGTTGTTAGGCTTGGTCATGTGACCTAAAAATAACACTTTTCATTGGTTTAGAACTATTTTTTTTTCTCAAATGATGAAAACCCCTCCTTCTTTTTACCTCATTCTTACTTTCTATTTCCAGAGAGCAAGACCTATTTTTCACAATGGCTTCTGTAATAGCTGCAGCTGGTGCTTCTCAGCAACCACCACCACCACCACCACCAAAAGGACCACCACCAACACTGGACTTTGGTAGAGAGGAAGATAATGAGGACGAAGAGGAGGAGGAGGAGGAAGAGCAAGTAAGGCAGTTCCTGCCAGAAACACCAAGGCAGAGCCATATTAAAGACCACTACATATGGCAATTCTTTAAAATTCCACCTGGACAAAAGAAGGTCAATGCACCCCAGGTGTCTTGTTTGATTTGCAAAAATATACTTTCTCGTGGCAACCCCAACAAGAAATACAGCTTTGGCAATCATACAATGATTCGCCACATGGAGCGATGGCATCCCAATAATCTTTCCCAAGCACAAGTAAGGGATCTTGCTGCCAACCCCCCAGATGTCATCCCCAGCACCAACAGGGGTCAAAGCTCATTCGCCGGACCAGAAGGCCGAGAAATAATCCCCAATATTCAAGCTCCTTTTGCACACTACAAAATAGTTTGTATATATTGTGGAGGAACTATTGCTTATGGAGAGAAGAGTATTACTTTGATTAACCGAGCTGGAGAAAATCATAAATGCTACAAGATGAGAAAACAATGAATCCTTTTTATTTTTTTTTTGCTCCTGTTGAGACATGTTCTAACCCTGCTTTTTTGTTATTTCCCCCTTACAAAACACAAAAAAAACACAAAATAGTTTTCAAAAATCCAAAAAAAAATCAAAAAATTGTTCAGAAAATTCATAAAAAAAATAAAAAAAAAGAAAAAGAATAAAAAAACAGTTCTTTTCAGAACTACCTTCCATTTATAACAAAATTGCCAAAATGTTTATACCCTGTCTTTCTTTTCTCCTCATAGTACGCTCCTCCGACCGCTTCCCGGTACGCGTACCGGGCGCTACCCACGCAAAAAAAACAAAAAATATTTTTGTTTTTTTGCCCCGCGGGGCCCTTTTAAAGCCTCCACATTGACGCCGCCTCACGTACCAACGTATTTTCTCCGCATTTTACACCCTATGCCGCATAACAGGTCATGTGACTTGTTTATAAAACTTTTCATTGGTTCATTTTACTTTTGGTTTCCTAATGATGGAAGGCATGATCATGTGACCTAAAAACAACACTTTTCATAGGATGAAAACTTTTTTTTTTCCCCAAACGATGAAAGCCCCACCTTGTTTCTGGATGTTTCAGACTGAAGCTGGCGTCAGCATGAAAGCACCACCATCTCGTAGCTCAGTCGTGGTCATTCCGCGAGCAATCATGGCAGCCGCTCCCCACCAGAAGCCTGCAGGAGTCGGAGCCCCCAAAACTTTTGATGAATTCTCAAGGCGGAGGGGACGCTTTCGAGAATGGGGTCCAAGACCTAGCAGACAAGCGTCCGATTTCCAAGGTGTCCCAGGGCCATTTCAGTGGACCAGGCCCAAAAAGGAAACAGCCTGCCGCCATTTTGAGAGTCCTGTGACAGCCGCCTATCGCTGCACCGCAAGAGTGGGCGCAACTCAGCTGAATTGCGGCTTTTGACACAGTGGACCAAAAACGGACGGAATGGCAACTGAAACGGTAAAGGGACGCCCCACTACAACAGATGACACTCCACCTGGACAGGCCCGTTCACCGCCTCCCCCGGGGCGCCCCGCGCCGTTATTCGGAGCAGCATTGTAGGATACCAAAACCAGTGCGGCAACTTACTGGACATCACCTTGGTGCCATCGTTCTGCTGCCTTGGAACTATTCGCACAACAGTTTGCTACTGATGACCCACCCCCCGCGACGCCCCATGCCGTTATTTGCTGGGTGGCAACTTACTAGACATCACTTTAGTGTCATCTAGATTTCAGCGCGTTCTGCTGCCTTGGAACTATTCGCACAACAGTTTGCTACTGATGACCCACCCCCCGCGACGCCCCACGCCGGAAATCTGGACGTTGTGCTGCGTTGGGACTATTCGCACAGCCGACCGCTACTTCGTTGTTTTTCCCTAAAAATGTTTATATGTTATTACTATTTTTGTTTTCTTGTATATATTTATAAATTATTAAAGTTTTATAATCTTACTACTTTGTCGGAGTGCTATATATTTTTAATGTGACACATAATTGTAAAAACTTTGATGTACAAAGAGTCATCCCTGGAATCTTCCGCTTCAGGCTCGGTCCCCTCCCCAATCACAATACAGGATGGTTTTCAGATAATAGCAACGCTTCTGCTGTGACGGATCTCATCGAGTGTGGGCCTTGATCTACTATAACTCCTTTGAAGAGGGGTGATTCTTTACAGCTGTGGCCATAAACTACATCTGCAGGGCTAGCTGATACCCTAGGACCAGCCTGGACAATCGGACACAGAGGAAAAGGAGTATCAGAGGGTGCGGTAGTGAATAGGGCGAAAGGGAGGTGTCGGGCGGGCACAGGGTGTGATTCTCAGGGAAGAGCAGCGCAGATGGGGGAGGTTTATTACCCATGCATAAGACAGAGAGCGGGGGTGACCACTGCCTGGGGGAGATGCTTGCGAGGGTGGGGAGCCATGCTAAGGATCGACAGCGTGCACAGAGTGGGTCTGGTCAAGGCATCTAAAATGGCTGCCGTGCACGACAAAAGTGTGGCATTTGAAAAAAGACAAGATGGCGCAGACAATGTTTTTCAACACTTCCTGATTTCCTTCGAATCGAACGTTAACAGACGTTGGGGCATATTACCAAAGTTAAGCGATATTTATCCCTAACGATGCTTAGCAACGATTTTTTTACCGTCAGAAATTATCGCAGATAAACCTTGCTATTATCAAGGTTTATCGGAAATACGATAAAAAACGACCGCAATGCATTAATATCGCTGAAAACTCAGCGATATTCATGCATTACCGAGCTAATGCTCTTAGCCATGTTATCCACCTCCCATTGGATAACATGGCTAAGAACTGCTCAGGGCAGGTGGTAGCTTTTGGAGATATTCGCGCTTATCTCGAATATTTCCAAAAGTTGATAATAGGAGATAGCGATGTTAGCGACTGTTTCCAGTCGCTAACATCTTGGCATGCCCACTTTGCATGTCATTAGTGATAAATATCACTCACATGCAAAGTGGGGCCCAAGATGGTCGCTATCTTCTACTAGCCGTCGCTAACTGGTGTTAGCAACAGCTAGGTAATACACATATAATTTTATCTTGTTTCTGAACGTTAATTTCTCAAAATGCACTGAAGCACATATATTGAGACCTAGCAAAGGCACATCGGGCTACCAGTCCCTACAATTTTGCCAAGTTTCGTGCAAATCCATTCAGCTGTTCGATCCTACCGAGAGACAAGATGGCGGCCGCTACTGACTGTTTGGAATGTTTACAGACACCGGAGAGCCAATCAGCTTCGCTTCGCAAAGCTCCGTAACGCGAAAAGTACGCGGTGCGCTGTTACAGATATATATCTTTTTTTGAACGTTAATTTCTCAAAATCCACTGGAGCACATATATTGAGATCTAGCAAAGGCACATCGGGCTACCAGTCCCTACAATTTTGCCAAGTTTCGTGCAAATCCATTCAGCTGTTCGATTATTATTATTTTTATTTTTTTTTGCCCCGCGGGGCCCTTTTAAAACCTCCACATCAAACCTAGGGGGTGAGCGACAATGTACTATGCCCCCTTATGGTCATTTGCCCCTTCGCTTTGGCCTCCTCTTGTCTCTCGATCCTACCGAGAGACAAGATGGCGGCCGCTACGGACTGTTTGGAATGTTGACAGACGCCGGAGAACCAATCAGCTTCGCTTCACAAAGCTCCGTTGCGCGAAAAGTACGCGTACTGGAGCGCTGCCCGGTCCGCTGTTACAGATATATATCTTTTTTTAAACGTTAATTTCTCAAAATCCACTGCAGCACATATATTGAGACCTACAAAAGGCACATCGGGCTACCAGTCCCTACAATTTTGCCAAGTTTCGTGCAAATCCATTCAGCCGTTCGGGCTAAAAGTGAGGCCAACCGCCCTATGGAAAACTCAATGTTAAAAACACGTTTTGGGACCCCCCTTTTTTCTCGGCCCCCCCTTGACGACCCCCCCCCAAATTTTCAAGGGATGCCCAGAAACAAAATGTGCCATTTTCCTGAAAATTTCAGCCAATTCCGTCCACAAACGCCAAAGTTATTAGACATAGAATTTTCAAAAAACCCATAGAGAAAAAATCCTAACTATATATACCTACTGGCGACCGCCAGTAGGTAATATATATTCACTGAAAAAACCATAGGTTTCACACCAGTTATAGTTAGGTGGAAATGTTATCCGCATAAAACCATTGAAATTCCCACGTTATAGTTAGTTGGACTCACTATAACTTGCGCGTGCAATGCTCTGCTGATGACGTCACATATTACATCACTCATGACATGGTCAGTGACATCACTCATGACATCACTGATGACATCTCAAATGACATCACTGATGACAACATCCTTGTGACAAAGTGGCAGACCTCCTATCAGCATAAAATAACCTTTGACACACACATTCAAAAATAGAAACTAACATTTTCTTAAAAAAGGAGAAACCAATACCAATTACAACAACTTATTAGGTAATTCCAACATCTACATACACATTGACTCATTCACCAACAGTTCTATATAGTCAATCATGCATGTACTTACTCATCATATGTACTCATACACCTATACATCCTGTTACACACTAATACTCATCCATATAGTTACTCACACCCAAATTCACTCATGCAAATAAATTATCAAAAAAACATTTACTTGATTATACTGCTATATACACACCACTACACATACTTCTACAGAAACAGAAACATATTTACTCTCTTAAACAATCAATTATAAAAACACATACTCACTAACCCACCCATACACACAATCATCCACCCATACAGTCTTGCACACATGCTGTCTTCAAAATACATACAAATAGTGATTCACTCTTTCATGCATCTGTGCTCTAAGTAATATCCCCCACCGAACCATACAGACACTGATACTGATACTCAAAAACACAACTAATAACCCATATACACACTCATGTAGCTACTCACCAACCCATGCAGCCACTTATACACAAAGTGAGACACAGATACAGATATTTAAATATTTAAACATTACTCGCTAATATATGTATTCACTAAGATACATTTAATAAGTCAGTTAACCAATCAATTTTACACAAAAAAATCCATTTAGACATTTATTTACCCATTTATTCTTCCATCAACCTTTAGATATATATATATAAAAAATATTTATTTTTCAGAATGATACACATTCACTGGATGATGTAATCAGTGATGTCATTTGAGAAGTCATCAGTGATGTCATGAGTGATGTCACTGACCATGTCATGAGTGATGTAATATGTGACGTCATCAGCAGTGCATTGCATGCGCAAGTTATAGTGAGTCCAACTAACTATAACGTGGGAATTTCATTGGTTTTATGCGAGTAAAATTTCCACCTAACTATAACTGGTGTGAAACCTATGGTTTTTTCAGTAAATTTAATAGGTTTTTTTTAAATGCTAATTCCTAACTATAACTGGTGTGAAACCTATGTTTTTTTCAGTGAATATATATATATATATATATATATATATATATATATTAAAGCTCCAAGTTTGCCCCCTAGGCATAGAAGCACTCCACTCCAGGTATCAGTGAGCCATTGGTATGCTGTTGCTGTTCTTTACCAATAAATGGTTCACTGATACCTGGAGTGGAGTGCTTCTATGCCTAGGGGGCAAACTTGGAGCTTTAATATATATATATATATATATATATATATATATATATATATATATATATATATATATATATGTATTACCTACTGGCGATAGCCATTAGGTATATATAGTTAGGATTGTTTTCCATAAGGAAATCGCAACATTCTATTGGGAATAACTTTGGCGCCGGTTGAGGAATCTTCCTGAAATTTTCCTTAACTTTGCCTCGCGGCGCTCCGCTCCTTCCCTGAAAGATTGGGGGGGGGGATTCGTCAAGCGGGGGCCGAGATAAAAGAGGGGTCCCAAAACGTGTTTTCCCCATGTTAATTTCCATAGGGCGGTTGGACTCACTTTTAGCCCGAACGGCTGAATGGTTTTCCACCAAACTTGGCAAAATTGTAGGGACTGGTAGCCCGATGTGCCTTTGCTATGTCTCAAGATATGTGCTCCAGTGGTTTTTACGAAAACTAACTTTGAAAAAATATATATTGGGCTACATTGGGCTATATATATGTTAGAGCCCAAATGTAGCCCAATGTAGCCCAATGTAGCCCAATGTAGCCCAATGTAGCCCAATGTAGCCCAAAGATGGCCACCAGAGACAAAAAAAAACAAATGTAGCCCAAATATCAGCCAGGTGTAGCAGAACGCTAAGAGTCTTACTTATGACAAAAGTATGGCACACCTGAAGTCATCTTGATTGGAATAAAGTGGTAACACTTAATACATTTAATTTGAAAAGGAACAAAATGAGGGGTTTCATTTTGCCATAGAAATTTTATATATTTATATATTCACTGAAAAAACCATAGGTTACACACCAGTTATAGTTAGGAATTAGCATTTAAAAAACCTTTGAAATTCACTGAAAAAAACATAGGTTTCACACCAGTTATAGTTAGCTGGAAATTTTACTCGCATAAAACCATTGAAATTCCCACGTTATGGTTAGTTGGATTCACTATAACTTGCACGTCTGCAATGCACTGCTGATGACGTCACATATTACATCACTCATGCATATATTTAAATATTTAAACATTACTCGCTAATATATGTATTCACTAAGATACACTTAATAAGCCAGTTTACCAATCCTTTTTTTTTTTAAAAACACTGAAAAAACCATAGGTTTCAGGCCTTATATAGTTAGGAATTAGCCTTTAAAAAACCTTTGAAATTCACTGAAAAAACCATAGGTTTCAGGCCTTATATATTTAGGAATCAGCATTTAAAAAACCTTTGAAATTCACTGAAAAACCATAGGTTTCAGGCCTTATATAGTTAGGAATTAGCATTTAAAAAAACCTTTGAAATTCACTGATAAAACCATAGGTTTCAGGAGTTATATACTTAGGAATTAGTTTTAAAAAAACCTTTGAAATGAACTCAAAAAACTATAAGTTTTAGTGGTGTTATAGTTAGCTGGACATTTTACTCATACAAAACCAATGAAATTGCTCCTATATAGTTAGTTGTACTAACTATATTTCGCGCACCCGTAATCCACTGCTGATGAAGTGACATATTAGATCATTCATGACATGGTCATTGACATCACTGATGACATCTCAAATGACATCACTGATGACATCACTGATGACATCATCCACGTGACAATCACATACACCTTTTCATACACTATTACAATTTTTCATCACTGTTTGTAAAATACAGAGTATCATATTTAAATCCATTGTCACAGCAATACAAGTATCTAACAATCCACTCAGTGATTCATAGATGTATACACACATCTAATCACTTACCTATGGATTCACTCATACATGCAGTCAATGAACAATAGAACACTATCAAAAATACTTATACATCTATATCGACATTAAACAACAGCACGCATCCTATTCACATATGAAGTCATCCTACTCACTTATGCAAACAATGGATCATACTTACATATTTACGTAGCAAAACACTTATACAAACACCACTTCTTCTATTCATTTAGATAGTAAGTCATACTTAGTGAATTATAAAATCATTATTACAAGTATACAGTTATCCATACAGTCACTCACACAATCATTGTGTCTTATGTATACTTATGTATATACAACAACTGACACATACACTGCCTTTTATTTTTCTAGTTTGTTCGACTTGTACCTTTGAGAAATATATTTGCTCATCACCACACTCATAAAGAGATTCCCTCACCCAAACTGTTAGAACATGTATTTTTAACTTCATATATCTACTGAATCAACTATTCACACATCTTTGGACAGTCACACACCCCCCACCGAACCACACACACTTTCACACTCCCATACAAATACTCCGTTAACTAATCAATAACTAATATAGACTTTCACATAGCTAGTAACCACCTGTAGAATCAGTTTACACAACAACTGACAAAGTGATACAGATATTCACACAGTTTAGTCACTATCCACTATATTTAGTGAGACATTATAAATTGGTCAAGTAAACAGTCAATTACACTGCTACTAAATCCTCCATCCAAATATTTATTCATATATATCCACTCAAACTTCAATGCAAATTGCTATATATATATAATGCATATTTAAATAACGAAGCAAACTACATTCACTGGATGATGTCATCAGTGATGTCATCAGTGATGTCATTTGAGATGTCATCAGTGATGTCACTGACCATGTCATGAATGATCTAATATGTGACATCATCAGCAGTGGATTGCGGGAGCGCGAAATATAGTTAGTACAACTAACTATATAGGAGCAATTTCATTGGTTTTGTATGAGCTCCCCACCTCTGCCGTCCAGGCACCTAAAGCGTGACTCCAACACACCAAATGTGTGTTCCACAATGCCACTGGTGCATATGTGGGCCTCATTGCACTGCCTCTGGGCAGGTATGTTAGGATCTCGGAGAGGATGCCATCATCCAAGGGAAGAGTGCATATCCTTGATCACTTGTAACAATGTAGGGAGAAAAGAGTCAATACTTGGTGCGGCAGAATGTGATTGCAGGTCAACCAATCCAGTGACACCTGTGCTGGCTGTTTGTGGGGTGAGTGTTCGCCAGTCCGCAGGGATGAGCTCATGCTGGCAACTACACCACCAGCCTGTATAGGGTGCAGGGGTAGGCCATGATGACCATGGAGTGTTGTGGTCATTTCTGGTAGGTGTCCGTGTAGTTTGACATGTTGAATATGGTTTGGTCACGTGTGCATCCCCACAGTTGTGCATTGTGCTGTGGAGGCATTGGTATGTGTGGTGTGTTGACTTGGTACTTACCAACGAGCAGTCCCATCCCATATGTGCCATCCTGGAAGGGCTGGTTGATGATGGACTGTTGGAAGATGAAGGAATCATGCACACTACCTGGGTAGTTGGTGACGACATTGGTGAAGAGTCCCCGGTGGTCCACTATTGCCTGCACATCGATGGAATGCGTGTGCTTCCTCATGCGCTAGTGGCGTGCAGTATCCGCAGGGGGCACAAGTGGGACATGTGTGCAGTCGATTGGCCCCAACACGACAGGGAATCCCGCTCTGGCATAGAAGCCTTGCTTGGTCACCAGCTGTTCCTGCACAGTGTTGGGGAAGTGAAGGTACTGGGTTATGAAGCTGAGGATGGCATCCAGGACAGGTGTGATGGACTTTGATAGGGCTGGCTGTGAGACTCCAACTCTAGCAGTTGTTGGTTGGAAGGTACCAGAGGCCAACAGGTGCAGCACATCCAGCAGCTTTGTCTGCGGAGGGATGTTGGTTCTCCGCTGTGTTAGGACCATCAGCCTGTGGGTAATGTGGGCCAGGATGCAGTGAATGGTTTTCCTTTTGAGCCTGTAGTGGGCAATGACTTCCTCGGGTGTTAGGTCTGTGAGAGTGGTGCGTTTTCAGTAGGTCCGCTGTCTTACTCTGCGCTGCCTCTGTGGTGGTCTGGGGGGACAGGTTCGGGTCCAGGGGGTGGTGGCGGTCCTGGGGTTGGTGGCGTGGGTGTTGTGGCCCTGTTGGGGCTCTGTGCTGCATGATGAGTAGCTCCATGGCGTCGTTCGTTCTTCTGGTGTGGCTGTGTACGGGCCTCCGTTTCCTACTGCAGGTAGTCATCCGGCGGCTTTACACCTGCTTGAGGCAGGTGTCAAATACCTGCGGTTAACGCAGCTTATCGCATGTTTTTGGCTTGCTTCGCGGATCTATCAGTTTGTTGTGAAAGTGGTTTTGCTGTTTTTTTGTGTTTCTGCACGGGAAGCCCTACTATGCATCTCATTACCGTTAGTTGGTGGTGTCTGCCGTAGTGGTAGGCTTTGGGGATGTTATAACGGTAATTCTTTTTTTTTTTTTTTTTTTAACCTTTTTTATTCAGATTTTTTTACAATATATTAATTAAGGCCCTTTGTTCCCCCCCCCCCCCACCCCCCATGAGGACATGTATTTTTAATATTATTTACATAGAGCTTTACATTACACAAATACAAATTCATAAAGAGGGGGTATCAAAACAGAAAAAAAAAAAAAAACATATTAACATCGAAAACTCAATACACTCTTAATCATACATTTCATTTTGCGATGATTTAATGAGACAGGTATTGGTATTCTCAATGAGGTTCAGTTGCGTTATATGGAGGATAACATTTTCGATTCCTATATTCAATGCGCCTGTATCCAATCTAGCAAAGGTGCCCATATTTTCATGCCTCTCTGCCGAATATTACGCCCCTTCTGTTTATAAATGGCTACCTCGAGGCTACATGTCGCAAGTAATCTAGCCTTCCATTGGGAGAAGGATGGTGGAGTGGATCAAGCCAGGCTGATGCGACACATAGTCGAAAAATTGCCATTGCCACGAAGATCACCCCTTGAACTTGACTAGGCCGATCTTTTTTAGTGATGCCCAGCATAATCTCTTCAGTTGTTATTTTAATCCCAGCGCCGGTGATGTCTGCTAAAAACCCAGATATTTCATTTATGACGTTTGATAGGGTATTACATGTGGCGAACATATGCACACTGTCTGCTGCAGGAAATGCACATCGCGGGCAAGTAGTGGACTTACCTGTCCCCCATTTAGCAATTTTATACGGTGTGTAATACAGCGAAAAGTATGTTTTATAGAATTGTGCCTGTAATTTTAAAGACATTAAGTAAGTAAGTGACAGGTCATATGCCATAAGTGGAATACTAGGTGGAACTTCTAGTTTAATTTGCCATGCCGCCCCATGTTTATCCATATCATCTGGGAGCAAGGCATTAAAGCTTTCATAAATCTCGCCAATTCTTGGGGGCGTGTTGTTGCGCATATTTTCTATGACTTGACATATTTGGAATTTAATACGGCCACCCCCTTTTTTTAACAGGAAGTCTCTCACTTGAAGATATTTAAAGAAATCCCTATTGGGGATGTTATAATCTTTTTTAAATTCATCAAATGATTTCATTCCCTGAGTAGAGTAGAAACATCCGAGTTGCTCTATCCCTAATGTACACCAGCTCCGTACATAGGAGTCATGAAATATTTCTGGAAGATCTGAATTCTGAAGAACCGATGTGTAATGCGAAAATCGCCCAAGACCAAGTAGTTTCTTGACTTGTCTCCAGACTTTGACCACATTGTTGATTGTTTTGAATTTCACCCTTTTAAGGTGATCATCGTTAACGTGCCGCCAGAGACAGCGAGTGCTCCCGTTCCCTAGGATGAGTTCTTGTGGTGTAGGAATACTCAGATTCTCTGGGTTAGATTTTAACAATCTTGTGCTGTAATTCATAACTGAAGCCCAATAATAAAGCATGAAATTAGGTAGCGCCCACCCCCCACGCTCTCTAGGTAGTGTGATCCATTTGAGTGCTCTCTGAGGTTTACTATAGCCCCATAAAAATTGTGAGAATATTGAATCTATTTTCTTAAATACATGTGGAGGGAATTCCAAGCAGATTGCCCTAAAAAATAAAAAAACTTGGGAAAAAAAACCATCTTCACTAAATCTCCGCTGTCTTACTCTGCGCTGCCTCTGTGGTGGTCTGGGGGGACAGGTTCGGGTCCAGGGGGTGGTGGCGGTCCTGGGGTTGGTGGCGTGGGTGTTGTGGCCCTGTTGGGGCTCTGTGCTGCATGATGAGTAGCTCCATGGCGTTGTTCGTTCTTCTGGTGTGGCTGTGTACGGGGCTCCGTTTCCTACTGCAGGTAGTCATCCGGCGGCTTTACACCTGCTTGAGGCAGGTGTTAAATACCTGCGGTTAACGCAGCTTATCGCATGTTTTTGGCTCGCTTCGCGGATCTATCAGTTTGTTGTGAAAGTGGTTTTGCTGTTTTTGTGTGTGTTTCTGCACGGGAAGCCCTACTATGCATCTCATTAGCGTTAGTTGGTGGTGTCTGCCGTAGTGGTAGGTTTTGGGGATGTTATAACGGTAATTCTGGCGATGTCTGCAGTTTGCCCCAGCTTGTGAATGGGGTGTTAATTCTATCACCACTATCACCACTGTTGATGGGTTAAAGTGAGGATAATTCGGAGATAAATCCTTGTGAATATGCCCCATTGGTTTAACTGGCATTTCATCCCACTATAATGCCCGTCTAATGTGAAATAAGTTATTATTACAATGTTTAACTAACGCGTCAGTTAAATGTTTGGTATCTTCAATGACAATCTATGTTTTTTAAACATAAAGTAAGATGCCAAAAGCCCTGACTGGTGAAAAGGTTTGATTGCAGGGAATTGTCAGCAGCCAGGTCCTGTGCCCAAGCCCCAGCAGTGCACAACCTTTCCAGGCCCCAGCACCCTGTAGGAGCTGAACCTCCCCACCAAATCCAGTAGTGCTGTGGTCAAGGCACCAATAACCAACCCCTCTCTTTATGTCCTGAAATGGCAGACACAAATATTTCTTCAGGTTGCAAGCTACCAACCAGATCACATGGTTGGCCTTGCAGATCCAGCACGGCAGGATCCACAGATCGTCCAGTAAGGAACCGTGTCCCTAGATATGCATAATATGTCAACGTAATTTTAACCTTATTTCTCAAAATCTGCAGAACGGATTTACAGAAAAGCACACAATCTTGACAAAGAATTCCTTTCATGCCATTCTAATGAAATTCTGCTCAGCTCTTTTTGTGGTATCACTATTCAATATTCTGAAGGAACATTGAAAGGTAAAAAATGCCTTTTGAACCCCTTCTTCTTCTCAGTCTCTGCTTAATCGACCACCCCGAAGCTTTCAAAAAAAGGAGCTGAAATTGTTTAGACTTTTTCTGGAAAACTTCATGAAGACTCATCAAATGTGCCAAAGTATTGGCCAAATTTTGTTTCCTATGGAGAACTGTGGTTCTTATTGTAACCACATTGCCATTGCCACATAGGTGCACATACATACAAATATATATATATATACATATATATATACACAAAGAGGTAGCTGTTCCCAAGCCTCGATATCGGCGGGCTCACGGCAGGGGTAGCCACCCCCTAAAATCAATCACGTCACCACCAGCGTTCTCCTTCCCGATATAGAGGAAAGAATTACACAGGAGCCGCGGCCTCGGTTGCAGTGCAGGTTTATTTTCAGACACAACGTCCTACGCGTTTCGGAGTCAACAATACTCCTTCATCACGGGCAGAGAATGTGCATTTCAACAACACTAATAAAGTAAAGTAAAGTGTCACGTGGTAAAACAATATAGATAAAATGTTTACTCCTTGTACTTTTGTCACCGATGATGTTGTAGATACATAGTATATTATACGTTTTCTAACGTTGCGACCAGAAATTAATTAAACATTCAAAATGTCACAAACCTCAAAAATTACCGTCCGTAATTTTCAGGTTAGAATACATGTCCGCATCAGATATAATTGTTATATTTGCCCTGCGTTTTCTGCAAATTAAAGTAAATTAAAATGAGACCACCATGAGTAAATAAAAAAAAATTTCTTACTCGGATAACGTCAGACTCGAACCCTCAGTCCCAAAAGTCAAAAGACACCCTGACGGCCTGATAACCGCTTGTGCTACACCGTTCGGCACTGTTAAATGTCGAACTGTTGGGATAACTCATTGAGAATCTTATTCCCACAATTCAAAAAATAAAGCCCAAGTGGGCTAACGAATCATTTTCCACATTTCAAAATAAAGCCCAAGTGGGCTAACGTAACTCATAGGTCTGATCCAAACAGCAGGTTCATATTTTAGGCAAAACAAAGCCCCCAATGTCCGTTATCATATTGTGACAATTGAAAATAATTGGTCAAATATTGCCCAAGTGGGCCAGTACTATTCCCAGTAGATGTTAGTGACAACTTATGCCCCCGTGGGATATTGGTCTTGGTCAGCAAAGTAGCTTCTCATCACTTATTCTTGTACATACATCGGTAATATCTAGAAAAATAAAATAAAGTCCTGTTAAAATCTTCATACCCAAAAAACGGGGTTCCTGAAGCAAATACACAAAATTCTGAAAACACTCGAACAGAATAGCAACAACAGTAACAATGATTATATGGCATAAAATTAGTGCAAGTGCACTTCCATTTCTTCGTCCATATTCAACCCATGGGGCACCATGGTGTTGAATCTGATGATAAATTTGGACTCAAGTTTCCTTAGTTCAAGAAGTCTATTACCCCCTCTCATATTGGGAGAAACACAGTCAATGGCTGCAAATCTAACAAGATTGGCGTTACTTTTGTGATACTCACTGAAATGTCGGGCTATCGGATAGGTTCTATCATTATTAGTGATAGCCCTTAAGTGCTCTAACACTCTCTTCTTACCTCTATGGATGGTACTGCCAATGTAATATTTTGAGCAGGGACATTTGAGGGTGTAAACAACATATTCAGTGTTGCAATTTAAATGTTTGTGGATGACCCACGGAGCCTCATTTTCATGAAATTTCAGAGATTTAACACTACTGCTATATTTGCAGGCCTTACATTGGTTGCACGTAAAAAAGCCTTGTACTGCATTCTTTTTTATAGGGGGCTGGATCATATTACTACACAACTGATCCCCTAGTGACTTGGATTTACGAAAGGTTAGGGATGGATAATCACCTATATAGTCTTTCAAGTCATTGTCTGTTTTTAAGACCTCCCAAAATTTCTTGAGGCTTTTTCTAACCTCCCACGCATGAGTGTTATAGGTCGTGATGAATCTTATTTTCTCTTTGGGTTTGTCTAAAGACTCCTCAGGTTGTGGAAAAATAAGTTCCTGGCGATTGAGAGCATCCACTTTATTAATGGCTTTTTTGACTATTTTGGAGCTATAACCACGGGTCAGAAATCTCTCACTCATAATTTCTTTCTCTTGTTCAAATTTCTCTGGTGTACTGCAATTCCTGCGGGCTCTTAACAATTCACCGTAAGGTATACTCCTTATAAGATTGTGGGGATGGCAGCTGTCCGCATGCAGTAGACTATTGCCTGCCGTTGTTTTTCTGAATAAGGAGCTTACAATAGTGTTGTTACTTATCTCAAGTTTGAGGTCTAGAAATTCCATAGAGTCTTTGCTTATGTTATGTGTAAATTGAAGATTCATTTGGTTGTTATTTAGCACATTCACAAATTCATTTGCTTGTAGTTCAGTGCCACTCCACACACAAAAAATGTCGTCTATGTACCGCAACCAGAGGACGGCGTGGTCTTTGAATAGCCCGATCTTACGGACGACCTGCTCCTCCCACCAGCCCAGGTAAAGACCTGCAAAGCTGGGAGCGAAGCAGGTCCCCATCGCCGTCCCCTGGATTTGTCTATAGATGTTTTTATCAAATAGGAAAAAATTGTTTGTTAGACAAATCTCAATCATTTTGAGTAACATGTTCGTATGCTGAAAGAAACCTAAGGGTCTGTTCTGAAAGAAATATTTGCACGCTTCCAGACCTAGAGTTTGTGGTATGCTAGTGTACAGACTACAAACATCTAGGCCTAGCATCAGGTACTGTGAAGACCATTCGATTTCACTAATGTGTTTCAGAAAATCGCTGGTGTCACGCACATACGAAGGAAGAGACTGGACCAAAGGCTGCAGAAAATGATCTACATACTTTGAAGTGTTCTCTAAAGCACTTCCACAAGAGGAAACAATCGGTCTCCCTGGTGGTCGTTGGGCGTTCTTATGCAATTTAGGAAGCAAGTACAACACAGGCAATTTAGGATGTTTGCATGCCAAATAGGAAAATTCATCTGTACTTAATATGCTTTCATCTTTCCATTTTGTAATTTGGTTAGCAACACTGGACATAGCTTGATCATACAACACCCTAGTGGTCTGGCAATATCTACTAGTATCAGACAATTGCGAATACCCTTCTTGTTTGTACATGTCAAGTGGCCAGATAACAACATTCCCACCTTTATCACTTTTTTTAATGACAAAATCACGGTTAGATTCAAGACTGTCCAAAGCTTCTCGTTGTTTTTTAGTCAAATTATTTCTTGTTTCAAATTTGCGTGATTTTAAACATTTCAATTCCTTGACCATTCCTTTTTCAAAACAATTGATAGCTTCACAATTTATCTGGGGTATGAATATTGATTTGGGTTTAAATGGAGTCACTGCCATCATATCAAAAGTCAAATCATTATTCATTGCGTTCGAGATAGGGTTATCCACCCTTCCCTCATCGCCAACCAATTCGTACACCTCTTGTAAAGTCTCAATGTCACCAATTCGAAGATCCGGTTGTTCATTAGAACGTTCAGTGACCTGTTTCTTAGGTCTATTTGAAAAACACTTTTTAAGTTTGAGCTTTCTTATATAGTGGAATAGGTCAATTCTTGATTCTGTGTAATTAAAACTAGACGTTGGACAAAAAGATAAGCCTAACATTAAAACATCAAGTTCATCCTCACTTAAAATATAATTTGAAAGATTTACCACAGTCTTGTTCTTCATGTTTTCTTCGCAAATTTGCCCCTTGTTCTTGTTCCCACCGGGCTGTCTGACTGAATGGAGTAGTTTTGCTTTTTTCCTCCTCTTCCTCCTCTTCCACGCCCTCTTACCGGGCTGTCGCTGTTGGCCATCGCGTTTGACCTTTCCTTTGCCAGCAACTCGTATTCCTTTAAAAATCGTGCTTTTAGTAATTCAGCTTCGTTATCGTGATCTTGAGGTGTTATTTCAGAATCACATTGCAGGATCTGTTCAGTTAATTGGGATATACCACTACCGGAGGCTGTAGATTCTTCTGCTCCCATAGGTAAGCCCACACTGGATTTTGCTTGAGTAGTATGTTCACTTCTTAATTTATCAAACTTCTTTCCAAAGGTCAGAATTTGACCATTTCTGTAATCAATTTCATCTCTCTCGAACTTGGATAATTTTTTCATTTTGATTTCTTCCTCCAATTTCTCAAGTCGTTTATTCATCTTTTCCATTTCACTACTGAATTCATCATCTCCCAGTAGTTCTTTTAATTTGGCAATTATTTCTTCACTTTCTAGTGTTAATTTCACACTTTCCTTTTCCGCAGATTTAATCAGTAACTTCAACATGTTCATAGAGCAGTTGTGGTTATTTTCCATCCATTGTGTTATTAATTCAGGATCTGGTTGTTGTAAAGTTGGGGTTATAAAAATACGCAAACCCCGAGGTATTCGGTTGCAATCCACATAATGTTGGAGCGCTGTGGCCTCCCACCACTTAGATTGCTCTTTTTTGAGCACTTTCCATAGAGTATCCCAAAGTTTCCGTTTGTCCTTTCCTATGTTAGGGGCAATTATAGACTTATCGCCGCCATTGTCACTGCGGGCGATTTTCTCAAACAGTACTGTTGCTGCTGCCTTCCGTTTGGTGTTTCTTGTGTCTGCCATTATTTATTTACGGTTCCATACAAACACGTAAATCCCGATGTTGTTCTCGGGCTGCACGTTCTTTAAAGCCAGGTGAGTTGTATTGTTTACTCACTCGCTTATCCGAATAACACGATTGTGTAACTCATTTGTTTTGCAGCACCCACGGCGCGTTCGCCGACTCACCAGCTAAGTCCGAGTACGGAGATTGCAGCTCCCTGCCTCTCCCGCTCGTTGCTCCGCCTGTGCTCCGGTTTAACTCGCCTTCCGCTGCTTACTCCAAATGGCTTTATCGTGTGAGCAAGGGATTTTGAAATTCATGTACACAAAGAGGTAGCTGTTCCCAAGCCTCGATATCGGCGGGCTCACGGCAGGGGTAGCCACCCCCTAAAATCAATCACGTCACCACCAGCGTTCTCCTTCCCGATATAGAGGAAAGAATTACACAGGAGCCGCGGCCTCGGTTGCAGTGCAGGTTTATTTTCAGACACAACGTCCTACGCGTTTCTGAGTCAACAATACTCCTTCATCACGGGCAGAGAATGTGCATTTCAACAACACTAATAAAGTAAAGTAAAGTGTCACATGGTAAAACAATATAGATAAAATGTTTACTCCTTGTACTTTTGTCACCGATGATGTTGTAGATACATAGTATATTATACGTTTTCTAACGTTGCGACCAGAAATTAATTAAACATTCAAAATGTCACAAACCTCAAAAATTACCGTCCGTAATTTTCAGGTTAGAATACATGTCCGCATCAGATATAATTGTTATATTTGCCCTGCGTTTTCTGCAAATTAAAGTAAATTAAAATGAGACCACCATGAGTAAATAAAAATTTTTTTCTTACTCGGATAACGTCAGACTCGAACCCTCAGTCCCAAAAGTCAAAAGACACCCTGACGGCCTGATAACCGCTTGTGCTACACCGTTCGGCACTGTTAAATGTCGAACTGTTGGGATAACTCATTGAGAATCTTATTCCCACAATTCAAAAAATAAAGCCCAAGTGGGCTAACGAATCATTTTCCACATTTCAAAATAAAGCCCAAGTGGGCTAACGTAACTCATAGGTCTGATCCAAACAGCAGGTTCATATTTTAGGCAAAACAAAGCCCCCAATGTCCGTTATCATATTGTGACAATTGAAAATAATTGGTCAAATATAATGCCCGTCTAATGTGAAATAAGTTATTATTACAATGTTTAACTAACGCGTCAGTTAAATGTTTGGTATCTTCAATGACAATCTATGTTTTTTAAACATAAAGTAAGATGCCAAAAGCCCTGACTGGTGAAAAGGTTTGATTGCAGGGAATTGTCAGCAGCCAGGTCCTGTGCCCAAGCCCCAGCAGTGCACAACCTTTCCAGGCCCCAGCACCCTGTAGGAGCTGAACCTCCCCACCAAATCCAGTAGTGCTGTGGTCAAGGCACAAATAACCAACCCCTCTCTTTATGTCCTGAAATGGCAGACACAAATATTTCTTCAGGTTGCAAGCTACCAACCAGATCACATGGTTGGCCTTGCAGATCCAGCACGGCAGGATCCACAGATCGTCCAGTAAGGAACCGTGTCCCTAGATATGCATAATATGTCAACGTAATTTTAACCTTATTTCTCAAAATCTGCAGAACGGATTTACAGAAAAGCACACAATCTTGACAAAGAATTCCTTTCATGCCATTCTAATGAAATTCTGCTCAGCTCTTTTTGTGGTATCACTATTCAATATTCTGAAGGAACATTGAAAGGTAAAAAATGCCTTTTGAACCCCTTCTTCTTCTCAGTCTCTGCTTAATCGACCACCCCGAAGCTTTCAAAAAAAGGAGCTGAAATTGTTTAGACTTTTTCTGGAAAACTTCATGAAGACTCATCAAATGTGCCAAAGTATTGGCCAAATTTTGTTTCCTATGGAGAACTGTGGTTCTTATTGTAACCACATTGCCATTGCCACATAGGTGCACATACATACAAATATATATATATATATTATTATTATTATATTATTATATGAAATTTGTAATGCGCTCAGCTTACCCGGGGGCATCCCGGCGCAACAGACCAAAGAAGGAGGAACTCGAAAACTCACTACTGTGGAAACAGGTAGGTTTTAAGAAGTTTCCTAAATATTAGGATCTTGTGCTCTGAGCGAATCTTAAGGGGCAGAGAGTTCCACAGAGATGCCACCTGAACCGAGAAACGCCTGCCCCCCGTCCGAGCTCTTCTGACTCTCGCAGATTGCAAAAGATGTTGCTGGTCTGAGCGCAAAAGGCGTGGAGGTTTATAGGGACGGGCCATATTAACAAGGATGGGGGGGCCTTTGCCATGTAAAATTTTATGGGCCGTACACAACGCCTTAAATTTCACCCGCTCCTTAACGGGGAGCCAGTGAAGTGCTTTTAGGGCCGGGGCAGCGGACTGCCTTCTAGGGATCTCCATCAAGACTCTGGCAGCTGCATTTTGCACCTGTTGGAGGGTTTTAAAGGTAGCTTCAGGGGCACCAAGAAACAGGGCATTACCAAAGTCAAGCCTAGAAAGGATTAAACCCCGCATCAAAAGCTTCTTAGCTGGATCCGGAAGCAGTGGGAGTACCTTTCGGGCTGACTTCAGTAAACCGAAGCAAACCCCCGCGGTCTTTCTGGCGTGAGTCCTGAAGGACAGATCTTATATATATATATATATATATATATATATCAACCCAAGTTTGCCCTGCAAATGAGCCCGCACTCCACACAGGTAGGTTGGACACCAACATTTATTTCCAAAGTAAAAGCAGGCATTTCAGTTCCTGAATTTCCCCATGCATTGCCTGACGCGTTTCCGAGAGTCTTTCTCCTTTCTCAAAGGCGCATGAAAAAGACTGCAGTTACGCCCCACAGTTATCTCCTCCTGCTGTACTGATTAGATTGGCCTCTGGTGTGCCTCCAACTTCGATATTTTCTTTTTAAATCAGGCACTGTGGGACTTATAGTATTTATTTCGAATCACTCTTTACCCTCCAATGGGTTAGCATTGTTCAGCAGTTTTTTAAAAGGGCACATAAACTGAAAGTCCCGCTTTTCTTTCATTTAGGAATACCTGCATTTGCCGTTTGTTTGCCTGGCACCAGTTCCAAGTCACGAACCCTTTCTTTTTTCCGGGCGGTGCGTCGGCTCCACGGCTGGACCTGCCGTGTAATAAATCAACCCAAGTTTGCCCTGCAAATGAGCCCGCACTCCACACAGGTAGGTTGGACACCAACATTTATTTCCAAAGTAAAAGCAGGCATTTCAGTTCCTGAATTTCCCCATGCATTGCCTGACGCGTTTCCGAGAGTCTTTCTCCTTTCTCAAAGGCGCATGAAAAAGACTGCAGTTACGCCCCACAGTTATCTCCTCCTGCTGTACTGATTAGATTGGCCTCTGGTGTGCCTCCAACTTCGATATTTTCTTTTTAAATCAGGCACTGTGGGACTTATAGTATTTATTTCGAATCACTCTTTACCCTCCAATGGGTTAGCATTGTTCAGCAGTTTTTTAAAAGGGCACATAAACTGAAAGTCCCGCTTTTCTTTCATTTAGGAATACCTGCATTTGCCGTTTGTTTGCCTGGCACCAGTTCCAAGTCACGAACCCTTTCTTTTTTCCGGGCGGTGCGTCGGCTCCACGGCTGGACCTGCCGTGTAATAAATCAACCCAAGTTTGCCCTGCAAATGAGCCCGCACTCCACACAGGTAGGTTGGACACCAACATTTATTTCCAAAGTAAAAGCAGGCATTTCAGTTCCTGAATTTCCCCATGCATAGCCTGACGCGTTTCCGAGAGTCTTTCTCCTTTCTCAAAGGCGCATGAAAAAGACTGCAGTTACCCCCCACAGTTATCTCCTCCTGCTGTACTGATTAGATTGGCCTCTGGTGTGCCTCCAACTTCGATATTTTCTTTTTAAATCAGGCACTGTGGGACTTATAGTATTTATTTCGAATCACTCTTTACCCTCCAATGGGTTAGCATTGTTCAGCAGTTTTTTAAAAGGGCACATAAACTGAAAGTCCCGCTTTTCTTTCATTTAGGAATACCTGCATTTGCCGTTTGTTTGCCTGGCACCAGTTCCAAGTCACGAACCCTTTCTTTTTTCCGGGCGGAAACGTTGCGCTTTCTCCCAAGCACTTCTCGGACAGCAACCACCACGGACTCCAAATGCATTTAGCAGTGATTTTTATTTTCAAAAAGTGGCAACACTCACTCTTATATATATATATATTCACTGAAAAAAACCATAGGTTATAGACCATATATAGTTAGGAATTAGCATTTAAAAAACCTTATTTTACTCACACTTACAGAAACATACAGTCACTGGATGTTGTCATCAGTGATGTCATCAGTGATGTCATTTGAGATGTCATCAGTGATGTCATCAGTGATGTCACTGACCATGTCATGAATGATGTAATATGTGACATCATCAGCAGTGGATTGCAGGTGCGCGATATATAGTTAGTGCAACTAACTATATATGGAATTTCAATGGTTTTGTGTGAGTAAAATAAGGTTTTTTAAATGCTAATTCCTAACTATATATGGTCTATAACCTATGGTTTTTTCAGTGAATTTTCAATGGTTTTTTAATAGCAAATATCATAAGCTGTCGAATGTCAAGTACGTGGTAAGTGAAAACATTTTCGTGTTTATGCACACTGATCTGCTTTGAATGGTGCCCCCCCCCCTCATTTCTATTAGGAGTACTCTCTCTTTGCAGATAGTGAAAGGTAGTTAACGCAGGTCTTTGCCCCCATTGTAATCCGTCGTGCCTGCTTCTCTCTCCATTTGATTCATTGTTATCCAAGTATTTACTGTTTTAGAATTAGCTCTCTTTGGTTCATTCTCTATTTACAAACAAACACAGAGTCGCAATACTCTGTTTAGTCTTTGCAGATAACGAAAAATCGTGTAAAAAAAAAGAAAAGGAATCGAGCAAAATCAGTAGGCCACTAATGGGATCTCTTTTTGACCTCGCTAAAATAGAAACATTAGGAACAACCCCTCATGACAAATACAAAACTAGTGAGATGAACTGAACTCCACACAATGATGGCTGCAAAACAGCTCGGCTCCGCCACCCACCCCGCCCAAAATAACGATAAAGAACGGCTGCCATGATTGGTTGCGGAATGACCACGACGGAGCTACGAAATGGTGCTGCTCTCATGCTAACCCCAGCTTCAGTCAGAAACACTGTAGACTACCAATTCGATCAGTTCCGGTAGCGCCCCAATGTAACCCGGTAGAGAAGAACTAGCCCTCCCCTCTTTGACTGATGGTTCTTGTTGCCTGTCCCTTCTGTTGTCATTTAACAGAACTATTTAGCCTGCTGAAAGGGGTTGTGTTCCGACCGCTGGTTGGTGGAGACATTTTGACTATATTCTGTACCTGCGTTGTCGCGTAATGCGTCATATGACGCGCCGCGTTAGCGCATCCGGAAGTCATCCGGGGCGCGCAGCGCGTAACGTAAGCATAACAAGTCATGTGACTTGTTAATAAAACTTTTCATTGGTTCATTTTACTTTTCTTATTGTAATGATGAAAGGCTTGGTCATATGACCTAAAAATTACGCTTTTCATTACTTCCGAACATTATTTTTTCTTAAATATATGTTATAATGTTCCAGGCTAATGTACTTTCCCGGAAATTTTACAACTGTCCTGCAAGTAAAATATATTCTTTTTTCGAGAAAAAGAGCGTTTCTTCGTCCCATGACGGAGCCGTTGAGCAAAAGAGGGTCGACCTGCTGTCTTAGTCGCCGATACGCCTGAATATGAGATTCTTATCGATCACTTTATGTTGCAGGAATAGAAAACACAACAGCCCTTGACCATTTATCTTTACTGCGTTCCTTCGTATTATACCTTTTACCCTTCATGTAATTGGTCTGCTTTATTTCACTTGCCTTTTAATGATTCTAAAACAGTGACTATTATTAAAAACTTTACCAATGTATATACTACTACCATGTTTTCTTTTAAAAACCTTTATTGTGAAAATTTCATTATACAAATACGAGCCTATAACCACGTGGGCCGGCCACGGAGCAAACTGTAATCGTATATGATGAATAGACATTTACACTGTAGAGGAACGTAACGGGCGGGCCATTAGATTGCAAGAACTAAGGTGTCTAACAGTTACGGAATCGGTGGACGTACATTTTATAATTAAAATACGACAGGGCCAGTTACAATAAAATTATCTAGATATACATTTGCGGGCAAGTACCATGGGTGACGTTAATTCGAACTTTCAACAGTACAGTAATCAATAACACATCAGAACTTAATATCAATAGGGATGTCGAAATATTCAATCAATTCTCGTCCCCGCCCGCCATGTGCTTCAAAACTGCATACGTATCTCGTGATTTCAAGGTTCTGCAACCAGTACACAACAAGGAGTTACGAGTCCCATTTATTCTGGCGCCATTTTGGGCGAGGACGGGCAGGTCCAGGATATAGTCAAAATGTCTCTACCAACCATCGACTATGATGATGTTCATATGCTGTATTTATTAGAGTAACACTCATCTGTCCACATGAAATTAATTTGCCACAATCTAAACATGTCATTTTAATCTTTCCAAAGTTCTTCTAAATATTTGGGACCGTTTCCCTTGCCTCTGAAGCTCTCAGTGCCACTTCTTTGATGAATGTACTAGCAGGTCAGGGGTTCTCCTCCAAATCTCTCTTTTATGCAGCACTATAATTAATTGGTGCCACCTCTCCATATGACGATGCATGGTATAGTTACCACAACTATATTTTTTTTCGGTTCCTCTGGAGAGTTCATCGTGGCAGATGAAGCGTGTAACGTACCGGGCATTTACCTTTTTTTGCATGTACAGGAAAGGAAAAAAAAATCGAGCGTCCGAGTTCTAAGGTGTCCCAGGGCCATTTTGGTGGACCAGGCCCAAATCCAAAGAACAGCTATCTCACAGGCTAATGGGGCGACCCACGCCGAGTTTCAGCATTGTAGGATGACCACACAAGTACAGCAACTTGCTAGACATCACCTCGGTGCCATCCGGATCTCGGCGCCCCACTGCAGATGAAGTGCCTCTCAACTATGAAACCACCACGGTGACATCCGGATCTTGGCGCGTTGTGCTGCCTTCGGCCTATTCGCACATCGGTCCGCTACTGACGCCATCTCACAGGCTAATGGGGCGACCCACGCCGAGTTTCAGCATTGTAGGATGACCACACCAGTACAGCAACTTGCTAGACATCACCTCGGTGCCATCCGGATCTCGGCGCCCCACTGCAGATGAAGTGCCTCTCAACTATGAAACCACCACGGTGACATCCGGATCTTGGCGCGTTGTGCTGCCTTCGGCCTATTCGCACATCGGTCCGCTACTGACGCCATCTCACAGGCTAATGGGGCGACCCACGCCGAGTTTCAGCATTGTAGGATGACCACACCAGTACAGCAACTTGCTAGACATCACCTCGGTGCCATCCGGATCTCGGCGCCCCACTGCAGATGAAGTGCCTCTCAACTATGAAACCACCACGGTGACATCCGGATCTTGGCGCGTTGTGCTGCCTTCGGCCTATTCGCACATCGGTCCGCTACTGACGCCATCTCACAGGCTAATGGGGTGACCCACGCCGAGTTTCAGCATTGTAGGATGACCACACCAACTTGCTAGACATCACCTCAGTGCCATCCGAATCTTGGCATCTCAACGCCTAGTGGTATCTTCCATACAAAAAATATTGTTACGCTGCCTTTGGCCCCATTCGCACATCAGTCCGCAACTTAGACATCACCTCGGTGCCATCCGGATCTTGGCATCTCAGCGCCTTGTGGTGTCAGTCAGAAAATATTGTTGTGCTGCCTTCGGCCTATTCGCACATCGGTCCGCTACTGACGCCATCTCACAGGCCAACGGGGCGCCCCACGCCGACTTTCAGCATTGTAGGATGGCCACACCAGTGCGGCAACTTGCTACACACCACCTCGGTGCCATCCGGATCTTGGCATCTCAGCGCCTTGTGGTGTCTTCTACACCGGAAATATAGTAGAAAATATTGTTGCGCTGCCTTTGGCCCCATTCACACATCAGTCCGCTACTGACACCATCTCACAGGCCAACGGGGCGCCCCACGCCGACTTTCAACATTGTAGGATGGCCACAGAAGTGCGACAACTTACTAGACACCACCTCGGTGCCATCCGGATCTTGGCGCGTTGTGCTGCCTTCGGCCTATTCGCACATCGGTCCGCTACTGACGCAAACTCACAGGCCAACGGGGTGCCCCACGCCGACTTTCAGCATTGTAGGATGGCCACACCAGTGCGGCAACTTCCTACACACCACCTCGGTGCCATCCGGATCTTGGCGCGTAGTGAAGCTGCAGCAGCTGCAAATAAGCTTCAGACAGTGTTACAACCGCTGCTCAGAACTCTCAACTATGACACCACCTCGGTGCCATCCGGATCTTGGCGCGTTGTATTGCCTTCGGCCTATTCGCACATCGGTCCGCTACTGACGCCGCCTCACGTGCCAACGTATTTTCTCCGCATTTTATACCCTATGCCGCATAACAGGTCATGTGACTTGTTTATAAAACTTTTCATTGGTTCATTTTACTTTTGGTTTCCTAATGATGGAAGGCTTGATCATATGACCTAAAAACAACACTTTTCATTGGATGAAAACTTTTTTTTTCCCCCAAACGATGAAAGCCCCACCTTGTTTCTGGATGTTTCAGACTGAAGCTGGCGTCAGCATGAAAGCACCACCATCTCGTAGCTCAGTCGTGGTCATTCCGCGAGCAATCATGGCAGCCGCTCCCCACCAGAAGCCTGCAGGAGTCGGAGCCCCCAAAACTTTTGATGAATTCTCAAGGCGGAGGGGACGCTTTCGAGAATGGGGTCCAAGACCTAGCAGACAAGCGTCCGATTTCCAAGGTGTCCCAGGGCCATTTCAGTGGACCAGGCCCAAAAAGGAAACAGCCTGCCGCCATTTTGAGAGTCCTGTGACAGCCGCCTATCGCTGCACCGCAAGAGTGGGCGCAACTCAGCTGAATGGCGGATTTTGACACAGTGGACCAAAAGCGGACGGAATGGCAACTGAAACGGTAAAGGGGCGCCCCACTAAAACAGATGAGACTCCACCTGGAGAGGCCCGTTCACGCCGCCTCCCCCGGGGCGCTCCACGCCGTTATTCGGAGCAGCATTGTAGGATACCAAAACCAGTGCGGCAACTTACTGGACATCACCTTGGTGCCATCGTTCTGCTGCCTTGGAACTATTCGCACAACAGTTTGCTACTGATGACCCACCCCCCGCGACGCCCCACGCCGTTATTTGCTGGGTGGCAACTTACTAGACATCACTTTCGTGTCATCTAGATTTCGGCGCGTTCTGCTGCCTTGGAACTATTCGCACAACAGTTTGCTACTGATGACCCACCCCCCGCGACGCCCCACGCCGGAAATCTGGACGTTGTGCTGCGTTGGGACTATTCGCACAGCCGACCGCTACTTCGTTGTTTTTCTCTAAAAATGTTTATATGTTATTACTATTTTTGTTTTCTTGTATATATTTATAAATTATTAAAGTTTTATAATCTTACTACTTTGTCGGAGTGCTATATATTTTTAATGTGACACATAATTGTAAAAACTTTGATGTACAAAGAGTCATCCCTGGAATCTTCCGCTTCACGCTCGGTCCCCTCCCCAATCACAATACAGGATGGTTTTCAGATAATAGCAACGCTTCTGCTGTGACGGATCTCATCGAGTGTGGGCCTTGATCTACTATAACTCCTTTGAAGAGGGGTGATTCTTTACAGCTGTGGCCATAAACTACATCTGCAGGGCTAGCTGATAGCCTAGGACCGGCCTGGACAATCGGACACAGAGGAAAAGGAGTGTCAGAGGGTGCGGTAGTGAATAGGGCGAAAGGGAGGTGTCGGGCGGGCACAGGGTGTGATTCTCAGGGAAGAACAGCGCAGATGGGGGGAGGTTTATTACCCATGCATAAAACAGAGAGCGGGGGTGACCACTGCCTGGGGGAGATGCTTGCGAGGGTGTGGAGCCATGCTAAGGATCGACAGCGTGCACAGAGTGGATCTGGTCAAGGCATCTAAAATGGCTGCCGTGCACGACAAAAGTGTGGCATTTGAAAAAAGACAAGATGGCGCACACAATGTTTTTCAACAATTCCTGATTTCCTTCGAATCGAACGTTAACAGACGTTGGGGCATATTACCAAAGTTAAGCGATATTTATCCCTAACGATGCATTGCAAAGATTTTTTTACCGTCAGAAATTATCGCAGATAAACCTTGCTATTATCAAGGTTTATCGCAAATGCCATAAAAAACGAGCGCAATGCATTAATATCGCTGAAAACCCCGCGATATTCATGCATTACCGAGCTAATGCTCTTAGCCATGTTATCCACCTCCCATTGGATAACATGGCTAAGAACTGCTCAGGGCAGCTGTTACTTTTTGGAGATATTCGCGCTTATCTCGAATATTTCCAAAAGTTGATAATAGGAGATAGCGATGTTAGCGACTGTTTCCAGTCGCTAACATCTTGGCATGCCCACTTTGCATGTCATTAGTGATAAATATCACTCACATGCAAAGTGGGACCCAAGATGGTTGCTATCTCGTACTAGCCGTCGCTAACTGGTGTTAGCAACAGCTAGGTAATACAGATATAATTTTATCTCCGCGAAGCGGAGCGCTGTTACAGATATATATCTTGTTTTTGAACGTTAATTTCTCAAAATGCACTGAAGCACATATATTGAGACATAGCAAAGGCACATCGGGCTACCAGTCCCTAATATTTTACCAAGTTTCGTGCAAATCCATTCAGCCGTTCGATTATTATTATTACTTTTTTTTTTTGCCCCGCGGGGCCCTTTTAAAACCTCCACATCAAACCTAGGGGGTCAGCGAGGATCTACTATGCCCCCTTATGGTCATCAGCCGTTCGATTATTATTATTATTTTTTTTTTTTGCCCCGCGGTGCCCTTTTAAAACCTCCACATCAAACCTAGGGGGTCAGCGAGGATCTACTATGCCCCCTTATGGTCATTTGCCCCTTCGCTTTGGCCTCCTCTTGTCTCTCGATCCTACCGAGAGACAAGATGGCGGCCGCTACGTACTGTTTGGAATGTTTACAGACACCGGAGAGCCAATCAGCTTCGCTTCGCAAAGCTCCGTAACGCGAAAAGTACGCGAAGCGGTGCGCTGTTACAGATATATATCTTTTTTTGAACGTTAATTTCTCAAAATCCACTGAAGCACATATATTGAGACCTAGCAAAGGCACATCGGGCTACCAGTCCCTACAATTTTGCCAAGTTTCGTGCAAATCCATTCAGCCGTTCGATTATTATTATTATTTTTTTTTTTTGCCCCGCGGGGCCCTTTTAAAACCTCCACATCAAACCTAGGGGGTCAGCGAGGATCTACTATGCCCCCTTATAGTTATTTCCCCCTTTGTTTTGACCTCCTCTTGTCTCTCGATCCTACCGAGAGACAAGATGGCGGCCGCTACGGACTGTTTGGAATGTTGACAGACGCCGGAGAACCAATCAGCTTCGCTTCACAAAGCTCCGTTGCGCGAAAAGTCCGCGAACCAGAGCGCTAACCGGTCCGCTGTTACAGATATATATCTTTTTTTAAACGTTAATTTCTCAAAATCCACTGGAGCACATATATTGAGACCTACAAAAGGCACATCGGGCTACCAGTCCCTACAATTTTGCCAAGTTTCGTGCAAATCCATTCAGCCGTTCGGGCTAAAAGTGAGGCCAACCGCCCTATGGAAAACTCAATGTTAAAAACACGTTTTGGGACCCCCCTTTTTTCTCGGCCCCCACTGGACGAACCCCCCCCAAATTTTCAAGGGCTGCTCAGAAACAAAATGTGCCATTTTCCTGAAAATTTCAGCCGATTCCGTCCACAAACGCCAAAGTTATTAGACATAGAATTTTCAAAAAACCCATAGAGAAAAAATCCTAACTATATATACCTACTGGCGACCGCCAGTAGGTAATATATATATATATATATATATATATATATATATCAAAGCTCACGTGTAGAAACACAGACCTTACCCACGGGGATACTGGTCAGAAGCCTTTATTTTCCTAACAGCAAGCTTCAAATAGCAGGGAGACCCAGGAAAAAAGTCCATGAATGTCCTGTTTCGTCTTATGCATCCTAACGCGTTTCGAAGGCTCCCGCCTTCTTCTTCAGAGGACGACGAACTGATTACAGGAGGGAGGCAGGATACCACTTCCTTTAAATTAAATGACACGCCTCTAGATAGGCTGGACTATCGCCGCAGTGCCTTATGGAACTAGTAGTCCTGCTATGGATTTATCGCATATAGCGTCTTATTTCATTGAGTCCTCCGCTGTAGTTCAAAAGCAATTGACTCTGATCCCCTCGCCAGCCAAGCAGCGTCGCGGTGATAGAGCAGGGGACGGATGTATATCCACACTCCCAACGAGCTGAATGCTTGCCGTTTAGAGACTCTTCCCTGGACGTCGCTTGGCGGTGCTAAGCGCATGCAGTTGCTGCTGCGAGGCTCACTTTCCCATCAAGGCGCTCATGCACTCTTCCTGGCGGGTTCGGTAATGAATGGTGATGGGACCATTCTGTATATCAAAGCTCACGTGTAGAAACACAGACCTCACCCACGGGGATACTGGTCAGAAGCCTTTATTTTCCTAACAGCAAGCTTCAAATAGCAGGGAGACCCAGGAAAAAAGTCCATGAATGTCCTGTTTCGTCTTATGCATCCTGACGCGTTTCGAAGGCACCCGCCTTCTTCTTCAGAGGACGACGAACTGATTACAGGAGGGATTACAGGAGGGAGGCAGGATACCACTTCCTTTAAATTAAATGACACGCCTCTAGATAGGCTGGACTATCGCCGCAGTGCCTTATGGAACTAGTATATATATATATATATATATATGTATACATATATATATTACACGCACACATATGTATATTATATATATATATGTATATATGTATATACACACACACACACACACATATATATTACGAGCGCTCCTTGGACCCGTGGAGCCTCGCTCGTGGTGACATTGGTGAAGCTGAGCAGCGGGGTACAAACAGCATTCCTCCGGACTTGGAACTATATTTTTAATGAGTGGCAGGACAGAGACCACTTGGTCAAAAGAACTTTGAGAGTCATGGGGAATAATTTTGGACTACTATAACCAGCATTCCCTGTAACACGCCCACTGGGGCGGGATTCTAATCATTCAAATAAACCCAGTTCTATGCAAACCTGTTTCCTGCTTCCTCATGCCAGTGATCAAGAGCTTCTGCTCGAAACGCGTATGGCTATTAGGAACGCGTTGTGCTAGCTGGCGGCTCTGCCACCTACGAGAATGGTGTGTATTCCATGGGGTGTGGCTCCCCACTTGGGCAACCTTGATGTTTTCGTGTTTAGCGGCTCGCTCGGCCGCGGGGAGCCCCGACGCTGAGAGGCGTTTCCTGAGTGCTAAACTTACGAGCGCTCCTTGGACCCGTGGAGCCTCGCTCGTGGTGACATTGGTGAAGCTGAGCAGCGGGGTACAAACAGCATTCCTCCGGACTTGGAACTATATTTTTAATGAGTGGCAGGACAGAGACCACTTGGTCAAAAGAACTTTGAGAGTCATGGGGAATAATTTTGGACTACTATAACCAGCATTCCCTGTAACACGCCCACTGGGGCGGGATTCTAATCATTCAAATAAACCCAGTTCTATGCAAACCTGTTTCCTGCTTCCTCATGCCAGTGATCAAGAGCTTCTGCTTGAAACGCGTATGGCTATTAGGAACGCGTTGTGCTAGCTGGCGGCTCTGTCACCTACGAGAATGGTGTGTATTCCATGGGGTGTGGCTCCCCACTTGGGCAACCTTGATGTTTTCATATATATATATATATATATATATAACAGCTCCCAAACACCAGCCAACTGCACTCTCGAGCGGGTGCACACAAAGCGGGGGTGTGCCCGCGAACGTATTCAAGCTCCAAAAATCCACAGGATGTTAAATCCAAAAGAATGCAGCACACGCAGGGGTGGTTCCAACCAAGATGTTTAATGTTGGAACGCTCACAGCAACAAGACGCGTTTCGCCATCGGGCTTCGTCAAATTGTGCAGAGAGCCGAGGCGCCCGTCAACTTTAAAAAGCGTCATTTGCAAAGTAACAAACAAAGAAGGACTAACATACAACAGTCTACTATGGCCGCCATCTTAAGATGGTCAAAGTATCGTTAGAATGATGGCAAAATGGTTAAAAACACAGATTCTGTGAGTATAAATACAAAAACCATACGTTTAAATGAACATAAATTAACCATCATTTCTGAACCACTGTAAGTCCCTCAAATCTAGCCCTGAATGGGCACAAATGTAGTGAAAATAGTGCGTGAGCACGCTATAGTGCCAGAGCCCAACTCTAGTAATCAGAACTACATAAATTGCCTAGTCATGAATATAACTATAAGCAAATGCGCGCATACATCATAATGTGATCTTACTAAAAGATGCGCAATACATAATTGAACCCTGGATGGGCATAATCATAGGCTTCACTACAAATGATGTCTTACTTTGCTAAACTGACAATAATATTAAAATGAGAAATATCAAGAGATGCAAATTTCAGAAATTTCAGTAATATATACATTCAACGACTCTCCAAAATAACAATGAAAAAGAAACACCATCATTACATGAATAATCAACCCAAATGTACTGATAACTCCTCATGCATATTCAATCCATGAGGAGTTTTGCATTGCAAGTCAATTATGTACCTGGATTCCAAGCGTCTTAATTTCAGAAGGCGATCCCCCCCTCTGATGTTAGCAGGTACACTATCGAGACAGGTATACACCAACAGATCCCTGTTGCTTTTGTGCAACTTCTCGAAGTGCCTGGCTACTGGGTAGGAAGCATCCTTATTTGCAATTGCACGCATATGCTCTAAAATTCTAAGTTTCACAGCATTGGTTGTACTGCCTATGTATTTCAGGCCACACGGACACCTAAGACAATAGATAACATAAGGTGTCGAACAGGTGAGAAACTTAGTTATGCATTTGGGGATGGCCAAACCAGGTACTTGATATGTAAGCGTCCGCTTACTGTGCTTGCATGCCTTGCACTTGCCACAAGGATAAAAACCATTGAGAACCGGCATTTTTGGAGGTATAACTTGGGACTGAAAGTGACTAGAAACAAGATGATCCCTGAGAGATCGAGCCTTCCTGTAGGTGACTAAAGGATTGCTTGGCAAATCAGCCTTGATAGTGTTATCTGTCAATAAGATATTCCAGTTCTTTCTGAGTATCTTTTTGATTTGCCCAGCATTCTCAGAGTAGGTAGTGATAAGGCGGAAAGAACCATCACTGGCTTTCTTTGATTTTTTTGGCAGTAAAAGCTCTTGTCGCCTCAACTTTTTAACCCTATCATATGCACTATTTAAGACACTTTCACTATAGCCCCTTATTCTAAATCTCTGAAGACTAGAATACGCTGATCTCTCATAATTCTCCTCATTGGAGTTGTTCCTTCTCAATCTGAGTAGCTCTCCATAAGGAATGCTTTCAATGAGTGGTCGTGGATGACTACTCGTGGCAAATAGGATGGAGTTACCAGCTGTCTCCTTCCTGTAAAGCTTGGTCTGTATACTGCCGTTCTCATCAATGTAAATAGTAAGATCTAAATAATTCACAGATGTCTGGCTAATCTGTCCTGAAAATCTAAGATTCACATTGTTGTTGTTAAGGGCATCAACAAAGTCATATGCGGTTTCTATAGGGTTCTCTAGAATAATAAAAAGATCGTCTATATAACGATAGTACCCTATAATCCTATTATGCCATTCACAATTGTCATTACTCCAGGCCACTTGCTCCTCCCACCATCCTACGAAGAGGTTCGCAAAACTAGGGGCGGAGCAAGCTCCCATGGCAACACCTGACATCTGTTTATACAGCTGTTTGCCAAATAGGAATATGTTGTGATTTAGACTGAATGTCATAAATTCAAGTAACATTTTGTTGTGCTCATAGAATCTAAGTGGACGTTTATCCAAAAAACTAGCCATAGCCTTAAGACCATCCCCATGTGCAATGCACGTGTATAAGCTGGCGATGTCAAGGACCAGCATACAGTAAGTGTCCTTCCAGGAGATTTTGTTAATGCAATTCAAAAAATGTTTGGTGTCTCTTACATAAGAGTCTAGGGACATCACCATGGGAGAGAGAAATGAGTCAACATAAATAGATAAATTTTCTGTAAGACCTCCATTGGAGGCCACAATTGGCCTTCCTGGGGGATTAACAAGATCTTTATGTACCTTGGGGAGGTAATAAAAGGTAGGAATAACAGGGCTCAGGCATCGTAGGAACAAGTATTCATCTGTGTTCAACATGTTCAAGTTATACCACTTTAAAATCATGTCATGATATTCTTTCACACTCTGATTATATACTTTATCATTTACAGTCATATAAGTTGCTGTATCTCCCAACAAACGCATGGCTTCTGTTTCATATTGTGTCTTAGTAAGAAGGACAATATTGCCCCCCTTATCCGAAGGTTTGCAAACAAGGCCTGAATCCTCACACAAAGATTTTAGTGCCTTCTGTTGTTGTTGTGTGAAATTGTCTTTCGAAGGCAGATATTTCTTGGTGTGTCTAAGCCTTGTGAGATCCCTCACAACGGCCTCTGAAAATGTATCAATAGCATCAGGACACATCATAGGCATAAAAGTTGAGACCGGTTTGAAAGCACTGGCCCCCCCCTTCTGCGGTATATCAGCAATCCCTAACATTTGAGTGTTGGTTACATCACCAACATCCCCGATGTTAATTTCCTGATGCAAACCCTCAATCGCTCTTAATCCTCCCAGATCTCTGCACCTCAAGGTGGTGCTTTGTTGCTCATTAACATTACTCTCCGTGATCGAAGTACTGGCACTGTCAATATTGTTAGAATGTGGTTTGAGTTTGAAAAACTTATGAAGTTTAAATTTTCTGGCGAATTTGAAAACGTCGATCCTGGTTTGAGCTAATTCAAAATTCCTTCGTGGGCAGACGGATAAGCCCAATGTTAGTACGGAATTTTCTTCCTTGGTTAAAATTTTATCCGTGAGATTGATGATCGTCAGATTGTCATGGCTAGGGCTCAATTCTTCTTCCTGTAGAAGTTTCTCTTGCTGCTGCGGGTTACAGGTGGGGACCCTGCTACGTTTCTTGCCGCAGCCCCCCCCGCCGCGTTTTCCTTTTGCTGTTTGGTTGTCTGGGGGTTTGCCCCTGCCTCCCTCCAGCTGTTGTTTTCTCATTACATTGAACTCCACATGAAAAGAAGAAGAGCCGGTGTCAATGCCTTCCTCATTTTCTGCCTCGTCTGCAGTGACCTCCGACTCTGATGTCACGAGTTCGACAGTAGCCGGTTTATTTATCTTGGTCTTCAATTGCTTTCTGGTATTTTCATATTTTTTAGCAAATGTCAAGACCCTGCCCATTAGGTAATCTTTTTCATCCCTCTCGAATTTTTCTTCCTTACGTTGTTTAATTTTCTGCTCATACTTCTTCAACCAATGAGGAGGATTATGAGAGATCAGCGTATTCTAGTCTTCAGAGATTTAGAATAAGGGGCTATAGTGAAAGTGTCTTAAATAGTGCATATGATAGGGTTAAAAAGTTGAGGCGACAAGAGCTTTTACTGCCAAAAAAATCAAAGAAAGCCAGTGATGGTTCTTTCCGCCTTATCACTACCTACTCTGAGAATGCTGGGCAAATCAAAAAGATACTCAGAAAGAACTGGAATATCTTATTGACAGATAACACTATCAAGGCTGATTTGCCAAGCAATCCTTTAGTCACCTACAGGAAGGCTCGATCTCTCAGGGATCATCTTGTTTCTAGTCACTTTCAGTCCCAAGTTATACCTCCAAAAATGCCGGTTCTCAATGGTTTTTATCCTTGTGGCAAGTGCAAGGCATGCAAGCACAGTAAGCGGACGCTTACATATCAAGTACCTGGTTTGGCCATCCCCAAACGCATAACTAAGTTTCTCACCTGTTCGACACCTTATGTTATCTATTGTCTTAGGTGTCCGTGTGGCCTGAAATACATAGGCAGTACAACCAATGCTGTGAAACTTAGAATTTTAGAGCATATGCGTGCAATTGCAAATAAGGATGCTTCCTACCCAGTAGCCAGGCACTTCGAGAAGTTGCACAAAAGCGACAAGGATCTGTTGGTGTATACCTGTCTCGACAGTGTACCTGCTAACATCAGAGGGGGGGATCGCCTTCTGAAATTAAGACGCTTGGAATCCAGGTACATAATTGACTTGCAATGCAAAACTCCTCATGGATTGAATATGCATGAGGAGTTATCAGTACATTTGGGTTGATTATTCATGTAATGATGGTGTTTCTTTTTCATTGTTATTTTGGAGAGTCGTTGAATGTATATATTACTGAAATTTCTGAAATTTGCATCTCTTGATATTTCTCATTTTAATATTATTGTCAGTTTAGCAAAGTAAGACATCATTTGTAGTGAAGCCTATGATTATGCCCATCCAGGGTTCAATTATGTATTGCGCATCTTTTAGTAAGATCACATTATGATGTATGCGCGCATTTGCTTATAGTTATATTCATGACTAGGCAATTTATGTAGTTCTGATTACTAGAGTTGGGCTCTGGCACTATAGCGTGCTCGCGCACTATTTTCACTACATTTGTGCCCATTCAGGGCTAGATTTGAGGGACTTACAGTGGTTCAGAAATGATGGTTAATTTATGTTCATTTAAACGTATGGTTTTTGTATTTATACTCACAGAATCTGTGTTTTTAACCATTTTGCCATCATTCTAACGATACTTTGACCATCTTAGATGGGGGCCATAGTAGACTGTTGTATGTTAGTCCTTCTTTGTTTGTTACTTTGCAAATGACGCTTTTTAAAGTTGACGGGCGCCTCGGCTCTCTGCACAATTTGACGAAGCCCGATGGCGAAACGCGTCTTGTTGCTGTGAGCGTTCCAACATTAAACATCTTGGTTGGAACCACCCCTGCGTGTGCTGCATTCTTTTGGATTTAACATCCTGTGGATTTTTGGAGCTTGAAAATATATATATATATGTATAATATATATAGATATCTACATATCTATAGCGGTTGCCAGTATAGTTGGGACAATCTTTCCATAGAAAAAGCATTTTTGGTCTTGTCTATATCTTTGGGGTCACTTGACAATC
This sequence comes from Lissotriton helveticus, assembly GCF_964261635.1. Lineage (NCBI taxonomy): Eukaryota > Metazoa > Chordata > Amphibia > Caudata > Salamandridae > Lissotriton > Lissotriton helveticus. Next base: position 1,653,128,875 of record NC_136068.1, read on the forward strand.
CCTCCCCAATTGTGTCCTAAAAACGTGTCATAGTAAGTCATGTGCATGGATAGTGAGAAGTGGGGGCCCAAGAAAAAGGCATTGTCTATGTTAGTTTCCATAAAACCTTTAGATGGATGTATGACATTACAACGCATGCTTTTACCACGCATGCCTTTACAACGCTGTTTTTACAACGCATACCATTACAACGCATTAGCGCTTTGGGGGCTGGATAGTGAATAGTTTAATTTACTATTCCAACTCCAGTCCCCGTGGATAGTAGGGAAGGTGTTGGATAGTAAATTAAACCCATTCCCTATCCTAGAGCGCCCCCCCAGCGCAATGCGTTGTAATGGTTTGCGTTGTAAAAGTTGCATCGTAAAGGCACTGCGTGGTAAAAGTTGTGTTTTAAGGGATGTTTCCCCCTTTAGATATGCCTGCAGCCTGAACTTTGGACATACTTACTGCACATATGGCAGAAAGGTAGATTAGGTTATGCAGATTGTGCTACTGTTTTTTGGTGTAAATCCATTCAGTAGTTCTGAGATCTCTGGCTGCTGTATTTCACAATGATTTTGTGATTAATAGCGGATGCGCATGCCAACAGGAACCTGTAAGTTGGGGCTTCCATTTTGTGGATCAAGGAATGTTTGACAAAGGAGGGTGTTAATTATGTGTCAAAAGTTATTTTTTACCACCTGCCAAATTAACAAAGATGCCCTGACCATTAGCTTGACCCTCTGTGTAACGGCAGGATGAAATCGCGAACATCACAATGTCGCCCTGCATATCGGAGAAAAAAAATCTAAATAAATAAACACACACTTTTTAAAATTTATTTAATTTTTTTATTGAGCAGACCCATAAGGACCCATAAGGAAACATAATTTCTTTACACATTAAAAAACAAGAAGAAAAAAACATTTTACGCTGAAAGCAAATCCCATGCTAATTAAACCAATAAGATCAACAACCTACAAAGAAAAAAAAATTTATATAAATTCACGGTCAGCCCAAATGATCCCAGACCCTTGAGAATTTCTTTGTTGCCCCCACCCGCTTCGTATAGGCCTCTTCAATACATTTTGTTTGTTTCATTTTACGCATCCATTTCTCAAACAGCGGTATTGTCCCAGATCTCCAGTTTTGTGAGATCAATGAACAAGCAACTAACATCATGATTGCAAGAAAATGCCCCTGGGAGTCAGGGAGTATCATTTCCTTACTACCTATACTAAACATAGCTGCTTCTGGAGAGGGTTTATACGTTTGTCCAATCGCGCCACTAAAATATAGAAATATTTGTTCCCAAAAAACTTGTAGCTTTGGACAAGAAAAGAAAATATGATGGCATTCCCCGGCTGCTAAAGTATCACATCGAAAGCAACTATTAAGCACCTCTGGATACATTTTATTTAGTGCTTCTGGAGTGTAATAAACCATCAAGTTGGTAAAGAATGCCTTTCTTTTATAATTAGCAGCTCTCAGACTCTTGTTACCTAGGAATGAGATCCTTTGCCTTTCCTGATAGAAAAAAACACATTGTGTATGTGCTTCTACTTTCTCCAGCATCTTTAATACCAAAGGGGATTCATCCTGATGGTTCAATATATGGTACCAGTTTCCCACTCCAGTTAATCTCGCAAAGTAAAGTGCGGAAGCAATTTTGCCGGGAGGGATATTATTAATAAAGTATAACTATAAAAAAATTAATAATTTGAATACATTCAAAAAAAGAAAGTTTATTCGGACCCGAGCATCTAGCCTGGGCTTCCTCCCAAGCACTTACTCTGCCATGAATACCTAAATAAATCAGGACCCCCAAACAAGAGTCATTCCATTTTTTTCAGTTGAGCAGAGTGCATATACAATCCTAAGTCATGACACTTAGTTAATTTAAGCAAAAACCAGAAAAATCTTTTTGTTTGACCCCTCACAGTCTGGCTTCCGAGCCAACCACAGCACCGAGACCGCCCTCATCGCTGCCAACCGATGACATCCGAACCCTGATGGACAACGGGGAAACAGCGGCCCTCATCCTCCTAGACCTCTCCGCAGCATTCGACACTGTCTGCCACCGCACCCTAGTGCAGCGCCTCAGCAGCGTCGGAATCCGGGAGAAGGCACTGGAATGGATCATCTCCTTCCTCGACGGAAGAACACAGAGAGTCCGTCTACCACCGTACAAGTCAGAGGCCACCGAAGTCATCTGCGGCGTCCCTCAGGGATCCTCGCTGAGCCCCACCCTCTTCAACATCTACATGAGCCCCCTCGCGGCCATCGCACGCCAACACAACCTCAACATCATCTCCTACGCTGATGACACCCAGCTGATCCTCTCCCTGACCAACGACCCCGCCGCCGCCAGAGCCAACCTCCACGAAGGGATGAAAGACGTAGCCGAGTGGATGACGACCAGCCGCCTGAAACTGAACTCAGACAAGACGGAAGTCCTCACCCTGGGTTCCTCGCCCTCCGCCTGGGACGACTCCTGGTGGCCCCCCGCCCTGGGCAGCGCACCCAAACGGACAGACCACGCACGCAACCTGGGCTTCATCCTGGACTCCTCCCTCACCATGACCAGACAAGTCAACGCCGTCTCCTCGTCATGCTTCAACATCATGCGCATGCTACTGAAGATCTTCCGGTGGATCCCCACCGAGACCAGGAAGACGGTCACCCAGGCCCTCGTCACCAGCCGACTGGACTACGGCAACGCCCTCTACGCCGGAACCACCGCCAAGCTCCAGAAGAGACTCCAGCGGATCCAGAACGCCTCAGCCAGACTCATCCTCGACATCCCACGACACAGCCACATCTCCGGACATCTGAGAGACCTGCATTGGCTCCCCGTCAACAAAAGAATCACCTTCCGCCTCCTCACCCACGCACACAAAGCCCTACACGATCAAGGCCCGAGCTACCTCATCAACCGCATCAACTTCTACGCTCCCAAACGACATCTCCGATCAGCCAGCCACGCCCTCGCCGCCGTCCCCCGCATATGAAGAACGACAACAGGAGGAAGGTCCTTCTCCTACCTGGCCGCCAAGACCTGGAACTCCCTCTCGACCGACCTGCGCCTGACCCAGGACCACCTCTCCTTCAGGAAGAAGCTCAAGACCTGGCTATTCGAGCAGTAGCAGCACTCCTCCCCCCCCTAGCGCCTTGAGACCCTCCGGGTGAGTAGTGCGCTATATAAATGTCTGTGATTGATTGATTGATTGGTTTGAAAAACCATATATAAATGATTTGAAAAGTCTACTACAGTTTTATAGCGAGTTTTTTGGGGAAGTTTTGAAGTCTTTAAAGAAGTCGGAAGTTGCGTTCCAGTTTCTTGGATCATTTTCCTGATAAAAAAATGATCTGACTGAGAAGGTTTAGTTAATAAACATGCAGTGTAATCAAATAGTGCTGCTTCATAATATAATCTAATATTCGGGAGTGAAAGCCCCCCAGAGTAGTATCTAATTTCAGAATTGGTAGCTTCACTCTTGCAATCTTTTTATACCACACAAAAGTTCTAATCATAGCATCAATTTGTTTAAAAAAACTAACGTTGACTTTAATCTGGATATTTGTGAACAAAAAAATCAAAAGGGGTAAAATAGACATCTTAATTAATGCCACTCGTTCTATCAACGTCAGGGGAAGGTTAGTCCATTTATGCCATCAGTAACAGTCAGCAAAATATGGGGGTGCCCAGGGCACAGGATGACTTTTCAACAATAATCTTGTGCAAATACCAGCATGTTAGCAGGGGACACTCTGTTTAGTGCACCCCTTTAAGGGTTACGTCGAAAGTGTGTAAGAGGTTCATCAAAATGATCACAAATTCACACATTGCAAACGGAGTCATTTCCAAACATTTCTATATTAAAATCTCCAAATCACAACTATAATAACTACTTTTGGTGTTTATTTAGGGTTTGATTCAAAGCGTCTTTCTGCAGAATCAAAATAATGAGCAGTAAGCCTGTTAGAATGAAGGATGAGGAGGTTCAACTGGTGGCTTACTGTTGTATCATTTGCTATAGCCGACCGAGTGACCTTCCTATTACTGTAGAGTAATTAACCCAGAGCTCATGAAGGGAAAAAAAAGCCAATGGTAGTGCTCGAATTATGGAATTTCACTAAGTGAATGTAGTAGAGACCTGACTAAGCATGGTCTGTCAAAATTGATGATTATACAGTTTCCCTGTGAGCTCTTAGGTTGTAGTCCAATCTAGAAGTCCCTCCTAGTTGAGTTAATATCTTAGGAAAGATTATTGGCCCAAAGGGAGTGCTTTGGCAGCCTGTGCGACACTTTATTCATGAGGGATGTGTGGGATTTCACATGGGGGTGGGCGGCCTAATTCCGCTGAAGGCATACAAGTTTGGCCAGGGATACAAGAAAGAAGCATCTTCCCAATGCCGCCTCTGTAACCTGGACGAGGAAAATCTTATCCATATTTTGTGCATCTGCCAAAAACTTTGAGCTCAAAGAAATTTCTGGCTGCGACCAATTTGGCTCCCTCTTAATATCTGGACATGCCAGGAAGCACTAGATGCATGTATGAGGGGAGACTCACCTCAGTTGGCGACACGTTTTGTAAAGTTCATTACGGAAACAAATTCCCTGAACCTATCATTGGACCAAGTCTGAGCTTCATCCCCTTTTTAGTGACTTTTTCCTGTTGCTTTCTTCGTTTTTAACAGTCTTAAATATCACTTTTTTTCAACGGTCATTCTTGAGTGTATACATTGCAATGATTTTAATTAATTGTGCAAATAAAAATGTTACTTTACTTACTTAGGTGGGGGTGAGCCAGAGTAAGTTAGCACTGGAATAAGGTGGTTCTCAGGACACCGGTCAGTATAGCATTTTGATTCTCAGGATGGAAATAGATCATGCCTAGGCAGTAGTACTGCTTCTGGTGGCAAGGGCTGTACTGATTGGAATTGAACAATCATAACATGATGGCTGTTTTTGTTTTCAAGCTAATGTTAGCACTTAAACTCACATTGGTACAAGACACATTTAACTACCAAAATGGAGGTTGGTGTTAAAGAGAGAAGTCCAGGAAACTGGCATTGAAGGACCGCTCAAGCATCTACTGCCCCTTTGGTGTCACTAAAGTTTCTCATGGGCAGAGAATGCAGACTTGAACACATGTTGTGTCAATGGTGCACTTGCAATTAGTGTAATATGGCCATCTGTGTTCGTTTACGTCCCCTCCACTTTTCCAAGGCGTCAACAGTCAGATGCCAATCGTTGACTTGAAGCATTTGTACAAATGATAGTGTAATTATAAGCAGGGTTTGGTCTGTTCTCTCCTTCTCTGATGTCCTCATCTTTTTGATTGACATACAATTATTATAAAAGGCAGGCTGCTTACAATAAGAGCTCATTATATGTTTAGAGTTCTTGTGCACTCACCCATAACCAGGAGGAGAAAAAAAGACTTTATTTTCATCATGATGAAATTCTGTTACTTTGGTGGGTTGCAGAATCTGAAGGAAACAAAACATTTCATTGTTCGACTATTTCAATACTGAGTGAGACTGGTCTAGTCTAGACAATCTAAGTACAAAAAGGACATGGCAATAGCGTTTACAAACTGCTAACTCATTTATATTATTTTTTCACTTCCGAAAATGTGCTCAGGAAAGCACAACCTTAATCATTGAAGTTAAGTAATTCACTGAGTTCTGCTTTCATTTGTAAGATTAATATAGGAAATTTATCAAAGGGTCTCTGCTTCGAGCTGTGGATATTGAGCGTATCTTTGTTTTTTTTACACCGTCCAGCTCAGTAAAGTGCACATCTTTCTGGTGGCACCTTGTATCAAGTTCATTTCTACCGCACAGAGAATACAAATAATAACATTCTTCAGATAATGTAAAAATTACTTCTCTCAATGTGTATTTTGATGATAAGCAATATTCCTGCTTTACCTTCTGCCCTAAGTAGCAACATGTCCAGCCACGTTGTTTTTACAGTAGTGGATACATTGTTACTCTTTTATGCAGGTCTGATTGGTGTTCATGTCATTTGTTTGCAGCTTGTGAGTTATGCCTGCAAGACAGCCAGGTACTGTCAACATATACCCCAAACGGATCTAATCTGCTGCCCAGATAATGAGACCGTATGCCCTGTATATGCTTCTCTGGCCTAGTTTCGCAGTCATGTGTTCAGGATGTATGATGCACGGTAGACAGTCTGCACCCTTAAGCTGCAGACTATGTGAAGTGTATGTGAGAATACTGAGATACAAGCGCTTTACACCAGCGAGAGTATATGGCGTACACGAATTTGTGGTAATTTGCTCTTTTCCTATGCCAAGGAATGTCTATCACGTGTTAAGGTTTTCTTTTCAATAATGTAACCAGTCTAGGTTAAGTCATAACTCGGCCAGGTACATTTCTTTTGCTTACTAACAAACAGCTTCACTCACTCATTCACTTACTCACTCAATGCTTTCTTCACTTTCTTTAGAGAACAATGCAGTAGGTTCCAGATGTTTCCAGGAGTGTTATGATGGCCATAATGCCACTTTCAAACCATGGGTGAGCAATAATACATTAATGTTGGAATGAACATGCGAATTTCATCAATTCGAAATTCCACAAGTTCAAAATATTCCTCAATTTTACCTCTGTAAACATTTTATGGGTGTGGCAGTAAAGTCTTTCCTGAAAATTAAAAAGTTTCTGCTGGATCGGAGGATAAGAGAACCTCACAGGTTGTCCTGAATCCCTAAGATGCAAACAACCTCCTGGTGCACTGTTATACACTTACACAGAAAGAGAGGAATTATTGTTGCAGAGTGCAATGAAGTACACATTATGTGTTCATATACTGTAATGCAATTAAAAATGTGGTATTATTTTATTTTGTTGGCCTTAATGACAATTGGCACAGTTGCTCAAGAATAAAAACACTGAATAGTAGGGAGTAAATCTACTCTGTTAACCAGTTTCGCAAATTAAAATAATGAATAAGTCGATACAACTTACCTCAGCTGTCTTTGTTTTTTTCCAGGATTATTACTGCCTGCCACCTGTTTCTGTCAAATTTATATATCCAATGACAATGTTTTTTTTATCGATTGTCATACTGAAGATCACTTGACATGCTTATGTCAGGACTGGTATTGCCAAAAATCATATGAGCAGCAACATTCTGCTGTGAAACGCACAAGAATGAGCAAATATTGTGTCTTATGATAAGCAAATACAAATACGAAGGTGCATACAAGGATGCATACATTGTGTACCTTATTATTAGCAAGGACGCTCACATGTTGTGTTTCATGAGTAGCAAAATGCAAGACATGTTTTGTAGCCGGAGTAAGTGGCTTGATTCCTATCCTATGTCATATATATATTTTGATGAAGTTAGTTTAATACAACTATTTGTCTCCTTGTCCATTCAAATGTTGCACGATTGAGGTGTCCTTTTCATGGTTTTTGTACAGATTTAGAGGAGGTAGTCTAGAAGCAAAACCTTAAACTTTGGAATTGGGAGACCGAAGTTACCGTATCCTCTACATCCAATTTTCTTTGTCTCCTATTACAGGACCCGCTTTTGATACACTTAAAAAACTCTGCAAAAACCTACAAAAAGACTGAGGGCCTTATTTATGACGCCATGTGTCAATTTTGCACAACTGTTGCGTCACTTTTTGTGATGCAATGGTAGCGTAAAACATGCCCCCTGTTGCGTTCTATTTACAAAGTGATGCATCTAAGCAGATGCACCATTTTGTAAACCCCTGTGCTACAATATACCTGCATCAGGTATAATGTATGCAGGGGGGCATTCCCACGCAAGTAAGCCTCGTAGAAGTGACGCAGTAAAATCTATGAGATTTCCCTGCGTCACTTCTAGGACGCCATTGCGTCAATATATTACGCCTGCCTCACAGCAGGCTTGAGACTGACGCAGGCTCTTTCACATGGGGCTTGCACCATGTGAAAGGACACATTGCTGGGGCTGCGTCACTTTTGTGACACACTCCAGCAATGCGTAATTTTTGCGCCTACAGCTACATCAGAAATACTGTTATATCTGTAACTCCTTGCGACATGATGCGTCATACTGTAAATATGACGCATCCAGCATGTCACAAGGAGGGAGAAATGAAAAGTCACGCATCGCTGTTTTCACGCAGCGATGCGTCACTTTTCATAAATGAGACCCTGAAAGTATCATTTTGAATTGTGTTGGTTGACTGGGGTGCACTCCTTAGCCAAACAGCAAACACAATTCTAGTCAGGATAAGTGGCAGGTGGGGCATAAGTTAACCTGTGCTCCCCCTCTGATAGCTTGGCACAGATCAGTCAGGGTTAACTTCGAGGCAAATTGTAAAGTAATTGCGCTACACTTCAAACAATAAAACAGTGAATACACCACACAACAAGATTCCACTCCGAGTTATCAAAATATAACAATGTAATAACTAAAACATTGCAAAAATGACAAAGATCCAATAAGTAGAACTTGAGTTATGAATTTGTAAAGAATAATCTGTAAAATAGCACTTAGAAGCAATAAGTGCTTACTCAGGATATCTGGTCGTGCCGTCCTAGGACAAAGTCAAAAGTTAAGACTGACTGTGATATAGCGTGGGCCAATTACAGGGATCAGTGAGGCCCTCCGAACAAAAGTTCCTGAAGGTTGGATGTGACGGATGGCCTCCGGCCGTCTGACGTCACGGTGGGCATGTGCGGAGAATGGCCGGGGTCCGTCCGAATCATGGCCACTCTTTATTTCAGCCACACCATGGCAGAATTTCTGCAACGATGAAAGGGTTAATCCTGGTTGCATCGATGAAGATGGAGGTTGTAGCTGAGTGATGCATAGGTGTTGATCCTGAAGAAGAAAGGATAGTCGATTTTCTCAATTAAGTAGGGATGATGAGTCAATATTATCCATGCAACAGTGGGGATGAATTTTGAAGGCAAAGCACCGGCGGATCAGACATGAGGCAGTTCTGAAGGCGATACACTTGGTTCCTCTATGCAGTATAGGTGATATATCGATTTTCTTGCCGCAACAGCGATGCACCAGTTCTGTTCCTGAAACAGCGGCAATGTGTTGATTCTGCTCTTGCAGCAAAGGAAGAATTGGTTCAGCTGGAGCAAACACCTTAGACCTTCTTCCAAAGGTCCAGTACTGGGGTGCCACCACTTGACAGGACAGGCTCACAGATTGCAGAGTCTAGGCAGTGGAGTAACACAGGCCCTCGCATTTCCCGCAATGCGGGGGGGCCCGAGCTGCAGGGGGCCTCCTTGAATTTCGTTACGCCACTGAGTCTAGGTGTAGGAGCAAAATGGTAGGAAGTGTTTTATGTCCCTAAGACTTCAGAACAGGCCAGCCGGCTAGTCATTGTAGTCACTCTGGGTTCAAGTAATGCATGTCTAGTCCTTCTCATTGAGGCAAGAGAGAGCAGCAGGCAGTGAGGCAGCCCAGCTAGGGAGGAGCAGAGTAAACTGCAGTCCAGCAAAGTGGCAGTTCTTTCAGTAGCACAGCAGTTCTTTTTCCTGGAAGAGTGGTCACAGGTCCAAAAGTGTACAGAAGTGGTAGTGTCCGTGGTCCAGAACGTATACCCAGTTGTGCCTTTGAAGTGGAAACGACTTCAAAGATATGCTGCTGAAGTGCACAGAGACCCTGCCCTTCTTGCCCTGACTCCAGATTCACTACAGAGGGGTATGCAGCCCTTTGTGTGGGGACAGGACACAGCCTATTCAGGTGTAGGTGAGGCTGGGTCTAGCTCCTCCCTCCTATCCTCCTAGGATGGTCCATCAAGCCACAACTAAGCTTCCACTGTGTTTGGCTGTCTGGGGGAATACACAAAGCACAGCTGTCACCTTCCCCAGAAATGCGATCAGAGAAAGGCAGCAGATGCCAAAGGGCAACAGTAAGAAATGTCAACTTTCTAAAATTGGCACTTTCAGAACTGCAATTTAAAATTTGACTTCACCATATTCTGTGATTTTAAATTGTGATTTCAGAGACACCAGACTCAGTTTTTTTTTATTTATTCCCAATTGGGAGCTACACTTATAAAAAGTAGGAAGGTAATCCCAATGTTATCCTATGGAAGAGACACACCATGCAATTGTTAAAAATTACTTTGAGAGTTTTTCACTACCAAAGCAAGTAAAACTTAAAAGTTTATGTCCTGCCTTTTAAATATATTGCACCCTGTCCTCTGGCTTGTCCAGGGATTAGCTTAGGTGTGACTTACATGCATAAAAAAGGAAGGATGTTTTGGGCCTAGCAATAGGTTTATTTTGTCATGGCAAATTAAACTGCACACACAGGCTCTACAATGGCAGGCCTAAGACATGGTTAGAGGGCTACTTAAGTGGGTGGTGCAAGCTGCGGTGAAGGAGCACTACTAGCATGTAAATCATAGGTCCTGGGCACATGTAGTGCAGTTTACCAGGGTCTTATAAGTGAATTAAATATGCCAATTGGACATGAGCCAATATTACCATGTTTAGAGGTATAGAGGTGAGATCACAAGTACTTGTTGCAGTTGTAAAATGCTCAGAGTCCTAAAGCCAACAAATACCAGGTCAGAAAAAGTGAAGGATGAAGGTAATAAACTTGGGGAGACCCTGCAGAGAGGGACATTTTCTAACATGTGTGTGCAGGCCATCATTGGTCTGTTCTGTCAGGGAGTGACAATGAAGACACAATACCCCAATGGATGCAGAAAGTCTACTAGATACCAAGGAAACAATTAAAGAGAAACACAAAGGGATGGGCTGACCCATCATGGCAGGGCCTTATCTGCATCACAGTATTTTTGTATGCCCTGAGGACAGATCAGGGGGTGCCCCCCAACCTGCCCATGTGGATAACTAGGAAGCCCACTGTACTCCTGGGTTTAGTAACAAAAAATCACAGAGGAGTTGGAGTGGGCCACTAAGTGAAGGGACATGCCAAATCCATATGATACAGCACAACAGTGTTTCTGTCTCTGGGGGCATATTGAAGGGGTTTGCCTCTAATCTTCCTCCAAGAGAAGGCGAGGACCCACTAAACACCATGTTATCAAAATGGCACCAAAACAAGCAATTGGATAGGACCAACCTATCTTGGCAGGAAACCATAGCCCCCACCTCAGTAGGGGCAATAGAGACTTCCGTCTCCCTAGAGGCCAGACAGGAGGGTTTTCCCGATTGTGGAGTTTGCCTCAAATCTGCCTCCTGGAATGGTAGAATGCCCATTAAGCATCAGGGATTTTGTAGTTGGAGAAAAATGTAGGGGGGTTTGCCCCCAAGCAGGCCACTCAGGGAAGCAGAGAGCCCACTAGATACCAGGTTTTCTTTTTGTAATGGAACAAAAACAAGCAACAGGATGAGGGTAACCATTCCTGGCATCGAGCCTTACCACCCCACCCAGTAGTGGCAAGAGTCTTTCCACCCCCACTTCCTGGAGCAGAAACAAGGTTTGCCTCAAAAGCAGAAGTTGCACTAGGGGCGGCTTCTCTGTTTGAGCAGATGAATGTTGCCTCACTGAACTTCCCCCAGAGAGAAGAATAAAAGGGCTATGAAATTAATTGATTACCATTTGATTTTTCTTCACCCTGTCCCAAATGGAGCGTCAGGACAGGGGAGAGGTGGGGTGATCTGCTGCACATGTCTTTTTGGCCAACACACATGCCTACTCTAAACCTCTCTAGCCCAGCTGTCTTAAAACAGCCAGGTCAGAGAAAGCAAACGCCTCCAGGGGGCTATCAGAGAGCCAAGTGAGGCCACTCCCACCAATCCTACCACTGCTCTCATGCTGATGAGAGCAGCGCTAAAATTGGTTTGGGAGTTTGGACCCTGCCTGCCTACCTTAAGGAGAGAAGACCTTTGGGGAGGACATTGTGTCTTGCTGGTAGGTAAGTGCTTTTAATTACTTTTCTTTTTTTTACTGTCCCACCCGTGCTACCACCCTCAGAACAAGCAAGCCGCCAGTGGGTTGAACCAAGTTTGAGGGGGTGGTAGAAAGCCTACAAGGATTTTATAATTAAGTAAAAGAAAGTGAAGCGGGTGGAATTGAGCCATACCCACACCCCAAAAGTGACAAATCAGCCTGTCTTCCCCTCTACCCCCCGGGGAACAGAGGGCCAATTTTGCAACAGGGACAGGGTGGGATGAAAGTCCACTGGATGACAGGAATGTTTTTCTTTTTAAAATAATGGGGTGGGTTGAGGTATAGCCCACCCTCACCCCTAACAAAACAACAGACGTTCTGCTTCCCTAGGGACTGAAGCACATTTGATTTTTTTTACTGTTGTTTTTACATATACCCCAGGGAAGTTTGATTAAATCCCAATATTCCCACCTGACATGCTGAACGGTTGCAATTTTCAGGCATGCATCGTCTACCATTTGAGGAACCTTACTGAACCCTGACATTTCTGAAAACTAAACTTGATTATTTCACAGGTTGTGTAATGAGTGGACCTCACAGTCTTTAGGATATTTGTAAAGTGGAAAAAACTATTACCCTTACTCATGTAAATGTTGTCAATAAATGAGGTATGCTCAATATGTCCACCTACACTGAGCAGGAGGACATTTGCTAGGGTGCCTATTGGGTGAAAAGTGAGAATGGCGGCCAGGACAGTTAAATTCACCCAGAATAAAGGTTGTACCTTTAGGTAGAACTGTCTACTGGATTTCTCACCATATGATGAACTTTGCAGACACTGAATCTGCGGTGTTCAGGTCTTTGAAACTGAAATCAGTCACTTAGTGAAAAAGAGATTGTGAACCATATTTTTTAAAACTGCAAATATGGTTTAGAGTCATACACTTGAAACTGTTGCTAATTCCTTTTTCTAATAGCCAATCTCTACAACTGTGTGAATAGTCTAGCAGACTGATAAAGAGTGCAGCTGGTGCTGTAGCAGTATTTTGAGGGACACACTGAACACCAAACATATCTCAGTTTTACAACAACCCGAGCTGTATGGGGAGATATTTCTTTACTTGAATTTAAAACATTTGCCAGCTTTGCAATGCTACTCTGAACAAAGGAGTGTTGGTAGTTTTTTGGTGTCTCTCAGACTTGACAGAATCCACCTTTGCTGATAGTTTCAAAACACAACATGAACATACAAAGAAAAGCAATTTTTTGTGACTGGCCTAACTATATTTGAAACTTGTTGAGTGTTTCCATTCTATCTGCCTCTCTGACAACTTGTTTTAAGGATTCTGATTTGGAGAACTACAATGTGGGAGGTTTATAGGCAGGAAACAAAGGCTTATCTCTCTACAAGTGATGGGAATCTTGAAAATGATTATGATTATAAAGTGAGTGCTAACAATCACACACAGTGCAGGGGAAACATGGCGGCCGCAGGTTAGGCGCGGCTCGCTTGCTCGCCGGGACCTGAGACCTTCGTAACCCTCGAGGACGGATATGCTGCGCTAGGAGCCACCAATTGTTCTGTGAGGCAATATCAACGCTTTATCTACATCTTTTGGGTATATATCCTCGATTGACGGGACTTTAGCGGATGCGACGACCGTCAAGACGGAGTATCCCCTCCCCCGACTCTCCCTTCTACTGGAGGCGGGCTGCTGAGGAGGTGAGGCGCGGCCGGGCGGCTGCAGCTAGGCGGACTCACACGGCAACGGCGACTGGAGGCTCGATCAGCTGGAGAAGCGGGGGAGCGGAGAGGGCAGCACCAGAGATTTCAGGAGCAGCGTCTCTGCTCACACTGGAGTCGGCGGAGAAAACAGAGACGGAGCCGGTTGAAAGGGTGGCGGTAGACGGAGTACAGATCAAGAGATCAGAGAAGATTTCCTTACCTAATCAGGGGGGGACTTCCTTTCAGAAGCCAAGTAAGCTTTTTGATTTATTTGGGGAGGCGCCGGGTGAAGCCCAGATCAAAAGGGTGTTGGAGACTCAAACAAGAATCACTAGAAGCAAAACAAGAGCCAGGGGAGGAGGTAAGGAGTGCGGGTTGGAAAGGGAACTACATCTCCCAGAGTGCACTGTAGTGGGTGAAAGGAAAAAATCCCGATAATAAAAAATAAAGCACCAGAGAGCAGTAAAGATAGGGCCAACACATCTAAACAGCATAAAAATAAGTGTGAGAGTAAGAAACTTAAAGCCCCTGGGGAAATACCTCCATCCCAGCGCACATACTTTAAGGCACTTCCACAGGTGTTTCAACTTACACAAGATATGGAAAAAGCTCTGGAAAATCAGCAGGGTAAAATGTCCGGGCCTGTGGAACAAATTGAACAACCTCAGCAAGGGGGAACGCCCCTTTGCTCTGGTATAGCAGATCCTGCTCTGACGGGAGAGGGAGGAGAATCTGTAGTCCCTTCTGATGATGGTCAGAACAGCCTGGCAGTACCGCATACCGCAGATGGAGTAGAGAACCAGGGAGGTGTTAAACCAACGGGTACACTAGAACAGGATGGTTTAACTAAAGCTAAAGTGGGCAAGAGTAAGAAGTCTGCCCCTCATAATTTAGATCCAGAGATTGGAAATGCACCTGAAGCAATTGTTTCATCAATCTCAGAAATGAGAGAGGAAATAAGACAGGACTTCACAATATCTAAGATAAACCAAGCGGAGATCAGAGATACCTGTGAAGAGCTCGGGCAAAAACTTGAAGGTCTTTGCGAAAGAACGGAGGCGCTGGAAAGCTCAGTGGGCAAACTCACTACAAACTTAGAGACAGCAAAATCCAAAATTAATACCTTGCAAAAGGATGGCGATGAGATGAGAGAAAGAATTGAAATGTTAGAAAATTATTCGAGACGTAACAACATCAGACTTCTCAAGATACCGGAGGGTAAAGAAGGCGAGGACCTTAAGAAGTTCATAGTATATCTCATAAAAGATACATTGAATCTGGAAGAATCGATTGAGGATTTGGAAAAAGACATCCAGCGGATACACAGAGACCCTTTTCGTTTGAATCCCGCTAGGGTTAAGCCTCGGAAGGTCCTGGTTAATTTCCTAACGTATGCCCTAAAAGAGAAGATCCTAAATCTTGCCTTAAAAGCGGGCACCATAAAGGGTCCAGATTTCGCGTATGAAATCAGATCAGATCTTTCAAAGACTACCCTAGAGAGGCAATGGGAGTTGGGGCAGCGTATGGGTAAATTTAGGTCACTTGGGGCAACGGTTCAGATGAGATTTCCGGCCTTTCTTAAGATCATGTACAATAACAAGATGCACAATGTGCGCTCTGTCCATGATGCTGACGAATTATATGAATCAATTAAAGTCCATGCCCAAGCTCAAGCCCAAATGCACGAAACAAATTAAGGAAGAAGTGAATGAGTATGTAATGGAAAAACGCACAATAAAATAAAATAACTGATGATGAGAGAAATAAAGGAAGATAGAAAGGAGTAAAAAGGGGACAAAAAAAAAACACCACAAAAAAAAAAGGGGGAAGAAAAAGATGGGGAAAAAGGAGAAAAAGGAAAAAAAAAAAAAAAAATTTATAAACACAAAAGTTAAAACGATAAATTATTAGGATCTTATTTAACACACTCACACTTTCACTTACACTCACACTTAAACTTTATAAACACAAGGGTTAAGGAATAATATTAGACCAAGAAATTCTACAAACCATAATAATTACATAGACACTCACACTGACTTAACCTGACACGGCTATGGTTGGTTTCACGAATAATGGTAGAGGGAAGAAGGACAGGTTTTCCGGCGGGTGGTAGCAGGCTCAACACCGAGCCAGAATAAGTAAGGGGGGGTTTCCCATGGGGGAGGAAGAGAGGGGGGGTAAGAAAACAAAAAATCCTCAATTGTTAGCCCAATATGAGTCTATAAAAGCCAACCGTCTATTGCAGCTAAACAAAAAATATCAAAAAGTAGACAAATATCATTTTTATAAATCATGGCAAATTTAAATTTTATGTCTTGGAATGTCAATGGTCTGCCGAGTGCAAGCTAGAAGAGACAGGATATTGCAATATCTTAGAGATTCTACAGCACAGATTATTGTATTGCAGGAAACGCAACTTCTTAAATCTGAGGCCAACATTACACTAAAGAAACATAGATGGATAGATAAATTCTGTTCCACTGACCATAATGCCAATGTAAGAGGAATCATCTTTATCTTTAAAAAGTCAGCAAATGCACAAATTTTAGATTGCAAAGAGGATAAAACAGGAAGATGGCTGATGGTTAAAGTTTCATTTGAGGGTCAGAATAGAACATTGGTGGGCTATTATGGCCCAAATTCAGACGACCCATCACATTTGGACGCTGTAAGGATTCAATTGATATCTACTCAGGACCCAATAATTTGGATGGGAGACTTTAATATCGTACTTGACCTTAACTTGGATAAGTCAAATAAATCTAGAGTTCCTAGTATGGTAAAATCTAGAGAGACTCTTAAATCCATTTTGAAACATCTGGGGTTAGCAGATCTCTGGAGAGAAAAGGTGGGCAATAAGCCAGGAGTATCTTTTAGAAATAGTAGGTTTAAACATAAATCAAGCTATTATCTGAAAGACACTCTAATCTCAATTAAATGTCTTCCATCACACATATCTGACCATTCAGCGATAGTCTTTATTTTAAAAAGAGATAACAATGTTAAACATCACTCCTGGTCTTTTGACCGCACTATTCTGTTAGAGCAGGAAGAGGTCAAGTTTCTCTCAGAGGCAACTTCATCCTTTTTCAATATTAACAAATCCTCTGCAACCCACACTATAATTTGGGAAACATTCAAGGCCTTTTTAAGGTGGCAGATTACTAACAGAGCCTCTTATAGACGAAGATCATATAACGCAAAAATAACCAAAATTGAAGAGGAGATGACATTTTTAGAATCAAGACTGGATCCGCTGATATTATCTCCAGATCATGAGAAGCTGGTTGAGTTGAAAAATCAGTTAGAAAATATCTTGCAAGAGAGAGTAAATAAAAGGTGGGAAGTGAGTAAATCTTCAAATTTTGAGTTTGGTGAAGCCGCAGGAAAAATTTTGGCGTGGAAAATTAAAAGCGAGAAAGCACACAATTATATAAGAGAAATTAAGGTGGCAGGGGAGTTAGAGGCTAGATCTAATAATCAAGACATAGGAAGGGCATTTTACAAATTTTTTGAGGAGATCTATAAAGAAGATCTGCCGAATGATCAATACACAAGAGATAATTGGCTAAAATCTATCACTCTACCAACTCTAACAATAAATCAAAAATTATCATTAGAAAAAGAGATTTCGGAAGAAGAAGTCCTTAAAGCAATTCGTCGCTCAAAAAAGGGGAAAGCAGCAGTACCGGATTGCCTGCCAGGAGATATATATAGATCCCTAGAAATGATCGTAGCTCCAGAACTCACGACTCTTTTTAATGGAATCTTACTTAAAGGTGATACACCTCCTTAATCTTGGGGAGAAGCCATTATAGTGCTTATCCCTAAACCAGGGAAACCCCTATCAGAATGCGGTTCATACAGACCAATATCACTTCTTAACAGTGATTATAAACTTTTTACAAATATCATTTCCACGAGATTGGCCAGCACCATTGGAAATATCATACACCCTGATCAAAAGGGATTCATGAAAGGTAGACAGTTGGCAGAGTTAATTCACGAACTCGTGGGGGCTATAGACATAGCAAATACCACCCTGCTA
This sequence comes from Lissotriton helveticus, assembly GCF_964261635.1. Taxonomy (NCBI): domain Eukaryota; kingdom Metazoa; phylum Chordata; class Amphibia; order Caudata; family Salamandridae; genus Lissotriton; species Lissotriton helveticus. Next base: position 1,653,146,494 of record NC_136068.1, read on the forward strand.
CCCCTAGCTACTCTGACGTTAGATGCGACTAAAGCATTCGACAGAGTTAATTGGCTATATCTCAACGAAGTATTAAAAAAATTTAACTGTGCGGAAATCTTCTGTAGAACAATTACATTGCTCTATAATAACCCTTCTGCAAGGATAATGGTTAACGGGGGCCTGACGGACGCTTTCAATATAACCAGGGGTACAAGGCAAGGCTGCCCGCTTTCCCCACTCCTTTTTAATCTATACGTAGAACCGTTTGCTCAAAAGCTTAGGACAGAGACTAATATTCCATCTTTCTGCTACGGAGAATGGGAAAAGCGGGTAGCTTTATATGCGGACGATATACTGATATGCACGTCAGACCCAGTCACGGCATTCCCAGCTATAATAGCATGTGCAACAGAATTTGGACAAATATCGGGTTATGATATAAACTCTAGTAAAACAGAGGTAATGGTTTGGAACCTTCAAGACATTCGGTTAGAGGTAAAAATTTCGACATCTATGAGATATTTAGGAGTAAGAATAACACAAGACGTGGATAAAGTAGCATCAAATAACTTAGAAAGAATACATTTGGAAAGTAAGAAAATGTTAAAATCTTGGTCTCATCTTCCACTCTCTATATCTGGAAGAGTGAATCTAGTTAAAATGTGCATCCTCCCCAAGTTCACTTTTATATTTAATACAATCCCACTGGCATTTGACTTGAAACAATTGGAAAAGTCACAAAGAGAAATCAACTCTTTCATCTGGAATTATAAAACAACAAGAATATCATGGAAGAAATTAAGAAGAAGAAGGGAAAAGGGGGGGCTTGCACTTCCAGACTTGGTTTACTATTCATGGACATTTCAAATGTCATATAGGAGAATGTTATTGAAATCACCAACTAACTTAAATTCTAACTCCTTGTACAAAGCAATAAAGCAGGCGGCACATTTAACACCTGAGGGATTTATGTTTAAATTTGGTAACTTCAAATTTTTCAAAAAAATTAAATTAAAGATGGCACAATCATGGGCTAAAAATTGGTATTATATAAGGAAAAAAATAGGCCTGTCATACTATTCCAGTTATGCTCCAATTTGGGACTCACCTGGCTTACCAGAATTTTTGAATGATTGGCTATCAATCGTTATAAAACAAGCAGGGATTGCTAGATGGGGCCAATTGATTATAGACGGTGAATTAATAACCTGGAATGTACTACAAGAACTGACAGGAACAGACATTTCTAGATTTAAATATATCCAACTAGATAGCTGGTTCAGGTCTCAAAGCATCACAGATCCCAATATTGGGAAAACTAATACGCTTGAACAAATGATGGTAGAGCGACCTAGTGGAGGTAAAGAAATAGCCATCTGGTACTGGCAGATCCTAGAAGAAAATGATGGGGAGTTTAAATTACCAGATGAGCTATGGGGGAGAGTGATTAACACGCTATGTGATGAAAAATGGCAACAGTCTTGTGTTTTATTATACAAAACGGTAAAACCTGCATGGTTGAGACGCAATCACTTGTTTACAATTCATCGAGCTTACATCACGCCATTAAAATTGTCTAAATTTCTTCCAGACAAAAAATGTAATAAGTGTAACAGGGCTGAAGCCAATGACATACATATGTTCCTTGAGTGTCCAGATCTATTGAATTTTAGGGAACAGGTGAGGAACACTCTGAATTCGATTCTACATACTTCTTTGTTAATCACTCTTCCACTCGTCATCTTTGGAATAGAAGATAATATCCGGGGTATGGAGAAATCTTTCCTTTTTTATGCGATATTACTGGCAAGAAGGCAGATCTGTATTCAGTGGACAGAAAAAACTCCCCCTCTATATTCTCGTTGGTTGTCATCTTTATACGAAACTTCTAAAATGGACCTCCAAAGAAATGCTAGTGAACGTAAGTTGGCCTTTTGGGATCTTTTGATCAATTGGAAGTGAACCCGGGTTTTTTTTTTCTTTTTTTTTTCGGGTCCAATGATTATGCCATCAATGCTCTCTGGTCCTAGGGCCAGTTCGAATCGTTTGGGTCCTATAGGTTGAAAAATACCTAGATAGAGCTAAACAACTCCTTCTCAGCTTTGAGTCATACATACCATTGGGTATTCCAAATCACGAAGTTTAGATCCGCAAGGAGGTTGGTTTTGACCCTTTTCGAAAAAAAGGGAAGGCAAATGAGGACAAAAAAAAAAAAACAATCACACACAGTTTTCCCCTGATATTTTTGGACAGGCCAAAGCTGCCAAAAATGTATTGCAGGAAAAGGGTGACTGCATCATTAAAAAAAATCAAAACTTGTATTCAGTCTGTTAAATACTGACTGCATCGCATGCTTAATTTTTAGCACGTGATGCATTTTTTTCCCTTGGTAATGTCTTGTTATTTACCGGTAATCTTCATTACCCGGATTAGGGTCCTCCTTGTCCGAGTCCTAACATAGTGAGGCAATCCTGCATACCGACAGCCAATCAGAACGCTTATAATATTTTCAAAGAATATATAAGCCCCTCCCACCCATCACCATGCCTGCTATAAACAAGTCCAGACTCAAACACATCGGGAGGGAGGGAGGGAACAGGACTGGCCCAAGGAGGACCCTAATCGGGGTAATGAAGATTACCGGTAAGTAACAAGACATTACCCCTTCATGGGTCCTCCTCGCCCCAGTCCTAACATAGGGGCCATCCCAGAGGTGGAGGGACCGTCCGCATGGGCTGCGGCGGTCCCTCCGTGCAAATTAGGATGTGACCGCCACCCTGGCGGTCACATCCTGGATATTTAACATTGCGGCGGGTGCTGCTTGAAGCAGCACCCGCCGCAATGTTAAAAGTGCATGTTTAACATTTACATGCACAAAGCGGCAGGCACCGCGCGGTGTCTGCCGCTTTGTGCATGTAAATACTGGGGGGTACCATAGGTACCCCCCATGTGCACCCCCCACCCGCCTACACCCTGGGGGCCCGCAACGGGCCCCCAAATTCAAAAGTACACATGCTTTTCCACGGCGGAAAAACCGCCGCGGAAAAGCATGTTTACAAATGCATCCTAATTTGGCTGGCGGTGTCTGATAGACACTGCCAGCCAAATGAGAGCTTTTCCGCCGCGGTTGTAATCCGACCGCGGCGGAAAAGCAGCGGTCAGAAACCAAGACCCACCAGCCATCGTAATGCGGCGGTGGGTCTTTGGTGACTCCGCAGAGGATTTTCCGCCTCCTCCGGGCCGGAGGTGGCTTCCGCCGGCCCGGAGGAGGCAGAAAATACTCCATACTAATCGGCCCCATAGTGAGGAACTCACATGCAGAGACATCAGGAATCTTTGCAAAAATACAAAACTCAATCAAAGAAAGGATTAAGAAATAGCAGCGTGCAAAATGCCAACAGCAAAACGGGTCACAGAGGCAAGGATAACAGCAAAACGATAATGCTGCACAAATGTGTGAAGGGACAGCCAAGTGCCCACTCCACAAAACTCCTGGACAGAGACCTCCCCCTCTTCAGCCCAGGAAGTGGACAGAACACGTGTTGAATGATCCAGCACCAGAGATGGAGGAGGCAGACCCACAGACCCACTGGATAGGCATACCGCCAAAGTCACATAGCGAGTGAAGGTGGAAGGAGAAACCAACCATCCCTGAGCCACATCCCTGCTGGAGAAAAAAAACAGAGCAGGTGAAAGATGCAACCCCAAGGTATGGAGGAAGAGAAAAGCAAAGGGTGCAAACAACCAAGGACAAAGGAACAAAGTAGTACCCATGTCCAGGCAAAACAAAAGGAAACAACAATAAAAAAGGTACCGCCTAGTTACTTAGAGGTCTAAGAGGAGGGGGTAGGAAAAAAAACTGACATGAAAAACCTCTAAGCTGACCTATCTTGCTTTAAATGTGGCCAGCAAATGGCTCAAAGACTAACAGAACCCCAATGTGACTGTTATCAAACACATTTAATCACAAAAATGTAAACATGTATTTTGTTTATTTCTTCATACACATTTATTTGATAATTTTCTAATAATTATTATCACTATACAATTATTTAAAAAAGACAACTGCATCATAGTCTGCTCTTACATATACATATACACAAACATTAAGTGTGACCAGTAATTACAATTCATCCCTAGAATCATTGGTTTGATCATTAAGTTGCTTTATGTATCCTAAATACAAACTAGGTAGTCTCCTAGTTTTTCCAAATCAGCATATATTAGTTGAGATGCACAAATCAATACATAAATGAATAAACAACCCCACAAACTGTAAATATTTTAACTGTGCAATTTTAGAAATACCGACCAACCTCGGCGCGAGATTAGCGTCGCACCGAGGCTATAATATAGGCTCCCCCTGTCTCAGCGCCTCGGAATTATCGCGCTGACTACTCCACTCGATCCACCTTGAGGGAGGTAAGGGTTGCGGGCTAGTGGTTCGAGCCCTCCCGCCCTCCCAGACTACTTAAGAGGAAGTTTCTTCCTAACCTGCAAAACTGTGATTTTCATTTCTCCCCTGAGGCGCATAGCCGGGGGATCTCTTTTCACTCTCTTGTGCCTGCTTGTCAAACGCTGCTGAGTAATAGCGCATTTATTTTTATAATCTGTAAATATTTTAACTGTGCAATTTTAGAAATACCGACCAACCTCGGCGCGAGATTAGCATCGCACCGAGGCTATAATATAGGCTCCCCCTGTCTCAGCGCCTCGGAATTATCGCGCTGACTACTCCACTCGATCCACCTTAGCGGCCATCTTGAGGGAGGTAAGGGTTGCGGGCTAGTGGTTCGAGCCCTCCCACCCTCCCAGACTACTTAAGAGGAAGTTTCTTCCTAACCTGCAAAACTGTGATTTTCATTTCTCCCCTGAGGCGCATAGCCGGGGGATCTCTTTTCACTCTCTTGTGCCTGCTTGTCAAACGCTGCTGAGTAATAGCGCGTTTATTTTTACAATCTGTAAATATTTTAACTGTGCAATTTTAGAAATACCGACCAACCTCGGCGCGAGATTAGCGTCGCACCGAGGCTATAATATAGGCTCCCCCTGTCTCAGCGCCTCGGAATTATCGCGCTGACTACTCCACTCGATCCACCTTAGCGGCCATCTTGAGGGAGGTAAGGGTTGCGGGCTAGTGGTTCGAGCCCTCCCGCCCTCCCAGACTACTTAAGAGGAAGTTTCTTCCTAACCTGCAAAACTGTGATTTTCATTTCTCCCCTGAGGCGCATAGCCGGGGGATCTCTTTTCACTCTCTTGTGCCTGCTTGTCAAACGCTGCTGAGTAATAGCGCGTTTATTTTTACAATCTGTAAATATTTTAACTGTGCAATTTTAGAAATACCGACCAACCTCGGCACGAGATTAGCGTCGCACCGAGGCTATAATATAGGCTCCCCCTGTCTCAGCTCCTCGGAATTATCGCGCTGACTACTCCACTTGATCCACCTTAGCGGCCATCTTGAGGGAGGTAAGGGTTGCGGGCTAGTGGTTCGAGCCCTCCCACCCTCCTCCTCCATCAGTATGTATAAAATCACTAGACCATCCCGTCCGCGCAGCGGGCGGGCGCAGCGGGCGCGCCGGCGGCGCGCCGAAGGCGCGCCAAAGGCAAGCCCGTCTGCGCCCGTCCGCGCCGGAACCGGGCCTAGGGCCACCACCCCTGGCCTGTCTGCGATACATAAAATGCAGACTTATACGCAACACAGCCTATTGGCACTACGGTCGCTACCTAACATATGCTGCACGAGAATAGACCCTTTTCTGAACCCATTGGACTTTATCACACAATGTGTATACTGTAATTACAAAATACCTATACAACTGCCTCCGACCAACACTCCCCAAGTAAGCGTTCTAAAAGAGAAGGTCACTACAGTTGCTCTGATCAACGCCCGCTCACTTGGTAAGCATAGGCAAGAGATTGCGGATCTTATAACCGACACCACACTCGACATCCTGTTCGTCACCGAAACTTGGATGGACGAATCATCTGAGCCAGACCTGGCAATTGCAGTACCGGACGGATACAAAGTATACCGTCAGGATAGAGGCAGTAGAAAAAAAGGAGGAGGATTGGCAATTATAGCCAGAGAACAGTTCCCGGACAGAACAAACCTAATTCCATCCACTTCTTGTGAAGCGATGCAGTTTGACATTAAGCTATCAGCCTTCTTTAATTTCAAAGGAATTTTGATATATCGCCCCCCTGGACCGAAGGCTGGATTCCTTGCTAGTATTAACACTATAATGGAATCAGTCGCCACTGAAAGCTCATTTACGGTCCTAGGCGACCTAAATTTTCATTTGGACAAAGATAACCAAGCTGATACAGCTATGCTAACCTCCGATATGGAAACATTGGGCTTAAAACAATTAGTCACTTCCCCGACCCACTCGGCAGGCCACATTTTGGATGCCATTTTTTCTAGCGTTAATGGTTTTCAAATAACCAACATCCTCCCTATGCCATGGACAGATCACCACTCTATACTTGCCAAGTTCATCACCAACACCTCTTCCAATAAAATTTCAGTCCCACCATCTCAAAAATCGTTCAAAGACTGGAAAAATATAAATCAGGATGACTTTAGCACTAGACTGGACCAAACTTGCCCAGTCTTATCTGGCGAACCCAACTCGGCATTACAACAATTCCAGTCCTGGTTGGGTCAGGCAGCTAATAAGCTAGCTCCGATCAAAGTAATTTCTAGAAATAGAGCCAAACCCACTGCCCCGTGGTACACTAAAGAATTGAGGGCACAAAAACATACTAACAGGATCAAAGAAAGACTATGGAGGAACACCTACGACATAGCCAGCAAGATATGTTACAAAGAATCACTGGCACTCTATAAAGGTATGATCACAAAGGCAAAAAAAGCCTTCTATTCTGACCAAATTCACGAGGCAAAAAACTCAAGTAGACGATTGTACCAAATTACCAAACTACTGTCAGGTAACACCCCAGATCTCACCCCTCCCCCTTCACAAGCACTATGTGATTCACTGGCAACTTATTTCTATACCAAGGTAGACGATATCTACCAAACCTTTGCTACCAAACCACCTCTAGGGACAGGTAGCTCCCTCACGCCTCGTACAGAAAACATGTTCCCAAGTTTCCAAGCGGTAACAAAAGAACACATAAGAACAATTGTGTCCACAATAAAAACAGGCTCAGCCCTGGATCCTTGTCCTTTCTCAATTCTCCCGCCTGTAATGGACTCTATTATTCCAGCACTTACCCAGGTCTGTAACTTAATTATGCTCTCAGGCATATATCCAGACTCGCTAAAAAACACTTTATTAAAACCTTTACTAAAAAAACCCTCCCTTGATAAACAAGATCTGAAAAACTATAGGCCCATTGCGAGTCTCCCTTTCGTGGCCAAAGTAGTAGAAAAGGCTATGAACGCCCAGTTATCCGAATACATTGAAAAACATCATAGATTGGATGACACACAATTCGGTTTTCGGAAACATCATGGGACGGAAACAGCCTTGATAAAGGCTGCTGATGACATCAGGACAATTAGGGACCAGGGGGGAACAGCGATTCTGGTAATGCTGGACCTGTCTGCAGCCTTCGACACGGTCGACCATACCATCTTGGTCGACCGTGTCGAAAAGATCGGCCTCTGTCACTCCGCCAAAGACCTGCTTGCATCTTTTCTAGTGAATAGAACGCAAGCGGTCACCCTAGGACCCTTTCAATCCAAACCACAATCGTCACCATGTGGAGTTCCTCAAGGCTCATCCCTCAGTCCGACACTTTTTAATATCTATGTGTCGGACCTTGCTAATGTCATCAAAGCACATGGGATGAGCCTAACCTCCTATGCTGACGACACTCAGTTGGTGCTAGCTATTAAAGGTGACGGGCCTCAAATAGCAAAGAAATTTAATAAAGGACTGCTAGACATAGGAGAATGGATGGCCAGTAACTGTTTAAGACTGAACTCAGATAAAACTGAGGTGGTCATCTTTGGACCCCTTTTCCCGAGTTGGCCATTAAACTGGTGGCCAGAAACTTTTGGCACCCCTCCAAACCCCACAGCCAAGGTCAGGAACCTGGGTATCATCTTCGACGATGGACTAACTTTTATGGACCACGCTAAAAAAACAGCATCCACAGCTCATTTTAAATTAAAGATGATTAGGAAGATTCGTCCGTTTCTCCCGGAAACAGCTATCAAAACTTTGATCAGCTCATTAGTACTGTCCACTCTGGACTACTGCAACGGATTATTCCTTAACGCACAATCCAGAGTCATAAGGAAACTTCAATCCATTCAAAATGCCGCAGCTCGCTTACTTGCGAGGAAAACAAAGTTTGAGCCCACATCAAAAGTCATAAAGGAATATCACTGGCTTACAATTAGGAATAGAATACACTTTAACTCCTTATGCATAGTTTACAAGGCTCTGAATGATCAAGGTCCATATTTTCTCAAAGAGCAACTCCAACACTATAAACCAAGTAGACTGCTCCGATCAGCCACCCTCCAGCAGCTAACTGTTCCACGGGCTAGAACAGTTTCTTGGGGCGATCGCCGCTTTTTGGTGGCTGCCCCGAAACTGTGGAATACTCTCCCCCAACATATCAGGCAAAGCCCTTCCCTCTTCCAGTTTCGTAAACAACTAAAAACTTGGCTCTTTGAGCAATAATCTTCCACCATGATCTCCAGTTTTCCCAATGAAAAATAGGGCAGTTTTAGGGCCGAGACGCCTACGGGTATTTGTTGCGCTTTAGAAATGTCAAAAAATAAATAAATAAATAAATAAATAAACTCCATCCAGATAGCACTCTTACCATTCAGGCTCACTCATTCACAGTTACTCACATACTTAAAAAGAGAGATTCAACCATATGGGAAATCCAATAACAGTAACAGATCCTATGGTTGTTAAGGATGTCACACCCATCAGATGCCTCTCATATGACTTTCTCTAATGGAACTCCCCAAATATGTAGTGATGGTCAACAGGAAGGAAACTTGTCGCAGGGTTTCTGTTCTCACACAGAACTGTGCACAGAGGAGTGGAACCTCGGCGAATTAGGGTGTCCCAAAACTCACCTTAGTACCCAACTCAGCCCTTACCGAGCTAGCTACAGTGTCTCATTGGACATATCAAACTCCCAATGTTTAGACAAACCAGAACATGAACTTACTGTACCTCAGGGTACGTGGAACTCATGAACACTCTTTCGTTATATTATCATTACAAACCAGACATTGGAGTAAAGAAGACACATGTGCATTTGAAATGTTTATTTACTAATGCCGTCTTCTCAGGCGCAGTATCTTAGATAATACAAGTATACTTATTATCAGTAGCAAAATTATCAGCATAGTTACTAAGACATAAAAGGCGAATGGTGACAGCATGTTAACATACTGTAATGAATAAAAGTTAACAACACTTATATCTCACCCTCCCTAACACATATATTATATTATTAGCTAAGAAGGTCTCTTTGGGTTGTTTTAGGGCGGGCCCATACCTTAGTGTCCTAGCATGAGGGAATCACATCAGCATCAACCAGCTCTCTCTGCATGTGCACCGCATCAAGTGTGTTCTATGTGCCTCGCGCAAAGCAATATCAATCCCGCCTGAAGCCAGAGTTGGCAAAGGCTGCACTTGTGTTATGACTATGAAGGCGTGGAGATCAGACCTCATAACAATTCCATATCGTGTTGTTCCTGAAACTTCAGCACTCTTCGTGCAGACATAGTTTATTAAGCAAAGCTGATATCAGAGCAATAACATATGATTCTCACATAAACCACGGCAAACTACTAGGTTGAAAGCTAAGTCAACAATTAAGTGTCGTGTGCAGAAGTTGCAAGAAAGAAAAATGGCGTTTAAACCTCAAATGTACCTATGCTAACTTAACACGATATAAGGATATACAGGAGCTATATGACACCCCCCCATGATCCGAGAACGGACTAAATATGATAACAGAAGTGCCATCACATGAGAGCAGAACTCAACAGTAAACGAGCATGAATCGAAACTAAACTTTAAAAAGTAATGCTAAAAAATAGCCCAAATATAACGTGGCTAAAGCCAATAGGCAAATAAAATAAAAAGTTCTTGACAAATAAGTCAATAAAATCAATGAAATGCTATTAATCAGCACGTCAATCCGAGGCAGTGTCTATGATAAAACTGTATATGAAAAATAAGCAGCAACTGCCTCTAATAGGAAATCACTGTCCTCATCCGAAAATAGTTCAGCCATCCAATTTAAAAGATGAAAGGAACATACGTGTTCTCCAAGCACCGGATCCTCTATAACCATCAGAGGACAGCTCGGTGGGTTTTCAAGAAAACTTAGTTCCAAGAAAGTCTGTGCTGCCGACAATATATCCCAGGGACCCATTAGTCCATGCGCCACTGCTAAGGCCATAATCCTCTCGTCAGAACAAACCAACTCGTGAGCAATGATAGGACTCATCAGCTGATTAAAATCGACGTCAGGAGAAACCGGTCCGCAGAGACACAAATCAATGGCCCAATGGAAATCACAGGTCAGGCAGTGAAATACAGGCTGGACACAGGTGAAGTAGGAGAATCGAAAAGATAATCCATATGCCGTGCTCAAAGTCGCCAGCGGCAGTGTGCCATAATATTCAAGCATGCGGTTGCGAAACCGCGTCAGTAGCTGTTGCGCGGGGTCTTGCACAGGAAGGACATCCATATTTAAAAAGACAAAAAACCACTAGCGCGCCAGCTGCTAATGCAAGTAAAAATGGGAACCCTCCAAACAAGGATGAAAAAATAGAATGGAAGAAAGCAGGGATGACTCCAAAAATCTTTTCAAATGAAGTCACGAGACCACTGCTAACAACTTTAAAAAAATGCGCAAGGCCTTTTGTGGAGGATGCGTTAAAGATAGTACGAACCATAGCTCCGAAATGCAAAGGCAAATCAGTATTCAAAAGAGCCTGAACCTCCGTACGGGTGTTTGCAATGTGAAGCACGAAAGTTTCACGGGCCGAGCTCAAGGCCACCTCTTTCTGGGACAAAAGAGCCCTTATTCTTGCCATGCCGCTGAATTCTGCTCCCAAGGTTGGTATCTGTGGCCAGATGGAAGACTCCCTATGTTCACGTGTGGGAGGATAAAGCACATTTCTGCAGCAAATAACCCGCTCACTTACTGTAACTATGAAAGCTATACCTTTAATTAACCCACAACAGTTTTCATTATTGAGCATCAAATAACTACCATTCTCTAATAATTTAAACGTGGGGATGATAGCAGGAACTGGCGTGCCTTGTAAAACGCAAGCCATATTCGGTCGGTCCTTGTTGCATGAACCGTGTAACTGTATGTGTCTACACATTAAAGAATGATCTGGTGTCTCAGTGCACTCCTCCCCTGTCAGATAAACTTCCTGGTCATCCTTAAAACATCTGTACGTGTATGGGAGTGACCAGACTTCATGAAGGAAACCGCTACCTAAAGGTTCATAACGACCTATGGGTACATATTTAATACAATTGGAAAACTTATATAAAGCAAAAGGTAGCGTTATTAAACCGTGGATAAGCCACGTTGCAGCAGTGGCTTCTGCCACAGAAAAAGGTAAAGATTCTTACCTTTCAATATGTAACATAGAAAAGGTAGCATCACGCATAGAAAGCAAGCGTTGTTTGTCAGTCAAATTAAACGGTGCAAATAAAGAGGAAACGTTCATGTACCCCCAGGGAACTTTACCCATTTTCAGGGTTTGAAGGGTCCATGCAAACTGCATGATTGATTGTAATTGATTTTGACCATGGTATAATACTGACACTTCATCATGTACAATATCGACAACTGACGACACAATATTATCCAATGTGTAAATTCTAGAGGAAAGCACATTAATGCTATTGTCAACAACTGCAAGCACTTTCTCAAGATTTGCTTGATCAATAGCCCTAAGGCGTGTAGCAGCTTCAATCTGTGATAGTTTCCAAATTTCATTGTAAACCCCATATAACCACCTTTTCGACCTGCCACTAGCCGGGCCTTTAATGAAATCATTCAAGTCCACGTCTGCATTTAGTTTAGATAGGTGATTCTTAACCGCAGGTAAAGTTGAATGTTTCAGCCAATTTTGACACAACTTGCCTACAGAATAAGAGGTGACAGTATGACCCAAGTTAAACCGGGGATCAGATCTAACAGCTTTAAAACCGGTAGTTAAATTCAAAAATCTATTCTGGCAAGCATCAGCGCTACGGTGCCAAAGCAGCCAACCCTTAGGATTCATACTGGAAATGTTAAAGGAGGAATTAAGAAGCAGAGTCTGTAATTCCCTAATTGACAACTGAGTAAAATTACTCCAACCATAATATTCTTCCAACTCCGGGAAAGAAGGAGTGTTTAACTTTTTAGAAGTAGCCAATCCAAAGCAGGTGGTCTGGGAAATCGTTACATTGAGAAACAACATATGATTCGGGATGAGACATGCACGGTGCAAAGCCTCAGTGCCTTGTACCTGCCAGGCCCTCGACCCCCAAACCGATTCAAGGTCTATTGTATCCTTCCATAACTCATAGCCTCCAGTAACTAATCGATCAAGGAAGGCCTTCGAATACAACAATTTAGTATCGGTAAGTCTAACCTTGGACATTTGCATTTTTTGAAATTTAAAATAAAAGGACTCGGGATTGGACTGGTTAAAGTCAGTAAAGTAAGTATACTTCTTTAGAAACGTTTCAGAACTCCCTTGTTGAGGTGCTGGGCAATGTTCCCACTGAGTAAAGTTAACAGTATCCCTTCTGGATGATGTTTTGTGTAAGAAATGATTGCCATAATGTTGGTAGCAGAATAATTCCCCATAATTAGCAGATTCTAAATATAAATCCTCAGCATCAAAGGCAGCATAGTATTGTAAATCAGAAAACAAACTTTCTACAGCATTAACATCCCAGTCATCAGAACGAATGTTCTGTTTCACCACATCCCCCATATTCACTCTAAGTACATTAGGAACATTAACGACTTCCGTTGGGCCATGAATCTGAAACCGAACTGCATCCCACACGATTCCATCAAGGACAGGCCATGCTGTGATGTTAACCAAAGTCAAGTCTCTTTTTAATCTGTGCGTAGAATGTGAAGAGGAAAGTGGGGCCAAAGTTCCATTTAAATGAGTAATGCATGTTCTTTCCTCGACATAATGTCCATTGATGATTCGAAAAAAATAAAACACAAAACCAATTGACATAAAAAGGTATATTGAAACAAGGACCAGCCAAATGTATGTCCAAGGTGGTATCAAAAAATGTTTTTTACACAGGCTTGCATAAACTGCAACACGAGAAGGTTTCCTTGAGGCAAGAGAAACAGAGTCAAAAGAAAATCTGGATTCCGTGGCTAAACGTGCTTGCAGGTCAGGTATTGACAAATCAGTGGGGTAGGCATAGTCTGTCTCATCAACGTTAGTTCCGGGTAAATTATTTAATAAAGGACTGGAAAGAGCAGGTAATTCGATGGCCACTTCAGGTTCATTATTAGAAGCAGTGGGCATAACTGAATTTCTCACAATGGAAGGACAGGAAACAGACGGTGTCATGCTAAGAAGAATCGGCCACTCTGTGTATCTTGACATTGTCAATTGAAATAAACCTGTTTTCCTTACGACCAGGAAGTGGTGGTAAAATGACTGTTCTTGTGCCCTTCACTCCAACGACGGGAACCGGAGCTCGATAGGAAGGACCAAATTCTTTCTTGTTATCGATCTTCTCTCGAACCAGTTCTCCAACTTGGGGTAGCCAGCCAACTACCGGGATCTGCAACGCATCATCCGACGTGGAGGGCAAATGCTCCTTTGCAAGACTGTCTCTGGTCTTTTGTAGATTCTGTAAAACATTGCAATGTTCATCTGCGTCAAAGGAAGTGGCGCGAACCACATAGTCTAGACCGTCAAGGTCAGGGACGTACATCTTGATGCCAAAGAGCATTTCGTATGGGGTCCGCCCACCCAGAGACCTTCTAGGGAGATTATTAAGAGTACGCTGCACGCCATAGAGGTGAGCCAGCCAGTTTCTGCCAGTGCCTATAACTCGGGCTGTCAAAGATTGCTTTAAATCACGGTTCATTCGCTCAACTACACTGTTACCCTCAGGTCTGTAGGGAGACGAAAACTTGACTTGGACCCCCATCGAAGTCATGGCATCCTTATACGCCTTAGAGGCGAAAGCCGGACCCTGATCCGAATGGAAGGTACCACAGGCAAAAATCCCTATAAAGACACGCAAATCTCTAATGACAGTCCGTGAATCAGCACTGCGATGTGGCCAAACCCACACAAAGCGTGTGCATGAGTCAACTGCTACTAAGATGTACTTATATGCAGTATCAGATGAAAAAGGACCGTAGTGATCTAAATAAACACAACCTAGCGGTTTATTAGAAATGTACAACTGAGTCTGTGGCGGACGCGTAGCAGTCGAAGGTTTAATCTGCTGGCATATGTCACAAAGAAGGACATAATCACGCATCTGTTTGTACAGTCCCCGCCACCAGAAACGTTGTTGTAAATGAGTTACAGTGGCTGCGACGCCCGCATGCGCAGACGCCACACCTTCATGTGCCGCTGTAATCAAGTCTGATCTGCGATCCGAGTTGGGAATCAGCCGTTCCCCAACATCAGGAATTGTCACAAAAGGAACCTTTTCGGGACTTAAGTGGTATTTGTACTTCGAAGGGAATCCCGCAGGATGTTTACTTCCCTTCTCAGAGGCAGCAATCGCTGCCAAGATGTCGCTATCAATCTTGGTTTTTGACCTAGTAACCGCTGCAACTAAGTATGTAGATACTGCTGATTTCGCTGCCTCATCAGCAAGCGAGTTGCCAACAGCGTGAACTCCTACGCGCTGATGACCGAGAGTATGAATTACATAAACAAGCGGTAACAAAGCCTTAAGCTCTGCCACTTGAACCCAGATCATTTTATGTTTTATTGCGCTACCCTTGGAATCATGAAAATTATTTTGAATCCAAAAGAACAAGTTTTCATTGTAAGACTGGACACAGTAGTAAGAATCACTTACAATCAGAGTAGTCACACTAGGATCTGCGTACTCCAACGCTAGTAAAAGAGCACGAAGCTCAGCCAATTGTGCAGTGCAATCGCCAAGGGGCAACGTGTGTACTTCCCTGGAAATGAATTCATCGTTCAACATAGCACCAACCACAATAGCGCATGCTGAAACGTAGGCATGTTTAGAGCCATGCGCAACCTGCGCCGACCCATCAGTGTAAATGATGCAATGGAACTCCTCCAAAGGTCGCATAGCCAGAGGCGCAGGATGAACGAACTCATACTGCAAGTACTCGTGCGACCGTAAGGAAGCGTCAAAAATGAACGTAACATCCGTGGATGTCAATGACGCAGCCCACTGAATCCACCGAGGGTGCAAAGCTTTTGAATTCGGTACACTGGCTTTTGTGACTGCCTCCAAATGAGGACAGGGTGTTACCACTAACATGCGCTTCCCCTGTGACAGAGCTCGTTCTTTAAGAATCGCCATCTGTACAGCAGTTAAAACTTTCTCCACAGTGGGAAACCGCAATTCAGCCGAAGTGTACAAGTGTGACTTGTAAGCAATAGGTACTGTGTCACCTTCATTAAAAGTCAGGTACGTGAAACCCACCGCCCCTGGAATTATTCTTATCACCAGGTTGGTGTGGTTATCACGAGTCAGTAAGTATTTAGAAGCGAGCAGATCGGCCTGCAAAGATTGCAAAATGGCCGAATGCTCAGGCAGCCAGCATGATTTGGAAAAAGTTGGTTGTATCAAAGCATACAAAGGCTTGATACGCTGGGCATATTCTGGAACATAAGTTCTGCCGAAATTCAAGAAGCCCAGCAAGGACTGTAATTTTTTCAGTGTTGTAGGAGCGCGCAACTGTGCGCATTTCTCCAGGAAGTGAGGAGCCAATCCTCGACCTTCATTGTTCAGCTCATAGCCGAGGAACAACACTGTGTGTTCTGCAATGTGCGATTTTGCAAAATTAAACTTGTAACCCATATCTGCAAAGTTACAAATTATTGAATTCACCCGACACAGATGCATCCAAATTTCGTCGTCTGTGAGATAAATGTCATCCACATAAGAACATGCATCCGGATCGATACTCTCCAATAGAGTGACTATTCTTGAGGTGAAGACTCCAGGACTATTTTTGTAGCCCATTGGGAGTCGCCGGAAGCGTTTTTGCACACCAGCGGACGTAAAACTTGTCCATTGGGAGCTGAAGCTATCCAGTCTGTGTGCATAAAAACCGTTGGATATGTCAAGCGTTGTCTTAAAACGCTTACGCACTAGACTATCCACTAGCGCAGAGCCGTGAGTATTCTGTACTGCACAGTTACGGCAATGCGAGTTCAAATGCCGGTAATCCAATACCAAACGATATGACCCGTCAGGCTTGGTCACAGTAAAAAGGGGATTATTCATCGGTGACACACACGTTTCAATAACTCCCTGATATTCCAATTGTTCAAGGATCTCTGCGACGGCAGCTTTGGCTTCACGCCGTATGGGATATTGAGGCTGAGGCTGCGGCTCAGACCGCAAAGGAATTTCGTGGCAAGGAGACAATTTATCCCAACCACATTGGTTGCGGTACAGAGCCGGCGCAAGAGCCCGAGCCCACTCTTCTGCAAAATGCTGCGCATGCTCAGTTGAGACAGTGTGCGCGAAACTGGGAAGGATTACCTCCTCCCCTCGCGGCGCTGCGAGCACAAAAGGTGGGGGCCAGTCAGCCTCAGAAAGCAAAATGTCGTACGTAGACGAAAGGTTCTCCCAAAATACCCCTCTGACAGTACGCTGTATGTCACCTTCAATTAACAGGACAATTTCAAAAAGTCTTTCAGGGGGAGCTAGTCGTGTATCTGCTGTTTCTATCACAACAAACACTTCAGTCGCTGTCACCCTCAGTAGTGGACGGAGCGCCTCTCTGACTATGGTTATCTCCGCCGCGCTGTCCAGCAAGGTCAGAGCCCACGTCAGATTCCGAAGCCGCGTTCTCACTATCTGTGGCATATCGATGCGCTGTCAAGGCTGCGACTTTCTTTTTCGCAAACTGCGGACGCTTAGGCGTAGAATCCTCCTGCTTCCATGCGCCTTCTGTCTGGCGGGGCTGGCCACGTCCCTGTTGGCCACCACGTCCCCGTCCGCCTCCTCCTCCACCGGTCTTCTGGGCCGATGAGTCCTGAAAGGAACGAGGAGAGCGTTGATCAGAAACCTGAAATCGATCAGGTGATTTAATCATCGCGCGATCGCGCAAATCATAAACTTTCTCAGCTGGCGCAGGGACTTGTGTTGCAGGATAAGATTCCTGCGTTTGCTGCTGTTGCTTCCCCTGTTTCTGTTTCTGAGGCCAATTTTGTTTTTTGGACTTTGGTTGTACATCTGCAGTAGCAGATTGCACTTGTGGTTGTTTTTTATCCTTAACCGCGAAGTACTTTAAACCTTTACTTGTGCGACCGATAGTTTTATAAGCGGCCACCACAATCTTCGCTAACTGGCGGGGCTTCTCGGCATCGGGTAAAGCTGCCAGTGCATTAAAAACCTGGAAGTTCACAGCATCTCCCTTGATGTTGGAGAGTATGAGATCACTGACAATCTCAAAAGAACCACACAGGCGCATACCCAATTCAACCGCTGCCTCAGGACCGTGATCATCCTGAACACGTTTTATGATCGTAGGCAGTACAGCCATAGATGGGGTGCCGAAGCACCTCGCATAAACAGCCGCAAAAGTCTTACCCCAGCTTTCACAGTCAACGAGCTCGGGAGTGATATCCTTAGGTAAAGTAATCGTCAAGATTCTATGTTTGTCAGCAGGAGAAGAATTGGGAAACACGGCTTCCAGTTGGTCAAATTTTTCGGCCAGCCAAAAAGGAAAATCATCTTTATTATCAGGGCGTTGACCAAAAACTGAATTTACCATAACTGGATTGAGTCGTAAACCACCACGCTCCGTTTGAGCGGCCGGACCCCCCGGGGGACCACCCGGGAGATGACGACCTATGTATTGTACTAGAGCTTGAATCACAGAAATAGATACAACATGTAACCTGCGAATTTCCTGAAGGGTACAAGCGCCGTGATTCGGGTGCGGGGTAAAACCACCCAACGCAGGCCAGTTAGTACCTGGAATCGAGAGTGGACCTAACCTCGCAGCGGACAAAGAGTGGGGGAGGGCGCCATCAAACCAAACTCGATGCTGCCAATGATCAATAGGTATTTCCAGTGCCCTGTACGGTGTATATTCAGCCGGGACAGCCGAGGCGGTGTAGGAGTGGAACAAACCAGAAGTTGCGTCCACAGCCGGAAACGTAACCCAAGAGTAAAACAACTCGTAAGGGAACGCCGGATCTGCACACACCACGAAAATCACAGCCATCCCATCCACCGGGACTTGGTACGTCTGAAGATGGTTGCGGACCGCCACGCGACTATGCTGCGCAATGGCCACCGCCGCCATGACAACACTGGAAACAAGAAAACACAAAGAATACTTTGTAGCACAACTGGGTAGTAATTCAAAGAAACCGTTTAAGAAAGAATCAAGCTTGACTAAGACCTATTTCAAAAAATAGGTAGGTTTCACCGACACCCCGCTTTCCGGAAACGGAGGTGAAGGGGTAAAGGTTTGAACGATATACTACTCGAGTGTCATGATATAAGACCACCGAAACCGTTGGGCGCCATGTCGCAGGGTTTCTGTTCTCACACAGAACTGTGCACAGAGGAGTGGAACCTCGGCGAATTAGGGTGTCCCAAAACTCACCTTAGTACCCAACTCACCCCTTACCGAGCTAGCTACAGTGTCTCATTGGACATATCAAACTCCCAATGTTTAGACAAACCAGAACATGAACTTACTGTACCTCAGGGTACGTGGAACTCATGAACACTCTTTCGTTATATTATCATTACAAACCAGAACATGGAGTAAAGAAGACACATGTGCATTTGAAATGTTTATTTACTAATGCCGTCTTCTCAGGCGCAGTATCTTAGATAATACAAGTATACTTATTATCAGTAGCAAAATTATCAGCATAGTTACTAAGACATAAAAGGCGAATGGTGACAGCATGTTAACATACTGTAATGAATAAGAGTTAACAACACTTATATCTCACCCTCCCTAACACATATATTATATTATTAGCTAAGAAGGTCTCTTTGGGTTGTTTTAGGGCGGGCCCATACCTTAGTGTCCTAGCATGAGGGAATCACATCAGCATCAACCAGCTCTCTCTGCATGTGCACCGCATCAAGTGTGTTCTATGTGCCTCGTGCAAAGCAATATCAATCCCGCCTGAAGCCAGAGTTGGCAAAGGCTGCACTTGTGTTATGACTATGAAGGCGTGGAGATCAGACCTCATAACAATTCCATATCGTGTTGTTCCTGAAACTTCGCAAAAAACACAGTTGATGGACAGAATGTAGAACAATGTCATACATTCACCCCAGTACAAGGATCTGGGCCCAAATCCATCGTTTTTTTGCACTCCACACCACCCTGGGTTAGACACTGGCTATATGCAAATCAGCTCTGACCCTGTGCCTCATGGGAACAGTCCAGTCCGAACTACCAAGCCATGTCTTTCCCAGACCGGAATCAAGCATCCAAGGACCGGTTTCTGGCTATCAGCCTTCATCAGCCTGGATAGCTTGACTCCAGTGGTGTGGAGAGCCTGGGACTCACGTCTGAGCATACCCAGCCCACTCGGGGTGAAATTTGCAAAAAACACAGTTGATGGACAGAATGTAGAACAATGTCATACATTCACCCCAGTACAAGGATCTGGGCCCAAATCCATCGTTTTTTTGCACTCCACACCACCCTGGGTTAGACACTGGCTATATGCAAATCAGCTCTGACCCTGTGCCTCATGGGAACAGTCCAGTCCGAACTACCAAGCCATGTCTTTCCCAGACCGGAATCAAGCATCCAAGGACCGGTTTCTGGCTATCAGCCTTCATCAGCCTGGATAGCTTGACTCCAGTGGTGTGGAGAGCCTGGGACTCACGTCTGAGCATACCCAGCCCACTCGGGG
Source organism: Lissotriton helveticus (assembly GCF_964261635.1). Lineage (NCBI taxonomy): Eukaryota > Metazoa > Chordata > Amphibia > Caudata > Salamandridae > Lissotriton > Lissotriton helveticus. The sequence continues at coordinate 1,653,166,562 of NC_136068.1, forward strand.
TGAAATTTGCAAAAAACACAGTTGATGGACAGAATGTAGAACAATGTCATACATTCACCCCAGTACAAGGATCTGGGCCCAAATCCATCGTTTTTTTGCACTCCACACCACCCTGGGTTAGACACTGGCTATATGCAAATCAGCTCTGACCCTGTGCCTCATGGGAACAGTCCAGTCCGAACTACCAAGCCATGTCTTTCCCAGACCGGAATCAAGCATCCAAGGACCGGTTTCTGGCTATCAGCCTTCATCAGCCTGGATAGCTTGACTCCAGTGGTGTGGAGAGCCTGGGACTCACGTCTGAGCATACCCAGCCCACTCGGGGTGAAATTTGCAAAAAACACAGTTGATGGACAGAATGTAGAACAATGTCATACATTCACCCCAGTACAAGGATCTGGGCCCAAATCCATCGTTTTTTTGCACTCCACACCACCCTGGGTTAGACACTGGCTATATGCAAATCAGCTCTGACCCTGTGCCTCATGGGAACAGTCCAGTCCGAACTACCAAGCCATGTCTTTCCCAGACCGGAATCAAGCATCCAAGGACCGGTTTCTGGCTATCAGCCTTCATCAGCCTGGATAGCTTGACTCCAGTGGTGTGGAGAGCCTGGGACTCACGTCTGAGCATACCCAGCCCACTCGGGGTGAAATTTGCAAAAAACACAGTTGATGGACAGAATGTAGAACAATGTCATACATTCACCCCAGTACAAGGATCTGGGCCCAAATCCATCGTTTTTTTGCACTCCACATCACCCTGGGTTAGACACTGGCTATATGCAAATCAGCTCTGACCCTGTGCCTCATGGGAACAGTCCAGTCCGAACTACCAAGCCATGTCTTTCCCAGACCGGAATCAAGCATCCAAGGACCGGTTTCTGGCTATCAGCCTTCATCAGCCTGGATAGCTTGACTCCAGTGGTGTGGAGAGCCTGGGACTCACGTCTGAGCATACCCAGCCCACTCGGGGTGAAATTTGCAAAAAACACAGTTGATGGACAGAATGTAGAACAATGTCATACATTCACCCCAGTACAAGGATCTGGGCCCAAATCCATCGTTTTTTTGCACTCCACACCACCCTGGGTTAGACACTGGCTATATGCAAATCAGCTCTGACCCTGTGCCTCATGGGAACAGTCCAGTCCGAACTACCAAGCCATGTCTTTCCCAGACCGGAATCAAGCATCCAAGGACCGGTTTCTGGCTATCAGCCTTCATCAGCCTGGATAGCTTGACTCCAGTGGTGTGGAGAGCCTGGGACTCACGTCTGAGCATACCCAGCCCACTCGGGGTGAAATTTGCAAAAAACACAGTTGATGGACAGAATGTAGAACAATGTCATACATTCACCCCAGTACAAGGATCTGGGCCCAAATCCATCGTTTTTTTGCACTCCACACCACCCTGGGTTAGACACTGGCTATATGCAAATCAGCTCTGACCCTGTGCCTCATGGGAACAGTCCAGTCCGAACTACCAAGCCATGTCTTTCCCAGACCGGAATCAAGCATCCAAGGACCGGTTTCTGGCTATCAGCCTTCATCAGCCTGGATAGCTTGACTTCAGTGGTGTGGAGAGCCTGGGACTCACGTCTGAGCATACCCAGCCCACTCGGGGTGAAATTTGCAAAAAACACAGTTGATGGACAGAATGTAGAACAATGTCATACATTCACCCCAGTACAAGGATCTGGGCCCAAATCCATCGTTTTTTTGCACTCCACACCACCCTGGGTTAGACACTGGCTATATGCAAATCAGCTCTGACCCTGTGCCTCATGGGAACAGTCCAGTCCGAACTACCAAGCCATGTCTTTCCCAGACCGGAATCAAGCATCCAAGGACCGGTTTCTGGCTATCAGCCTTCATCAGCCTGGATAGCTTGACTCCAGTGGTGTGGAGAGCCTGGGACTCACGTCTGAGCATACCCAGCCCACTCGGGGTGAAATTTGCAAAAAACACAGTTGATGGACAGAATGTAGAACAATGTCATACATTCACCCCAGTACAAGGATCTGGGCCCAAATCCATCGTTTTTTTGCACTCCACACCACCCTGGGTTAGACACTGGCTATATGCAAATCAGCTCTGACCCTGTGCCTCATGGGAACAGTCCAGTCCGAACTACCAAGCCATGTCTTTCCCAGACCGGAATCAAGCATCCAAGGACCGGTTTCTGGCTATCAGCCTTCATCAGCCTGGATAGCTTGACTCCAGTGGTGTGGAGAGCCTGGGACTCACGTCTGAGCATACCCAGCCCACTCGGGGTGAAATTTGCAAAAAACACAGTTGATGGACAGAATGTAGAACAATGTCATACATTCACCCCAGTACAAGGATCTGGGCCCAAATCCATCGTTTTTTTGCACTCCACACCACCCTGGGTTAGACACTGGCTATATGCAAATCAGCTCTGACCCTGTGCCTCATGGGAACAGTCCAGTCCGAACTACCAAGCCATGTCTTTCCCAGACCGGAATCAAGCATCCAAGGACCGGTTTCTGGCTATCAGCCTTCATCAGCCTGGATAGCTTGACTCCAGTGGTGTGGAGAGCCTGGGACTCACGTCTGAGCATACCCAGCCCACTCGGGGTGAAATTTGCAAAAAACACAGTTGATGGACAGAATGTAGAACAATGTCATACATTCACCCCAGTACAAGGATCTGGGCCCAAATCCATCGTTTTTTTGCACTCCACACCACCCTGGGTTAGACACTGGCTATATGCAAATCAGCTCTGACCCTGTGCCTCATGGGAACAGTCCAGTCCGAACTACCAAGCCATGTCTTTCCCAGACCGGAATCAAGCATCCAAGGACCGGTTTCTGGCTATCAGCCTTCATCAGCCTGGATAGCTTGACTCCAGTGGTGTGGAGAGCCTGGGACTCACGTCTGAGCATACCCAGCCCACTCGGGGTGAAATTTGCAAAAAACACAGTTGATGGACAGAATGTAGAACAATGTCATACATTCACCCCAGTACAAGGATCTGGGCCCAAATCCATCGTTTTTTTGCACTCCACACCACCCTGGGTTAGACACTGGCTATATGCAAATCAGCTCTGACCCTGTGCCTCATGGGAACAGTCCAGTCCGAACTACCAAGCCATGTCTTTCCCAGACCGGAATCAAGCATCCAAGGACCGGTTTCTGGCTATCAGCCTTCATCAGCCTGGATAGCTTGACTCCAGTGGTGTGGAGAGCCTGGGACTCACGTCTGAGCATACCCAGCCCACTCGGGGTGAAATTTGCAAAAAACACAGTTGATGGACAGAATGTAGAACAATGTCATACATTCACCCCAGTACAAGGATCTGGGCCCAAATCCATCGTTTTTTTGCACTCCACACCACCCTGGGTTAGACACTGGCTATATGCAAATCAGCTCTGACCCTGTGCCTCATGGGAACAGTCCAGTCCGAACTACCAAGCCATGTCTTTCCCAGACCGGAATCAAGCATCCAAGGACCGGTTTCTGGCTATCAGCCTTCATCAGCCTGGATAGCTTGACTCCAGTGGTGTGGAGAGCCTGGGACTCACGTCTGAGCATACCCAGCCCACTCGGGGTGAAATTTGCAAAAAACACAGTTGATGGACAGAATGTAGAACAATGTCATACATTCACCCCAGTACAAGGATCTGGGCCCAAATCCATCGTTTTTTTGGCACTCCACACCACCCTGGGTTAGACACTGGCTATATGCAGATCAGCTCTGACCCTGTGCCTCATGGGAACAGTCCAGTCCGAACTACCAAGCCATGTCTTTCCCAGACCGGAATCAAGCATCCAAGGACCGGTTTCTGGCTATCAGCCTTCATCAGCCTGGATAGCTTGACTCCAGTGGTGTGGAGAGCCTGGGACTCACGTCTGAGCATACCCAGCCCACTCGGGGTGAAATTTGCAAAAAACACAGTTGATGGACAGAATGTAGAACAATGTCATACATTCACCCCAGTACAAGGATCTGGGCCCAAATCCATCGTTTTTTTGCACTCCACACCACCCTGGGTTAGACACTGGCTATATGCAAATCAGCTCTGACCCTGTGCCTCATGGGAACAGTCCAGTCCGAACTACCAAGCCATGTCTTTCCCAGACCGGAATCAAGCATCCAAGGACCGGTTTCTGGCTATCAGCCTTCATCAGCCTGGATAGCTTGACTCCAGTGGTGTGGAGAGCCTGGGACTCACGTCTGAGCATACCCAGCCCACTCGGGGTGAAATTTGCAAAAAACACAGTTGATGGACAGAATGTAGAACAATGTCATACATTCACCCCAGTACAAGGATCTGGGCCCAAATCCATCGTTTTTTTGCACTCCACACCACCCTGGGTTAGACACTGGCTATATGCAAATCAGCTCTGACCCTGTGCCTCATGGGAACAGTCCAGTCCGAACTACCAAGCCATGTCTTTCCCAGACCGGAATCAAGCATCCAAGGACCGGTTTCTGGCTATCAGCCTTCATCAGCCTGGATAGCTTGACTCCAGTGGTGTGGAGAGCCTGGGACTCACGTCTGAGCATACCCAGCCCACTCGGGGTGAAATTTGCAAAAAACACAGTTGATGGACAGAATGTAGAACAATGTCATACATTCACCACAGTACAAGGATCTGGGCCCAAATCCATCGTTTTTTTGCACTCCACACCACCCTGGGTTAGACACTGGCTATATGCAAATCAGCTCTGACCCTGTGCCTCATGGGAACAGTCCAGTCCGAACTACCAAGCCATGTCTTTCCCAGACCGGAATCAAGCATCCAAGGACCGGTTTCTGGCTATCAGCCTTCATCAGCCTGGATAGCTTGACTCCAGTGGTGTGGAGAGCCTGGGACTCACGTCTGAGCATACCCAGCCCACTCGGGGTGAAATTTGCAAAAAACACAGTTGATGGACAGAATGTAGAACAATGTCATACATTCACCCCAGTACAAGGATCTGGGCCCAAATCCATCGTTTTTTTGGCACTCCACACCACCCTGGGTTAGACACTGGCTATATGCAGATCAGCTCTGACCCTGTGCCTCATGGGAACAGTCCAGTCCGAACTACCAAGCCATGTCTTTCCCAGACCGGAATCAAGCATCCAAGGACCGGTTTCTGGCTATCAGCCTTCATCAGCCTGGATAGCTTGACTCCAGTGGTGTGGAGAGCCTGGGACTCACGTCTGAGCATACCCAGCCCACTCGGGGTGAAATTTGCAAAAAACACAGTTGATGGACAGAATGTAGAACAATGTCATACATTCACCCCAGTACAAGGATCTGGGCCCAAATCCATCGTTTTTTTGCACTCCACACCACCCTGGGTTAGACACTGGCTATATGCAAATCAGCTCTGACCCTGTGCCTCATGGGAACAGTCCAGTCCGAACTACCAAGCCATGTCTTTCCCAGACCGGAATCAAGCATCCAAGGACCGGTTTCTGGCTATCAGCCTTCATCAGCCTGGATAGCTTGACTCCAGTGGTGTGGAGAGCCTGGGACTCACGTCTGAGCATACCCAGCCCACTCGGGGTGAAATTTGCAAAAAACACAGTTGATGGACAGAATGTAGAACAATGTCATACATTCACCCCAGTACAAGGATCTGGGCCCAAATCCATCGTTTTTTTGCACTCCACACCACCCTGGGTTAGACACTGGCTATATGCAAATCAGCTCTGACCCTGTGCCTCATGGGAACAGTCTATTCCGAACTACCAAGCCATGTCTTTCCCTAAGTGCGCTGGGGATGCCCAGACGTGGGTCCCAGGCACTCCACACCACTTGGAGTCAAGCTAGCCGGGCTGAAGAGAGGTGTTACCTCGAAACCGGTCCGGTCCTCGGATGCTTGATTCCGGTCTGGGAAAGATATGGCTGTTGTAGTTCGGACTGGACTGTTCCCATGGGGCAACAGGGTCAGAGCTGATTTGCATAAAGCCATTATCTGACCCAGGGTGGTGTGGAGTGCAAAAAAACGATGGATTTGGGCCCAGATCTTTTGACTGGGGGAGTGTGTGACATTGATCCACATTCAGTCCATCACTTGTTGTTTTTTGCAATTGCCGCCCTAAGTGCGCTGGGGATGCCCAGACGTGGGTCCCAGGCACTCCACACCACTTGGAGTCAAGCTAGCCGGGCTGAAGAGAGGTGTTACCTCGAAACCGGTCCGGTCCTCGGATGCTTGATTCCGGTCTGGGAAAGATATGGCTGTTGTAGTTCGGACTGGACTGTTCCCATGGGGGAACAGGGTCAGAGCTGATTTGCATAAAGCCATTATCTGACCCAGGGTGGTGTGGAGTGCAAAAAAACGATGGATTTGGGCCCAGATCTTTTGACTGGGGGAGTGTGTGACATTGATCCACATTCAGTCCATCACTTGTTGTTTTTTGCAATTGCCGCCCTAAGTGCGCTGGGGATGCCCAGACGTGGGTCCCAGGCACTCCACACCACTTGGAGTCAAGCTAGCCGGGCTGAAGAGAGGTGTTACCTCGAAACCGGTCCGGTCCTCGGATGCTTGATTCCGGTCTGGGAAAGATATGGCTGTTGTAGTTCGGACTGGACTGTTCCCATGGGGCAACAGGGTCAGAGCTGATTTGCATAAAGCCATTATCTGACCCAGGGTGGTGTGGAGTGCAAAAAAACGATGGATTTGGGCCCAGATCTTTTGACTGGGGGAGTGTGTGACATTGATCCACATTCAGTCCATCACTTGTTGTTTTTTGCAATTGCCGCCCTAAGTGCGCTGGGGATGCCCAGACGTGGGTCCCAGGCACTCCACACCACTTGGAGTCAAGCTAGCCGGGCTGAAGAGAGGTGTTACCTCGAAACCGGTCCGGTCCTCGGATGCTTGATTCCGGTCTGGGAAAGATATGGCTGTTGTAGTTCGGACTGGACTGTTCCCATGGGGCAACAGGGTCAGAGCTGATTTGCATAGAGCCATTATCTGACCCAGGGTGGTGTGGAGTGCAAAAAAACGATGGATTTGGGCCCAGATCTTTTGACTGGGGGAGTGTGTGACATTGATCCACATTCAGTCCATCACTTGTTGTTTTTTGCAATTGCCGCCCTAAGTGCGCTGGGGATGCCCAGACGTGGGTCCCAGGCACTCCACACCACTTGGAGTCAAGCTAGCCGGGCTGAAGAGAGGTGTTACCTCGAAACCGGTCCGGTCCTCGGATGCTTGATTCCGGTCTGGGAAAGATATGGCTGTTGTAGTTCGGACTGGACTGTTCCCATGGGGCAACAGGGTCAGAGCTGATTTGCATAAAGCCATTATCTGACCCAGGGTGGTGTGGAGTGCAAAAAAACGATGGATTTGGGCCCAGATCTTTTGACTGGGGGAGTGTGTGACATTGATCCACATTCAGTCCATCACTTGTTGTTTTTTGCAATTGCCGCCCTAAGTGCGCTGGGGATGCCCAGACGTGGGTCCCAGGCACTCCACACCACTTGGAGTCAAGCTAGCCGGGCTGAAGAGAGGTGTTACCTCGAAACCGGTCCGGTCCTCGGATGCTTGATTCCGGTCTGGGAAAGATATGGCTGTTGTAGTTCGGACTGGACTGTTCCCATGGGGCAACAGGGTCAGAGCTGATTTGCATAAAGCCATTATCTGACCCAGGGTGGTGTGGAGTGCAAAAAAACGATGGATTTGGGCCCAGATCTTTTGACTGGGGGAGTGTGTGACATTGATCCACATTCAGTCCATCACTTGTTGTTTTTTGCAATTGCCGCCCTAAGTGCGCTGGGGATGCCCAGACGTGGGTCCCAGGCACTCCACACCACTTGGAGTCAAGCTAGCCGGGCTGAAGAGAGGTGTTACCTCGAAATCGGTCCGGTCCTCGGATGCTTGATTCCGGTCTGGGGAAGATATGGCTGTTGTAGTTCGGACTGGACTGTTCCCATGGGGCAACAGGGTCAGAGCTGATTTGCATAAAGCCATTATCTGACCCAGGGTGGTGTGGAGTGCAAAAAAACGATGGATTTGGGCCCAGATCTTTTGACTGGGGGAGTGTGTGACATTGATCCACATTCAGTCCATCACTTGTTGTTTTTTGCAATTGCCGCCCTAAGTGCGCTGGGGATGCCCAGACGTGGGTCCCAGGCACTCCACACCACTTGGAGTCAAGCTAGCCGGGCTGAAGAGAGGTGTTACCTCGAAACCGGTCCGGTCCTCGGATGCTTGATTCCGGTCTGGGAAAGATATGGCTGTTGTAGTTCGGACTGGACTGTTCCCATGGGGCAACAGGGTCAGAGCTGATTTGCATAAAGCCATTATCTGACCCAGGGTGGTGTGGAGTGCAAAAAAACGATGGATTTGGGCCCAGATCTTTTGACTGGGGGAGTGTGTGACATTGATCCACATTCAGTCCATCACTTGTTGTTTTTTGCAATTGCCGCCCTAAGTGCGCTGGGGATGCCCAGACGTGGGTCCCAGGCACTCCACACCACTTGGAGTCAAGCTAGCCGGGCTGAAGAGAGGTGTTACCTCGAAACCGGTCCGGTCCTCGGATGCTTGATTCCGGTCTGGGAAAGATATGGCTGTTGTAGTTCGGACTGGACTGTTCCCATGGGGCAACAGGGTCAGAGCTGATTTGCATAAAGCCATTATCTGACCCAGGGTGGTGTGGAGTGCAAAAAAACGATGGATTTGGGCCCAGATCTTTTGACTGGGGGAGTGTGTGACATTGATCCACATTCAGTCCATCACTTGTTGTTTTTTGCAATTGCCGCCCTAAGTGCGCTGGGGATGCCCAGACGTGGGTCCCAGGCACTCCACACCACTTGGAGTCAAGCTAGCCGGGCTGAAGAGAGGTGTTACCTCGAAACCGGTCCGGTCCTCGGATGCTTGATTCCGGTCTGGGAAAGATATGGCTGTTGTAGTTCGGACTGGACTGTTCCCATGGGGCAACAGGGTCAGAGCTGATTTGCATAAAGCCATTATCTGACCCAGGGTGGTGTGGAGTGCAAAAAAACGATGGATTTGGGCCCAGATCTTTTGACTGGGGGAGTGTGTGACATTGATCCACATTCAGTCCATCACTTGTTGTTCCTGAAACTTCAGCACTCTTCGTGCAGACATAGTTTATTAAGCAAAGCTGATATCAGAGCAATAACATATGATTCTCACATAAACCACGGCAAACTACTAGGTTGAAAGCTAAGTCAACAATTAAGTGTCGTGTGCAGAAGTTGCAAGAAAGAAAAATGGCGTTTAAACCTCAAATGTACCTATGCTAACTTAACACGATATAAGGATATACAGGAGCTATATGACAAACTCATGAAATAAAAACGGGCCAAGCGGCAAAACAACCCCATCCAAATAAGGGAAGGAGAGAAGCAAAGCACCCAACTCACCGGACCGCCGCGCAGAGGAGACGGGCAAAAAACAAGATACAGCTGTGCACAACCCTAACAAACAGCCTCCATAAAAGGCACAAAAAAGTGCAACTGCAGACCCCGCTAAACAGTAGGCAAACCCAAGAAGGCATATTCACAGGAGTGATTGGATGTGGAAGCCAAAACAACACAGACTCTGACTCATCCAAGGAGCAACAACCCCCAAAGAGACCCGAGACGCCGACAAGCCTGAACCACAGCCAAACAAGCAGACAAGGTGGAAGGGGAAAGATCCATCAAAAACCCATCTCGGAGAAAGACAAGAATAGATGCTGGACCACCAACAATGGAACCAGACCAAAAGAAGAGACCCCAAGAGACAAAAGAGCCTTAACGCACACCACAGTCCATAAGTGTGGAAGGCTGACCTGACAACGGAATGCCGCAGGCCACCACAGAAGAACAGCCCAAAGATGCCAATGACAGCCGCTCAAGAGCCAGGCCAACAGATGCAGGTGAAAAACATAGGACAAAGACAGGTGCGGACACAGAAGTGAAGCCAGAGTCGAGGGAAGACCGCCTCCTCCATCAGCAGCAGGAGCGGACACCAAAGACAGCGAGTCCAAAAAGGAGCAACCAACAGCACAGACACCTTCACCCCCCCAAATACTCTGCAGCACCCTCGGAGAGAGGGAAATAGGAGGGAATGCATACGGAAAGCCAGAAGGCCAAGAAAACGAGAGAGCAACCCCCAAACCTGAGGACAGACCACCTTGGAACAAAACCGGGGGAGAAGAGTGTCGTGAGGGGAATCAAAAGACCGATCCAGAGAGTCCCGATTTGAAGACAAAAGTCCAGGAGCAGAGGAATAGATAGATGACACAAAACAGAGGACGGGAGGAAGCCGACCTTCTTAAATGCAGATGTCTCTGAATGTAAACATCCCTCGATGCCAACAGATGAGATATCAACCAGACACAAATTCCTAGAAGGCAGCAACTACCGAGACGCGCACCTGGACCCCCCAAAGAAGGCGTAAGTAACAACAAGCCACCTGAATGTCGGAACAAACCAACAGACTTGTCAGACACCAAGGATCCCAACGCAGCCCCCCAACCCCAAGGACAAGCGCCCTAGGCCAACAAGAAGAGAGAAGACAGCAGAAAACTCACCCAACACCAGGGTGGAGGAGCAAAGCCAACATACCAAATTAGAAACCAGAACAGGGGACAGAGGAATGACAGCCACGCAACCTGTATGGGAAGGGTTCATATGAGCCAACAGAAGAAACACCAAGGACCAGAGGCGCAGGCGAGTGCAAGGAACCACAGCCATGGAGGCAGCCACCAACTCCCGGACCTGCAACCAACACAGAGTCGGGCAGAAGGGCGACCAAGCAGGCCCGCTAAAGAGTCAAAAGGGCAGAGAACCGAGTCGGAGGGAGAAAATAGCCCCCTGTACAGTGATGAACAGGCCTTCGAGAAAGTGAAGTCCCAGAACAGGAACCAGATGAGAAAAGGCCAGATCCAACATGAACCCAAATCAAGGCCATCAACGACACCACCACCAGAAAAGCCACAAGAAGGGTGGAAGCAAAAACATGAAAAAAGCAAGATAGGGAAACACAGGGAAAACCCAGACTCAGCAAAACCCCCACAACAGCAAAAGAAACACAGCGGAAAAACCCGGGGAGCTGTAGAGAGGCCGATAGGCAACACCTAAAACTGGTAATGGAACCCATCCACCACAAACGGCAGGAACCACTGACATGCCGGATAGACATGCCGGATAGACAGAAATGTGAAAACAGGCAACTTCCAAACCCAGGGAAGTCCAAAAATTGCGATGCTCAGCAAGGGGATCATTCAAAAGTGACCCAGCCGCACAAAACTGTACAAAACCCGGGGAGTCAGAAACTGAGTGTAAGGAACCATTGGACAGAGAGAAACAGGCCCCACTCCGTCACCAGAACCAGCACAATAGTGCCCCAGGACAAAAACAGGACAACGCCAGAGAAGCTGGCAGAGCACATCACAGGGCCAATGGACAACATGGTTCCCCCGAAAAAACAGTCTAAAAGTGGGACGGCCACGGAGGGAATCCGGTAACCAAGAACGATGACCGATAAGACTCACCAGACAGAAATACCGGACCAATGATCCAGGAAAACCAAGCTGAGTCCCCAAAATTGCAAAATCACCAACAATGCAGACAGGGAACCCACAACCAGTGAATCATCAGGAGTCAAACACAGAACCTTTTGAGGAAGAGATCGCAACAGGAACCACCAGGCCACGGCGACTCCTCCTGGGCATGACATTATCTGACCAACACTCAGGGGTAGCAGCAGGCACTGAGCAGGCCGGGAACCAAATGGAACGCATCCACCCGACAATGGGCCCGACCACAAAAGGCAGAGAAGACAGAGAATCCGGAAACTCCAGAAGAAGGAAAAAAGTCAAGCCCCCCTGTGGTACTGAAAATTTTGGACCTGTGTCATAAACATAGTCGTATCATGACGATTTTGGTATCAGCAGACCGAGAATGACGAGTACACTACATACTCCAATTTTCGTCATATTTGGGTGGCGAAGTCACCATTAAATCAGGGACTCCGTCCTGAACCCTCGGGTTCCATTTTGTATACGGCATCCATTTTGTGATTGCCCTCACATAGGCCGGTGACTAAGGCCAAAAACGAGTCTGAAGTACACGCACACCTTTGCTGACTTCTGCACGACCTGGGCAAGCTGACTCCACTGCCCAAGGCAAAACCTGTTCGGTCAGTTCCTCTCCCAGTGGCCGATTGAGATAGTATCAAGGCACAACATGCCATAAACCTTTCATCGCACACAAACCACGCCTAATCTTACATACACCTGTCTCTGTTCCTTACTTTATGACCTGCTTTACAAGGAGGAGGTGCCAAAAATTTATTAGGGGTCCGTCGATATCTGATGAAAATGTTGGGCCTTACCGGGTGATTTACTGTGGGTTGGACAAACTGAAAATAAGCTTGTCATCATGATGCTGCTTTTTCATTGTAGTGAAAATATGTGAATGGTCAACTGTAAAATAAGGAATGTTTGCCTGAAGCATAATATTCTGTATAAAAAGAGAAGGCTGGCTTTGTAGGTTTGAGCAGTCTCCTGAGAATATACACCGTGTTGTACTTCTAGGACACCTGTTACGGCTGCAGCCAATAAATTCGATCTTTGACTTCACCAAGAAGACTCTGTGTTTCTGTAGTCTAGGACAGGAAGGACCCGAAGTCTTAGGGTGTTTTCCCTGGCACCGCTGGGTTCTGAAAAACCTAGTACTTCAGTTGGCGCCCAACGTTGGGCGATTTCAGCGGTACCGGTCCAAGCCAGAGGTTCGTGAGGAGCTTCGTGTGAAAATTCTGGAGGAAGGCCAACCACTTCATCGACCCCTGTATGTCGTTCGTGGTCCGAAAGTCTTTGCTGCGAGGTTCTCCGCATCCCGACGGCTACGAAGGACTGCTGCCCTGACTATCGCCTTGTCTTGGACCCTTTGATGATTTGTAGAGCGAAACGATAGACGAGTCTTCTGGTGACGTCATCGATACCTCAGTTAAGTATAAGTGGAGCGTCTCCCAGTCCTTAGTTTGGTTCTTAGTTTTTGGTATCCCCTTGGGATCTTTGATTTGGAACTTGCAAGTACCAAAGCCGAGGGACTCGTGTATTCACGAGGCTATCGTATTCGATAATCCTTTGAAGTTTGAAGCTAGACTAGAGAGCGAAGATGCCTGGTCATAGCAGACTTGGAAATTTGTTTTGTCTTGGTTGTAATAGGGATTCCCGGTTGGAGGATTCGTGTCCTGTTCCTCCGATTGGAACTCCAACCTATGAGCTCTACGTGAAACACGGCGTGGGCCCCATCACGTATAATGAAGTATGGATCCGATACACCAGAAAGGATGGTGTTTTAAAATGGCCCCAATATGGTAGTTTTGACACAGAGATATTAGACAATCTAGAGGTTAGACTCTTTAAGAAGAAAGCCCGGCCGGCGATGTTTGACTCTTTCCGCCTATGGCGAAAAGAAGCCAAACAGAAAGAAATTAAATTAGCTAAAAAGAATAAAAGAGAAAAGGGTATTTCGATAATGCAAGCTGCTATGCAATATAAAGATGACGAGGAAGAACAAGCGAGTGAACAGTCGCACAGGCAACGTAAAATGGCGATCGATAAATGCTATCCAGTTTTGCCACCTCTCCAGCAGGATACAGCAAAAGAACTTGAGAAGGATCCTTTAATGTCTCACTTATTGAATTCGCCACCCCCCTATGCGCAGAGTGCTACTGCACCTCCGCAACCTTTATTTGTGCAACCTCCGGTTGTTGTGCCCCAGGTTCTTCCACAACCGCCAGCTCCTCTTCAGTTGGCTCCTACTGCTACGGCTCAGCCTCCTCAAGGGCCGCTGACTTTGCTACCTGCTCCCCCTGTACTTCTTACGACTTTGCCTACTGCATCGACTACCTCTCCTGATATTCCTACTGTTACTGTGTCTGCATCTGCATCTGCCTTGCCTCACTCTGCGTTTACTCCTGTTCTTTCGTCGACTTCTCCTTCTGTTCGGCAGAGAATGACTGATACAGTTGCTAGTCTTCTTTATCCTCTTTTTGGGGCAGCAAGTATGACCCCTGCTTCAACACACAAACAGTTGCGTAGTCAAATGCCCGACTCTAGAGAGCGGGAAACATTGAATTATTTGGCACACAAATGGGTTACAGACCCCACAAGATATGAGCTAGATTCTGTTATGGATGTCTTCCATCAGTGGGAAGCACCGAAGCAAAGATACGTTTTTGAGAAAATGTGTACTTTTCTTTGTGAGGATTTAGAGGAAAATGATTTGGAGCCCAATCCGCCTGAGTTATGTCGTATACGGTTCGAGTTTGCAAAGGGCACAATTGTGGGTTCCGATGTTGAAAAAGCAGTTGCGACATTGTTATCGTTTAGGAGTGAGGGTGTTTCTCGGTCATTGTTTGAGCATGATCCCTCTGTTAGGAGGAAAGCGAGACAGTACCCCATGAGAGAGGTTCCTCCGGTATGGAAGGAAGAAGTACCTAATGGTCCAAATAATAACCCCCCAGCTGTGCCAGCACATTTTCAGTGTGTTTTTGTACATGTTCCTTGGAAGCGAGCTGAAGTTTTGGCCCTTAAGCAGACTTTACCTGACCCCAGTAAAAACCCTGCAGGATATTACAAGGAATTATCACAAAACTGCAGACTCATGTGTTATGAATTTGGCAGATATCGACATGTTGTTTGGAAATGTTGTTCCACAGCCTTTATGGGGTTGTATTCGTCACGCAGATCATGCGCAGGAGTTAGGTGACACCTGGGCTAATATTTCTGCTGCAGATGGCCGACAAGTTGGTGGTGCTAAACCAGAGTCTGTAGTTGCAGAACCCCTGGTAAAATTGTTACCTACATGAAGACTTTAATGCCTCTATGCGAGTGAATTGGGACAAATTGTCTGCATGTAAGCAGAAGATAGAGGAAACCGTGTCTGATTTCTTCACTAGGTTTGAGGAGACTTTTATCGACCACAGTGGCCAAGACATGAATACAGAAGGTGGTCAACGGTTGTTCGTTGACAAGTTTGTGCACAATTTGCTTCCTGAGTTGTGTAAAAAATTGAAAGATTCAGAGAGTTCTTGGGCCGTTTCCTCTTCAGCACAGATATTGGCTACTGCCCAGTGTTAGACCTGGTTTCCTAGACTACATAGGGTAGCTTGGCACAGAGCGGGAGCAGCTAAAACATCCCCCAAATCTTTTGTGTAGTGCTTACAAACACATCCGCAGCAACTCAGTGAACTACCACCAAAAATAAAGACACCACACCAAAGTAGAAAAAACCGGTTCCTTTTATAAAAGATTTTGTTTCACTTATGACTCATATCAAAATTTTAGACACGGTTTCACCTTTACAGTTAAGATTACTTTGAATGCCCAGAGTTGTTCACTGCTCCAGTGCACTTAGACTTTTGATTCTCAAGCAGTAGTTACTCAGTTAACACATTTGTTTCATCATTATCAAATGTAGTACATTAACCTGTGAAAAGAAGAACGCTCCTTCATAGGATAGAATTACACACTCTGGCCCAACAATTATGTTCGGTAGGAAAACACTTCGTTCTTTGTATTTCATTCAAGGTTAACCAACCCTCTCAGGTTCTCAATGTCCCCCTCAGATATTATAAGTTCATTACCACCAGGTAGCTCACAGCTCTAGTAGCTAAGTAGGCAGGTTATTCTCTCTGATGCAATCTAAATCTTATACTTTGTAGTGTTCACTTAGACGTTCAGCCCGCCTATCTAAACTGTCCAGAGACTACTCTAGATGACTTGCCAAATTCTCAGTCTCATGGGAACAGCTTGGCTTATTTGCCGTTCACCGGGACTGTTGTCCTTCTGTTTGCTCAATAGACGCCAGTACCTTACACTCTTCAAACCCAGCTGAAAGGTTCAAGTGCCTCGTACCTTTCTGTCTGTTCTTTAAGTTACTGATGAGGCCCGTTCAGACTCGGGGGCCTCACTCGACACACTACCGCCTTACCTGTACTTAGGAACTTGCTTAGGCCAGTCCTTGGATCACCAACTTCTTCCTGACATAGGCGGAATCATTGTGCCCGCTCCGGCTTCCCCACCTCAGATTTCCTTCAGCCGGCATGCAGAGGCTCTGCTGCTCCGCTGCTCCGCTTCCGCGTCCTATCAGACGCCCGGCCCGCCCTCACTGTAGGCGTCAGAGGGGGGCGTGAATTCACGCCGGCCGGCCTCCTTCTTCTTCCGAATACACTCCAGTCGCCTCACGCCGCACCCGCTTCCTCCACCAAACCCGCTAACCTGTGGAGTTGATCTGGGTTCTGGGATTGCGGCGGGCTGCCACGACCAGCAGAATGCCGCCGGAGGTCGTACTCGCCTCACGAACCCCAGGGGAGAGTTCCACAGGAGTACCAAGCCAGCCCCACCTCCTTCAAGTGCCTCAGTCAGGTATGAGCCCTCAGGTGGTGGAAGGGGGGGGGTCAGGAACAGAAAGTCAAGGTAGGTCAAGTTAGACCGTTTTTATCGGACCCAAGGCTTCTGAAAGGAATTCACTCGAGGGTTTTTCTAACAAGGTTCTGGATATGGTGGGAAATATATCCCGGTAGGGTTTGGTCAGTAGAAAGAGGAAGACATCCCTAAGTGGCATCGCTGACCCAGGGGTCAATCCATCCCTCCTCAGGGCGCCCTTCTCTCCTCTATAGCCTCGCTCCTACCCCTCCAGTTCCCTCTGGTCACTACAAAATGGCTGCCCTAGTTCTGGCTATTTATAGGCTGGACCCTGACCTTTGGAAGGTACTAGCAGGTTCCAGAACCGTCTACATGCATTACAATGAGTCAGCCTCCCTGTAGTGGCAGTTACTGGCCACCATTTTGTGAGTTTTCTTAAATCTAGTCAGAAAGGCACCCAGGCCTTAGGGAAAAAGGACTATGAGGTCAAAGAACACCTAACCCCTAGGTCAACACCTCAAAAATTCAGTGGGCATAAAAAAAAAATGAAGGGTCTTGAGGGGCAAAAAGGGGACAAAAATAAATAAATACTTAGGAGGGACTACCCAAAGGCAGACAGGTCTAACACGCGTCCCCCCCAGCTGAAAATGGGGAGAGCTACCCAACCCGTTGGGAGTCCTCATCACTAAGGCGGAAATACCTAGAGAGACCGTCTGCATTGGCGTGGTCCACTCCAGGCCGATGTTCCACCCGGAAGTCCATTCCCTGTAGGGAGATGGACAATCTCAACAGCTTGGAATTCTCCCCCTTCATTTGCATCAGCCAACGAAGAGGTCAATGGTCAGTCTGAACCAGGAAGTGCGAGCCAAACAGGTATGGCCGCAACTTCTTCAGAGCCCATACCACTGCAAAGGCTTCTCGCTCAATTGCACTCCACTTTTGTTCCCGGGGAAGCAGCCTCCTGGACAAGAAGACTACAGGCTGATCCAGACCCTCTTCATTAAGTTGCGATAACACTGCCCCAATGCCATGCTCTGATGCGTCTGTCTGGACAATGAACTCCTTGGAGAAGTCTGGGGCCCTCAGGACAGGTGCTGCACACATTGCCTGTTTCAATTTCACAAAGGCTTGCTGACAAGCCTCTGTCCAGACTACCCGTCGAGGTTGTTTCTTGGATGTGAGCTCTGTGAGGGGCGCTACAATAGTGCCATACCCCTTCACAAAGCGACGGTAGTAACCTGTGAGGCCCAGGAAAGCTCGGACCTCAGTCTGGGTCTTGGGGGGTTCCCAGGCCATGATTGCCTCAATCTTTGCCTGGAGGGGCTGCACTGTTCCCCTACCCACCAAGTGGCCTAGGTACACAACCGACCCCTGCCCAATCTGACATTTACTGGCCTTGATTGTCAAGCCAGCTTGATTCAGGGCCTGGAGAACAGCTTGCAAGTGACGCAAATGGTCCTGCCAACTGCTGCTGAAGACGGCAATGTCATCCAGATAAGCAGCGGAGAAAACCTACATTCCAAAGAGGACCTGGTTCACCAGCCGCTGAAAAGTGGCAGGGGCGTTCTTGAGCCCAAAGGGCATCACACAGAACTGGTAGTGTCCCTCAGGTGTGGGGAAAGCTGACCTTTCCTTTGCTCCATCTGTAAAGGAGATCTGCCAGTACCCTGAAGTAAGGTCAAAGGTACTCAGGTATTGGGCAGCTCCCAGCCGGTCAATCAATTCAATCGCCCTAGGGATCGGATGAGTATCAGTCTTGGTCACTGAGTTCAGTTCCCGGTAATCCACACAGAACCTCAGTTCTGGAGTGGTGCCCGGTGGGGCAGCTTTTGGTACTAAAACCACCGGACTGGACCAGAAGCTACTGGAAGGTTCAATAACTCCTAGCTCCAGCATCTTGGTAACCTCACCGTGGATGCTGGCCTTCACCTTGTCTGACAGCCGGTAGGTCTTTGACTTCACTGGTGGGCTGTCTTCTGTGTCCACATCATGGGTACACAGGTGGGTCCTTCCCGGGACAAGGGAGAACAACGAAGAGTACTGCTCCAATATCTGGCGGCAGTCCTCCCGCTGCTCAGGAGTTAGGGATGGGGAGAGAATCACTCCCTCCACCGACCCATCCTTTTACTGAGACGAAAAAAGGTCAGGTAGAGGCTCGCTTTCCGCTTCCTCTCCTCCATCAGTCACCATCATCAAGATGACCTCAGGCCTCTCATGGTGGGGCTTGAGGCGATTAGCATGCAGCACCCGTAGGGGCTGTCGAGGGGTCTTAAGGTCCACCAGCTAGGTGGCCTTACCCTTCTTCTCCAACACCTCAAAGGGGCCTGTCCAGCGATCCTGGAGAGCACTTAGCTCTCCAGGCTCCATCACCCACACTTTCTGCCCAGGCTCCAACTCCACCGGGTGAGCGTTGTGGTCATACCACTCTTTCATTACTGCTTGGCTGGCTTCCAAGTTGTCAGAAGCTTACTTCCACAACTTTGCTATTTGGCTCCGGAAAGCCAGCATGTAACTCACCACATCCTGGGGAGGCTTCCTGGGAGACTTTTCCCATCCATCCTTCACCAGGCTGAGAGGTTCACGTACAGGGTGCCCATACAGAAGCTCGAAGGGGCTGAAGCCCACTCCCTTCTGTGGCACTTCCTTGTAGGAGAATAGCAAACAGGGCAGGAGGACGTCCCATTTCCACCGCAGGCTCTCAGGCAGACTTCTTATCATGCCTTTCAAGGTCTTGTTGAACCTTTCTACCAGTCCATTGGACTGGGGGTGGTACGGAGTGGTGAACCGGTAGGCCACTCCACACTCCTTCCACATTGCCCGCATATATGCTGACATAAAGTTGGTCCCCCTGTCGGACACAACTTCCTTGGGGAAACCCACTCGGGTAAAGATCCCCATCAGGGCCCTAGCCACAACAGGTGCAGTGACAGTCCTCAGAGGAATTGCCTCTGGGTACCGCGTGGCGTGATCCACCAGAACCAGTATAAACCTGTGACCAGCGGTAGTTGGTGGATCCAATGGCCCCACGATGTCGATGCCCACCCTTTCAAAGGGGGTGCTAACGACAGGAAGTGGTTCCAGGGGAGCTTTCAGCTTCACCCCTGTCTTCCCACTGGCTTGACGGGATACACACGTCCGACAGTAGGTGTCAGAGGCCACTTTCATCTGAGGCCAGTAAAAGTGGGGGACAAGCCGGGCAAAGGTCTTGTCCTGACCTAAATGTCCTGCCAAGGGAATCTCATGAGACAATTCCAGAAGAAAGGCTCGGTATCGTTGAGGGACTACCAAGGCCTGGGATGAACCGGGCAGAGGTACCTTGGGCTCACTGTAGAAGAGTCCGTCCTGCCAGTAAATATGGTAGTGCCCAGCAACGTTGCCTGCTGCCTGGGCTTCGGCCTGTCGCCTCAGTCCCTCAAGGGTAGGGCACTCCTTCTGGCCCTTACAAAACTCCTCCCTGGTAGGCCCTCCCTCCACATGCCACTCAGCAGGGATGGGTAGGTCCTCCAAGGAGACTACTTCCCCCTCCACGGACTCCTGGCCCACCACCACAGGTGGCCGATCTGTCTCATGAGGCGTGGAAGCCGAAGCAGGCTTCTCCTGACTTCGGGTCTTTCCCTTTTTGGCAGCGGGCTGGGCCATTGTTCCAGGCTCCAGCCCAGGCGAACTCCCACTCCGGGTAGTCGCAGACCTTGTGCTTGCACAGGCCCAGTCAGGTGTACCCAGCATCTCCGAATGAGTCCGGTATTCCACCTCCTTCCAGACATTGTGCTTCATGTCATTTCCCAACAGACAATCGACTGGCACGGCAGGGCTTACGGCAACTCAAAGTGAACCTGCAACCCCTTCCCACTCAAAGGGAACCTCGGCCACAGGGTAGTGGCCCAATCTGCCTTCAGCCATTGCGGCGGGGTGGAGTACATGTGGAATCACCTGCTCTGGAGACACCAGTTGACTCCTTACCATAGTCATACTGGCTCCTGTGTCTCTCAGAGTCTCCCCTCTTTGGCCATTGATGGTGACCCATTGCCCATACTTTACAGTATTTGAGGGCACCTGGATCTTAGGAACCATCTCCCGATCTCCCAGGGACACTAAGGTGACAACCGCCAACTCACCCCCCTTATCTAAGGGCAACTCCTCCCGAGCACTACACTAGCAACTCCCGGGGCTTTTCCTCCAGTGGGAGGGGATGGTCTCTTTGGGCACTTGACATCTCCCTTATAATGTCCAACACCACCACACTCAAAGCAGTGGACAACCCTTGGCTGCTGACTTTGGCCAGGATGAGGGTTTCTGGGCGGGTTAGCCTTAGGGGTGAATCCTGTTCCCTTTCCCTGGAAACTGTTCTGGGGGCCTTTTGAGAACTCCCTCTTTTTATCTCTCCCCTCTTTCTTCTGGGGGGCGCCCTGTCTGGCCCTTTGGGAATCCCCTCCAGTCCCCTTTGAGGACACCCGGGTACTTGCCCAGATGTCCGCCTCCTCTGCAAGCTTCCGGGGGTTGGTCAGCTTGCCGTCCACCATGTGTTGACTCAGCTCGGGAAAACATTTCTCGAGTAGGTGCTCTTTGAGAATAAGGTCATACAACCCCTCATAGTCCTTCACCTCGCTGCCTTGTATCCAACCCTCTAGTGCCTTCCTTGCATAGTCCAGGAAATCCACCCAATTCTGTGTGCCTAACTTGTGACTTCCCCTGAACTTTTGCCTGTACTTCTCTGGGGTCAGTCCAAACTTTCTGATCAGCGCCACTTTCATGGTGGGGTAGTGGGTCTGCTCATCCTGCTCTAGGGCCAATAGGGTATCCCGTCCTGCAGGAGGCATGTACTTATACAAGCCACCCCCCCAGTGTTTTTCCTGGATCCCATGGGCTCTTAAGGAGACCTCATAGGCAGCCAGCCACTTGGCGATATCATCCCCTGGGCTGTAGCTGGCAACTATATCCTTAGGTAAGTAGGGTCTGGATTCCCTGGTCAATTCTCTTGTTTCGCTGCCACCATTTGGAGAATTGGAGGGTCCTATCTGTAGGGCCTTGAGTTCTAGCTCCCTAAGTTTCAACTCGAGAGCCATCCTCTGTTCCTCTTTCTCCTTTTCCATCTTGGCTAACTCCCACTTTAGCTGTCTCTTTTCCCTCCTGTCCACTAGTTCAGCTTCGGTTAAGCTTCTTCCGGAGACACTGCTGCCCTCCCTTGAGAAGGTCCTAGGTCCTGGGAGTAGGTTTTCCATCTCCGGATGGAACAATCCCTCTACCCCTATGACTGTGTCCCGGTCCGCCCCCTCTTCCTCTTACTATCCCTCTCCATGTGCTGCCACCCAAGCCCTCAAACTTCCCCCTTCTTGGCACCACGCTTAAAAAACACTCCCATCTTCTGGCAAAAATCTCTAAGCTGGGCTACAGAATAGGTTTCCAGTTCCTCCAGAGCAAATTCCATTTTGCTTATGAGATATAGGGACAACCACTCGGGAAGAATTGGTTCAAAAAGGGGCAATTTGAAGCTACCTCCACCCACCACCAGGAGTAAATTTGGAAAACCAAAAATATAATTAGGGAGTCCGCAAGGAGAAAACTCCAGGTGTAGGCCTGTGGTATGCACTGATTTGCTTCTAGATGGCTGTAAGCACAAACTCTATCCCACTGCTGAAACACAAATTATGTTAGACCTAGTTTCCTAGACTACATAGGGTAGCTTGGCACAGAGCGGGAACAGCTAAAACATCCCCCAAGGCTTTTGTGTAGTGCTTACAAACACATCCGCAGCAACTCAGTGAACTACCACCAAAAATAAAGACACCACACCAAAGTAGAAAAATACCAGTTCCTTTTATAAAAGATTTTGTTTCACTTATGACTCATGTCAAAATTTTAGACACGGTATCACATTTACAGTTAAGATTACTTTGAATGCCCAGAGTTGTTCACTGCTACAGTGCACTTAGACTTTTGATTCTCGAACAGTAGTTACTCAGTTAACCCATTTGTTTCATCATTATCAAATGCAGTACATTAACCTGTGAAAAGAAGAACGCTCCTACATAGGATAGAATTACACACTCTGGCCCAGCAATTATCTTCGGTAGGAAAACACTTCGTTCTTTGTATTTCATTCAAGGTTAACCAACCCTCTCAGATTCTCAATGTCCCCCTCAGATATTATAAGTTCTTTACCACCAGGTAGCTCACAGCTCTAGTAGCTAAGTAGGCAGGTTATTCTCTCTGATGCAATCTAAATCTTATCCTTTGTAGTGTTCACTTAGACGTTCGGCCCCGCCTAGCTAAACTGTCCAGAGACTACTCTAGATGACTTGCCAAATTCTCAGTCTCATGGGAACAGCTCGGCTTATTTGCCGTTCACCGGGACTGTTGTCCTTCCGTTTGCTCAATAGACGCCAGTACCTTACACTCTTCAAACCCAGCTGAAAGGTTCAAGTGCCTCGTACCTTTCTGTCTGTTCTTTAAGTTACTGATGAGGCCCGTTCAGACTCGGGGGCCTCACTCGACACACAACCGCCTTACCGGTACTCAGGATCTTGCTTAGGCCAGTCCTTGGATCACCAACTTCTTCCTGACATAGGCGGAATCAATGTGCCCGCTCCGGCTTCCCCACCTTAGATTTCCTTCAGCCGGCACGCAGAGGCTCCGCTGCTCCACTTCCGTGTCTTGTCAGACACCCGGCCCGCCCTCACTGTAGGCGGCAGAGGGGGGCATGGATTCACGCCGGCCGTCCTCCTTCTTCTCCCGGATACACTCCGGTCACCTCACGCCGCACCCGCTTCCTCCACCAAACCCGCTAACCTGTGGAGTCGATCTGGGTTCTGGGATTGCGGCGGGCTGCCACGACCAGCAGAATGCCGCCGGAGTTCGTGCTTGCCTCACGAACCCCAGGGGAGTGTTCCAAAGGAGTACCAAGCCAGCCCCACCTCCTTCAAGTGCCTCAGTCAGGTATGAGCCCTCAGGTGGTGGAAGGGGGGGTCAGGAACAGAAAGTCAAGGTAGGTCAAGTTAGACCGTTTTTATCGGACCCAAGGCTTCTGAAAGGAATTCACTCAAGGGTTTTTCTAACAAGGTTCTGGATATGGTGGGAAATATATCCCGGTAGGGTTTGGTCAGTAGAAAGAGGAAGACATCCCTAAGTGGTATTGCTGACCCAGGGGTCAATCTAGCCCTCCTCAGGGCGCCCTTCTCTCATCTATAGCCTCGGTCCTACCCCTCCAGTTCCATCTGGTCACTACAAAATGGCTGCCCTAGTTCTGGCTATTTATAGGCTGGACCCTGACCTTTGGAAGGTACTAGCAGGTTCCAGAACCTTCTACATGCATTACAATGTGTCAGCCTCCCTGTGGTGGCAGTTACTTGCCACCATTTTGTGGGTTTTCCTAAATCTAGTCAGAAAGGCACCCAGGCCTCAGGGAAAAAGGACTATGAGGTCAAAGAACACCTAACCCCTAGGTCAACACCTCAACAATTCAGTGGGCATAAAAAAAATGAAGGGTCTTGAGGGGCAAAAAGGGGACAAAAATAAATAAATACTTAGGAGGGACTACCCAAAGGCAGACAGGTCTAACACCCAGTATTACGAAAATCGAGATAAAGATGAGAAAGATAGAGCAGACAAGAAAACGAAAGAGTTAAAAACAAAGGTTCTTTTACAACAGGCGTACCCGCCTCGTGGTGGTCAGAGTAACTATCAGCAGCCTCAGCAGTTTCAGAGAAACATGCAAAGGACCGAATATCCTCAACAACGCTTTCTTGTAGGCCCTTATCAGTGTGCATATTGTAAAGAGGAGGGCCATTTTAAAAGTAGTTGCCCTGCTCTGCTACAGCGTATGAATGGTGTTTCTAGCGCACGAGGTCGAGGTACTCCACAAGTGCCTAGAGGTAGAGGACGTGGAAATTTCCCCCAGAACACGCGTTCCTTTCCACCTCAGAATTCAATGAATAGTTTTGATCAGCAGAATAACGCGTCTGGTAGGACGCCTCAGTACTATGCTGATGACTACTATGCCGAAGATGAGAATATGGAAGGTAATGATTGCTAGGACGGCCATAGACAAAGAGAGGGAGTTGTTTCAGTTCCAGTAGATCAGAGTGGACCTTATGTTGAGTTGATTACATCAGGTGTGTCAGAGCCTTTTCTGTTGGATACTGGTGCTACAAAGAGTTCTATTATACACTCTAAACTCCCTGGCGCACCTTTGTCTGGCGAAATGAATGTTTCGGTAGGTTTTTCTGGCGCCCCGGTTAGGAACCCGATTTCTAGTCCTATGTCCCTTTCTGTTGGACCTTTTGAATTCGAAGCACCCCTTATTCTGACAACAGGTTGTGGCGAGAACTTGTTGGGATTAGATCTGTTGAAAAGTTTGTATGCGACTTTGTATTGTTCTCCTTCAGGAGTACAGCTTACACTAGGTAGGAAAGTAGTCTCCCCAATGTATTTGTCGAGGGATAAAATTCCAACAGAATTGTCGTTTCTTCCTGATATTCTTTGGGGTACTGGTCCTAATGATGTGGGTCTTTTGGAAATACCGCCATATGTTGTGACATTGAAAGCCAATGTCAAAATGCCACGCATTCCCCAATACAAGATCTCTAGTGAAGGTGAAAAAGCGCTGCTAGCGATCATTTATGATTTGATTGAAAAAGATGTAATTGAAGAGACAAGAGGCAACATTTGCAATAGTCCTGTTTTGCCTGTTTTGAAGTGTACTGACCCTTCTCAGCCACCCGTTTACAGATTTGTGATTGATCTTAGAGAAGTGAACAAAATTGTTGTGTCACAATTTCCAGTTGTTCCTGATATCACTGCCCTATTGACTATGATTCCAGCTTCCGCGACTTGGTTCTCGGTGATTGACTTGAAGAATGCCTTCTTCAGCATCCCGATTGCCGAAGAGAGTAGGGATATTTTCGGCTTCAATTTAGGAGGTTGAAGCTTCCAGTTCAAACGCGTTCCCCAGGGCTACTGTGAAAGCCCATCAATATATAGTCAAGCTTTAAAAACACAGCTTGATACGATTGTTTTACCTGATGGCGCTACACTTATTCAGTATGTTGATGATTTGCTTGTTGCTGCAGATACTGAGGAAATCTGCAAAGAAGCCACATTGTCGGTGTTGCGTCATTTGTCTGAGTTACACCACAGAGTGTCCCTTTCAAAATTGCAATATTGTCGACAAGAAGTGACCTATTTAGGTCATCTCTTATTGAAGGAGGGAAGGAAACTGACCCCAGAAAGAATTCAGGCAATTGCAAAATTAAGTGTGCCAAGGACACAGAGAGAAGTGCGCGCTTTCTTGGGCATTACATCCTATTGCAGACAATGGATACCAAATTTTTCTCTGCTATCCAAACCTTTGGTAGCATTGACTTGTAAAGATACACCGAATCCCCTTCCATGGTCTGAAGATTGTCAGAAAAGTTTTTCCAAATTGTGTGATGCATTGTGTTCGGCTCCTGTGTTGGGTACCCCCGCCTACAGTAAGCCTTTTACACTGTATGTCCATGAGAAGGAAGGTTATGCATTGTCAGTGTTGACACAGTCTTTTGGGGACAAGCAACGCCCATGTGCGTATTTTTCGCCGACTTTGGATCCGGTAGCTAGAGCGTTGCCGAGTTGCTTGAGAGCCACAGCGGCAGCAGCAGTTTCTATTCGGCAGTCCGCTGGTTTAGTGATGAATAATACATTGATTGTAATGGTTCCACATGCAGTGGACATTTTGTTAAATAGGACCAAGACACAGCACTTAACTAGTGCTCGATTGTCCGGTTACGAGTTGACACTTTTAGCGAGTCATGTGCACATAAAAAGATGCAACACATTGAATCCAGCTACGTTGTTGCCGATTGTAGCAGAAACAGATGTTTCTGAACAGCATGATTGTTTTCTTAAAACAGAGGAAGAAACAAAAGGGAGAGTAGACCTCAGAGACACTCCTCTTGTGAAGTGTGATGGTACCTTATGGGTGGATGGTTCATGCTACAAGCTTCCGAATGGCGATACGACTGCAGCATATGCTGTTACGACTTTGCATACGATTGTTGAAGCTGTACGTATACCACATAATTCAGCCCATGCAGCAGAGTTGATTGCACTTACAAGAGCGTGTGTGTTGTCAAAAGGAATGAAAGTGACTATATATACTGACAGCCAGTATGCATTTGGTGTGGCCCATAGTTTTGGACGATTGTGGAAAGAACGTGGGTTTTTGATTTCACATGGAGCCAAGATACAGCATGGTCAGTTGGTGAATGAGCTTCTTGAGTCACTTACTTTGCCGTTGCAAGTCGCGATTGTGAAATGCAGTGCACATAAGAAGGTTACTGATGATGTTGGTCGTGGTAATGCATTTGCTGATGAAGTCGCAAAAGAAAAAGCAAGGGATGTGATGAGTCAAATGTATGTTGCAGGCCCTGCAAGATGGGTTGGTGACCTTGGAATGAGTGAAGACACGATAGAGAGTGTGAAGTCTATTCAAGCTGAAGCTACAGAGAAAGAGTTGTGTGTCTGGAGAGAAAGTACGGGTAAATTGGACGCAAATGGTTGTTGGGTTGAATTGTCAGAGCATCAGCGATGGTTGTTACCAGATGCATATGTGCTTGCAGTGGTTACAATGGCCCATGGAATGGCTCATATCAGTGTGAAAGGGATTTGTAAGTTGTTGGCTCCAGTTTGGCCAAATGCTAGAATTCCTAAGTGTGCAGAGAATGTGGTCAAGAATTGCATGGTGTGCTTGAAATACAATCCTGGTAGGGGAACCCCAACTCCAGCTGGTCATTTTGCGCCTCCAACGTATCCGTTCGAGGCTTTGCAGCTAGATTTCATCCACATGGAAAGGTGCAACAATTTGAAATACGTACTCGTTGTTGTTTGTGCCTTTTCGAGATGGGTAGAAGTATATCCCCTGAAGGACAACACTGCCTTGTCCACAGCTAAAGCCCTTGTTAAAGAGTTCTTCCATAGGTTTGGAATGCCGAGAATGGTCTGGAGTGACAATGGGAGCGAATTTGTGGGTCAAGTGTTGAAGAAAGTATGTGAAGGGCTAGGAATCCAGCAAAAATTCCACGCTGCAAATCACCCCCAATCAGCTGGACTAGACGTAGAGTGCTATAATGGCACGCTAAAACAAAAATTGGCCAAAATTCAAGCGAGCTCTGGTCTTAAATGGCCTGACGCTCTGCCTTTAGCACTCCTATCAACAAGAATGACTGTGCATTCGCGAGTGGGACTTAGTCCATATGAAATAGTGTTCGGCCGCCCAGCCAACATATGGGGAGTGCCAAGGCTGACAAAATTCAGTGAAATCGAACACCCTGTACTGCTTGATTATGTGTATGAATTGACAGCTAAATTGCGTGTTTTACACCAACAGGTTCACGATACTCTGCCTCAGGTCTCTGAAGCTCCAGGACATCCTATCACTCCTGGATCCTGGGTGCTGGTCAAGAATTTTCAGCGGACAAAGAATGACCAGCCCCGTTGGACCGGCCCTCACCTAATCCTTCTCTCGACGAGATCAGCCGTTCGAGTGAAAGGAAAGAAAAACTGGATCCACGGCATACACTGCCAGAGGGTCCCTTTGCCTCTGCCGTATGACCGGTGGGTCCAGGAGGGTGTTGCTGACTCTGAGACTGAGACTGTGCCTCGTTTTCTGCCTTTCAGTGATGCACGTGTAAAAGGAACAATTTCTGAACGTGAAAGTGACAATCTTTTGCTAGAAGCTGTCCCACCGTCAATTCAATTGGACACTACAGAGCCTGAACTCCTGCTCCAGGACCAGACATTACCTGGAAAAAACGTTATAACCTAAGGCCGAGAACTATGGACAAATAAAAAGATTTTTTTTCTTTGCTATTTTTAAAAGTGCAGCTCTCTCATCTGATAAACATTTTTATTTTTGTTTTTCGAACCAACATCCGGGTTCAGCTGTAGGGTCGCGGTTGCCGAAGTCTTTGGAGTGCAGCCGAAGACGTTAGGTCGATGGTTCTGGTTGGTCTAAGGGAGTTGCCCTGGACTGACAGAAGCATTCCTTAGCATAGAACACCCTACCATCACGAGCAGCAATTAGAGAGGATGGAGTTTTTCGAGATGGAGAGACCTGCCAAAGAGATGAACCTTAAAGCTAAAATTTGTAGAATGATGACCAAGAAACGCTTTTTGATATTATGCATTTTCATGTTGTTTAGTGTAATGATATTTTTAATAGGATATGTTTTATTCTCTTTTCAAGTGACATTTGCACCCACAGCACAGCCCATGCCTCCTTCTACTGTTTCCTCACATTCTTTTCACCCTTTTCCTGAACATGAGTCCGTTAGGAGATTAGAGTTTATTAATAACTCCTTCATTCAGCTTTTACACCAACACCAATTAGTAGTGAACACGACTAACTGTTGGGTGTGTGGTCTTATGCCTCACACAACGGATAAAGGTATCCCTTATCTGGTCCTGCCATTCAGCCATAATGGGTCTGTGTGGGCATACAGAACAATGTTCATCTACGCACATGAAGTCTACCCCCTACGTTCTGAAAAAGATAATCCAAAGAATAGTGCTCTAGTTAAGGGTATAGTAGATATGATTGGGGAAGATACTTCCTATGAGACTATCCCGAGAGATGAGACGCTAGCATACATTGGATGGAACGTGACCGGATATGGAGTTACTCTGAGTGAGAAACAGCAAGCTAAGAGATCCTCCTCGATATGGATTGTACCCCATCAGGGTCATCTATGTCTGCAAGGTAATGGCAAGAATCCCAGAGCTCAGTTAGGGAAGAGCATCTGCACTGAGACATATGTTTTTGCGTCCCAGACTTCCCCTTCGTTCTTAGCAGCTAAGGGTACCTATTTCATATGCCATGATAGAGCCTATACATGGTTGCCCCCTGACTTTTTGGGCACATGCTTTGTTTCTTTCCTGTTGCCTCCCACCTATACAGCTGTGGCAGATTACCATAAGACAAGGATAGTTAGAGGTGTTTTCAGTAACGAAGACACTGCCGGACAAGAATTGGGAGATTTCTTTAAGTGTTTTCCGCCGTTTTGGGGACCTATGGTTAACAGCAGGAACATAAGGAAATTGACGAGAGTGGTTGAATCCACCGTAGTTGTAACTGCCGGTGCCCTTAGTAACTTGACTGCTGAGCTCCAGTCGGATCGCCTTATGACTCTTCAGAACAGGGTCGCGTTAGACGTCATACTTGCAGACCGAGGTGGGGTATGTAAAGTGATCCAATCGAGTTGCTGTGTTTTCATTCCAGATAACGCTCCAACAGTGTACCAAACCATCTCCAAACTACATAAGATCTCTGAATCCATTCATGTGGATAAAGGAGATTGGTCGTTGATGGGGTGGTTCTGGGAACTGTTATCCGCCTGGGGATGGAAGATTCTGATGGTCATTGGGATGATCTTAGCCATTCTTTTCCTGTTCTGTCTGTGCGTACAGTGTGCTCCTGCTATATGTGGCCTCTGTGCTACATCATGTGTAAGGAAACCTGTATCGAGGGACGAGCTAAGAAATCAGATGATGCTACAGCAACATCTCAATGCCTTTATGAATATTGACCAGGACTCAGATTAGCGTGAGTATAGGTTATTGCCTATGTAAGGGCAAAAGGAGGGTCTGTGGTACTGAAAATGTTGGACCTGTGTCATAAACATCGTCGTATCATGACGATTTTGGTATCAGCAGACCGAGAATGACGAGTACACTACATACTCCAATTTTTGGCATATTTGGGCAACGAAGTCACCATTAAATCAGGGACTCGGTCCTGAACCCTCGGGCTCCATTTTGTATACGACATCCATTTTGTGATTGCCCTCACATAGGCCGGTGACTAAGGCCAAAAACGAGTCTGAAGGACACGCACACCTTTGCTGACTTCTGCACGACCTGGGCAAGCTGACTCCACTGCCCAAGGCAAAACCTGTTCGGTCAGTTCCTCTACCAGTGGCCGATCGAGATAGTATCAAGGCACAACATGCCATAAACCTTTCATCGCACACAAACCACGCCTAATCTTACATACACCTGTCTCTGTTCCTTACTTTATGACCTGCTTTACGAGGAGGAGGTGCCTGAATTTATTAGGGGTCCGTCGATATCTGATGAAAATGTTGGGCCTTGCCGTGTGATTTACTGTGGGTTGGACAAACTGAAAATAAGCTTGTCATCATGATGCTGCTTTTTCTTTGTAGTGAAAATATGTGAATGGTCAACTGTAAAATAAGGAATGTTTGCCTGAAGCATAATATTCTGTATAAAAAGAGAAGGCTGGCTTTGTAAGTTTGAGCAGTCTCCTGAGAATATACACCGTGTTGTACTTCTAGGAAACCTGTTACGGCTGCAGCCAATAAATTCGATCTTTGACTTCACCAAGAAGACTCTGTGTTTCTGTAGTCTAGGACAGGAAGGACCCGAAGTCTTAGGGTGTTTTCCCTGGCACCGCTGGGTTCTGAAAAACCCAGTACTTCACCCCTCACAGACTGCCTTCAGAGCAAGCCAAAAAGCCCAAGAACCACAAAAGACAGGTAAAGGACCAAGGTGTCTGCGCAGTGTCAAAGCACCAAAGGGTGGTCCAAAAAGACCTCCTACCAGTCACTGCCATGTGCAACCCCCACCCCCCTTCACCCATGGGGGCCCGCAACGGGCCCCCACAGAAAAGACCGTATGCCTTTCCACGGCGGAAATGCCGCTGTGGAGAGGCATAGGACCGCCGCCATCCTAATATGCCTGGCGGCGTCTGATAGACACCGCCAGCCATGTTAGAGCTTTTCTGCCACGGTCGGAAGGCGACCACGGCGGAAAAGCTGCGGACAGAAAAAATATCACCCAGTCATCCTAATCTGACGGGGGGTATTTTTTCAGTCCGCAGCGGTTAATCCGCATCCCCCGGGCCGGCGGAGGCTTCCGCCTGCCCAGAGGATGCGGATTATCTGCGATCATAATCTGCCCCTATGTTAGGACTGGGACGAGGAGGACCCATGAGCGGGTAATGACTTGTACAGTATGTGATAACAACCTCACTCTATTTTTCCCTATTTGTAATCAGGACCTTAATAGTGAAAATTTCCATGTTAACTTTCTGACTTGTGAAAGTGTCACCTCTGTTATTAACTAGAGGCACATTTTGGGAAAATGAACATTGAATGGCAGCAAGGTGCAGGTTGTTACCACTGAACTTATGGGAACTGTGCACATGACTTGGCTGGTTTAGGTTAAGCTAGGCTAGTGTATGTGCGGTTCTTGCAGAGGATTTCAAATAGACTCTATAAGGCATTAGCAAATGTATCTGTGCCTTCAACTTTTTGAAATCTTTGACTTTCCCAGGTCCACCCATTGGGTGGCTTGTGTTGTTAATCTAAATTAGGAACTTAAGCTCCTTGGGTGTGTGGAGAGGACCTGAACTGATGTTGCTGATTGGCTGTGTTCCTGGAAAACTTTAACAACTCTGACCTGGTTCATCGGGCTGCCAGGAACTCCAAAATACATAACAAAGACTCACAAATTAAGTACCAGATGAATCCATTTCATGCATGGGCCTTGCAGTTGCAATGATATTTTAGCTGGCAGAGCGTTGAATAATGTGATTGGTTTTAGTACCCAACTGTTAAAAGCTCAAGACCCATAAATGAAACCTAATGTAGACTGAAGGTTCAGGAAACACTGAAATTATTCAGGTTCGACAAAAGGTTGGCAATCCTTTCTAACTATAGTGTTGCCTATATATTGTTGAGTTTCCACTACTTCATATTTGCTGCAGGTGTGTAGCACATATGGCTTTCTATTTGTGATTTCTTCCTGCAATGCTCAGCACCATGTATGGCATCCAGATCTTGAATCTCAGGTCAACCATTACCAAAAAAGATGCATTCCCATGTACACATGGGCGGTATCTGGGAAGCGGTGGAGTGTAGGAGCAGGAGGGCAGGGCCTGTATGTGTTTGCCTGTTGAAATGTTTGTGGTAACCTCACTTAGACTTCCTACTCAATCTCATCCAAACATTTTGTGCTGAAAATGCTGCCTTAAAGCACAAAGGGACACTCATGGTTAACTGGTGGCAATAGACTGGGGGAAAGTCACAGGATCATGCCAACCGCAATGGAGCATGGTTCGGATTCAGAGGTAAATGTAAATGTAAATGTATTTCGATTTATATAGCGCACATTTCACCCAGGGGTCTCAAGGCGCTTGCTTAGGGAACCCGTCCTGGTATTCCCCTGTGAGAGATACCCCGGCAGGGTATTCACAAGGTGAAAGCCAGGCATCCCGCCGCGAGGGGGTGTAGTGGAGATTAAGCAAGCTATTGCCCAGAGACGCAGAGTGTGACCCCGTGAGTCGAGTAGGCACCGGAGCGAGAATTGTTGAGTCCGTGGAATTTTTTGAGCCCGAGACCCGCTGAGGCGGGGAATCGAACCCTGGTCCACGGCTGATCTCAGCTTCTGGGTCTGCCGCCTCTAACCACTGAGCCACACTTCTCCACAGAGGTCAGGTTAGTCCTGCTGAAAAGTTACCTTCTCAAATCCGTCTCAAAGTTTTCCATTCACATTGGAGGAGGCTGTGAGGGACGAGCTACACTGTGAAGAGCAAGTCAGAAGTTTCAGATGATTTTCGCTGCAGCACGAAGATTTGGTAATTGCTGAAGTTTTGCCCAGGCAGTCATCACAGGCTGTTACTTTCTGGTGTGAAGAGCAGGTCTTCCATTGGTCAGTATGAAGAGCAGATGAAGCGTATTGGACAGTCTTTTCTGTTGCGCAATGATCTAGTCATCTCTGCGGTTTCAAAATAAAGGTCATAGTGGGTGGTCGCTGTTGGCACAAAGAGCAGATCTTACTGGAGCTTCGCATTGCCTGTTTTTAGGGATGGCTATTCTTCAGCATGAACATGTCACTTTACTGCTCCAAGGAGTCCAAAAGTTCTAAATCTTCACCTTTTCCTTAAGAGGAGCTCACACTAATGCCAGTCAAGGATATAGGACCTGAAGGGCACCTCTTGGAGATCATGACACAGTCTAGCAAAGGACTCAGGCAGGTCCTGTTGGTTCAGTTGGTGCTGGTCACTTGACGGATGCAAGGGGGCATTTGGAAGCTTGTTGTGTCCATGTAGCTTACACAGGAAGTTAGCCAACTGACCGTTGGAGTCAGTCTGTGTGGCCTTCAAGCATTCCATCCATCAGGTTTTGAACACTTTAATGTAGGGTGGGCAGAACTCTGATTTTTATTCCGTGAAACTTTACAAAATATATAAAAACTTCAAGAGATTCTGCAGAGCTCT
This sequence comes from Lissotriton helveticus, assembly GCF_964261635.1. Taxonomy (NCBI): domain Eukaryota; kingdom Metazoa; phylum Chordata; class Amphibia; order Caudata; family Salamandridae; genus Lissotriton; species Lissotriton helveticus. The sequence goes on from NC_136068.1 coordinate 1,653,200,183, forward strand.
GCCCACCCCTAATGTATACCCTGTACGTCAGGCAATTCATAATTCAAAGTGTCTCTTCAGCATTAAATCTCCTTTTATTAACACACCAGTCAAGTCAACAGCTAACTCACTGGTGGGTTGGCATGCCATCTTACACACACGCTGCCTGTACAATTTGGCTTCTGACAGCAACAAAAATCAACATTTAGGAGCCCCCAGATGGTGCATGATAGCTTTTCCATGTCCTGGTATGTTACTGTGTGCACAGTAATCAGATGCAGTCCGGTCCATCCATCGCTAACAGACAGCAGGGTCAGTCGAAGCGACAGGGCAGCCCTTCCTTTCTCCTCTCTGCCCTGCAGAACTCTCACCATGGATAAACACCGCCCCAGCTGCTCTTTTCTATGGCAGCCCGGAAGATTTAGTGCTTGGTGTTGTCACCTTCCTAATTACCTCCTGGGCATGGAGGACTCATGGTGCGACGGGTCCATGCCATGTGCAGCCAGCCTGGCAAATGCGTGCCTATAGAGTACGTGTGTCCAGGGCAAGGAGAGTGCATGACAGTGATCCAGCAGAGCTCTCCAGAAACCCTCCATACTCATATCACTTAACTCAGAAGTAACTGAAAGGGCCCGATGTAGGTAATTCCTATTTAACACTTCTTAAATACCGAATTTTACCGATTCGGTATTTAAGAAGTGGTAAATATGAAGGGGGGAGATGTAGGTATTTCCAGATGTGTAAATACCGTATCTTTAAGATTCGGTATTTACCGAATCTGGAAATACCGAATCGGTATTTCCTATTGATTCCTATGGGCTGTGAAGCCCATAGGAATCAATGGGCAATACCGATTCTGTAATTACAGAATCGGTAATTACCGATTTTAGCAAGGGTGCAGGGGGTGTCACTTTGACACCCTCTAGCACCCCCAAAACAGGTTTGGGTGCCATGTGGCAGGCATACCTGCCCTAAGGGCAGGTCTGCCTGTCATATGGCACAGGTGTGCATGCACCCATGTGCATGCACACCGGAATCGGTATTTTACCATCAAATTTAATTTGATAGTAAAATACCGATTCTGTAATGCTTGTGGGACTCAGAAGAGTCCCACCTACATTTCAATTTTACCGAATAGGTAAAAATACCGATTCGGTATTTTACAGAATCGGTAAATTTACCGATCAGTAAATTTACCGATTCTGTAAAATACAGGGCCCTACATACCATTTCTCAAATACCGGTCGGTAACGGCCGAAAATACCGATTTTCGGCCGTTACCGACCGACCTACATCGGGCCCTTATTTCTTACTCATCGGTGGGGCACATAACACCATGAGTCACACACACTCACACCACACTGTTCTTGAGTCAGTGAAAAAAACAGGCAAGCTGCTGGACACATATGCATCAAAGTACTCTGCTATTTCGGCTGATGGGCCAAGCTAGTAGAAGTCAGTTGATGAAGATTAAGACCAGCTCAATCATAGCAATCCCATAACTTTAGCATTTCTTGTTATTTTGTCATGACAATTATTCTAAATAAAACAAATAGACTCGAGTTGAACTTTATATAATTTATAGAAAAATATATTTAGAAATTTATTTAGACAAGCAAATTTTTAGACATTTATTTAGTACATGTTAAAGAAAATGAAAATTAGAAAAGTATATTACCCCTCTCCATAAGGGAATGACCGAATCGCATAGGTTCCCAAAAACTGTCTCTCTATGCTTCCTTTCCAAAATCAAAATGCTGCAATCGATCATCTTCTCTGCTCCAACAAAGTTAAAGTCCAAAAATATTTATAAGTCTCTAGCATCATAAAATTGCCCAAACCGACAGCATGTCGTGGTGAAGAATAAAATTTGTGGAGCAATTACACCTTTTCCCTTTCACGCAAGCCCTTTTATACACTTTTTCTCTAACTATCTAACTTAATATTTAAGCTTTTAGGGTCCCCATTTCTCTCTGATTGGTCCATTAGAGGGGTGGTGATGATCACCTCATGTACTCGTCCATACCAGTTTGTATTTTAGCAATATCATCCTTACTTTCTTTCCCATGGCATTCATTTCAAATTCATGCTCATCTTTTCCTTTTTGTAACACTTTTTGTTAATATTTTCAAATACATTTCCTCTTTTTTCACACGGGTTTAGAAGCAGTCATCCTTTGGCACATATCTTGGTGCCAGGCCACGCTGACTTTGACATCTTTCATTCTATACACCGACCATTCTATTCAGACGCTCAGATTTAGCGCATGCGTGGAAGGTATCTTTCTCCCAAAGCTGTCAGTGATTTAATAAGCAGCCATTTTTCTTTAGCCAGGCCACGCAAGACTCAATGGGAACTAATGCGAAAATAAACACAATAAAAATTAGTTTAGGAATTTCAGCCCTTCTGTTTACCTCCCACCATTCTAATTTTTCCAGTCAGTTGTTGCCTAGCAAAGCTTACATATAGCGTTATTTTACTTACCAATTGTATTTTTCTTTTTGCCAAGAAACTTTATGTAACAAGCACAATTACACACTTATTTGTTTTGTTACAGCTCTATATTAGAATAACTCATTTACAATTATGAGTATATTAATTTTGTAACAAGCAATTAGTTTCCCTCGTGTAATGTAAAATGTTTAGGTGCATTTTGTTGATTAATTTACATACTTCACTCTATTAGTCATTATGATTATAGGGGTACACAAACATTTTCGTCTCTCCCCTGCTCCATCAACTCCCCCCTTTGGTGATTTTATCACCACACAACACCCCACCTTAATTCTGCAAGAACATGTTTTAGATTCTTCAGTTAAGACTTTAGTTTCTTTTACGATTTTACCTCTTGAATTTTTATACATTTTAGCTTTAAGTTCTTCTAGCTCAATTTCACCCATTTCTCATTCTCTTTGCTTATTCTTTTATACGTGCATTCTTGTTTTCTTTCTGCCCTTTTTCTTTTAGTACAAACACATCCTAATCTTAACACTAATGCTATCATTATTACTATTTTTACTGGTATTATTATTTTTCCAACTAATGAGCTACCTATCTCTGCAAACCATTTCTTTACATTAGAAAACACTCTTACCAAGTTTCTCTAGGACACCTTCAACCTCCAGTGGGATCATTTCTTTGTGCAACTCAGTAATGTTTTTAATATACCTTTGAATATTCTAAATTTTATCAGGAATATAAGTGCAACAATGTTGCACTTTCAATATTCCACAGACTCCTCCTTCTTTAGCCAATAATATATCAAAAGCAAGTCTATTTAGCATTACCATAGCTCTCAAGGCAACCATTTCAGTATTTACCATCAAAGATCCTCCTGCTGTACTGGTTGATAATCGATCTACTGTTGTTGACAATTTGCATTCAATGATATACCCATTGCTGGTATCAGTGCTCCTAAAATATCCCCCACTACTTCTAGAAAGTTTCTCTTCTCCTACTTGTTAATGGTTTACCTGTTTCATGAATTCCATTAGTACCTCTATCTAGATGAACAATTTTGGGAAAGACCAGACCTACATAACAGGTCCTGTACCAGTGATCTGGTAATCTATAATAAGCTTTGTTACCACAGACAAAGTAGAGTCCAGGAAAAGCAGGATCATTTCCCCCTTTAAATCCCATTCCCCAATATTTCCGTACGTGTACTTACAATCACTTGCTCCCACAAAATATTTATCATATACTGTATTATCTTGTCAAATACAGAGTTTTCCCTGTTGGGGAAGATCTATTCCAAATGCAACATTAGTATCACTTTTAACATAATTTTCTTCTTCAAATCTCAATGAGGGTGGTTTCAATTTACTTGCAGTAGCTTTCCTTTCATAAACAATTCTCCTGACTTCCGCCAGTTCTAAAAATGCCTTCTCTGCTTTCTTTAATTTACATGTCAAATTAGTCTTAAATGCATATTCTATAGTCAGTTTATTAATTTCTAAGAAAAATTCACTTAAAACTTCAGCAGGTTTCACTGTGTTCATTCCATGTACTACAGGAGCTTTAGCAAAAATGTCATCAACATCTGAATAATAGTACTCCAATTTACCAGTTTTGTAAAACAAACTAGCTATTACACTACAGGTCATTCCATAAGTCATAGGAAGGTGATGGTATGTTACCCCCTCCGACACAGATGCAGGTAACTGCCTACAAGGGTAGTAGTCCTGGAAATCCATAGTATTGACATATTCTCTTAACAATCTAGAAACAACATTCTTTGAAAAATCATGAATAGACCTATCTTTGTGTAATTCAGTGTAATCTACTAATTCTACATTATTCTTTTCATCATGTATCTTTTTTCTATTAATATAATCTTGTCCTCCATATAAGTGATATAAATTTGAATGAAATGAAATCAATATTGCTAAAATAAGCCATATAAGCATCCACAATCCAACACATATTAACCACATTCTACACCATTTACATAATATTCCACATCTAGACATTTTTGTATCACTTGCAGGCATTTTTTCTTTTTTCAGTTGTTCTTTCTTTATAATGTCTTTTCACTTCTTTGCACACAAGAAAATATGTATCCGGATGAAAGTTCTTTACTCAATTCATCTCCAGTTCCTTTTCTTTTTGTTGCCTTTTCTTTCAATTTATCATCTTTTATTTTCTTGAATTTAAGCGCAAATTTATTTTCTCTTTGTCCTTTTCACTCACCAGAATCACTTTGGTTCTCTTGGCTACTTTCAACTTATTGTATATCAGGTGATCTGTATTTTTGATTTGGTCTCTTCACTCTTTTAGGTCTTTGCTGAATGTCTTTATTCCCTTCTTTTTTCCCTTCTTAATTTGTTATTGCATTCACTTGTTCTTTCTGATCTCCGTTATCTCCGTTTTTGGGCTTTTTAATCATAGGCTCTGTTATTTCTCGTTGAACTTTCCAAGCCCTTTTTCTAGGACTCTTTCTCGAAGACATCTTTCCTTCACTTTCATCAGACTCAGTTTCAGATCCCTTTTCGCTTCCTCTTAGTTTTAACTTTATAATTTCTGGTTCAGCTTCTGAGTCTTGTTTTTCTCTTGTTAGTTTAGTTCTTTTACAAGGAATTTCTCCATAACTGGTACTTGGAATCTCATCCTTATCGGGAGTTACTTCCTTTTCTCCAGTTTCAAGATCAATTTTCCTTTTCTTTGAACTTTCTACATGATTTTTCATGTTTCTTACTTTCACCAGTTCTGTCCTATTGTTTTTTCAGTTTTTTGTTGTTTCCAGATGTCGACTTACAGGTCGATAGTCAAGATCTGGAATTTCAATTATTTCAGTCTCTGTTTCTGATGCTGAACTTGTATGTGATATCTCCAAATGTCGCCTCACATGTCGATCGTTCTTATTTGGAGCTTTGTCTGTTATCACTTCTGCATCAGAATCTGAACTTGTATCTAGTTCTTCAAAATTCTGATTTTCAGTTTCTGCTACTTGGACTGGCATGAACCCATCTTTTCACACCTGCACATTTCACTGCAGTAGTGCTGACCAGAATTACTTGTCTCGGTTTATCCAAGCGAGGAACCAGACGATTCCTCCACTGTGTACTTTTATTCCAACCCAATCTCCAGGAATCAGGTCATGAGTTGGATGATTTTCCTTATTACAAACATCAGTTCCATCCTGGTGAGACACAGAAGTAATTGTGTCAGACAGGCCCTTACAGTAATCCAATATGATATCATCATTTATAGATAATAGTTTGTTGACTGGTACATATGTTTGTCTCATTACTCATCCCATCAGTATCTCATGTGGACTTAAGCCTGTTTTTCAATCTGGAATGCTCATTAAGGTCATTAGAACAAGTGGTAAAGCATCAGGCCATTTTAGTCCTGTGGCCAAACACATTTTTCCAAGTCTGTTTTTGAGTGTTCCACTAACTTGTTCAACTACCCCAGACGCCTCTGGTCTGTAAGCACAATGCAATTTTTGGTGTATATCCAGTGCTGCACAAATCAACTGTATTAACTCATTGAAAAGTGGCTTCCTCTGTCTGTTTCGATCGTTACTGGAAACCAATGGAAACCCATAGCGTGGTATCACTTCTCCCAACAAGAGCTTTGGAACAGTTACTCAATCATTTCTTCTTGTTGGAAAAGCCTCTACCCATCGTGAAAATAAACAAATGATCACGAGGATGTATCTTAACATATTACATGGTGGCATCTCAACAAAGTCCAACTGCTTTTGTGTGAAATGACCTCCCTCCCATCCTATAGCTCCCAAACTTACAACAGCTTTTCTTCTTGTATTCAATTGTTAACAGATCAGACTTCTCTGTCACAAATTTTCAGCGATTACCAAATCTGTCTGAAAAGTCTAATCATTGCATCTCTGCCTATATGTGCTTGTCCATGGTATATTCGGGCCATATTCGAGATCATGTTATCAGGCATAACTGGTCTTTCATCTTTGTATACCCAAATGTCATCTTCTTCTCTTTCTCTGCAACCTGGTTTCAACCATCTATCTTTTTCCTCATCACCTGCCTCTTCCTGCAACTGTTTCACTTCCTGCCAAGTCTGAACTATGTTAGTAAGCCTTAAAGGACTTGAAACATGTTATTTTTCTCTGTCCCGATTGATTGAAGCTAAGTTTCTTGCACAATATTGGGCTATTGCATCAGCAAATCTGTTGCCCCCAGTGACGTAATCATCTCCATTTTTATGTGCAGCACACTTTACCACTGCTATATTTTTAGGCGGCTGCATCGCCTCAAGCAGCATTTTTACAAACTCACCAGTTTTTATTGGAGATCCAGCAGAGGTCATGTAACCTCTTTGGGACCACAGTTGTGGTCAGGAAGGAGGGGTAAGAAGGCAGACTAGTGCTGTCTCTTTCCTAAAAGAAAGTTTAAAAAAGGATTTTCCCTACCTGTGATTGCATCATCCTATTTTTTTCTTTTTAAATGTCTTTAACTGTCTTTGCCTGTGGTTGGTACAGTTTAAAATAGTAGTTTTAACCTGGCAGTGATTGCATAATATATCCTATGTTTTTGTGTTTAAACTTGTGGTTCTACCTGCCTGTTACTGCTTCCATTTAACCTTTGAGGATGTGTAGTCCAAACTCTGTAGTTTCTCTGTAGTTGTTCCCTCTCATTCCCTGTGACTATCAGTTATCCCTCCAAATGTCTCCTGTGCTCTGTGCTAAGACCTGTATGTTAAGCAGTGCACCCCCAGCGACCTTTTTGTGTTAACAAGTCAGTGAAACCAGCCCCCTCCTTCGCCCATAACACAGCAGTAATCTGCAGTAAGCTGTTTAAACTGTGTTTAATAGGGGTTGTGCATTTCGTTTTTTGGCCAGGAGAGGGAGTAAAGTTTTATACAAATAGTGTTGTTGGGGCCTTACCCTAGAGCCTGTGTGTCTCCTAGGAGATCTGTGAATAGAGCAGCTCCCTAGTCCCAACCCCACCCCCAGGCCAGCAGACCTAAGACTGCTATTGGTTTTCCCCAACTCCAAGCAAATGTGACCCTCCTCTCACACCTGACCAGGCCCCTTAAGGCTTTGCCAGATGCACCCCAAATCATTCTCCACCATCTTGAGAGTTGCAGCCTACCTGTGACCCAGATTGCAGTTAGCAGAGTCCAGAAAGTGGTAAGGAGGAAGACTAGTGCTGTCTCCTTCCTAAAAAAACATTTAAAACGTGTTCCCTACCTGTGATTGCATCATCTATTTTTTTTCTTTTTAAATGTCTAACTGTCGTTGCCTGTGGTTGTTACAGTTTAAAATTGTAGTTTTAACTTGCCAGTGATTGCATAATTTATCTCATGTTTTTGGGTATAAACTCGGGGTTTGTCCTGCCTGTGACTGCTTCCATTTAACCTGTTGATTTGTGGGATTTGCAGTCCAAACTCTGTAGTTTTTTCCTCTCATTCCGTGTGACTATCAGTTTTTCCCTCCAAATATCTCCTTTGCTCTGTGCTAAGACCTGTATGTTAAGCAGTGCACCCCAGCAACCATTTTGTGTTAACAAGTCAGTGAAACCAGCCCCCATCTTCCCCACTGAGACAGCAGTAATCTGCTGTAAGCTATTTAAACTGTGTTTAATAGTGACTGTGTACTTCGTTTTTTGGCCAGGAGAGGGATTAAAGTTGGTATACAAATAGTGTTGTTAGAGGCCAAGTTTGTTGTGGCCTTACCTGCAGAAGTCCAAAGTGTGGATTGAGCAGGGCTGTCTCCTAAAAGCTTTCTGAATAGAGGAGCAGTTTCCAACTCCCTAGCCAGCAAACCTTGTCTAAGGTAGCTGGGACCATATATAGTCTGATATTGTTTGGCACATATGTACACTGATTGGTGGTTGTATCCCATGTTTCTATTGGATTAGGGTTGGTGTCCTCATTGGTTGGGTATTTGAGGGTTCTGATTGGTTTCTGGGTCTGTGATTCAATCAATGTAGGGTTGGGACTAGGGCTGGTTTTAGGATTTCTATTGGTAGTAGTAACTGGGGCTTCCTGTGTTGTTGGGACTACGGCTTGGGTTAGGCCTTTAATTGGAAGTAGCGATTAGGGATTATGGTGTGATTGGTTGCTGACTAGGCGTGGGACTAAGAGTAGGGTTAGGCTTTCTATTGGAAGTTGGGACTACGGCTTCCTGTGCCATTGGCTGGTTGGACTAGGGTTGAGTCTACTGTTTGGGCTATGGCCTCTATTGGACGTAGAGATCAAGGTTTTTGAAACGGATTGGGTGCTTGGACTAGGGCTAAGATTGGCTGTAAGGTCCTCGTCTCTTATTGGTTTTAGATTTTAGGGCTAGTGCTGTGATTGGATAGTATTAGGGCTATTGTTTCCATTGGCTGAAGGGGTCACCTGACTACTAGGGCTATAAACGGCCAAGGCTTAGGGCGTCCAGCCCGGGCGTCGAAGCTTAGGGTGGAGATCACAAGGGTGAGTGCCTGTTTGAGCCTGTTAAGGGAGAAGAGGACAAGGGTAAGTGCCTGTTGGAGCCTGTCCGAGACTAGTCAGGGCCAGGGATGCTACCCATTTTCCCATTCATTAATACCCACCCTATGTATTTGTCCCCCTGTATATAAGCATTTATTTAAAAAAATCTTTGGTCTACATGTACTTGCTTCCATTGTGCATCTATGTACCTCCATGTACTTGAATCTGTGTGTCTGTTACTTTTCCCCTGAAAAAGCATTTCCAATGCACTATCCTATTTCTCAGCCTATACGTCTCTCAATATATCTTGTAGCCCAAGTTTCTGACTCATCTCAATCATCTTTCACCCTCTACATCCATTATTATATACTCTACATGACTCTCTCATTTATCCCAAACCCCATACCACTACTATGTTCCCCAAAATAACCCTGTCTTGACTCTCTCCTACTCTACCCCTCCTTGCATCATCTGACACCCCTTTTACTATACCGATTCCTCAAAACAAACCTTTCTAAACTCTTCCTTTTGACTCTTCCCCTCCAAAAGCCCTTTTTAGCCTCCTCCTACTGCTATGACCTAAAAAAAGAAATCCTCCACTCTTCTATCCCTCCACTATTCTTTTCAATAAAAATAACAGACTAGCATGTTCACTTCTCTAATGCCAAATTCCACTATACTAATTCACCACTAATCCTTTATGGGTTCCAGAGTAGCATGCTACTCGCCAACAAAGCGTTTCAACACCTCATGAGGGTTACAAGCACTATATAAATGCAAACCTTTCTTTCCCTTCTATCCCTCCACTATCCTTCTCACTCCAAATACATGACTAATATCCACCACTCAAATTACTTTCATATTTCACCATACTAATTCACCACTAATCCTTTATGGGCTTCCGGAGTAGCATGCTACTCGCCAAAAAAAAGCGCTTTAACACCTAATCAGGGGTTAGAAGTGCTATATAAATACAAACCTTTTTTCCTCTTCTATTCTTCTGCTATCCAAATAACTGACTAACATATCCACCACTTAAAATTTACTTATATGTTTCACTATACTTATTTTATTTATTTATTTATTTATAGGCTTGTATAGCGCTAGACTCGACTCCCGAAGGAGTATCTCTGCGCTCAGTTCACCCTACAGGCAGAACAGCAGTCCTCTCAAGATCTAAAGAGAAAGGAGATGCTAATGTTGAAACAGGCAAGTCTTCAGCAATTTCCTGAAGGCTAGATGATTGGTACAAAGCCTGAGGGCCGCAGGCAGTTTGTTCCAGAGACTAGGACCCAAAAATGAGAGAGCCCTTCCGCCCAGTCTCACCCTTCTGATAGAGGGAATTTTTAGAAGACATTGGTTGCTGGAGTGAAGGGTACGTGCAGGATTGTAGGGGACAAACTTCTCCGCCAGATAGAGGGCGCCTTGGCCATAAATGCTCTTATGGATGATACAGAAGGTTTTACATTTGACCCGTTGTCGGATTGGTAGCCAATGGAGCTTTTCTAAAAGGGGGCGAGAGGGGGTTCTGGGCGGGGCATGTAGAACCAGTCTTGCGGCAGTATTCTCAGCCACCTGGAGTCTACCTAGAAAGTTGTCATTTGTTGATATTAGTAGCCCTTTACAGTAGTCCAGGCAGCTAAGCACTAGGGCCTGAACAAGGGTCTTTCTAGATGAGTCTGGCAGTAATGGAAACACTCTTCTAAGGAGTCCAATTGCATGGAAACAGGACCCTGCTGTTTGATTGACATGCTCCTTTAAAGACAGACTTTGGTCCAACCGAACACCCAGATTTTTCACTACCTGCTTAGGGCTGGGAACAGGGCCCAGATCTAATGGCCACCAGTCCGGCGACCTCAGTAATGGGGCCTCCCCAAACAGCATAACCTCGGTTTTCTCTACATTACACTGCAGGAAATTCGAGGCCATCCATCGAGACACAGCCCTCATACCTTCAGAAAAGGAGTATTTAACAGCAGCAGTCAGGGTCTGGCAGGGAAGAAGCAGTTGGGTATCGTCAGCGTACGACACAGGAATGAATCCATAAGATCTCATAAGGTCAGCCAGGGGAGCCACATACACATTAAAAAGCGTGGCACCCCTTTAGTGAGCTCCACAGGTGCCGAACGGAAAGAACCCAAACTGACAATCTGCGAGCGACCAGATAGAAAACTCTTCAACCAGGACAGGGCCATACCCCTAACCCCTACCTCCTGCAAGCAACTGACCAAGATTTCGTGCATTATCGTGTCGAAAGCTGCGGACAGGTCCAACAGCACCAGTATCACAGAGCTCCCCTTATCTTGTGACATTCTGATGGTATCAGTTACAGAGAGGAGCGCTGATTCCGTGCTATAGTTGGGCCTGAATCCGGACTGGGAATGATCTAAACCTCCAGTTAGCTCGATGAAATTCGACAGATGGATGTTGATATGCTTTTTCATTATATTGCTCTGGTATGGGAGGAGGGATATGGGGCAGAGGTTGGATAAATCAGTCCAGGGAAGAGTAGAATTTTTACGGATGTGATTTACAAGAGCCTTCTTCCACTCCTGTGGTACCTGACCCTCAGCAAGAGAGAGATTCACCAAAGTCTGGATCATAGGACCAAGAGAATTGCCCAAGGAAGAAACAATTCTGGCAGGGATGAGGTCTGACGGAGAGCCTATCATAATTTGGCCTATTAGAATATCAATTCCACTCTGACTAACTGCTGGAAAGGCAGTGAGTGTGGCGGAATTAATGGGCCGGGAGTGATGTGGTGGTGTGGGGGGGCAATCCATAGGTTTGTGGTCTTGATGATATTGTCATCAATCAACTCTATTTTATTGCTAAAAAAGAGAGAGATATCATCACATAATGTTTGTGAGGATAAGTCAAGACTTTCACAAGCCGTAGGTTTAGTAAAGGATTGTAAAATTCGATACAATACCTTGGAGGAGTTGCCTGCCTCAGTTAGTTGCAAGGCAATGTGGTTTTTTCGGGCCAGTCTAATGTTTTTATGATATGTAGACAAGGCAGTATACTAGCCCTTTTTATCATCCTCAGAGTGCTTTTTCCTCCAGGCTCTTTCTAACTTTCTACAAGCCTGTTTGTCAGACCGTAGTTGATCAGTATACCACGCCTCTTTACAAGGAGTAGGGCGCTGTTTACATAATTTCATGGAGGCCAAGGAGTCAACCGCAGTTAAAATGGCAGAGTTGAACTTAGATAGAGCCCGTTCAATGTTATCAGACGCTGTAATAAGGGGCTCAACTAAAGCCTTCTGAAAATCCTCTGATGTCACTTTATACCATTGTCTACGCCAAAAAGAAGGAGGGGAGGACCGTTTACTAGGTTTGTGCAAGCATAGCAGCGAGAATTCAATAACAAAATGGTCTGACCAATTCACCTGAGTAGAGGGCCGACATACAATCTTCGAGGAGTTGGAAAAGATCATATCCAATGTGTGGCCTGCTAGGGGAGTTGGACCTTTGTTATGTTGTGTAAGTCCTAATATAGACAGGTCCGCCAGAAGAGACAGAGTTTCAGGATTATTGGGAAGGTCGCCATGCACATTAAAATCCCCTAGAAATAAAAAATTGTTTCCAGCTTTAAAATGCGCGGCCCGTATTTCAACTAGGGAGAGGGCAAAATTGGTGCTCGGCCCTGGTGGGCGATAAACCAGAGCCCCCTTCCATTGGGCTTTAGAGGAAGTATTGATCCGAAAGATCATAATTTCCATCAGGGCATTACTCCTTTGTTCCAAGACTGAGACAGTAATCCCCTCTTTACGAATGATAGCAATGCCACCACCAGTTTTGACAGGTCTGTCTAGCCTTATCATTTTATAACCAGCAGGAATACCCAGGGTAATTGCCGGGACCACGTGAGGTTTCAGCCAAGTCTCGGTCAAAAAGCATAACTCAGGCTGTGCGGAGGAAATGAGATCCCAAATTTCTGTGTGGTGTTTGGGTATGGAGCGGGTGTTACATCGTAGGCTCTTCCACCCATTTACCGTGTTTTCCCCCTATGACACCCAACCACAGTGTGTAGGTGAGAGGCCTGAAACCGACAATACCTACACGCAATAGGACCTTCTATACATGGCCAAGAATCACGTGCACAGCCTTGTAAAGGAGCTAACTGAAGGCTTAATAGTTCCTGAGCTGAATAGCTCACACGACTTACTACATCATGTTCTCTACGAACCTGGACAGAGTCCATGGCACCTGGCCCCGTCCAGTCGCGGACGGGCGCAGACGGGCTACTCTTTGGCTCCTCTTCGGCGCTTCTTCGGCGCTTCCCTGCGCGCGAACGCTGCTAGCTCATGGATACACGAGGGCTAAAAAGCTCTCTAGTTCCCCCCTAATTCATTACTAATCCTCTAATGGTCCTGGAATAGAGTGCTACTCGCCAAAAAAGTGCCTTGATGCCTCGTCAGGGGTAGTAAGTGCTATACAAATGCAATTACAATACAATATAATAATCATGGACAACTCCAAATCCATATTGACTATCAGTCACTATGGTAATTCGGGCATTTTTACCTAATTTGCATGCCTTGATCAAAGCAATCAGTTCAGCCACTTAAGCATAACGTACTTCTTTCAGATGCTTCCATGACAACTGCTACTGTACATACAGCATACGCAGCGCTCAAAACTTCTTCATCTGTTCTTAAACAAGGACCATCCACAAACAACACATAATCTGATTCTTCCAAAGGTTCATCTTTAATGTCAGGTCTTGGTTTGGTACAGTATTCAAGCACAACCAAACATTTGTGATCAACATCATCTTTCACTTCCACATCTAAAGAGTCAGGTAGCAAGGTAGAAGGATTCACATTGACACATCTTGCAACTGTCACATTGTCTGCACCCAGAATCACCTTTTCATACCTGGTTAGACGATTATTCATCAAGTATTGCGTTTTGGTCCGGGTAAGGAGTATTTTCACTGAATGTGGCACATACACCTTAACCGGTTAACCCATCACAATACCTTCACTCTGTTCCAAGCTCACACTTGTAGCAGCTACTGCTTTAAGACACCCAGGCAATGCTTTTGCTACTGCATCCAAAACTGTTGAGAAATATGCACTAGGTCGTCTCAACTTTCCATGTCTCTGAATCTGAACTGCTAATGCACACCCTTCTCTTTCACTGCAATACAGTTCAAATTATTTCTCATATGCAGCCATGCCTAGTGCTGGTGCTTCACATACATTGTTTTTCAAATGCCTCCATTTCTTTTTCGTTCAGCACTATAGGATATTTTACATCTCCTTTTATCAATCTCTGTAAAGGTTTTGCAATTAGTGAAAATCCACTTATACATTGACAACAATACCCAACCATTCCCAAAAACATTCTCACTTGCTTTTGTCTCTTTGGTGGATTAATTCCTCTGATAATTGTAATTCTTTCTGAGGCCACTTTTCTCACTCCCTTTCCAATCTTATGACCTAAATATTGTACTTCTTGTTGACAAAACTGTAATTTTTTGAATTTTTTTTTTTTAACCTTTATTTCAATTAGCATGAAATTACAAACACGGGACTACAACCAGTGTGGCAGGCCGCTAGTTAAATCGAGCAGAAATTAAGTAAGAAGTATCACATCAATCCGGCGCGTAAGAACAAAGCCACATCCAGGATACAGCAGAGAATCAAGATAATACGTGATACCAAGGAGTTGAAACGGTTCATTTTTAAATAACCAAAAATTAAGTCAAAAATCGACATCGCATTGTCATTCCGGCTCCCAACACAGTCAGCTAAAACACATTATCACTTCGATGAAGAACATAGATTGATTAGGAAAGGAGAAGAGCGCCAAAGACAGGATAAATGCAATAGTCACGTACCAAGCACGGTATGCGAGCCCCACACCTGAAAGGGAACATGCTATGGGAGACATGAAGACAATGACATCGAAGAAGGAAAAGGGCAAAGGGCCATAGAAACAAAAAAAGGAACAGAAAACAAACCCATCCCCCAACCCCCCACCCTGCACTCCTGCAAAAGGCTACGGCCTACCCCCCCAGCAGCGTGCCTGTCGCCCTAAATGAGAGACCCGAAATATAGAAAAGAAAGAGAAAGAAGAAGAAAAAAGAATTGAAGAGAAGAGCCAGCGACTCGGTTACCCATTCCCTCCCACCCCCGCATACTAGAATCGTATGAACAGAAGCACTATAAAAGTATAAGTATCAGCAAGCACATGAAACGCAATCAATTACAGCCCCACTAGACGTGCCCTTAAATCACCATTAACCAGCAAGAAGTCCCTCCAAATCCCAAACAAGGTCACCCCTGGCCACTTCTGTCAATAGTATCAATGATGAATAGTCCTGCAGACGGGATAGAAGTCGGTACAAAAGGTCCAATCGTTCCAATCAGACCAGGTAGAAGGGACGACCTTGACACCAGGTTTTGCGGGCAAAGAGGGTTTTATTTTCAGGGAGCTTTTAAACACAAATGTCTTTCTCCTCCTCTGTGTTAATCGGTCGCATGAGTATGCGCTGGGATCCGTGGCTGTTGTTTCCTCCCGTCAGTAGTTGGACGTCGGGGATGTTCTTCGCGGGACCCAGGCCAGCTCCGTTACATGGAAGAGACCAGAAAGAGGGAGGCCGTTAGTGTCGGTTCTCTCCAAATACTGCACATTTAGGGACCAGGGAAGTGTGGACAGCCCAAGTGTACAGTGCTCTCTTAGTTGTAGTGCACGGTGAACGAAGGGGACGGGGTAGGTGGTGCGGTACAGGGGCGGAAGCGGGGTATGGAGGTAGGAGCGGAAACACAAGGGGAAGGAAACGAACAAGGGTTTTTACTCTTATTTACACGTGAGCACTCCGGCTCCCCACCCAGGCCGCCCAACGCCGCCGCACCTGTGACAGCCACATTCCTCCCTCGGGAGTGTGGCACGGCGGTTCACGGGGTCGTTGGCCTCCTGGCTCTCCTTCTTCCTCCGCCTCCACGACGCCTCCTCGATGTTCCTTCGGGACGTTTTTCTCTTTGCCTCCTTCCTTTTCTCCGCTCGGCACAATCGCTTCTTCCGCCTTCCGCTCCTCCGGGGTGTATACACACCCTGCATACATCTCTTCTCTGTTTTTGACCACTCCGGCAGGGCTGACGTCCTCAGGGGGCGGTTCCTCCTCCTCGGAAACAAACGCCCAATTAAAGGGGCCGCTGTGTTCGTCGTGATCGTCTCGGTCGAACGGACCGTCCCTCCACTGGTCAGTCTGGAAAGAAAGAGGGGGAGTAGAGTCAGCGGGGCAAGGACTCCACCATTCCCAAGGGGTAAGCCTTCCACCCTCTACCATCTTACAGACCCATAATTGTAGAATTACATGGACTGCTTATTATTTCTTTCAGAATTCCTTGCTCAATCATTTTTTCAATTACAGGTGTCACTCATTCAATTATTTCAGGTGTCAATTTATATTGTGGGACATTTGGGTATATAGCATCTTTTTTTGTAGTAATTTTTACTGGACTTACTCCTTTCATTAGCCCTATTTCTTCTCCTGTGAAGTCCCACACTTCTTCCCTAACTGTTTCTTTTAATTCAATTGGAATTTTCTCTTTGTCAAACATGGGGAAAGTTTCACTTCTTTCTGAATCAATTATTGACATGGTCATTTTATACAGACTATCATCATCAGCTGTTTGGGAAGCTATGCCATCTGGTGAATAATAAATGGCACAATTTATTTTGCATAGTTTGTCATGTCCAAGTAAAATCACAGGACTACTGTCACATACCACAAAATGAGGCATTGCTTTAAAAGTACCAATTTGTACTTCTACAGGTTGTGTTAGTGGTGTTTAAATCTGTCTGTTGGTCACATCTACTACTTGGATTACTTCTCCAGAGAGAGGAAGGTTTTGAATTTCTACTGATCTAACTGTATAACGGGTAGCACCTGTGTCCACTAGGATATTAACATTTACACCATTTACACCATTCACTTTTCCATTCACAAAAGGACCAGAGTATCTACCTCCAGAGTTGCGCCAAGCACGCACTCCACTTCTTCACCTAGGCACCATCAGCAACTTTCATTGGATTAATTTCCATCCGATCTCAGCCAATACTGTGGAACAGCAGTCACACGTGGCAATCTTTTTACATACTCTCCTCCATAGAATCCTGTCACTGCACTGTATTTCTGAAGATTTACTCTCTGTGGGAGAGGTGGTAGTGGCACCTGAATCAGCTGGGTGACCACCTGCTGCTTTGGCGGAGTCTGTTGGTTTACCTCATTCTGCACCTGTGGATTCAATAATTTATTTTCCAGATTAACCTTTGGGGGTAATTTACACTTGTTTCTCCAATGCTCTATCTTTCAGCAATTATGACATGGCCAATTCTTTGTAGCCTCATCAATATTCATGTGTCCTTTTCCCTTATTCATATTATTTTTAAATTTCACCTTATTCCCATCATTATTCTGATTAGTAATTTGTGCTTCTTGTTGCGACTTTTACTTGTGCCCACATTGCCTTTTCCTTCAACTTACGCTGCCTAGCTTCAGTATTATCACTGCAGTGCTTTGCATATCTCAAAAATTGTCCACTGAGCTGGACTGCCAGCACATCATGTGGTGCCTTATCATGTCTCCTATTTCAGGTCTTTGGCCAAACACAAACCTATACACCAAATGACTCATATCTTTTTCACTTAGATTTTCGTAACCACTATATTGTTTGAAAACTAGAAGCAATCTTTCATAATAAGCATGTATAGATTCCTTAGGTTCTTGTGTAGTTCTATCAATTTTCAACCAATCTGTTTCTTTTGCTGGAATTTTATTTTTCAAAAACGTTATTACTTGGTCATATTTTCTTATTACTTCTGGACCTGGAGCACCTGTTTTTGCATCTCTTGGGTATTCTTCTTTTGGCCAATCTACAGTTATTTCACATTCAGTTCATAAATCTGCTGGTACAAATATATCAAACAGTCCATCTAAATCCTCCCACAATACTTTCGAAACCTTTGCAAACCTATCCACTTGCCTGTACCATTCCACTAGTTTTTCGCGTAGTCTTGGAAAATTATTTGTAAAGGACAATATATCCTGTCTACTCCAGGGCACAAGTACGTATCCTCCTCCTGGTATTTCTCTCATAGGATATTCTGTTGCTACTTCTGGTTCCTTTTCTTCGACAGGAAAAGCTAAAGATACTTTGTCATTGGCCTCTTCCTTTTTCTACGTCCATCTAGTTCTCCATCGATCTACATCTCCCCATTTCCTTAGTAACAGTGGAGTAGTGTGGCTCACTGGTTAGAGGCAGCAGGCCTGAGAGCAGAAGTCAGCCCGGGACCAGGGTTCAATTCCCGACGCGGCAGGGTCTTGGACCTTGGTCAGCGGACTTGATAATTCTCGCTTCGGTGCTTACTCTAATCAGGGGTTCCACTCGGCAACTCTGGGCATTAGCTTGACTAATCTCCACAACGGCCCCACCAATTCCGGGGATGCCTGGCTCCACCTTGGGGACTCCCAGCAAGGAACCATCCCACAGGGAAAGCCAGGACGGGTTCCCCAGAGTTATACAGCGCCGGGACGCCCCGTTGCTGGGGCAGCTGTGCGCTTTACAAGTATACTACATTTACATTTAACACAATTCATTCTTTTATTTGGGTCAATCTTCCTGCTGTAATCAAATTATCAATATATTTTTCGGTAAAATCTACTCAGTATGGTTTCTGTAACATTTTTATTTTCCCAAAATCTCTCCCTAGTTCACTTGCTGTTTCTTCTAGTATCTCGTGCAGATTTTTAGCTCTCCATGTTATACTTTCACTCATAGAAATGAACTCCTCATCTTGATATGTTTTTAGTTTTTCTGTTCCAATTGTCCCAATTATCAATTCTTCCATATCTATGTTTAGTCTAACCACATCTAAAACTTTAGGTTCTGAGTCTTTTTGATGTAGTGATTTTGATGGCCCTACTGGAGTTTTAGTCAGATGTATGTCAGTTTAACTCCTCTCTGGAATTTTCGTTGTTGACTCCGTACCCATGGGTATCCAATATATTGGACTCTGATTCATAGTTAAATCTGGTGGTGTTGTTCTAATAGTACTTTTAGTGTCATTCAAATCTAGGTAAACTTTTTATCTTACCTTTTGCAAACTTGGGTTTAAAGGAATAGTTAATGAAGGTTCATTTATTCTCTGGTTCTCAAAAAACTGGTATCACAGGACCTATAGTTACTGGTATAGTTACAGCTTCTATATTTCTCATTAATTCTTGAATTTTCTCTGCTAATTCATTCTTTGATCTTTCTAATTCTGTGGTACTTGAGTTTTCAACCTGTACTAATTTCTGTTTCACAGGACTATGTTTTCTTTCTAAATGTCTTTTTGGAGTCTCTGTTATTCCAATCTCCATTGGTGGTGCGTTTGCAGTCATGCTGCAGAAGTTGTCTGATATGGTGGAGGTCTTCTATTCAAAATGCTTTCCAGCACCTCGTCCTCCGTATCACACACTTCACTTTCACTCCTTTCTGATAATATTTTTTTTTTCTGTACATGTTCTCCCTATATTCTCCTCTACTGTTAGCATATCAGCATTTCTCCATCTTCTCATTCTACTCTCATGAGTCGTTCCCCATAATCCTCTTGAACTACCCTTAATTTTTCTTACTTTTTGGAATCGACCTCTTTCTTTTTCATCGTTTCATCCTTCCATTCCATTAGAGCCTCAAATTGTGCTGGCCTAGGTCTCGGCTCAAGTTTCATCATTTTCTCTCTTAGATTACGTAACACTGCTGTACTGAATTAACCTGTTCTGGAAATGACAATACTCCGTCATCTTTAGTGTATTTCGCTCAATTTTCCAACCATATGCAGGTATGATAGCCATATTTCGTCATCATGTATGATGCTGGCGTTTTCGGTGGAGGATGCAATGTTCCTTCTTTTGTCACTATTTTCTTGTCTTTTTTAAATAAATTCTTTATTTTCTTGAACCATGAAGGTTTTTCTCTGTCCTCTTCATAATAGTAATCCATTATTCATTGATTTCTCTCTCTCAATACAATCGTGCATGCCCTTCAATCCGTACCGTTATTCTGACCAATCCCAGCGCGTCTCACACTAACGCACCTATCAGCGATAAATACGTCAAAAAATTTCTGGCCAATTCCAGTGCGTCTCACACTAACGCACCAATCAGAGCAATTTATGTCACAGTCACGTGGACCTATCCCAGCCCGACTTCTGCTGATGTCAGCTTCGCTCCTGCTTCTACTGACCCCTCCTTTA
Organism: Lissotriton helveticus; assembly: GCF_964261635.1. Lineage (NCBI taxonomy): Eukaryota > Metazoa > Chordata > Amphibia > Caudata > Salamandridae > Lissotriton > Lissotriton helveticus. The sequence goes on from NC_136068.1 coordinate 1,653,220,318, forward strand.
CAAAATGTATCGCCACAATGTTTATATATTTTTACACAACTTAAATCAGTTATTTACGACACAAAACATTTCCATTGTCTATTTCACTAAAACCAAAGAGATAGTTTTTTTTTTTACCTATTTTTTTTATCAGCACATCTGTTGTACATAGTATAGTATGATAATCATCAAACAACAATAATACGATGACAAGAGTCCAAGATCAAAAAGATAAAAAAGGGGGTCAATCATCCTTTACATCCGAGACTTACAACACAGCACTGTATTTCAACATTTCTGCAGTATGAACAATGAAGTGCGTAATCTATTGATAATGATACTGTAGATACCGTCTTAGAACAATCATGTATTCCTTTCTTGTAGGACTGTAATATAACTTATGTCATTTATGCTTACCCCAGCTTATTTAGGTCATAGACAGTTGATTTCGACTCGGAGCTCTGCTTATCCGATCAGGGGGGAGACAGTATCCTCACCCGCTATCCCCTCATTGTCACTGGATGTATCTGTAGTGCTCAATAAGTACACCTGGATGGGCCCCCAGATATCTCTAGGTCTGCATTTCAATGGTAGTGTGTCAGCATATACAGCATGTTGTTCCTGGCTATGTTGAGGTCTGCTAGCCAATCCTTAAATTTTGGCGCCCTGCCCCGCCCCCCATCGACATGCTACTCTACGCTTGGCAAGCAGCAGTGCTATGTCAAAAAGTCTCCGATGTTGCTTGGGTATCTGCATAGTATATCCCAACAGCATAATCAGTGGGTCTTTATCAAAGGGACAACCAGTTATTGCCTGAAGAGCCGTATGTACTTCCGACCAGTAGTCCCATACCCCAGGGCTCTCCCATGCTAGGTGTATGAAACCTGCACCTTCCGCCTTGCATCTCATACGAGCCGGACTATCGGCCTCTGGGCTGTGTGTTCTTATGTTCCTATATATACTTGACACTAAATGCCCGTCTGCGCCCGAGCACAACATCCTATCCAATGGGGCAGTTACATCTGGTTCAGTCGGATAATCCGGCAGTACCCCCCTCAATCCCTGTGAGAGACGTATATAATAGAACACCTCGAGCGGGGTAGGCTGGAGCTCCTGGAACAATTGTTCTTTCTTTCGAAGTTGCCCGTCTTGGAATAAATATCCCCACTTAGTAATCCCTAGTCGTCCGCACATCACTCGAAATCCCGATTCCTGTAAAAGAGGCATCAATGGGTGATATGTGAGTGGCATCTGCGGAGAGTATATCAGCTTCACCTGTAATTTACGTGCTATTGGTTGCCAGGCATCTATCGTGCACGATACAGTGGTGGGTTTGGTGTCTATCGCTGTGACTGGGCCATGTATAAGACCAGATAATGGGAGCGGGTGTGTCACCCAGTCCTCCGCCGCTAACTGCGGCATGTATGGTGTTGGGACCATCCAGTGATATGCATATTGCGCCTATCCACTCAAATAGTACACCTCGAAATCTGGTACGTCAAATCCACCTTTATCATATGGTAGCCTTACCGTGGCCCATTTAAGGCGCAGTCGCTTACCTCCCCAAAACAGTCGCAGTAATTCTGACCGTAGTGTTGCGAAAAAAAATGCACCCGGATAGTAGGGTATATTCAAGAATAGATAAAGAAAGCGTGGTAAAATAACCATGTTTATAAGAGATGCTCTACCCGCTAAGAAATCGGTAATGAAATCCAGCGTGTTATATTATCCGTCAATTTGGTGATCGCCATCCCATAATTTAATCGTAACGTCTCTACCTTATTTGTAGATACCTGTATGCCTAAATATCTGAGGTCCGAACCACCCCACTCGAGCGGGTAATCTAGCGGAAACTCCTTAACAGCTGTGGTGAAGGGAAAAAATTGTGACTTACTGCAATTTATCTGTATACCTGACATCCTCCCATACACCAAAAACTCTCTTAACAATGGGTTGAGGTTCGTTTGGGGGTCCTTGACATATAGCGTCAAGTCATCCGTGTATAATGACACCCCTATTTACCTCTGGAAGAAGTTAACAGCGCTCGCCTTCTGTAATTGTCTTATCTGACAAGCTAGGGGTTCTATCACCATGGCGAACAACAGGGGGGAGAGGGGGCACCTTTGTCGAGTGCCTCTTGTGATCGATAGGTGTGTAGACAACCGACGATTAATCAAGACTCTAGCGGTAGGTTGTGTGTATAACAAACGGAGCCATGATATAAACAATCCGGGGAATCCCATTCTATGTAGTATGGTGAATAAGTAATGCCATTCAACCGAGTCGAATGCTTTTGTGGCATCCAGAAATACAGCGGCCACCGGCAAGTCGGGTGCTATGGTTTGGATCAGTGAAAAAATGGTGCGCAGATTGTGGCTTGTGGAACGTCCCAGAACAAATCCAGCTTGGTCCGGAAGCACTATTTTGGTCATAAGCAAGGAGAGACGTGTGGCCAATACCTTGGCCAATAATTTGGCGTCGCAATTGATAAGGGACAGCGGACGATAAGAATCACAATCTGTGGGATCTTTCCCTGGTTTCAGGAGGGAGTTAATAATCACCTCCCGCATCGAGCGGGGCAATACGCCAACTTCCAAAGACTTTTCGTAAACCTCCTTAAGGACTGAGGCCATTATGTCTATGTAGTGTTTGTAAAATTCAGCCGGCAGCCCATCACTGCCCGATGCCTTGCCATTTTTAAGTGACATAATTGTCTCCCTAATCTCATCAAGCTTTAGAGGGGCTGCCAGGAACTGCCTGTGCCCGTCGCTTAGCCAACACAGTGCTATATCGTCAAAATACTTTTCGGTACCCTCTGCTGTGTGCCCTTGAGTCGTGTAAAGGGTTCTGTTGCCCACCATCCTCTGTAGTGACCTCTTGTACAGTGTTTCCAAACCGAGGATGCCTAATGATTTCCGCCAATGCGCGTCCTGGTCTTTCACCTTCGCAGTACTTGCGGGCCACCCAATGCTTCCCCCTGAACTTCATCTCTCTGTCTGCTTCTACTTCAAATTCTAACAGTTTCTGTCTAAATTCTTTATGGAGTCTCCCATCACTAGTCCTGACCATCCGCGCTTCTAGTGCTTTCAACTCTCTCTCCAATTTACATATAGTGCCCCTGATGTCTCTTAATATCCCGAAGCTTTTCGATATACAGAACCCTCTCACTGTGACTTTAAACACCTTCCATATTGTTGCTAAACTATCCACTGATCCTTTATTCTGAGGAAAAAAACTAGTAATTTCCTCCCCCAGTTCCGTGCTGAAGACGTTGTCTAACAGGGCTGTGGGTTGCAATCTCCACGCGGTTCTAGCTCCGTCATACACAGGAAGCCTCAGCTGCACTAGCACGGGGCAGTGATCCGAGTAAGTCCTGGCTAAATGTAGGGCCTTGCCCATGTCCATGCTTAGACCTCTAGAGAGGAGACAGTAATCAAGCCGGGCCCATGTGTTGATGTGGGATGTGAAATGTGTGCCCTCTTTCTTCCCAGGATGTAAGAATCGCCAGCTATCAATCAAGCCTCCCTCTTCTATAATACCACATATAGCATCTTTGGATTTCCTATTATATTGCACACATCCATCCGCTCTGTCTAATGCAGGTGTCAGTGCCACATTGAAATCCCCGCCCCAAAGTATGTGCATTGATCCAATATCAACAACTCTCCCCCACAATATTGTAAAAAACTCTGGCGTAATTACATTTGGTGCATAACAGTTGACAATGGTAATTGTATCAGTACCAAGCCTACCCCATAGTATAGCATATCAGCATATCTTCCTTCTGCATCACTGAATTCACCAAGCTTTGTAAAATGAAGGGTCTTCTTGATCAAAATAACAGTGCCCCTGGAATAGGAAGAGTATGAAGAAAATACCCTAACAGCCGTCCATTTGCTCGCAAAGGTATGAGCCAGACGGGGTGCAAGGTGAGTCTCTTGCAATAATGCTATGTTCACCTGCTGGCGTTCTAAATAAGCTAAAACATTTCTGCCGTTTCTGGCATCATTAAGCCCTCTGACATTCCAAGAAAGAACGGTTATGTAAGATATTCCGCTATTGTCAGCCATTGCCGATCATTATCGTGTTAAGCATGTCAGCAAAGGATTCCCCTTGTGCCTCACCTATATGACCCCTTGAATGCTTGTAATCATATATGTGTGCTATGCCTTGTTCCTCATAGTACCTGTCTCTCCCCTCCCCCTCACTCACTGACTGATTTAACTCAGTCCAAGTCGCTTTCAAGCAAATATGTCTCATAAGGTCTGTACTCTGCCCTGCCTCATCTGATACCAACTGCCCTCTAGCTAGCAAGCTATGTACCCCATATTCCGTACAACTGTAACTATGTCTGCCTCTCAAAAAAACATCACAACTTCTCATAGCAGCATGCAATGCTTTGCAATTCCCGGTGAGTCCCTCCCCTCCCCCCTCTCACTGAAGAATCCCCAACTTGCCAGAGTCCCCATCCCGCCCCCCACCCACAACATTGGATAAACACCCCAATATCTGGAGTGTACAATACATAAACATTGGGGAATTCCCTATGGGAGACATCCAAGGTATGCACATAGCCACCCCCTATTACTGTGCCCTTCTTCCTGTTCGGCCGTGCATGGGCTTAGTCAAGGGAAGGGGGTGGTACCTGGAATACATTACCACCAACAGTTCGATACCCGTCCATGGTATTCCGGCCCTGCAGCATCTGCCATACTCAGTAGAAGTACTCATATGGACCGCATAGTGCATGTCGCTGGGGCAGCGCGGTACCCCCTAGACCAGTACGCCAAGTCAGAGGTCACCATCCATCGATTGCTCGTCTTCCTGCCTGTCTTCATCGCGATTTCCATTTCCTGCCCTTGCACGCCGCAAAGTTTTCAAGAAATCTTCCACTTGTTGCGGATTCACGAAAAAATGTTGTTTTCCTTGGTGGGTCACTCTCACCTTCGCTGGGTACAAACGGGCATAGTCGATCTGTAGCGCACGGAGTTTCTTTTATAACCTCTAAAAATGGGCGTCTCTGTTCTTGTACTATCGGCGTAAAGTCAGGGTAAATTGAGAAGCTAACGCCTTCACATGATAGACTTTGGTTAGTGCGTGCTGACTTCAACGCCACATCACGGTCACGGTAGTTGAGGAGCCGCGCAATGATGAGTCTTGGTAGGGCCCCGAGTTTAGGTCGCGGTCCAAGCGAGCGGTGTGCTCTCTCGACTATGAATTGTTTAGAGAACGCTGCAGCAAGGAGTATCTTTTCCACATAATCCTCCATACGCCCCGTGTTGGTGGACTCCGGCACGCCTATAACGCGGATGTTATTGCGCCGACTACGTGCCTCCAATTCCTCGTTCTTAGCAGCAATTACTCTGAGGATGTTATCCATTCTCGCGAGCTGCGTGGTATGCGAGGCTGTGGTGTCATCGTTATCAGAAATTCGCCTTTCAGTTTCTGTGAGTCGTTCTTCATGTACATCTAATTTGTGTGCGATAGCGTCCATCCTAGATGACATGCGGTCTACTTTATCCACAACTGTAGCAAATCCTTGCCTCATTTCCTGTACCAGCTGTTGCATATCTGTGGTGGAAGAACTAGAACTCGCCTCTGCCGTCGACGGGCTTTGTGACCCCCCCTACGTCCGGTGCGTTCTTTGTCCCTTTTTTGGTAGCCAAAGATTCAAAGGACAACTTAGATTGACAATTTTCTGATTTACCCATAGTGTTTCTGTTGCCGGGACTAGAAGCGCTCGATGGTGTTCGCTTTATACGTGCTTCTCGGGGGAGGTCAGAGACTGTATTCATGAGCACAGTGCAGTCTGTCTATGAACCACCGGTAAGAATGTACATGTGGTCTCTGATCGGATGATATCAGAGTCTATGTCTGGCCAGGAGAGGGCCGTGATGTACCACTGCTATCTAGAGAGTCTTCACCCCACTCAGACCTGTGGTATCTGTGATGACGTTAACGTGAAGTCAAGAATGCAGGAGCAGCCAGTGCTTTGTCTTTCTCCACTGCATCAAGTCCGAGGGAAGATAGCTTGTATATAAATTACAGAAGGAGTGGCGAATAGGTTTAATAAGTCAGTGCCTGTTCGCTGTGCAGTTTCTCAATACTCAGCAATGAGGGGGCGTACCGGTGCTTTATGCGTGGGAGGCGTCCTGCCAGCAATTGCGTGTAAGAGTGCGAGCCTTCTTCAATCAGTGTCTCCCTAGGCTGCACTTTCCTGAATATGCGTATATTGCCTTTTCGTGACTGGCATGTGAATTTTCCTAGGGTAGGCCTGACGTGGATGTGCGTCGTCTGCTGACCCCGCTCAAGTGTAGTGTCTTGCCGCGTCTTTCACCTCAGCAGTTATTCAGGTGCTAGGCCAAGCCACGACACCCCCCACCGCCTCACGATAGACTTTAATCTGCCTCTTGGGCAGGGAGGAGAGTGCGTGCTTCTGAGTCTCTGCACCATAAATAGTCACAGGCTTCGTAAGTTTTTTTAATTTTTTTTTTATATTCCTTTTTATTAAAAATAAACAGAGAAAACAGCAAGGTATCAATAAAGTACTCAAAGCAAATACACTGTACAAGGGCGGACCATCAGTATACAGACCACAATATAAAAGGGAAATATGATTGGGGGGAGGAGGATAGGAAGAAGTAATAAGAGGCATCAAATATACTTTGCAGTTAAGATCAGGGGGAAATCGGGGGATCAAATACAACAGTCTCAGGTGGTATACAGATATCTCCTCTATAGCGATTCCAGGGGGCCCAGATTTTATGCCACTTTCGGGGACGACCTCGAGCCACGTATACAGTCTTTTCCCTGAACATACACCAATCCATGTCGTCCTTCCAACCCTCAATAGTAGGAGGCCGCTGGGATCCCCACAATTGTGCAATATTGCGTTTAGCAATCATCATTCCCAAGGTTACCCATTGCGTCCCGGCTACAGTATGATCAGTGGGCTCCCAAACATTTAACAGGCATAGCCTGGCTTCAGGCAAAAGTGCCACACCTGTAACTTCCTGAAGCACCCTGTGGACCCTGCACCAATAATCAACCACTTTCCCACACTCCCAGATGATGTGCATAAACGTGGCCAGCTGGCCACAACCCCGCCTACACAGACCCTCCTTAGGAAAACCCATCAGAACCAAGCTGGGAACCGTGACATATACTCTATGTAATATTTTGAGTTGGACCAGTCTCAGGCGAGCCGGAATCGCGACCTCCTTTGGTGAGGAGATCGCGGATTGCCAATCTTCATCATCTAGTTCCAGACCATCACGGGTCCATTGATCTTGCAGTAGTAACAAAAGGTCTGCTCTATGGTTGAGCAGTTTTTTATACACTAGGGAGATGGTACTATCCGGTACCTAGCCATCCAGAACAAGGTCCTCCAGTGGGGTAGACTCAGGTTTCTTCACCCCCTTAGGTAAGACCGAATCGAGTGCATGACGGATCTGTGCATAACGGAAGTACTCCTGTCCTCCCAGCTTGAACTCAGCCTGCAGGGCTACAAAAGACTTCACTTGCCCCTTAACCCAGAGATCCCCCACCCTGGAAATACCAATGAGGTCCCACTTGTCAAATCCCTTCGTGTTCCACAGCTTACCAAGCCGATCTGAGCCAAAAAGCGGGGTCACTAAAGTCAAGCGATCTTTCCACCCCAACGCGATGGTGGCGTCCTGCTAAACCCGCACCGCTGTCCGCGTCGGCCCCGTCAGAGACCTCACAACCGATTTGGAGTATAATGCCCTATAATATTTACCTCCAGGGAGCAACCACCTGTCCATAGCAAAACCTGGGTTTGGCCCGGGGCAATACGTACCATGGTTGATGGCCCCCAACTGCGACGCCCAATAGTACCGTTTGATATCAGGAAGAGCAATACACCCGTCGTACCAGGGGAGCGTCAATTTGGCGAGCGCAATCCGGGGCCTACCATCCCACAGCAGTTTCCTCTGCAGACCCTCAACTATACGGAAGTAGCTACCGGGAACCAAATCAAGGGTATTTTGCAGGGCGTACAAAAAACGAGGAAGGGACATCATCTTAAAAAGGGCCGCACGCCCGAGTAACGAAAGGGGAAGTTTCCGCCAATTCGTCACGTCTCGCCGCAGCCGCTCCAAAGGGGGAAGGAGATTTTTCTCATACCGGATAAAGGGGTCCATTGAAATAAAAATACCAAGATATTTAAACCCCTCCTGTGCGATCTGGATAGGACATCCACGCGGCAAAACCGGTACATCTCCACTAAGTACATAAAGAGAAGATTTCGCCCAGTTGATAATCAGACCAGAGTTCTTACCGAAGGAAATCAAAACATCGCATAATACTCTCAGGGATTTTCTGGGAGAGGTCAGGTACAAAAGGATGTCAAAGGAGATACGATCCTCGCGTTCCGGGGACCAATAAATACCCTTTATAGAGGGTTCCCAATGGATCCACGCAGCCAGAGTTCAAGCGCCAGAGCAAATAGGAGAGGAGACAGCGGGCAACCCTGACGGGTACCTCGCCCGAGACTAAACGTTGCAGAAACACGGCCATTTACAACTACCTGAGCGAGGGGATCCGCATAAAGAAGCCGCACCCAGCCAATAAACTGCGAGCCGTAACCAAATTTAGTCAGCACCGCCCATAAATACGGCCATTCCACAGTATCGAACGCCATAGTGGCGTCTAAAGACGCCAAAATGGCCGATTCACGCAGCGTCGCCGCCCTAGCAATAACACCATGCAGCCTCCGAAGATTCAGTGCCGTATTCCGGTGCGGGATAAAACCAGATTGATCCGGATGAACTAGATCGCCGATAACCGTGATTAGTCTAGTAGCTAACAACTTAGCAAGAATTTTTGGCTCGGCTTTCAACAATGAAATCAGACGATACAACACACATTTATTCCGCGGCTTCCCCTCTTTATGTATGACAACTATGGTAGCCAAACGCTGATCCCGTGGGAGAGACCCACCCTTGAGGGACTCCATAAACATATCCCTCAAATACGGGGCAATCCTGTCGGGCTGAAGCTTATATAACTCAATTGGCAAACTATTGGGGCCCATGGCTTTACCCGAACGTAAGGAGCGCATAGATAACGCTATTTCATCCGCCTTGATCGCCGAGTCCATTAGATCCCTATCCTCCTCAGAAAGGCTTGGAAGGGCTATATCTCGAAGTAGTAAACGAGAATCCTCCTCCGGTCTATCGGACACATAGGAATACACAGTGTGAAAATGACTGGCGAAACACTTCACTATCTCCTGCGGGTCCGTAACTAGGGCCCCATCCTCCGTCACAATCTCTGGCACCACAGGGCTTGCTCTATCTTTCCTATCTAGCCAAGCTATCAATTTGCCAGCCTTATCTCCAACATCATAGATACGCCCCTGCTGCTCCCGACTAAGAGCCTTCGCCGCATCCGAGACCACTGATTTATATTCAAGCTGCTTCAGCTGCAGAACATGCAATTTTGAGTGGGTCACCTCCTGCTCCAGAGCTTATTCCAGATCAGTTGTTTCCGTCTCTATTTTGACCACTTCCTCCTCTCTCTGCTTCTTAGCACCAGTGATCAATGACAGGGCATGACCCCTCAGGACGGTCTTAAAAGCCTCCCACAGACAGACCGCGGAAGAAACCGAGCCCTCATTCTCTCGGAAATAATGATCCAAAACCTTCACAAGCTCGCTACGAATCTTAGGGCTACGAAGATACCAAGGGTTGATCGGGGCAACCCGACCCTCGGCACCCGGGACCAAGTCCAGGCGGAGCCACAGCGGGGAGTGGTCGGATATCCTGCGAGCCATATGACGGACCTCTGCCACACCAAATGCCTGCGCAGCCGGTACTAACACATAATCAATCCTGGAGAGACTACCATGGGCTCCAGAGTGAAAAGTATACTGCCGCTGAGTGGAATGAAGCAGTCGCCAACAATCAACAAGACCCAGTGCATCAAAAAAATCAGGCAGCCAATTATGCGTTCCCTTGACGTCCCTGGGTGGATGTCTATCAAGCCTACCCGAAACCACCGCATTAAAGTCCCCACCTAAAATCAGGGACCCAACCGGGAGGTCAAGCAACACCCGCCCCAGATCAGCAAAGGTAGTCGACTGTAAGCCTGGAGGAACATAAATAGAAACCACAGTGATAGTACGACCCTCCCACCGCCCCGAAATCACCACATAGCGTCCCCTATCATCAATGACAGTGGATTCCACCTCTAGAGGGAGAGCAGCTCTAACCATAATTCCAACTCCACGAGATCCTGATGAGAACCCAGCATGGGCAATAAGATGATACCCCTTCCTGTTCATGGCATGACACGTATGCCCCACTAAGTGAGTCTCCTGAAGGAGAACAATATCAGGGGATTGGCGTTTCAGGAGCTGTAGTACCACCCCCGCTTAATCTTGTCCCCTAGTCCATTGACATTCCAGCTCATCAACCTCAATCCCTTACCCCCCATCATAAAAGAAAAAGAAGGTCCAGCCACGAGCTAAGTCCAATGCTTCGATGAAAATGTCCAGCAATAGCCCACCTTGCGAAAACAACGATGAACTGGATGATGAACTCCTGTTTGAAGCTCAATGACGATAAAACAGAGCTTATGCTCCTGGGCCCGGCAGCCCCATCCACTCTGGAGCTGATGTGGCCTTCGAGCATGGGGACAGCTCCCACTCCCAGAGATAACATCAAGAGCCTAGGGGTATGGTTAGACAAATCATTGACCTTCAATACACAGGCTACCAAGGTGGCAGCAACCTGCTTTGGCCTCCTTAGGATGATAAAGAAGATTCTTCCACTCCTTCCATTTGAGGCCAGGCAGATCCTGATACAGGGCCTTATTCAATCTCGCCTTGATTTCAATAATGCTTTATACCTTGGGGTGCCAGAGTACAGCATGCAAAAACTCCAACGAACTCAAAATTGTGCGGCTCGAGCTTTGCTCGGAATTTCACGCAGAACCCCAATAAGGCCTGGGCTAAGAGCTTTGCACTGGCTCCCCATTAGGGAGAGAGTCAAATTTAAATCTATGTGTATCGCTCACTAGGCCTTTTGGAAAGCGGGTCCAGATATTAGCCATTCCCTGATCTCACCTTATCTGCCCAATAAAACTCTTCGTTCTTCATCTGCTTTCTTGGCCAAGGTTCCCAGAATCCAGAGAGCGAGAGCAGGAGGTCGATCCTTCTCTTATAATGCCTCCAAATTATGGAATACTCTTCCATTCCATTTGAGAACTAACTCCAATTTGTCGAGCTTCCGTAAACAGCTTAAGACTTTTCTCTTTGATTAAGTAGTCCTTGTTCTTTTGCTTTTTTTCTCTTGAAGGCACTTTTTAGTTCAGCGCCTGGATGCCTCAGGGCAGCTGAAGCGCTTAATAAATCTTTCTTTCATTTAATTTCATTTCATTTCAAAACATCAACACCCCCATCCACCCACCCCCAAACAACCCAGTACAACATCCCCCACCCTGCACCCCTGCGTACGACCAAAAAGCCACCCCAACTTGCAGTGTGCCTGTCGCCCATACCCAACTAGGCTACGAAAAGTAAGGCTGAGGAGGAGTAAACCCCAACGATATCCCCGCAACCCCCCATGCAAAAGTAAACTGGCAGTGATAAGTCCAATCCAGAACCACCGTATGAAAAGTCTTTTCATAGTCCCCGGAGACCTGGAAGACGGCGCTCACTCCTGCTCTTCAAGTCCACCCTCAGCTCCACCATGCTGACTCTAAGGATCTTGTGGGGCCGGCAGGGTGTCCAACCAATCAGCCACAACCTCAGGCTTATCAAAAAAGTACACCCTTTCGTTGTGTTCAATCCTCAGTTTGGCAGGAAAGAGCATGGCATACTTAAGGCCCATCTCGCGAAGTCTCCGTTTCACACCCAGAAAACTGAGTCGCTGTCTCTGTACCATCCGTGTGAAGTCCGGGTAGAAACTGATGGAGGAGTTCTCAAACTTCAGGGGACCACGCGCACGCGAGGCCTGAAGGATAGCATCTCTGTCACAAAAGTTGAAAATCCGTGCTATCAGAGGCCGCGGCGGGGCTCCGACTTTCGGTTTTCCACCCGGGATTCTATGGGCCCGTTCCACCATGAAAAACTTGCTCAGCCCCTTTGGCGTTAAATGATTGACGATAAGATCCTCAACAAAAAGGTCATTAGCCGGCTCCTCTGCTTTTTCCGGAATGCCAATTATACGGACGTTTTTCCTCCGGGCCCGTCCTTCAAAGTCCTCCAGGCGGCGAACAACCATGTCATGAGAGTCCCCAAAAGCACGGAATTTGGTTTGTAGCTCAACAACGTCGTCCGCGAGGCTCGATGTTTTAATGTCCAGCGATTTAACCCTTTCATTGGTTTTCGTGAGGTCCGTCTGGATCAAGTTCACCTCAATCGCCACCTTATCCAACTTGTGGGCAAGAGTCTCCATTTGCTTCCCGAGGCAGGACTGGATACCGTCTATGGCGGCCATCACATCCTGCAGCGTCGGCTCCATCACCGGGTCCGACGAGCTCTTTGCTTCCTCCAACAACCTCCCGGTTCGGCTGGGCGACCCCCGAACCTGGGCATAACGATCCATGACGTTGGATTGGGTATAGCTGCCCCTTCTGGTATTCTTCACCTTCAGTTTGTCTCCCTCAGGTTTGCCCGCCATGTCGGGACAGTATTAGACATTGTCCCAGGGAGAGACGAGAGATGGAGAGACCCAGTAGATCAGACAGGGGGAAAAGAACTAACTCCACACAGAGGGACTGCCAACCAAGGCGACAGATTGGCAGGGGGGGGGGGCGGGAGAGCGAAAGTTAGTGGGGCGGCTCGAGTCCGGCGGCCAACGCGACAACCAAAAACAAAAGTGAAACTGAGTTGGACCGGGGTTCTTCGCCACCCCACGCCGTTGTTGTTCAATTATGCCCCAGGCACCATGTCAACTCGGGCGCCGGGCATCCTGGAGACGAAGGCCGCAAACTTCACAGCCGCACAACTCAGGCCCCCGGGGTCCGATCAGGATGGCGGAAATGATAGCAGGATCACCGGTGGTTCATCCGCACAAAGATGTCAACTGCACACAGGATAAGTGACAGGATGTATTCGGAGGTTACGAGGGTCTCGGGAGCCCCTTGCTCACGCAGCCATCTTGGTTGCACGCGAAGCTCCTCCTCTTCGCAAGTTTGGTGCCTCCGTGAACTTCAGTAATGCAGCGTGGTCCGTCCCGCCGTGAAGCACTATGCCCCAAGCAGCTCCGTCACGTGGTGCCTTCCCGCTATCTACTACATGCCATGCCGGCAGTCCTTAGTAGCAACTGCCAAGCGCTATAGGTTTTCGTCCCCCTATCTGCAATGGCGATCGAGGCAGGCGTCTTCGCCAAGAGTCTCCACCAGTCAGGCAATACAGTCCCTACCAGGCCAATCTCCTCGGGAGGCTCGCCGTGGGGTGAATCAGTGAATCCCTCACGATGTTATGCACTCGCAGGTCCTGCACATGGCTTCAAGTGTCTTTATCCCCTCCGCTGTGGGCCCAGCCATCTCCCCGCTCGTTGGTGGCGCGGCAAAAAACCAGCACAGCCTCCAGTCGCGCTCCGGGCCTGCCGCGCTATCCTGCTCTTTAACTTAAGGCAGACATCTCCTAGGAGCTATTGACAGCATGGATGACCCTTTGTGCCTCTCCTGTACCTTGTATGTTGCAGCACTGATACAGGCTGGCTGGCTCAATCTCTATGCGATGTCCACTTCCACTGGGCCTACACTTCCGGCGGGGAGCCTCGGTGTAGCGTAGTTCTCGGCTGCCGACCCCTCGCTCTCTCAGTCTCCAGCGCTGCTACCGGTCAGAGGTCTCGTTACTTCTCCTGCCGGTCTGGCACGTCGGATCTCATTCAAACTCTCACCGAGTCCGAAGTTCGGTATGCTCAACCTTCTTGTGTGCTCTGATCAGGTCTCGATGTTGGTTTTGGAGGATAAATTTAGGATTAATATTCCAGGCTTGCAAGAGCCTCACTCATGTCTGGCCATTCTGCATGTGCGCCCTCTGGCGCCCCAACCAAAGAGATAGTTTGCTCAAACTCACAAGAATTCTGTGTTTCCAGTCGACATCGCTTACCTCTTCTCTACCAGAGAATTCAGTTTTGCCGATAAAGTAGCACTTCCTCTACTTTACCCTTCTTTAAAGCTTAGGTGAAAACCTATTACTCTCCCAGGGATAAGTTTTAATCAGAGTACATTTGACTCCTGTTCTTAAGGCTGAAATTTCAGCGATTGTCTTTGCTATACATTCATCACTTTCACCACTCTAAAAGATAACACACGACGAAGTTACCACCTTGAAATCAGACAATGTACTGTGCAACTTCACTTGCCACACACTTCCTCCTTACTGTATGCAGGGTAACCAACTTTCTACTTCCCGGCAGCTTCAAAATTCCGACTACATATAATGTAATACAAACTCAACATATAGTGTTAAACATGAGACATCAATAATCTCCAAGCTAACCTATCGCAACCAGACCTCTGCTACCAAGAAATCTGATTCAGCGGAGCTCTCCAACAACCCTCCATACTCATATCACTTAACTCAGAAGCAACTTATTTCTTACTCATCGGTGGGGCCCATAACACCGTGAGTCATACACACTCACACCACACCACTCCCGAGTCAGTGAAAAAAAAGAGGCGTACTGCTGGTTAGCGGGGTACCTCAATTCTAGACTATATACATAATAGTGGAGTGGTGTGGCTCACTGGTTAGAGGCGGCAGACCCGGAAGCAGAGAACGGCCCGGGACCAGGGTTCAATTCCCGACGCGGCAGGGTCGTGGACCAGGGTCAGCGGACTCGATAATTCTCACCTCGGTGCCTACTCTAACCAGGGCTCACACTCGGCAACTCTGGGCATTAGCTTGCCTCATCTCTACAACGGCCCCCCACTTTCGCCGGGGATGCCTGGTTTCACCTTGGAGATACTCAGTAGGGACCATCTCACAGGAATAGCCAGGACGAGTTCCCCAGCAGTCTACAGCGCCATGACGCCTCAGGGCAGCAGTGCGCTTTACAAGACACATACATTTACATTTATACATTTTGATCATCATGCTAAATAGGACACATATGCATCGAAGTACTCCGCTATTTCGGTCAATGGACCAAGCTGGTAGAAGTCAGTTGATAAAGATTAAGACCAGCTCAATCATAGCAATCCCATAACTTTAGCATTTCTTATTTTGACATGACAATTATTCTGAATAAAACAAATAGACGAGTTGAAATTTATATAATTTTATCTACTTCATTTGAGACAAAGAAATTTAGCAATTTATTTAGACAAGCAATTTTTAAACATTTATTTAGTACATGTTAAAAAAAATGAAAATTAGAAAAGTATATTAAGCGAATGACCGAGTCGCATAGATTCCCAAAAACTGTCTATTTATTCTCCTCAATGCCTCCCTTCCAAAATAAAAATTCTGCAATCGATCATCTTCTCTGCTCCAACAAAGTTAAAGTCCAAAAATATTTCAAAGTCTCTAGCACCATCATTTTGTCCAAACCGACAGCATGTCGTGGTGCAAAATAAAATTTGTGGAGCAACGGCACCCTTTCCCTTTCACACAAGCCCGTTTAAAAAACATTTTCTCTAACTATCTAACTTAATATTGAAACTTTTAGGGTCCCCAGTTCTTTCTGATTGGTCCATTAGAGGGTTGGTGATGATCACCTTATGTACTCGTCCATACCAGTTTGTATAGCAATGTCATCCTTACTTTCTTTCCCATGGCATTCATTTCAAATTCATGCTCATCTTTTCCTTTTAGTAACGCTTTTTGTTAATATTTTCAAATACATTTCCTCTTTTCACAGGGGTTGGCACACGCTGACCTTACACCAGCCACTCTATTCAGACGCTCTGATTTAGCGCATGCGTGGAAGTCATCTTTCTCCCAAAGCTGTCAGTGATTTAATAAGCAGCCATTTTTCTTTAGCCAGGTCACGCAGGCCTCAATGGGAACTAATGCGAAAATAAAGACAACAAAAATTAGTTTAAGAATTTCAGCCCTTCTGTTTACCTCCCGCCATTCAAATTTTTCCCAGCTAGTTGTTACCTAGCAAAGCTAACATATAGCGTTATTTTACTTACTAAATGTATTTTTCTTTTTGCCAGGAGACTTTATGTAACAATTACACACTTATTTATTTTGTTACAGCTCTATATTAGTATAACTCATTTACAATTATTAATATATTAATTTTGCAACTAGCAATTAGTTTACCGCGTGTAATGTAAAATGTTTAGGTGCATTTTGTTGATTGATTTACATGCTTCACTCTATTAGTCATTATGATTATGAGAGTACGACTTTACAGGGGGTACACAACATTTTTTGTCTCTCCCCTGCTCCATCAATAGCTCTGGGAAGCACAGCCGCAGTAAAAGCAGCGGCTGGCCTGGGTCTCTGCTCTCGCTCTTGAGTCAAGCGTCGCAGAAATTACAGTTGGCCCATGCCGAATCAAACCCCGGCTGTGCTAATCAACGTTCAACCTTTAGAGGTGGATAAAATGAGTATTAAACTGTCACCTTTACAGTGACTCAAACCTGTGAAAGTATAATGTTCTACACTGTTCAAAGATATTGTTACTGGGATGAGCATTTCTTCTCATGTACCAATTTACTCATCTAATCTATACTGCACTCCAAATTAAATATTTTTATATTATTTCACCATTTAATTGTAGACAATGAGAGAATGATGCAGAGTGAATGGCCAGAGGTTGAGACGCTCAACATAGTAAGTAAAAGAGCTGTTTCTCTAGTGCTTACTGCCTGGCACAATGAATGTGGGTGCTCATCAATCCAAGCCAGACAGGTAAGGACTGTACTTTGCCTAGGCGCACCAAATACTAACTGCTCTATGTCCTCACTGACGTCCAGATCGAAGTTACTCTTGAGTTGAACACGGCACCAGCTCACCAGGGACTCCACCATCTTTGGAAAGGATGATAACTACTAACTCAGCTTCTCAGTGCTAAGCTCAGACAACCTACATGCTCCGGAAGGCTTGAAACTCAAACGACAGACAAAGGAAAAACGATGCACATAAGCAGAGACAACAGACTGCTTGTCTCAGCATGTGTACAGTTCAGAGATGTATCCTTTTCTTCAAAATGTAGTTTAACTGATGCCACGCCAAGGGTCCATGTCTTGAGGGGCACATCTTGTGGTCAGCAATTCACACTAGTAGAGGCCAATAGGGCTATGCAGGACCAGTTGCAGGTCCAGGCAGCTGGTAAGCTGGGCGGATTGAGGTAGGCCTATGGAGCTTGATCTGTCCCTACAGCTCTAACAGGAGGTCAGTTAGCTCAACCCTGGAGTCACTTCAGTCAGGCTAACATGTGCAAATCAAGTCTTTGAAAGGAAGATGATTACAGAAAGGTAAATTTGACTTCTTATCTTTATTCCAATAAGAATATGCATACAGGACCGGCTAGAGAAAGAGCTAAGTACAACTGTCGCTCTAACCTTCTACAATCCACATTCTACCTGGAACCCCTGTCATGAAGGCATGCGCCCACATTCATAGATAAACACACATTAAAGGTACACTCTTATATTTACTACTGTACACTCTTATATTTACTACATAGAACCCAACACATCTTCCCCCCTTAAACAAAATAAAAAGAAGCTAATTAAAATAACAATGCATCTAAAAATAACTGATACAAATCACGATTGAACATAATCCTTAAACAAAATAGGAGGTTTGCGTTCCCTTACGGAATTTCTGGAATTAGATTCACCATGGATATTTCCAGAAACATTTTTGAAATCAGATTCAACAACGAGATTACCAGGTAATGTTTTTTTTTAGATTATCTTTCCATGTTACACTATTTCCCATTACTCAGTCTAACAGATCTATTCCTAATACATGTGATTTGCAAAGTATTTGAAAATGTGGAATGTCCTTTAGCTGTAAAACCAGGAGGTCTCACCCTAACCCAATCACCTACTTTAAAAGCGAACTGTTTCCTTCCTTTAACTGGTTCATTTGTGACATAATTATCTTGGGCATTAAGACGTTCAGCTTTTACTTGATCAAAATCCACCTTGGGCGTACTAAGATCACTCATCCATGGTCTAACCAACTTGGAAGTTTCAGTTCTACCTTTTAATAAAGTAAAAGGAGAAACTTTGGTGACAGTGTTAGGTGTAGTCCGCAAAGCCCACAATAAATTGGACAACTCTTTTCTCCGGTCTAATCCATTCACCACAGACAACTAAACGTTGTCTTTTATTACTCTATTACAGCGTTCTACTAAACCATTGCTGCGGGGATGATATAAAGAAGTAGTGATGTGTTTGACTCCCCAATGTGACAGAAATTCTTGAAAATCTTTGGACACAAATTGTGCTCCATTATCGGTAACCTGTTCAGCTGGGGAACCTTCCTTTAAAAATAAAGAATGACGAAATGTAACAATCTCTGTAGTTATAATATACCAACACCAACCCATACCTACTCATCTCATCCAAAACAAACATGGGACCAATGACATCCAAAGCTAACTTGACCCATGGTTTGTCAGGAACCGGAATGGCTTTCACTGGACTTGTGACTTGTCCCTCGTAGCGCACAAAATACTATCTCTTACAAACTGTTCAACAGCGCGATCCATACCAGGCCACCAGAATACTTCTCTAAGTCTTTTCTTCATGGCTCTCACGCCAATATGACCTTCATAGGCAAAAATTAAGATCTTACTTTGAAGAGTCACTGGCACAACCAACAAATCAACTCTCGTTTGTATACCAGAGTGTACGGTCAATTCAGTGAAAACATGTGTAAACAAAGTCACACTATCATGATTTGGTAATTCACCATTGCCTAAAATAGAAATAACTTCTTGTCATACTACATCTTCTTGAACAGCAAAGTTTCCATTCATCCTCAGAAATACACGAAAAATTAGAATCCATTAATGCAGCAACAATACTACAATCTTGTTTACCCTTTCCCCTTGTTTACCAACATTTACATTCTCCAAAGGAAGTCTGGATAAACAATCGGCAAAATTATTCTTAAGACCAGGAATATATTCTAAATGGAAATGAAACTCCATCAACCTATAATACCACTTGGATATATTTGAGGAGTGGCATTGCCAGCTCCCTATGTTGTAAACAAATTAATCAAAGGTTTGTGATCCATTTGTATTGTAAACTCAAAACCCCATAAATATTGTCTGAAATGATCCACACCCCACTAACACGCTAAAGCTTCGCGCTACACAACAGAATATGTGGATTCTTCCCCTCTCAAAGTACAAGAAGCAAAACCGCACCTAAACCATACAGACTGGCATCGGTAACCACAATGGATTTCTCATGTGTGTCAAATGGTTGTAAAGGAATAGCTTTGCATAAGTCTATATTTATGGATTGAAATTCCTTTTCTTCATTAGATGACCAAAGAAAATGTTGATTCTTTTTCATGAGTAATCTTAAATTGTGTATTTTGCTGCTGCAGTTAGGATGAATCTTGCATAAAATTCTAACACCCCGAAAAATGATCTTAATTGATCTTTGTTTTGGGGAGTGGGAAAGGATTTCAGAGCTAACATCAAATCTTCTTTGGGTTCCACACTTTTGGCTGATTACCTGTATCCTAAATAATTTACTTCTTCAACAGCAAATTTGCACTTTTCAGCCTTCAAAGTTGCACCACGCTCAGATAAAATAGATAATACAATTGCTAAAGTTTTGTCATGAGATTCAGTATCTTTACCATAGACTAGTATGTCCTCTTGAAAGCATTTAACATTTGGCACACCAGAAAACATGGATTCCATAACTCGTTGGAAAACAGCAGATAATGACGGTAACCGGAAGGGGATTTTTTAAAATTTATAAGCGCCAGCAGGAGTAACGAAGGATGTGAGATGACGACATTCCTTTTTGAGTGTAATCTGATGATATGCTGAGGACATATCTAAGGCTGTAAATAATTTAGCATCTTTAAGAGAACTCAAGATTTCAGTAACATTAGGCAGGGGATACCTGTCAACCCATATTTTATCATTCAAATCTCTCGGATCACAACACATCCTAAGAGTACCATTAGGTTTCCTTGCTAAAACCACTAGAGAAAGCCAATCTGAGCACTCAATAGGCTCAATGATCACCTTGTTTACAAAGTGAATCCAGTTCTTGAGACAGTTCCTTCCTCATGGCCAAAGGAACTCTCCTAGGTTTGTGCACCACAGGTTGTGCACCTTGTTTAGGAACAATTTGATGAGAAAAACTCTTAATGCAACCAAGAGTTTCACTGAACACAGCAGGAAATAAAGTATTCCAATCTTTAGCAGTAACACCAATAGCAGAAACTAATGTTATCTCTGAGTAAAACCTGCTCCGGACTGTTAGGTTCTAGAATGATTCCCAATTTTTTTGGTTCTAGCCCACCCAACAGAGAGGTTTTATCTTCAGCCACATAAACAGTAGCTGGTGTAGAACGACTTTTAAATAATAGGATACAATCAAATTCGCCTAAAACTTTAATGGGTTTGCCGCCATAAGCTACTGGTTTGATCAAAGATTTCCTCAAGGAAACCTGTGTAAATGTGCCCCATTCTTCAGTCCCTATTAATGTGAAAAAGGAACCTGAATCAGCCATCGTAGATATGTGTGTGCCATTGATCTCTACCTGACAGTATGGACGTTTTATATTGGAAGTGTGGAGTTCCATAACTTGGACCATGTTTTCAGATAAATTACTAGAGATTATGTTACTCTGGGATTCTCTGACACCTAGATCATCCTCACAATATAACATCATGATTTGATTTCCTTCCTCACTATCAGAACCAGGGTCAACTTCTGACTTAGTTTCAACGGAAATAACCTTTTTTGTATTAGACTTAAAATTTGAAACATAGGGTCTGGACTTGCACACTTTTGAAAAATGACCTTTCTTTTTGCATTTGATACAAACGTTGTCAATGGCCGGGCAAAAAGGAGCATTACCTAAATGATTTCTACTACCACACTTATAGCATTCTAATGGTTTGCGCTTATCATACTTCATTTCTTTCTTGTAATTACTTTTATCAACTGCCAATGCATGTACCTTAGTGTCCAATGTCATTTGATCCATTTACAATGCAGTTGCTTCAATATTCTTGGCTATTTCTAAAGCCTTATCCAAAGTTAAATCCGGGATGGTTAATACTTTTTCATGAATCTTTTTGCTGTTTGTTGGTCTTTGCCCATTTTCCCAGAATTTTTCGCCTTTCACCCCCCCTATTTTAGTATGTCTCCCCATGGAAGGAAGTTGTATAGGCTATGTGCGGTGTGAGATGCCCTAGTAAATGTACTGCAATGGTGTGTGCACTGGTTAACCCGCCATTGTAAATATGCACCCTGGTGAAATGTCGCTCTTAAAATGGATGCCATGGCTTTCTGTTGTGCCATCTGACTGTGGTGGGTTAGCGGTCTATATGTTTGGTTCCCAGCCATCCCAGCTTTTGGAGGGAAATCCTGGCACCCAGGGTGCTCTACTCCTCCCCCTGAGCCAGTTAGAACCAGTTCCCCAGAGGCTTCTAGAAGCTTCCGGCACTGTCTGGGAGGTGGGGTGAGGGGTGCATAAATAAGGGGGCTGTGCCACCATGTGCTCAGACAGAGCAGGGACATGAACGTGAGAGGACCTGCTGCCATGGAGTACCGCCACATGGGCCTGTGTGCTGGACCCTGCAACCAACTAAAACCCCTCTGCTGTCCACAGGGCTAGTGAAAGCCCCACTGCAGGAGTACAGGCTGTTGTATAGGAGGAGTGCCACGCTATACTGGAGGATGGTTTGTAAAGCCTACTCCCCTGTCTTGATGAGTACCTACTGACTGCTGACCTTGCCCAGTAGTGCTTGCTGCTCTGCTACCTGGCCCCCAAGTTCTGACTTGCTTGCACTTGAGGAAGGAGAGCGCTAGATTGGACTGGCCTGTGCTTCCTGCCTATACTCTAGCCCCTCGTGGGGCCCTGCCTGCATGCCCTGCGTGAGGTGTGCGCTATATTTGGTGGGCGCTACGCTTGGAGGGACTGTGTCCTGCATGCAATCTGGACCTTGGTGAAGGCGGCGCAGTGTACTGTGTGCCCAGGACTGGGAAGAATCACTGCCTTCTGCCCCTGAAGTTGGTGAGGCTGTTGAGCGCCTGTTAAGTGCTATACTGCAGGATCTAGAAGCGCTGTGTGGTCAAGAAGAAACTATTTCATTGAAAGCACCGAGGGTGCCCACCCCGTTTATTGCCTGTTTGTGCTTATTGTAAAGCGCTGAGCTACGGGAGCGCTGTGTAGCTACTAAGCGCTTTGCATGCCACGGGAGAATAGCGGGTGCCTACCCCACGTAATGGCGGCACTGCGGCTTATTTAAATTAGGCGGGAGCCTTCCCCGTGCTTTGCCCGCAAGAAGATCACCGCCGCCGCCCGGGGTTTGCCAGAAGAAGAAGAGAGGAAACGGGTGCCTACCCCGTGTAATGGCAGCGCTTGTGCTTTGATTAACGGGACTCCCCATGTTGGCGCGCGTAACTAACTCAGTGAGTGCCCACCCCACATAGTGGCCGCTATGAGGTAACTCACCGCCGTGGCCTGGGAGGAGTCTGCACCACAGACGCGACGCGGAAGTCAGGCAGCCGGCTGGGACAGGGGCGGAGATTCGTCGAGGTCCGGCCGGAACTGGAGAGCCACGCAGCAATTGGGCGCCGGCCGCCGCACTGCAGGACGTCCTGCCCCGGCTGGACGGAAACAGGAAGAGGTCGACCGAAGCTCCGGGTCCCAGGAGGAGGGCCCGGGTGAAGATAGGAGGAGGGCTGGTGTCTGTGGGGATCTCGTAAGGTGAGGAGAGCCCCGCGAGTGTAGCAGCAGCGGCCTGAAGCCGCGGGAGAGAGTTGCATGATGTCTGCAGGGCTCCAGGTGGTGAGTGAGGCCTGCAGCTATTACAAAGTCCCGTATAAGGAGAGAAGCGGGCAGAGACTGTTGGGGCACATTGTCTGTGCCCTCCCTGCCCGCGAGGACATCAGGAGCCGCGCAATGGGAGCATGGTGAGTGGGGCTCTGGTAGCTGCGTGGGGGCCGAGGGGGCCCAGGTCTACCGTGGTGGGGGGGGGTGTCAGGGCACAGGGTCGGTGCTCACTCCCATGACAGGGGTGCCTTTACAGGTGCCTCACCTGGCAGCGGGCACCTGCAACGTAGAACCAGGTCATTTTTGGGCACCAGAGTGCTGCACCAGCGGCAGACTCCCCTTCCCAGCCCCACGAGGAGTGGGGCTGGGCTCTGACATCTGCCCCGCAGGACAGTGGGCGGCTGCAATGACCTAGGGCATGTTTATGTGGCCATACCTTCATGCCTGGGTACTTATGTTACTGCTTCCCATGCTCATGTGAATGTGCCCCCTGCTCATGATTTGTTGTGCCTGATGCGGATGCTGATTACTAATGTCCTGCTAACGGTATATGCCCCATGTGGAAAGTGTTCATGCCAGGGAAGGTTTTTGGGCCCTATGTTCTGCCTACACTATTGTGCCTGATGTTTTCCCCTAAGGGTGATGCTCACTGTTAATGAGATTCGTGCCTAATGTTTTTGTTGTATGCTGGATGCCGGGCACGACTGGAAGGCCTAATGGTCCCAGTGAGGAGCGGTCCAAGGTTGCTTAGCGGAGTTTGTTCGAGGCTGACAAGGCAATAACGACAGTGTTTATAATTGTTAACGCGGTCACGAATCGGTGCGTGCAGTAATCCAGACACTGGTTGTTAAAGGTTGCCAAGGCAACAACAAAGTTGTTTATGCTTGTAAACGCTGTCACGAGTCGGTGCGTGCAGAAATTCAGAGAGCCAATGACAACGCGCATTGTCAAGGTAACCACGCAACAACACTCGTGTGTCGACGCGTGCAGAAATCCAGCAAATCGATGACAGACGCACACATGGGCACGCGCACACACTGAAGAGGTACGGCAAAGAAGTTAAAGAAGCACACAAATCCTCAAAATTTCAAATCAGACCACAGACGTCAGCATAAACAGTGAATTCGACTCCGTATAGAACAGCAACACAGAAAATAGAAGTCAAAAGAGACTCACGACGAAGTTCATGCCAAATGGAAAAGTTCACGCATAAAGAAACGCCGCCAGATGCTCTTCACCGGTCCAGGGTCCGAATCCTATCCTCGTCGCCAATGAAAGGAAGATGATTCCAGAAAGGTAAGTTTAACTTCTTATCTTTATTTCAAGAAGAATCTGCATAGACGACCGGCTAGAGCAAGAGCGAAGTTCAACTGTCGCTCTAACCTTCTACAATCCACATTCTACCTGGAACCCCTGTCATGAAGCCATGCACCCACATTCATAGATAAACACACATTAAAGGTACACACATATATTTACTACTGTACACTCTTATATTTACTACATAGAACCCAACAGTCTTCCTTCTCAGCAAGCAGGACAGGCCTCAAGAAGCAGGGCATCCTTCTTTTGCAGTATCTACAGGTCTGGATCGATAATGATGAACTGGGTTTAAGGGTCCATTGTTTATACCTGGTACCCACATTGAAGTGGGAGAAGCTCCTAGAATGCTCCCTCTACAAAGGTGCCTGGCATTTCCTTCCTCCCTCACCTAGCCCCAGCTTGTATGGGGGCTCAAATGACTAGTGTGAAACTCTTTGTTAGTGTGCTGAGGAAGGGTCCTTGTGATGTGCAATTGGTAGGATCCAGCTTCTCCCCCTCAACCTGACAAAGATGACCCATTTGAACAACAACTCTTCCTCCATTGTCTCTCTGTCTGGGAGTAACACACAAAGACTAACTGTCAGCTACACCTAGTCATGTGACCTAGGATGCAGGCTACAGGCAACGAATGGTTAGGATAAGAAAATGCCAATTTACTAAAAGTAGCATTTTCAGAATTGTCACCTAAAGCCAACTTTCCCATTAAAGAGGGGTTTAATTTACAATTCTTTAGGGGCCAAACTCGACTTTCCTACTTGTTCCCAATTTAAAGTCATCACTTGTTAAATGCAATAATGTAGCCCTTGCTATCCTATAGGACAGAGATGCCTTGAAGCAGTGAAAGACTAAACTTTTAAAATATATTGTACCTTGCCCTGCAGGCTGTTTTGAGCCTACCCTAGGGGTGACATATGTATGTTTAAAAGTAAGGTTTATGCGTGGCAAAGGGTTTATTTTGCCAAGTTGAAATTCCAGTTTAAATGTGCACACACAGGCATGCCTGAGACATGTTAAAGTGCTACTTAAGTGGGTGACACAATCCGTGCTGCAGACCCATTAATAACATTTAATATCAAGCCCTGATAATGAGTAGTACCACTTTCCTAGGTACTTACAGGTAAATTAAATGTGCAAGTTGGGTGTAAGCCATTTTAACCATGTTTAAGGGAGAGAGCAGAAGCACATAGCACTGGTTAGAAGTGGTAAAGTACACAGAGTCCTAAATATTCATAATACAGAAGGGTAAAGTCAAAACGTTTGAGGATGACCCTGCAGAGAGGGTCAAGTCCAAGAGTTGTTTTAGTTGTATCACACATGTTCAATGTAGATATGGGCTGTGCAATGCAGTGTCAGAAACTTGGGTACTGCGCGGCAAATACAATTAGGAAACCTTGACCTAGGAATTGTTTTATTGTAATAGTCCCTTGCACCCATCCTTTTATTTTGGTTTACCAACCTTTTCAAATCAAAAGTATAGTTACTCTCCTTTACATTTCACGCCATTTTATTTTGCCATTTGCTGGGTTTGGTATGTAGGAGCACCACCATGAAGTTGAAAGAAGCTCTTTCAAATTGCAGGGAAGTAGCATCACCACCTAGAAGCTGATAAAAACTGGGCAGCTATTTTAAGTAAAGCCACAAGAAACTTATTGGTCAACCGCCCAATCCCAAAAACGTTGCACATTTACAAGGCCCATGGCTGTGGTGGGCCTAAACCTCCTCCTAACTCACACGCTGTGACTAAGAACGAAGGTGTAAATTGTTAAGATGCCTTTATTAGGAACAACATGAAACATTTAAGATGTCTACTTTTTATGACTGACATCGTTTACCTGACCGAATAAATCAATTTTTTTGCAGGGAAATACTGCACTGGAAGAAGCTATATTTTTTTTTATGCGGAGACTGCATTTTTGTCTAATTTAAAAGCGTCGTTCTGGCAAGATGAGCGAAGCTGTTCATTTGGTTTGATTTGGCACAGGAATATATTTAACTAAAGCTGTGTCAGCTATGGATTGAACAACGTGTCTCTAAATATTTTAAAATCTCATGACACCTGTGACAACAGAACCTGGGAGAACAGAATAACGATGCAGTTGTCACGGCCATTCTCGGTTATGGGAATGCTCATTAAGGGTGCACTGCAGTTCATTTTTAAAGCTGCGTTGACTCCAGATCCTCAGTGGTAAAAGTCCGCTTAAGTCCTTTCGAATGTTCAATTCCATTTGGCCCATTTAGACCTCTTTCCAACTTGTGCAATAGTTGCTACCTTTGCACTATGTTTAGTGTGCCTCAATGGCGTATGGGCCCTTCAAGGCAAGTATTGCCATTTGCACAGAGAGGATGGATACGTGGCTGCCCCGTCAGTCATGGGTTGTGCTGTCAGTTACATATTGATCAGCCCACATTCACCAGTCACTGATTAATTTAACTACTAAACATGATATATGGGGCATATTTACAAGCCCCATTTGCCACCGGAGTGTCACTTTATTTTACACTTCGGTGGAGTCTCACCTTTTCCCATATTTAAAAGGTGGCGCCAAGCCACATAATGTGGCTTGATGTCACCTTGTGAATATGCCCCTTTTTGCCCCAGTCCTCTGCAGCAAAGAGACCTGCAATGGGTGTTGCTGTGGGCTTTCTATAACTACACCCATTGCTTTTTGATGCTGGCCCAGATTTACAAAGCTTAGTCAGTGCCCAAAACAGTGCCATTCTAGCGCCATACATTACCAGGTGGTAGAATGGCTATACAAGAACGTACTAATGTATCCTCGTTTATTGCTCTTTTCATGTGTGCTGCGTGCTGCGCACACATCGAAAGAGCAAATTGCCATAAATGATTGTTTATGTGCATGAAGGGGTTCATCCTGCACATAAACAACCCCCCCCCACCCCCCCCCGTCAGCGCAGGCACCCTTGCACCATGGCAGCAGAATGCCTGCACTGGAGTTAGCTAGCTTTTGTTTGCAGCAGCATCTCTAGAGGAAACACAAGGATGTGCCATATTCTTGTGAATACAGAGCATTCTTGAGTTTTAAAAATGTCAGAGCAGGTCGCTGCTGAACTTGACGTACAACCGATCTCATACATTTTTTTGTAAATATGCTCCATGAAGTTTTTATATTCACTGGCATAGAATTAGTATTGTGTTCCTATGTCTCCTTTTTTATTTATCTTTGGTGCCATACATGATCTAGTGTTATCAGCCTTAGGCACTGGCACACTTCAGATGCATGGGCTGCATGTGTGACATCCCACCATAGGATGTCCTTAACCTAGAATCTGATGACAATCCAGGGTGCACGTCCTAAAACGGGCCCGTGCCCATTTACAACAAAATTGTGCTTTCTACACTAGATACACTAACTTGTTAATTTTGAACATGCGTGGATGCATAAAGGGGCCACTCTTTGCACCAGCTGCACATTAGTTACCAGGTGAGTGTGTGTAGGGTGATGCGTTTGAAACTCGTCCATTGCCCTGTTCTGCAAAGGTCACGATATGGTCCTGATGCCCTTTGTTCAGCAAGCGCACGCCACCAGCAGCCATGAACTGTGGTGACCACTAATGCACCTCAGTTTAATTATCAACAATCAGGGTTGGAATATTAACTAACTGAACTACCCACAAATGATCTGAGATTTAATTTAATCATTTTGCAGTAAATAAACAATACATGAATCAAAGGCAGACATACTGAGCATATTTCAAAAAAATTGTGTTTTGAACATAATAATTGTCATCAATTATATACAAGTGTGCAAAATGACATTCTTAAATTGGAGCTGAAAAATTAATTTTCAAAGATTCAGTCCAGTAGGGTACTAGGCATCTCTGAGCACTGCAAACAGTGAATTATTTATTTGTGAGGCATTGACTTCACAACCTTGTTAATAGCCAACAACACAGTTCTCTGGGAAACATAGGCAAAGTTGCAGGTAGCTCTAGGAGAAATAGAAGCACTTTTCCTAGGCTAATGTATTACAGGCTGAAGCTTTGTCCTGCTGGAGGCTCCGAAATGTTACCTTAGTCTAAAGGTAAAAATCATCGCCAGAATCAATAGGGTCCAGCATTCCATCAACGACTACAACCTTCTCAGCCTTAAAATCCAGCTTCCCCTGCTATGAGCATTTTCCAGTCAGCAGTGTCCCTTGGACAGGCATTGTGACGAAGGAACTGTAAAACAAAGTCATTGTTAAGGTTTGTTCGTTCAGACTTTGTCACTTTTTAGAATAAGAAAATCTCAAAAAGGACAAAGATGAAAGCTGTAGCCAATGAGTGCTCCACAATGTCAGATACCCCTTCTGAGTGAAGCCGCTGAGGAGGATTTGCCTCTGCAGCAAAGAATATAGTGGGAGTTACTGAGAAGTCAGGCCAACCCGTGATGCACTTTTGGCCAATCGGTGACCTGTCAGTTCTCAGAGCACTTTCTTTAGATACAAATGGGGGTGGGGTCGCACACTACTCAAACACCGGCGGTGTCGCCCCTAAGGACTCTGGTCAATGTAGTAAAGTGTTCGCGATGCATCATCTTTCGATCTTCTGCTATCTTTGCTATCTTCGCCATCCCTGGACACGTGTTTCGGGGTATTACCCCTCATCAGCAGGGATAGGCCGTGTACTGGGGTTGCCGATGGCTGCCAATATCTGCCAGGTATAGTACCACTCAGGCGCGTAGGTGCGGGATCCCAGGCTCGTCAGCCCACTGCTCACGGGAGCTTTAAAGTTACACATGGGGGTGGGGTCGCACACTACTCACACATCGGCGGTGTCGCCCCTAAGGACTCTGGTCAATGTAGTAAAGTGTTCGCGATGCATCATCTTTCGATCTTCTGCTATCTTCGCTGTCTTCGCCATCCCTGGACACGTGTTTCGGGGTATTACCCCTCATCAGCAGGGATAGGCCGTGTACTGGGGTTGCCGATGGCTGCCAATATCTGCCAGGTATAGTACCACTCAGGCGCGTAGGTGCGGGATCCCAGGCTCGTCAGCCCACTGCTCACGGGAGCTTTAAAGTTACAAATGGGGGTGGGGTCGCACACTACTCACACACCGGCGGTGTCGCCCCTAAGGACTCTGGTCAATGTAGTAAAGTGTTCGCGATGCATCATCTTTCGATCTTCTGCTATCTTCGCTGTCTTCGCCATCACTGGACACGTGTTTCGGGGTATTACCCCTCATCAGCAGGGATAGGCCGTGTACTGGGGTTGCCGATGGCTGCCAATATCTGCCAGGTATAGTACCACTCAGGCGCGTAGGTGCGGGATCCCAGGCTCGTAAGCCCACTGCTCACGGGAGCTTTAAAGTTACAAATGGGGGTGGGGTCGCACACTACTCACACACCGGCGGTGTCGCCCCTAAGGACTCAGGTCAATGTAGTAAAGTGTTCGCGATGCATCATCTTTCGATCTTCTGCTATCTTCGCTGTCTTCGCCATCCCTGGACACGTGTTTCGGGGTATTGCCCCTCATCAGCAGGGATAGGCCGTGTACTGGGGTTGCCGATGGCTGCCAATATCTGCCAGGTATAGTACCACTCAGGCGCGTAGGTGCGGGATCCCAGGCTCGTCAGCCCACTGCTCACGGGAGCTTTAAAGTTACAAATGGGGGTGGGGTCGCACACTACTCACACACCGGCGGTGTCGCCCCTAAGGACTCTGGTCAATGTAGTAAAGTGTTCGCGATGCATCATCTTTCGATCTTCTGCTATCTTCGCTGTCTTCGCCATCCCTGGACACGTGTTTCGGGGTATTACCCCTCATCAGCAGGGATAGGCCGTGTACTGGGGTTGCCGATGGCTGCCAATATCTGCCAGGTATAGTACCACTCAGGCGCGTAGGTGCGGGATCCCAGGCTCGTCAGCCCACTGCTCACGGGAGCTTTAAAGTTACAAATGGGGGTGGGGTCGCACACTACTCACACACCGGCGGTGTCGCCCCTAAGGACTCTGGTCAATGTAGTAAAGTGTTCGCGATGCATCATGTTTCGATCTTCTGCTATGCTCGCTGTCTTCGCCATCCCTGGACACGTGTTTCGGGGTATTACCCCTCATCAGAAGGGATAGGCCGTGTACTGGGGTTGCCGATGGCTGCCAATATCTGCCAGGTATAGTACCACTCAGGCGCATAGGTGCGGGATCCCAGGCTCGTCAGCCCACTGCTCACGGGAGCTTTAAAGTTACAAATGGGGGTGGGGTCGCACACTACTCACACACCGGCGGTGTCGCCCCTAAGGACTCTGGTCAATGTAGTAAAGTGTTCGCGATGCATCATCTTTCGATCTTCTGCTATCTTCGCTGTCTTCGCCATCCCTGGACACGTGTTTCGGGGTATTACCCCTCATCAGCAGGGATAGGCAGTGTACTGGGGTTGCCGATGGCTGCCAATATCTGCCAGGTATAGTACCACTCAGGCGCGTAGGTGCGGGATCCCAGGCTCGTCAGCCCACTGCTCACGGGAGCTTTAAAGTTACGAATGGGGGTGGGGTCGCACACTACTCACACACCGGCGGTGTCGCCCCTAAGGACTCTGGTCAATGTAGTAAAGTGTTCGCGATGCATCATCTTTCGATCTTCTGCTATCTTCGCTGTCTTCGCCATCCCTGGACACGTGTTTCGGGGTATTACCCCTCATCAGCAGGGATAGGCCGTGTACTGGGGTTGCCGATGGCTGCCAATATCTGCCAGGTATAGTACCACTCAGGCGCGTAGGTGCGGGATCCCAGGCTCGTCAGCCCACTGCTCACGGGAGCTTTAAAGTTACACATGGGGGTGGGGTCGCACACTACTCACACACCGGCGGTGTCGCCCCTAAGGACTCTGGTCAATGTAGTAAAGTGTTCGCGATGCATCATCTTTCGATCTTCTGCTATCTTCGCTGTCTTCGCCATCCCTGGACACGTGTTTCGGGGTATTACCCCTCATCAGCAGGGATAGGCCGTGTACTGGGGTTGCCAATGGCTGCCAATATCTGCCAGGTATAGTACCACTCAGGCGCGTAGGTTAGGGATCCCAGGCTCGTCAGCCCACTGCTCACGGGAGCTTTAAAGTTACACATGGGGGTGGGGTCGCACACTACTCACACACCGGCGGTGTCGCCCCTGAGGACTCTGGTCAATGTAGTAAAGTGTTCGCGATGCATCATCTTTCGATCTTCTGCTATCTTCGCTGTCTTCGCCATCCCTGGACACGTGTTTCGGGGTATTACCCCTCATCAGCAGGGATAGGCCGTGTACTGGGGTTGCCGATGGCTGCCAATATCTGCCAGGTATAGTACCACTCAGGCGCGTAGGTGCGGGATCCCAGGCTCGTCAGCCCACTGCTCACGGGAGCTTTAAAGTTACAAATGGGGGTGGGGTCGCACACTACTCACACACCGGCGGTGTCGCCCCTAAGGACTCTGGTCAATGTAGTAAAGTGTTCACGATGCATCATCTTTCGATCTTCTGCTATCTTCGCTGTCTTCGCCATCCCTGGACACGTGTTTCGGGGTATTACCCCTCATCAGCAGGGATAGGCCGTGTACTGGGGTTGCCGATGGCTGCCAATATCTGCCAGGTATAGTACCACTCAGGCGCGTAGGTGCGGGATCCCAGGCTCGTCAGCCCACTGCTCACGGGAGCTTTAAAGTTACAAATGGGGGTGGGGTCGCACACTGCTCACACACCGGCGGTGTCGCCCCTAAGGACTCTGGTCAATGTAGTAAAGTGTTCGCGATGCATCATCTTTCGATCTTCTGCTATCTTCGCTGTCTTCGCCATCCCTGGACACGTGTTTCGGGGTATTACCCCTCATCAGCAGGGATAGGCCGTGTACTGGGGTTGCCGATGGCTGCCAATATCTGCCAGGTATAGTACCACTCAGGCGCGTAGGTGCGGGATCCCAGGCTCGTCAGCCCACTGCTCACGGGAGCTTTAAAGTTACAAATGGGGGTGGGGTCGCACACTACTCACACACCGGCGGTGTCGCCCCTAAGGACTCTGGTCAATGTAGTAAAGTGTTCGCGATGCATCATCTTTCGATCTTCTGCTATCTTCGCTGTCTTCGCCATCCCTGGACACGTGTTTCGGGGTATTACCCCTCATCAGCAGGGATAGGCCGTAACTGGGGTTGCCGATGGCTGCCAATATCTGCCAGGTATAGTACCACTCAGGCGCGTAGGTGCGGGATCCCAGGCTCGTCAGCCCACTGCTCACGGGAGCTTTAAAGTTACAAATGGGGGTGGGGTCGCACACTACTCACACACCGGCGGTGTCGCCCCTAAGGACTCTGGTCAATGTAGTAAAGTGTTCGCGATGCATCATATTTCGATCTTCTGCTATCTTCGCTGTCTTCGCCATCGCTGGACACGTGTTTCGGGGTATTACCCCTCATCAGCAGGGATAGGCTGTGTACTGGGGTTGCCGATGGCTGCCAATATCTGCCAGGTATAGTACCACTCAGGCGCGTAGGTGCGGGATCCCAGGCTCGTCAGCCCACTGCTCACGGGAGCTTTAAAGTTACAAATGGGGGTGGGGTCGCACACTACTCACACACCGGCGGTGTCGCCCCTAAGGACTCTGGTCAATGTAGTAAAGTGTTCGCGATGCATCATCTTTCGATCTTCTGCTATCTTTGCTGTCTTCGCCATCCCTGGACACGTGTTTCGGGGTATTAACCCTCATCAGCAGGGATAGGCCGTGTACTGGGGTTGCCGATGGCTGCCAATATCTGCCAGGTATAGTACCACTCAGGCGCGTAGGTGCGGGATCCCAGGCTCGTCAGCCCACTGCTCACGGGAGCTTTAAAGTTACAAATGGGGGTGGGGTCGCACACTACTCACACACCGGCGGTGTCGCCCCTAAGGACTCTGGTCAATGTAGTAAAGTGTTCGCGATGCATCATCTTTCGATCTTCTGCTATCTTCGCTGTCTTCGCCATCCCTGGACACGTGTTTCGGGGTATTACCCCTCATCAGCAGGGATAGGCCGTGTACTGGGGTTGCCGATGACTGCCAATATCTGCCAGGTATAGTACCACTCAGGCGCGTAGGTGCGGGATCCCAGGCTCGTCAGCCCACTGCTCACGGGAGCTTTAAAGTTACAAATGGGGGTGGGGTCGCACACTACTCACAAACTGGCGGTGTCGCCCCTAAGGACTCTGGTCAATGTAGTAAAGTGTTCGCGATGCATCATCTTTCGATCTTCTGCTATCTTCGCTGTCTTCGCCATCCCTGGACACGTGTTTCGGGGTATTACCCCTCATCAGCAGGGATAGGCCGTGTACTGGGGTTGCCGATGGCTGCCAATATCTGCCAGGTATAGTACCACTCAGGCGCGTAGGTGCGGGATCCCAGGCTCGTCAGCCCTCTGCTCACGGGAGCTTTAAAGTTACACATGGGGGTGGGGTCGCACACTACTCACACACCGGCGGTGTCGCCCCTAAGGACTCTGGTCAATGTAGTAAAGTGTTCGCGATGCATCATCTTTTGATCTTCTGCTATCTTCGCTGTCTTCGCCATCCCTGGACACGTGTTTCGGGGTATTACCCCTCATCAGCAGGGATAGGCCGTGTACTGGGGTTGCCGATGGCTGCCAATATCTGCCAGGTATAGTACCACTCAGGCGCGTAGGTGCGGGATCCCAGGCTCGTCAGCCCACTGCTCACGGGAGCTTTAAAGTTACACATGGGGGTGGGGTCGCACACTACTCACACACTGGCGGTGTCGCCCCTAAGGACTCTGGTCAATGTAGTAAAGTGTTCGCGATGCATCATCTTTCGATCTTCTGCTATCTTCGCTGTCTTCGCCATCCCTGGACACGTGTTTCGGGGTATTACCCCTCATCAGCAGGGATAGGCCGTGTACTGGGGTTGCCGATGGTTGCCAATATCTGCCAGGTATAGTACCACTCAGGCGCGTAGGTGCGGGATCCCTGGCTCGTCAGCCCACTGCTCACGGGAGCTTTAAAGTTACAAATGGGGGTGGGGTCGCACACTACTCACACACCGGCGGTGTCGCACCTAAGGACTCTGGTCAATGTAGTAAAGTGTTCGCGATGCATCATCTTTCGATCTTCTGCTATCTTCGCTGTCTTCGCCATCCCTGGACACGTGTTTCGGGGTATTACCCCTCATCAGCAGGGATAGGCCGTGTACTGGGGTTGCCGATGGCTGCCAATATCTGCCAGGTATAGTACCACTCAGGCGCGTAGGTGCGGGATCCCAGGCTCGTCAGCCCACTGCTCACGGGAGCTTTAAAGTTACAAATGGGGGTGGGGTCGCACACTACTCACACACCGGCGGTGTCGCCCCTAAGGACTCTGGTCAATGTAGTAAAGTGTTCGCGATGCATCATCTTTCGATCTTCTGCTATCTTCGCTGTCTTCGCCATCCCTGGACACGTGTTTCGGGGTATTACCCCTCATCAGCAGGGATAGGCCGTGTACTGGGGTTGCCGATGGCTGCCAATATCTGCCAGGTATAGTACCACTCAGGCGCGTAGGTGCGGGATCCCAGGCTCGTCAGCCCACTGCTCACGGGAGCTTTAAAGTTACAAATGGGGGTGGGGTCGCACACTACTCACACACCGGCGGTGTCGCCCCTAAGGACTCTGGTCAATGTAGTAAAGTGTTCACGATCCATCATCTTTCGATCTTCTGCTATCATCGCTTTCTTCGCCATCCCTGGACACGTGTTTCGGGGTATTACCCCTCATCAGCAGGGATAGGCCGTGTACTGGGGTTGCCGATGGCTGCCAATATCTGCCAGGTATAGTACCACTCAGGCGCGTAGGTGCGGGATCCCAGGCTCGTCAGCCCACTGCTCACGGGAGCTTTAAAGTTACAAATGGGGGTGGGGTCGCACACTACTCACACACCGGCGGTGTCGCCCCTAAGGACTCTGGTCAATGTAGTAAAGTGTTCACGATCCATCATCTTTCGATCTTCTGCTATCTTCGCTGTCTTCGCCATCCCTGGACACGTGTTTCGGGGTATTACCCCTCATCAGCAGGGATAGGCCGTGTACTGGGGTTGCCGATGGCTGCCAATATCTGCCAGGTATAGTACCACTCAGGCGCGTAGGTGCGGGATCCCAGGCTCGTCAGCCCACTGCTCACAGGAGCTTTAAAGTTACAAATGGGGGTGGGGTCGCACACTGCTCACACACCGGCGGTGTCGCCCCTAAGGACTCTGGTCAATGTAGTAAAGTGTTCGCGATGCATCATCTTTCGATCTTCTGCTATCTTCGCTGTCTTCGCCATCCCTGGACACGTGTTTCGGGGTATTACCCCTCATCAGCAGGGATAGGCCGTGTACTGGGGTTGCCGATGGCTGCCAATATCTGCCAGGTATAGTACCACTCAGGCGCGTAGGTGCGGGATCCCAGGCTCGTCAGCCCACTGCTCACGGGAGCTTTAAAGTTACAAATGGGGGTGGGGTCGCACACTACTCACACACCGGCGGTGTCGCCCCTAAGGACTCTGGTCAATGTAGTAAAGTGTTCGCGATGCATCATCTTTCGATCTTCTGCTATCTTCGCTGTCTTCGCCATCCCTGGACACGTGTTTCGGGGTATTACCCCTCATCAGCAGGGATAGGCCGTGTACTGGGGTTGCCGATGGCTGCCAATATCTGCCAGGTATAGTACCACTCAGGCGCGTAGGTGCGGGATCCCAGGCTCGTCAGCCCACTGCTCACGGGAGCTTTAAAGTTACAAATGGGGGTGGGGTCGCACACTACTCACACACCGGCGGTGTCGCCCCTAAGGACTCTGGTCAATGTAGTAAAGTTTTCGCGATGCATCATCTTTCGATCTTCTGCTATCTTCGCTGTCTTTGATATCCCTGGACACGTGTTTCGGGGTATTACCCCTCATCAGCAGGGATAGGCCGTGTACTGGGGTTGCCAATGGCTGCCAATATCTGCCAGGTATAGTACCACTCAGGCGCGTAGGTGCGGGATCCCAGGCTCGTCAGCCCACTGCTCACGGGAGCTTTAAAGTTACAAATGGGGGTGGGGTCGCACACTACTCACACACCGGCGGTGTCGCCCCTAAGGACTCTGGTCAATGTAGTAAAGTGTTCGCGATGCATCATCTTTCGATCTTCTGCTATCTTCGCTGTCTTCGCCATCCCTGGACACGTGTTTCGGGGTATTACCCCTCATCAGCAGGGATAGGCCGTGTACTGGGGTTGCCGATGGCTGCCAATATCTGCCAGGTATAGTACCACTCAGGCGCGTAGGTGCGGGATCCCAGGCTCGTCAGCCCACTGCTCACGGGAGCTTTAAAGTTACAAATGGGGGTGGGGTCGCACACTACTCACACACCGGCGGTGTCGCCCCTAAGGACTCTGGTCAATGTAGTAAAGTGTTCGCGATGCATCATCTTTCGATCTTCTGCTATCTTCGCTGTCTTCGCCATCCCTGGACACGTGTTTCGGGGTATTACCCCTCATCAGCAGGGATAGGCCATGTACTGGGGTTGCCGATGGCTGCCAATATCTGCCAGGTATAGTACCACTCAGGCGCGTAGGTGCGGGATCCCAGGCTCGTCAGCCCACTGCTCACGGGAGCTTTAAAGTTACAAATGGGGGTGGGGTCGCACACTACTCACACACCGGCGGTGTCGCCCCTAAGGACTCTGGTCAATGTAGTAAAGTGTTCGCGATGCATCATCTTTCGATCTTCTGCTATCTTCGCTGTCTTCGCCATCCCTGGACACGTGTTTCGGGGTATTACCCCTCATCAGCAGGGATAGGCCGTGTACTGGGGTTGCCGATGGCTGCCAATATCTGCCAGGTATAGTACCACTCAGGCGCGTAGGTGCGGGATCCCAGGCTCGTCAGCCCACTGCTCACGGGAGCTTTAAAGTTACAAATGGGGGTGGGGTCGCACACTACTCACACACCGGCGGTGTCGCCCCTAAGGACTCTGGTCAATGTAGTAAAGTGTTCGCGATGCATCATCTTTCGATCTTCTGCTATCTTCGCTGTCTTCGCCATCCCTGGACACGTGTTTCGGGGTATTACCCCTCATCAGCAGGGATAGGCCGTGTACTGGGGTTGCCGATGGCTGCCAATATCTGCCAGGTATAGTACCACTCAGGCGCGTAGGTGCGGGATCCCAGGCTCGTCAGCCCACTGCTCACGGGAGCTTTAAAGTTACAAATGGGGGTGGGGTCGCACACTACTCACACACCGGCGGTGTCGCCCCTAAGGACTCTGGTCAATGTAGTAAAGTTTTCGCGATGCATCATCTTTCGATCTTCTGCTATCTTCGCTGTCTTTGCCATCCCTGGACACGTGTTTCGGGGTATTACCCCTCATCAGCAGGGATAGGCCGTGTACTGGGGTTGCCAATGGCTGCCAATATCTGCCAGGTATAGTACCACTCAGGCGCGTAGGTGCGGGATCCCAGGCTCGTCAGCCCACTGCTCACGGGAGCTTTAAAGTTACAAATGGGGGTGGGGTCGCACACTACTCACACACCGGCGGTGTCGCCCCTAAGGACTCTGGTCAATGTAGTAAAGTGTTCGCGATGCATCATCTTTCGATCTTCTGCTATCTTCGCTGTCTTCGCCATCCCTGGACACGTGTTTCGGGGTATTACCCCATATCAGCAGGGATAGGCCGTGTACTGGGGTTGCCGATGGCTGCCAATATCTGCCAGGTATAGTACCACTCAGGCGCGTAGGTGCGGGATCCCAGGCTCGTCAGCCCACTGCTCACGGGAGCTTTAAAGTTACAAATGGGGGTGGGGTCGCACACTACTCACACACCGGCGGTGTCGCCCCTAAGGACTCTGGTCAATGTAGTAAAGTGTTCGCGATGCATCATCTTTCGATCTTCTGCTATCTTCGCTGTCTTCGCCATCCCTGGACACGTGTTTCGGGGTATTACCCCTCATCAGCAGGGATAGGCCATGTACTGGGGTTGCCGATGGCTGCCAATATCTGCCAGGTATAGTACCACTCAGGCGCGTAGGTGCGGGATCCCAGGCTCGTCAGCCCACTGCTCACGGGAGCTTTAAAGTTACAAATGGGGGTGGGGTCGCACACTACTCACACACCGGCGGTGTCGCCCCTAAGGACTCTGGTCAATGTAGTAAAGTGTTCGCGATGCATCATCTTTCGATCTTCTGCTATCTTCGCTGTCTTCGCCATCCCTGGACACGTGTTTCGGGGTATTACCCCTCATCAGCAGGGATAGGCCGTGTACTGGGGTTGCCGATGGCTGCCAATATCTGCCAGGTATAGTACCACTCAGGCGCGTAGGTGCGGGATCCCAGGCTCGTCAGCCCACTGCTCACGGGAGCTTTAAAGTTACAAATGGGGGTGGGGTCGCACACTACTCACACACCGGCGGTGTCGCCCCTAAGGACTCTGGTCAATGTAGTAAAGTGTTCGCGATGCATCATCTTTCGATCTTCTGCTATCTTCGCTGTCTTCGCCATCCCTGGACACGTGTTTCGGGGTATTACCCCTCATCAGCAGGGATAGGCCATGTACTGGGGTTGCCGATGGCTGCCAATATCTGCCAGGTATAGTACCACTCAGGCGCGTAGGTGCGGGATCCCAGGCTCGTCAGCCCACTGCTCACGGGAGCTTTAAAGTTACAAATGGGGGTGGGGTCGCACACTACTCACACACCAGCGGTGTCGCCCCTAAGGACTCTGGTCAATGTAGTAAAGTGTTCGCGATGCATCATCTTTCGATCTTCTGCTATCTTCGCTGTCTTCGCCATCCCTGGACACGTGTTTCGGGGTATTACCCCTCATCAGCAGGGATAGGCCGTGTACTGGGGTTGCCGATGGCTGCCAATATCTGCCAGGTATAGTACCACTCAGGCGCGTAGGTGCGGGATCCCAGGCTCGTCAGCCCACTGCTCACGGGAGCTTTAAAGTTACAAATGGGGGTGGGGTCGCACACTACTCACACACCGGCGGTGTCGCCCCTAAGGACTCTGGTCAATGTAGTAAAGTGTTCGCGATGCATCATCTTTCGATCTTCTGCTATCTTCGCTGTCTTCGCCATCCCTGGACACGTGTTTCGGGGTATTACCCCTCATCAGCAGGGATAGGCCGTGTACTGGGGTTGTCGATGGCTGCCAATATCTGCCAGGTATAGTACCACTCAGGCGCGTAGGTGCGGGATCCCAGGCTCGTCAGCCCACTGCTCACGGGAGCTTTAAAGTTACAAATGGGGGTGGGGTCGCACACTACTCACACACCGGCGGTGTCGCCCTTAAGGACTCTGGTCAATGTAGTAAAGTGTTCGCGATGCATCATCTTTCGATCTTCTGCTATCTTCGCTGTCTTCGCCATCCCTGGACACGTGTTTCGGGGTATTACCCCTCATCAGCAGGGATAGGCCGTGTACTGGGGTTGCCGATGGCTGCCAATATCTGCCAGGTATAGTACCACTCAGGCGCGTAGGTGCGGGATCCCAGGCTCGTCAGCCCACTGCTCACGGGAGCTTTAAAGTTACAAATGGGGGTGGGGTCGCACACTACTCACACACCGGCGGTGTCGCCACTAAGGACTCTGGTCAATGTAGTAAAGTGTTCGCGATGCATCATCTTTCGATCTTCTGCTATCTTCGCTGTCTTCGCCATCCCTGGACACGTGTTTCGGGGTATTACCCCTCATCAGCAGGGATAGGCCGTGAGTAGTGTGCGACCCCACCCCCATTTGTAACTTTAAAGCTCCCTTGAGCAGCGGGCTGACGAGCCTGGGATCCCGCACCTACGCGCCTGAGTGGTACTATACCTGGCAGATATTGGCAGCCATCGGCAACCCCAGTACACGGCCTATCCCTGCTGATGAGGGGTAATACCCCGAAACACGTGTCCAGGGATGGCGAAGACAGCGAAGATAGCAGAAGATCGAAAGATGATGCATCGCGAACACTTTACTACATTGACCAGAGTCCTTAGGGGCGACACCGCCGGTGTGTGAGTAGTGTGCGACCCCACCCCCATTTGTAACTTTTAAGCTCCCTTGAGCAGCGGGATGACGAGCCTGGGATCCCGCACCTACGCGCCTGAGTGGTACTATACCTGGCAGATATTGGCAGCCATCGGCAACCCCAGTACACGGCCTATCTCTGCTGATGAGGGGTAATACCCCGAAACACGTGTCCAGGGATGGCGAAGACAGCGAAGATAGCAGAAGATCGAAAGATGATGCATCGCGAACACTTTACTACATTGACCAGAGTCCTTAGGGGCGACACCGCCGGTGTGTGAGTAGTGTGCGACCCCACCCCCATTTGTAACTTTAAAGCTCCCTTGAGCAGCGGGCTGACGAGCCTGGGATCCCGCACCTACGCGCCTGAGTGGTACTATACCTGGCAAATATTGGCAGCCATCGGCAACCCCAGTACACGGCCTATCCCTGCTGATGAGGGGTAATACCCCGAAACACGTGTCCAGGGATGGCGAAGACAGCGAAGATAGCAGAAGATCAAAAGATGATGCATCGCGAACACTTTACTACATTGACCAGAGTCCTTAGGTGCGACACCGCCGGTGTGTGAGTAGTGTGCGACCCCACCCCCATTTGTAACTTTAAAGCTGCCTTGAGCAGCGGGCAGACGAGCCTGGGATCCCGCACCTACGCGCCTGAGTGGTACTATACCTGGCAGATATTGGCAGCCATCGGCAACCCCAGTACACGGCCTATCCCTGCTGATGAGGGGTAATACCCCGAAACACGTGTCCAGGGATGGCGAATACATACGAAGATAGCAGAAGATCGAAAGATGATGCATCGCGAACACTTTACTACATTGACCAGAGTCCTTAGGGGCGACACCGCCGGTGTGTGAGTAGTGTGCGACCCCACCCCCATTTGTAACTTTAAAGCTCCCTTGAGCAGCGGGCTGACGAGCCTGGGATCCCGCACCTACGCGCCTGAGTGGTACTATACCTGGCAGATATTGGCAGCCATCGGCAACCCTAGTACACGGCCTATCCCTGCTGATGAGGGGTAATACCCCGAAACACGTGTCCAGGGATGGCGAAAACAGCGAAGATAGCAGAAGATCGAAAGATGATGCATCGCGAACACTTTACTACATTGCCCAGAGTCCTTAGGGGCGACACCGCCGGTGTGTGAGTAGTGTGCGACCCCACCCCCATTTGTAACTTTAAAGCTCCCTTGAGCAGCAGGCTGACGAGCCTGGGATCCCGCACCTACGCGCCTGAGTGGTACTATACCTGGCAGATATTGGCAGCCATCGGCAACCCCAGTACACGGCCTATCCCTGCTGATGAGGGGTAATACCCCGAAACACGTGTCCAGGGATGGCGAAGACAGCGAAGATAGCAGAAGATCGAAAGATGATGCATCGCGAACACTTTACTACATTGACCAGAGTCCTTAGGGGCGACACCGCCGGTGTGTGAGTAGTGTGCGACCCCAACCCCATTTGTAACTTTAAAGCTCCCTTGAGCAGGGGGCTGACGAGCCTGGGATCCCGCACCTACGCGCCTGAGTGGTACTATACCTGGCAGATATTGGCAGCCATCGGCAAAACCAGTACACGGCCTATCCCTGCTGATGAGGGGTAATACCCCAAAACAAGTGTCCAGGGATGGCGAAGACAGCGAAGATAGCAGAAGATCGAAAGATGATGCATCGCGAACACTTTACTACATTGACCAGAGTCCTTAGGGGCGACACCGCCGGTGTGTGAGTAGTGTGCGACCCCACCCCCATTTGTAACTTTAAAGCTCCCTTGAGCAGCGGGCTGACGAGCCTGGGATCCCGCACCTACGCGCCTGAGTGGTACTATACCTGGCAGATATTGGCAGCCATCGGCAACCCCAGTACACGGCCTATCCCTGCTGATGAGGGGTAATACCCCGAAACACGTGTCCAGGGATGGCGAAGACAGCGAAGATAGCAGAAGATCGAAAGATGATGCATCGCGAACACTTTACTACATTGACCAGAGTCCTTAGGGGCGACACCGCCGGTGTGTGAGTAGTGTGCGACCCCACCCCCATTTGTAACTTTAAAGCTCCCTTGAGCAGCGGGCTGACGAGCCTGGGATCCCGCACCTACGCGCCGGAGTGGTACTATACCTGGCAGATATTGGCAGCCATCGGCAACCCCAGTACACGGCCTATCCCTGCTGATGAGGGGTAATACCCCGAAACACGTGTCCAGGGATGGCGAAGACAGCGAAGATAGCAGAAGATCGAAAGATGATGCATCGCGAACACTTTACTACATTGACCAGAGTCCTTAGGGGCGACACCGCCGGTGTGTGAGTAGTGTGCGACCCCACCCCCATTTGTAACTTTTAAGCTCCCTTGAGCAGCGGGATGACGAGCCTGGGATCCCGCACTTACGCGCCTGAGTGGTACTATACCTGGCAGATATTGGCAGCCATCGGCAACCCCAGTACACGGCCTATCCCTGCTGATGAGGGGTAATACCCCGAAACACGTGTCCAGGGATGGCGAAGACAGCGAAGATAGCAGAAGATCGAAAGATGATGCATCGCGAACACTTTACTACATTGACCAGAGTCCTTAGGGGCGACACCGCCGGTGTGTGAGTAGTGTGCGACCCCACCCCCATTTGTAACTTTAAAGCTCCCTTGAGCAGTGGGCTGACGAGCCTGGGATCCCGCACCTACGCGCCTGAGTGGTACTATACCTGGCAGATATTGGCAGCCATCGGCAACCCCAGTACACGGCCTATCCCTGCTGATGAGGGGTAATACCCCGAAACACGTGTCCAGGGATGGCGAAGACAGCGAAGATAGCAGAAGATCAAAAGATGATGCATCGCGAACACTTTACTACATTGACCAAAGTCCTTAGGTGCGACACCGCCGGTGTGTGAGTAGTGTGCGACCCCACCCCAATTTGTAACTTTAAAGCTGCCTTGAGCAGCGGGCAGACGAGCCTGGGATCCCGCACCTACGCGCCTGAGTGGTACTATACCTGGCAGATATTGGCAGCCATCGGCAACCCCAGTACACGGCCTATCCCTGCTGATGAGGGGTAATACCCCGAAACACGTGTCCAGGGATGGCGAAGACAGCGAAGATAGCAGAAGATCGAAAGATGATGCATCGCGAACACTTTACTACATTGACCAGAGTCCTTAGGGGCGACACCGCCGGTGTGTGAGTAGTGTGCGACCCCACCCCCATTTGTAACTTTAAAGCTCCCTTGAGCAGCGGGCTGACGAGCCTGGGATCCCGCACCTACGCGCCTGAGTGGTACTATACCTGGCAGATATTGGCAGCCATCGACAACCCCAGTACACGGCCTATCCCTGCTGATGAGGGGTAATACCCCGAAACACGTGTCCAGGGATGGCGAAGACAGCGAAGATAGCAGAAGATCGAAAGATGATGCATCGCGAACACTTTACTACATTGACCAGAGTCCTTAGGGGCGACACCGCCGGTGTGTGAGTAGTGTGCGACCCCACCCCCATTTGTAACTTTAAAGCTCCCTTGAGCAGCGGGCTGACGAGCCTGGGATCCCGCACCTACGCGCCTGAGTGGTACTATACCTGGCAGATATTGGCAGCCATCGGCAACCCTAGTACACGGCCTATCCCTGCTGATGAGGGGTAATACCCCGAAACACGTGTCCAGGGATGGCGAAAACAGCGAAGATAGCAGAAGATCGAAAGATGATGCATCGCGAACACTTTACTACATTGACCAGAGTCCTTAGGGGCGACACCGCCGGTGTGTGAGTAGTGTGCGACCCCACCCCCATTTGTAACTTTAAAGCTCCCTTGAGCAGCAGGCTGACGAGCCTGGGATCCCGCACCTACGCGCCTGAGTGGTACTATACCTGGCAGATATTGGCAGCCATCGGCAACCCCAGTACACGGCCTATCCCTGCTGATGAGGGGTAATACCCCGAAACACGTGTCCAGGGATGGCGAAGACAGCGAAGATAGCAGAAGATCGAAAGATGATGCATCGCGAACACTTTACTACATTGACCAGAGTCCTTAGGGGCGACACCGCCGGTGTGTGAGTAGTGTGCGACCCCACCCCCATTTGTAACTTTAAAGCTCCCTTGAGCAGGGGGCTGACGAGCCTGGGATCCCGCACCTACGCGCCTGAGTGGTACTATACCTGGCAGATATTGGCAGCCATCGGCAACCCCAGTACACGGCCTATCCCTGCTGATGAGGGGTAATACCCCAAAACACGTGTCCAGGGATGGCGAAGACAGCGAAGATAGCAGAAGATCGAAAGATGATGCATCGCGAACACTTTACTACATTGATCAGAGTCCTTAGGGGCGACACCGCCGGTGTGTGAGTAGTGTGCGACCCCACCCCCATTTGTAACTTTAAAGCTCCCTTGAGCAGCGGGCTGACGAGCCTGGGATCCCGCACCTACGCGCCTGAGTGGTACTATACCTGGCAGATATTGGCAGCCATCGGCAACCCCAGTACACGGCCTATCCCTGCTGATGAGGGGTAATACCCCGAAACACGTGTCCAGGGATGGCGAAGACAGCGAAGATAGCAGAAGATCGAAAGATGATGCATCGCGAACACTTTACTACATTGACCAGAGTCCTTAGGGGCGACACCGCCGGTGTGTGAGTAGTGTGCGACCCCACCCCCATTTGTAACTTTAAAGCTCCCTTGAGCAGCGGGCTGACGAGCCTGGGATCCCGCACCTACGCGCCTGAGTGGTACTATACCTGGCAGATATTGGCAGCCATCGGCAACCCCAGTACACGGCCTATCCCTGCTGATGAGGGGTAATA
The DNA here is from genome assembly GCF_964261635.1 of Lissotriton helveticus. NCBI lineage: Eukaryota > Metazoa > Chordata > Amphibia > Caudata > Salamandridae > Lissotriton > Lissotriton helveticus. The sequence goes on from NC_136068.1 coordinate 1,653,265,293, forward strand.
CCCCGAAACACGTGTCCAGGGATGGCGAAGACAGCGAAGATAGCAGAAGATCGAAAGATGATGCATCGCGAACACTTTACTACATTGACCAGAGTCCTTAGGGGCGACACCGCCGGTGTGTGAGTAGTGTGCGACCCCACCCCCATTTGTAACTTTAAAGCTCCCTTGAGCAGGGGGCTGACGAGCCTGGGATCCCGCACCTACGCGCCTGAGTGGTACTATACCTGGCAGATATTGGCAGCCATCGGCAACCCCAGTACACGGCCTATCCCTGCTGATGAGGGGTAATACCCCAAAACACGTGTCCAGGGATGGCGAAGACAGCGAAGATAGCAGAAGATCGAAAGATGATGCATCGCGAACACTTTACTACATTGACCAGAGTCCTTAGGGGCGACACCGCCGGTGTGTGAGTAGTGTGCGACCCCACCCCCATTTGTAACTTTAAAGCTCCCTTGAGCAGCGGGCTGACGAGCCTGGGATCCCGCACCTACGCGCCTGAGTGGTACTATACCTGGCAGATATTGGCAGCCATCGGCAACCCCAGTACACGGCCTATCCCTGCTGATGAGGGGTAATACCCCGAAACACGTGTCCAGGGATGGCGAAGACAGCGAAGATAGCAGAAGATCGAAAGATGATGCATCGCGAACACTTTACTACATTGACCAGAGTCCTTAGGGGCGACACCGCCGGTGTGTGAGTAGTGTGCGACCCCACCCCCATTTGTAACTTTAAAGCTCCCTTGAGCAGCGGGCTGACGAGCCTGGGATCCCGCACCTACGCGCCTGAGTGGTACTATACCTGGCAGATATTGGCAGCCATCGGCAACCCCAGTACACGGCCTATCCCTGCTGATGAGGGGTAATACCCCGAAACACGTGTCCAGGGATGGCGAAGACAGCGAAGATAGCAGAAGATCGAAAGATGATGCATCGCGAACACTTTACTACATTGACCAGAGTCCTTAGGGGCGACATCGCCGGTGTGTGAGTAGTGTGCGACCCCACCCCCATTTGCACTATTTTTAGATAGCAGTTGCAACATTTCTCTTCTTCGTGTGGCCAATCATTCAGAGCATGAGCTCCTACAAGATACACAGAAATATTTTGCTCAACGGATGTGAGGCAGCTCTAGGGGAAAAAAGACCCATGGGCAGATTTATGAAGGCCTTGCGCTGCCGGTGCGTCACTTTTTCCCATGTTAAAAATGACGCACCGGCGGCGCAAGGCCTTCATAAATCTGCCCCCCCCCTGTGTCCAATCAGAATAATCGGTTCTATCAAGACTCCCTCTAGACTTCCGTAAACTCAATCGTCTAGATATGCATACATTTGAACTACAATTTCTCAAAAGTTCTTGCACAGAATTAAACCATGTTTGCCAGAAAGCTAGATCTTTATCCATTTAGCGTGCATTTTGCATTCAGTGTAAATCCATAAAGTAATTTTTGAGAAATTAAGGTTCAAAATGTACGTGTAAATCATACCACAGAGGATTTGTGGACGTGCCAGATCTTAAGATAAGATCTGATTGATTGCCACCATTTCAACACAGATGTGGCAGCAGCAGCAGCATTTTAGGACTCTGGATACAGCCTCTGAGCCGATTTTGGTATCGGGGCCCTGATCTCATCGGCACTGATGAATTTTTAGTTGGGGATGAGGTGTGGCGCCCGCCTCCCAGTTCCTTGATCCAGTTCCATCTCTCAGGAGCCCAAGGCCCAGGGCCCAGCAAATTCTTAGATGAGTGGCATCAGGCCCCACTACCTGAGTCTTAGTGTGAACCCAGGGAATCTGTCGCTGGGGGCCTCCAGAACACTGTCCCAGGGACCCCAACAATCTGGACACTGATGTTCCTTGCCCGCCCGAGCACAGGCAGTGAATATTTCATTGCTTTTGCCGGCAGGAGCAGAAAAGCTCCCTGTAGATGACAGCACTGATCTATCCACCTACCCATGCTCTGCCAAGTAGTGAACAGAATGCTGCTCTTGCCTGGCAGAAGCAGATAGAAAAGCTGCTCCCATCAGATGGGAGCAAAGAAGACAAGCACGATCCTGCTGGCACCACAGGATGGGTGGGACCAGAGCACCCACTCAATTTGGAATGGGTCTGCTTGTAGGTGTCTGACGCACTGAAGAGGCCCAGACCTCAAGAAGAAAAACAAGGCCTGGGTGTCTTGGGAGATTGGAACACCAGCAAAATTTAAATAATTATAAATGAGTTGATAGAGCCAAGGAAAACCTCATATTGCCCTGCAATGGATTTTAATTTATATTCTTGGATCCTGGTAGTGTTGTAAAAGGTGCAGGGGCACAAAACAAACATGTTCTTTTCTGGATGAGCACTCTTAACAACATATAAAAAAAAAACTCAGTAAGCCTCCTAAGTCATTGAATTGAAGTTTTAACTTGAATCAAATTCCCTTTTTCTTTTTGAATCTTGTATAAAATAATAAATGGTTTTAATAAATTACAATCATTACCTCATGATCAATAGGTCTTTGTGCCAATACATTGTAGCCACCAGTTGAGCGGTGACCTGCATAAATGGTGAGTGTGTGTGGCATATGAAAGAAGGTGCAAATGAAACAATATACTAAAATAATCCCAGAGGATGTAATTTTTAACCTTTTGTCTTAACCCTAGTCCTTTGGGTGTCCAAGGGTTCCTCTCTTTTTTTGAAAGATTGAATCCATGACTCCATTATTTTCTGATGGACTGCAGGGACCCCTTGTGGTTATTTTTGGCCAATACTTTCTCATGAAAAAAGCAGGCAATGTGTTACCGAATCATCTCTCTGTCACTGTGGTACTTTAATCATTTATTTAATTTAATTTCCTATTGGAAGGTGTTGCAGTACTAGTGACCGGCCCTATGTATTGCTGAACTCACTACTTTTTTTTGGTAGTAACTTAAACTCAGAGGGGCCGATTCACAAAGTTAATCTGAGACAAAATCCTACCAATTCTACTTCTAGTACTAGGGCCGGAATCTCTGCTTCCTAGCTAGAATACCCACAATCTGGTGTTAATTGACTATATCTGATTCATGGTGGGGATGATAGGCACTTGGAGAGGTGATTAGCATTGAGGAAATGCTCAGCCGGCCAGAATGTGGGTATTCCGGCCCGGGAACAGAGATTCCGGCACACATGCAGGATTTCCGCTCCAGGTGCGGAATTTCAGGTCTGGGTGCGGAAATTCGGGCCCGGGTGTGGACGTAAAAATTCTACTTATGGTACTAGGGCCGGAATCTCTGCTTCCAAGCCAGAATACCCACAATCTGGTGTTAATTGACTATATCTGATGCATGGTGGGGATGATTGGCACTTGGAGAGGTGATTAGCATTGAGGAAATGGCAGCCGGACAGAATGTGGGATTTCCGGCCCGGGAACAGAGATTCCGGCACCCATGCAGGATTTCCGCTCCAGGTGCGGAATTTCAGGTCTGGGTGCGGAAATTCGGGCCCAGGTGTGGACGTAAAGTTAGTAGTTGTACGTACAGTCGTAAGTGCATTCTGGGAATACCATAAGTAGTAAGTTCAGGATTTTGTCTCAGATTAGTTTTGTGAATTGGCCCCAGAGTTTGTGAAAACCAAAAAGTAGTAAATTTACTCAAAAATATGTTCCCTTTGTGACCCGGACCCATACTGCTGGCATACTAACTCGAACATTTTGTGGAAATGAAATAATGCATCACACAGTAAAAAATACTTTTTTTGGACTAAAAGTCAATGTTGTCTATAAGTACTTATTGCATTGAGGCAAAACCCTTAAATACAAAATGATGGGTGCCGCTGGCATCCTGTGATCTGTCCTACCACGGCTACACCAACTGGGCTAATTGCAAGCTTTCCACACTTGATTTTCAGCGTACTGATAACAAGTAACTAAAGACTTCTCAGGGAGGTAGTGTGGGTCTCGAGAGCAACAGAGAAACAACAGACAAAATAATGTTTTGTACAGGTAAGTGTTTATCTTAAGCCAAAAAGAATATAAATTTCACCCTCAGGTGCTGTGGCTTTTACGCTCTGCGGAGCCATTTTGTTCACGTTTCGGTCGGTTCCTGCTTGAATGCAGGTTAACTGTCCTTCTTTTTTCCACATGGTGTGCCATCTGCAGCTATTGAGAGTTTGACAATTAACCTGGTGAAAACCGAGAATAGCCAACATGAAGCAAAAAAATATAATTTTTTTTAAAGTGGGAAAAAGTACTGTGCAGCAAGTATATGTTTGTCGCCCACAAATACCCACCAAATCCCACATTGTATCAAACACTTGGGAGCTTCAATGGAGAAACTTTGTCTACTATAGGATAACAAGTATGTCAGTGCCCTGGGCCTCTGATAGAGGGCCAGAAACAGAAGGCAAGATGTGTAGCCACCGGGCGTGGAGCCCGGGGAAGAGCTATCCTCTGTCAGCCATGGCACCCCTGGGGTTGTTTAGGGCACAAGTGTTCGAGGACCAACCCGAGTGGTCCATTGAGGGAGCAGGAAAGGGGGGACAGCAGTTTGGCCATCCATGAAAGATCCCAACAGGTCAAGCTCAGTCCCGGAGGAGTACGTGAACCGCTGGAACCTGCGACACCAGCAGAAAAACCTCAGCCCTCTATGAGCCCAGGGGTTGGGGTGCCCAACTGCCCCATCATTTTAGATGAGAGTCTTCCACACCGCCGCCCAGTCCCTGGCCAACTCCGGGGTGCCAAAAAAATGAGTCCAGGAGTCATGGATCACTTTCAAGGTTGCAGTGAACATCAACATATCCTGGAGATCCTTGCCTCTCAACTTTCGCTTCATCTTGTCGAAGGATTTCTGCTTCTGCTGCACCAGTCTTGAATAGTCCATCACTTGATCCATGCCCTTCCGCAGGTCCTGCTGGAGAAGAGTAACATCCTTCCTCACTTCCCCGATTCTCACTTTCATGGCCTCCCTTGAAGACTGGATGGCCTGCGTGATAGCACCACTGTCTGTTGAATCTGGTGCAGGGTTTCCTTAGGTTTTATCTGATGGTACCCCACTAACATCGATCGGATTGGTGGTGAATCTATCCATCTTTGATTGGACCTGGGGAGCAGGGCCCTTATCTTTGCCCATGTCGACCAGCATTCAATGCCTCTCGGCCAGCGTCCCATAGAACGGCCATCAAAGGTCAAAAGCCCGGTGGCACCAGCCCAGTAATACTACAGAGACCTAGAGGCGGGGCAGCAGGAGCACCCAGTTGCCCACACCCAGGCGCTCCAAAGCAAATATGCTGCAGAATGAGGTATGCCTCTAGCCACAATCTTGGGACAGCTGTCACAGCAGCATGCCCAGTACTCAGCCCGACCCGCTTTCTCCCACGGTGAAACCTCTGGTTTCAGGAAGGGACAACATGAGCAGTCAGTCAGTCACTCCAGGCAACCCAAGTCCTCCAGCGCACTCAGCCGTGGGAGCGAACAGTGAGTCCTGCAAGGTTCAGCCTGCCTCCAGGCCCCATGAGTTTCAGCCGAGTGCCCACATCTCACACAACTTGCTACCCCTCCTACAACACCTCCAGCCTGCCAACACAGTTTCAAGGGCCCCTGCAGCCCCAGGCCTAGCATCGAGCACCCCTGGCACAGTGTACCACAGGTCTGGGCCACAGACAGAGCGACAGATTTACAAGAAAGTGACGCATCTGTATAGATGCATCACTTTCCCTGTGCCACCATTAGAAATCCTTGCGTCACTATAGATACACCGTATTTACAATACAGTGCACCATGACGCAAGGGTTGACATATGCGTCAGAAATTCTGACGCATATGTAGACGCAAAAGTCACGCATTTCTGGAGTTATGTCGCAAGCACAAAGGAACTCCCGCAATGCAGGGGGAGGCCTATCCTCATTGTGCTGCGTCAGTCCTTATGCCTGCTTCAAGCAGGCGTAAAAATTTGCTGCAGTGGCGTCCTAGAAGTGGGACAGTGAAATCTTGTAGATTTCACTGCATCACTTCTACTAGGCTTTTATGCATTGGAACGCCCACCCTGCATACATTATACCTGATGCAGGTATAATGTGACGCAGGGCTTTACAAAGTGACGCATCTCCCTATATGCGTCGCGTAGTAAATGGGCCGCCTTTTTACGCTGCTGCTGCATCACAAAAAGTGACTCAATAGCGGTGCAAAAATGACGCAAGGGGCTTGTAAATCTGCCCCAAAGTCCTCAGTACTTACAGGGAAGGAGGGAGATTACATCTGCCTCGCCCACTCCAGGGCCTATGTGACACCACCCTGGCAGTTCAGCCCCAGGGAGAGAGACTCCAGCTCCTCTAGAGGTACAGTGCCCACTTAGGGGGTCACAATCGTTCTCTCCACCAGTCTGGGAAACATAGGAAATCTCCGTGCCCACAAGGCCTCCGATAGTTCAAACAGTACTGTGATAACAAAGAAGGCCCGCTGCACCTGGCGTGGCAGCCAATGCCGGGTTCCCTGCCACCTGTTATGAACACAGCGGGCCCCCACCAACACTACAGCAGTAGCTGGGTCTGGGCCTCGGATGTGACGTCGGTTTTGCAGGATACTACAGAGGTATTGGGAGCTTTACTAGTAAGCGCTCATCCATCTTGGCCTTGCATTCCATGCCCACAAATTAACCTGTACTCAAGTCTGAGGTAGCTTAGCACATAAACAGTCAGACTTAACTTAGTGTCAATGTGTGAAGTATTAATGCAGCACTTTAAACAGTAAAAAAGTGGAAAAACTACACAATAAAATATCCCAAGCCAATTTAAAACTTTTAGTGAAGTTTAATAAACTATAGAGACCAAAATGACAAACATCCAATCAGTAGAATCAGAGATATGCAATTTCAGAGATTAAAGTGAAATTAGTACCTAAAAGCACAAAACGCCAAATGTGGTTCTCTGGTAGTGCTGGTCCGGGAAAAAGTCACAAGTTCATGCAGTCCGTGATAGAGAACGGACCGGGTACAGGGACCAAGTTAGGCCCTCTGAACAAAGGACCTTAAATTTTGGCTGCAGAGCGTTAGGAGTTCCGTATCATTGGTGCGTCGCTCAGTGGTGGTTCCAAAGAGCTGTGGACGGGGATGTGAGGTCCTGTTTAAAGGATGCATGGTGCAGCAGTGGTACCAATGGAGCCATTGACAATAGTTGCACTGCGAGGTACTGTGGCGTCATTCACAATGTTGGTGGCGGAGGTTTGCGATGTGAAGTCTCGGGTCCAGGTACATTGCAGCAACAGTTCTAAAGCAGCACTACAAAGAGATGCATTGTGCTGTGTCGGTTCTGCCCAAGAGCACACAGCTGGGCTGGCAGAGCAACTCCAGGCCCACTAACAAGGTCCAGGACTGGGGTGGCAGCACTTTGGGGGAAAGACTCACATTAGGTAGAATTCTGGCGCTGGGTTAAAGGTTGTTGGAGCCTTTTTTGTCCCTGAGGCTCTGGATCAGGAGGCCAGCGAACTAGCTCTTGAAATCTCTCTGGTGGTCCTGGGTTCAAGATGCATATCCAGTCCATCTCACACAGGCAGCAGGTCTGTAGGGCAACAGAGCTGCAGAAAAGCAGAGTAGCCGTCCTTCTTGCAGCAGAGCTGGACAGTCTTCCACAAGTCAATAGGTGTAATGAAGAGTTGGGTCTGAGTGTCTAACATTTATACCTGGTGCCAGCTTTAGAGTAGGCGAAGGTTCAGAAGGTTTCCACCTCTGAGGTGTTTGGAATTTCCTGCTTCCCTGCCCTGGCACAATATTGTCTTGGGGCACAAGAGACTAGTGTGAAACTCGGTGTGATACACCGCACACTGCTCTCTGGGCTTAACCTTGCCCTGCCCTGCCCTGCCCTGCCCTGCCCTGAGGTGACTTACATGCATTAAAAAGGAGTTGGCCTGGCAAAAGGTTTATTTTGCCAGGTTGACATTGCAGTTTGAAACAGGAAAAACAGGCTGAAATGGCATAACTGAGACATGTTCACAGTACTCCTTCAGTGGGTAGAACAATCAGTGAATCAGGCTCACTAGTAGCATTTAATTCACAGGACCTGTGCACAGGTGGTATCTTTTTAATAGAGACTTGGAAGTCAATTAAATATGCTGCTTGGGTATAATCCAATTCCATCAGGTTTTAGAGATAGACCACAAGCACGTTAGCACTGTTTAGCAGTGATAAAGTACACAGGGTTCCAAAGCCCGCAAAGTCAGCAAAACAGGAGGGATGAAGTAAAAATTAGGGAGGAAACCACACCAAGGATGCAAGGTCTAAAAGAAGCCCTTTGTGAGTCTGCCGAGGCGGAGCCTTTGTGATGAGTAAGGGTGGTAAGTGACAACTTCTCCCCTTTATCAAGATGGAGATGGGCGGTCCTGCCAACACCTATTCTCCCTTGATCTCCCTGAATGGGCGCAATACACAAAAGACCAGCTGTATGCTACACCTACTCATGTAAACCAAGATACAGGCTAGAGGCTCCGAATGGTTAGGGCAAGAAAAAACGAACTTTATAAAAGTGACATCCGAATTGTGACTAAAAATCTAAATTTACCATTAAAGAGAGTTTTAAATATAAATTCTTAAGACACCAAAGTCGACATTCCTACCTGCTTCCAATTGAAAGGTATCACTTATTAAATAAATAGGGTAACCCATGTTTCAACAGATCGAAATGATAGACTCCTATACACACACAGGCTGTAATAGTAGGCCTGAGACATATTTGAAAGGCTACTTAAGTGGGTGGCACAATCAGTATTGCAGGCCCACTATTAACCTTGAATTTACAAGCCCTGGGTACATGTAGTAATATTTACTGGTGACTTACATGTAAATGGAATGTGTCAACTGGGTTTAAGTCAATTTCACCATGCTTTAGGGAGTGACCACACACACCTTAGCACAGGTCAGGATTGGTAAAGTGCAGAGAGTACGAAGGCCAACAAAAACTAGATCAGCAAAAATGGAGGAATTAAGGTCAAATGTTTGGGGAAGACCACCCTAAGGCTGACAGGTGTAACAGTGGACCACCTTCTGCCCCAACTACTAATCCACTTTCTCATAAGTGTGTAGCATGGTTTAATGTACAAAAGGATATTGGCACTCATAGAGGAGTTTGATCCCTTTGGTCTCCATACATCTTCCCGAAGCTTCTAATAATCGAAACCTTTTAAACTGATCAGTACTGTACGCGTCATCTGTGCAATTATTGCTAGTCTTTCAGGATTCAGGGGCTAAAAAATGTTTACTAAGTGCATACATGAGGTGGATATTTGAAGGCAATTTGCTGCACCAGTCGTTACTTATTAACCTGTAATCTAACCTGATAAGGTAAACAACACCTGGAGACGTGAAGCAGGATTTGCAGCACTACCAAAAGACTTCGCAGCCATGAAGGGAGCAGCCGCCGCCCTACTTCTCCTCGTGCTTGGAGGTAGGAAGAGGCGGGCATGGGAGGAGGGGAGGTGGGCGAGTGGGTTTTTATGCAATAAACCAGAATAAATAAAGGTTTAACTAGTCCACGCGGAACACGATGCAAGAGGTCGTACATTACTGATTACTGAACCTAGGAACCGCTTTTTCCCTTTTTTTAATGCAACATGGTTTGAGAGAATTGTAGTTTTCCAAGCGCAGTCATGTACAATGGGAATTCTTCTAGGCGCACCGAAAAAGGAGCTGCTGTACACGTACCTTTCCAACAACGACCATTGTGTGGGGAAATGGCAGGACAAGCACAACTAGTGCAAATTAATATATGGATTCACAAGTGGCACCTTCTGGCTCACGCCTCACTTGTTCCCGTGTACTTTAGTGGGGGCTCACAAGAGATTCCGGGCCCTATTCAGTGTCCGGTGTAAGAAAATATGCCGATTAGTGAGCAAAGTGCAGAACTATCTGCTGGAAGAGAACATGCCCACGCCCCCCACCCCTGCAAGTCCCCCCCTCCCACCGAACCCACCCCCTCCGACCCCGGAGGAATTACCTCCCATACGGTACCTATTGCACAAGCTAATTTGGGTGCAGGTGTGTTTGACACTCGGTGGAAATCCTCAATTTAATTTACAAAACGTGAGCACTGCCCAGCAGCTGTTATTATCATCAATAATAGCCATTTTGTATCACAAAGTGGACTTTATAATAAAATCTAGCTTTACAAAACTAGATTACACTTCATCAGCGTATGTGTTGTAAACGGAGAACCGTATTTTTAGCGCATGCACCATGATTTGACTGCTACTCATTCAGTGTTTAATAATGATTACATTTAAAAGGGTAAGTCATAAATACTCTGATATTCCTCTGTGATCCTCTTCAAAGAATGAGTAATGTTTTGAGTGGATTGTGTTTTTTAAAAATATGAACCTGGTGCTAATTTATGATTTGGGTAATTGTCACTGACATGCCAATTGATTCCTCAGTGATCAGACAAATGGGGTAACACAATTGAGGTTGATAGGTATTAAAATCCATTGCGGGGCGCAGGTGGTCTGTGGGAAACCGGGATGTCATGGTTAGTGGGCAGCTGGTGACTGCTTTCAGGGCTCCGTGAACACAGAAAGGCGGCCATGGGACTGAGGGATTATATTTATACCCCACGTCTGAAGCAGGGTTGCAAGGGCAAGTTGATGCACTAAGGGCCTGCAGGGGCCAAGCTTTGTCAGTAAGATTGGGGTGGGGTGGTAGAGAACTTCAAATTTTTCCTGAAAATATGTAGACATATCATGTTAGCATACATTATATGAAAAACAGCTTAAAGGATAGTGCAAAGGGAGAGGGATGTTGATTGTTAGGGATAATTAAAACACCGTATTTTGCAAAATAGCCAACCTTTTTGAAGATCTTCAAAGCAAGAGAACATTGTGTGTGTATGTCTGTTTGTCTGGATCTGCGAGTAAAGATCTCAGTGGAAATCCGTCAGACACTTCACCATACCCGAGTAATAGCACCAGTACCCAACTATGAACTAGACCACCGGTACTCATAGTACGGCCCAGGGGCCGCCAGCAGCCTGACAAGCATTCCTTTGCGGCCCGCGGACCTTGCAGACATGTTTTAAAAAGAAATAAATAAAGAGTGTCTCCAAACACAGCGCGGGACTGAGAGACTCTGCAGCTCTGTGGGGGCCCGGCATTTCAGTGATAGTCAGAGTGGAGCTGCAGAGGCGCTAAGAGGTGAAATACAAAAGCCTCATTAACATACAAATGGTCTTTTAAAGACCTGTGAACTTCTCGGATGCGGCTGTGTGTGTGCCCAGGCATACACAGGCAGGGTGAGGTGACAGAGGGAGGTAGAGGGAGGGAGACAGAGGGAGAGAGGGAAAGGGAGGGAGACAGAGGGAGAGCGAGGGAGGGAGTGAAAGGGAAGGAGAGGGAAGGGGAGCGAGGGAGGGAAAAGGAGGGAGAGGAAGGGAGAGAGAGGGAGAGCGAGGGAGGGAGGGAGGGAAAGGGAGGCAGACAGAGGGAGAGCGAGGGAGGGAGGTTGGGGAGGAAGAGAGGGAGGGAGAGCGAAGGAGGGAATGGGAGTGAGAGGGAGGAAGAGCGAGGGAGGGAAAGGGAGGCAGACAGAGGGAAAGTGAGGGAGGGAGGGAAAGGAGGGAAAGGAGGGAGGGAAAGGGAGGAAGACAGAGGGAGAGCGAGGGAGGGAGGTAGAGGGAGGGAGACAGGGAGGGAAGGAAAGGGAGGGGGAGGGAGGTAGAGGGCGGGAAAGGGAGGGAGAGGGAGGGAGGTAATGGGAGGCAGACAGAGGGAGAGTGAGGGAGGGAGACAGGGAGGGAGGGAAAGGGAGGGGGAGGGAGAGCGAGGGAGGGAATGGGAGGGAGAGGGAGGGAGAGCGAGGGAGGGAAAGGGAGGCAGACAGAGGGTTAGGGGGAAAGGAGGGAGGGAAAGGGAGGCTGACAGAGGGAGAGCGAGGAAGGGAGTTAGAGAGAGGGAGAAAGGGAGAGCGAGGGAGGGAGAGGGAGGGAGACAGAGAAAGGGAGAGGGAGGGAGACAAAGAGAGGGAGAGGGAGGGAGAAAGAGAGAGAAAGGGAGAGGGAGGGAGACAGAGAAAGGGAGAGGGAGGGAGACAGAGGGTGACAGACAGAAGGAGGGAGGAGGGAGACAGAGGGTAGGAGGGAGACAGAGGGTGACAGACAGAGGGAGGGAGGAGGGAGGGTGTCAGACAGAGGGAGGAGGGAGAGAGGAGGGTGACAGACAGAGGGAGAGAGGATGGAGGAGGGTGACAGACAGAGGGAAGAGGGTGACAGACAGAGGGAGGGAGGAGGGTGACAGAGGGAGGGAGGAGGGAAGGAGGAGGGTGACAGACAGAAGGAAGGAGGAGGGTGACAGAGAGAGTGAGGAGGGAGGAGGGTGACAGACAGAGGGAGGGTGACAGACAGAGGGAGGGAGGAGGAAGGGGGAGGGCGACAGAGGGAGAAGGGCGATAGAGGGAGGAGGGCGACAGTGGGAGGAAGGCGACAGCGGGAGGAGGGCGACAGAGTAAGGGAGACAGAGAGGGAGAGGGAAGGAGAGAGAGGGAGACAGAGAGGGAGGGAGACATAGAGAGAGGGGCATACAGAGATAGAGGGAGACAGAGAGAGAGAGGGAGAGAGGGAGACAGAGAGAGAGAGGGAGACAGAGGGAGAGAGAGGGAGTGAGACAGTCTGTGTGGGACAGAGTGAAAAATATGAAGAGATGGAGGGAGACAGGGAGAGAGAGGTTGAGAGAGGTTGAGAGAGAGAGGGCGAGAGAGAGAGAGAGAGAGAGAGAGAGAGATATTTGTGTATGCCGGGTCTGGTGGCTCAGTGGACGAAGGCGTCCGCTGCAGGGACCTCTGTTCAACCTCATGGTCACAGTTTTTTTTGTTGTTCTAGCCCTGCCCCCTCCCCCACTGACCCCACCCCCTCCGGTGCGGCCATCGGACACAAACCACACTGTAAATTTGGCCCAGAGAGGAAGTTTGTGAGTATCCATGAACTAGACGGGGGCGTGGCTTGGCCACCAACGAGAATGGACGCCTGAGCTGTGAGCTCCGGCCGATCTCGTTTTTATCCTGCTGACGGGACTCCTCCAGTGGTGTCCCCGACCCTGCGTGGGCGCCCTGCGACGAGGCACTACCCGAGCACCTTTTCTGGGACCCGAGGATGGCTTGAGCGGGGGCTAGGCGGGCGATGGAGGAGGCTCCGTCTAGGGGTCCCGGCCGTCTTGCTCGGGGCCTACAACCGGCAGTGCGTCCCCAGCCTCAAGTGTGCCCGAGGCCAACGGGCACGGACTGCTCCCAAAGGGCGCCTGACGATTCCGCCACCTACGGCGACCTGGCGGGTGAAGCGCTGGCAGCTGGCGGGCGAGCTGGTGGGGCTCTTTGCTGAGGACCTGGCCATCGCTGTGCCACCTGGTAGTTCACTGTGGCCCCCCCGACCTGGAGTGGCGAGGCCGCCTTGGGAAGAGGCGGACGCCCGGATCCCGGCCTGGAGCGGTGCCGCTTGTGGCGTGAATGCCCCACGCATCTGGCGGACGTGATGGTGAGAGCTGGGGAAGCGCGGCGACCTTCACGGGGGGGCCCCTGAGGACACGTCTGTTTAGAGCAGCAGGCGGCGCCATTCTGGAGTCGGCGGACCCGGGGGGCCAACCCAACGGAGGGGAGTTGGTGCAGCAACATGGCGCTCTGAACGCTGGAATTGATTGGAGCCCTGAGGAGGCCTAGGCTGGGACTGGCAGTGATTGTTGGCGGGGTCCAGGTGGGCCCTGGAGGACCAGCCGTGCCGGAGCCTGAGTGGTGGGTGCATTGCGTGGGCGCTGCACAGGACGAGGTGCTCCTGTGGCTTGGACTAGATCACCTGCCGCGGAGAAGGTCCTGCACTTGCGGAGGGCGGGCATCGCCTGTGGTACCATCTTGCTGCAGCCTGGAGATGGGGCTCGGAGCCTGGACTCATGACGGCAGTGTGAGCCGCCTAAGGGTAGTGGACAGGCCCACCTGCTCAGCGGCGCCGAGGGATTTTCATGCCTGGTGGGCCAGTGAGAGGGGACCGGACCCGGTCCGATGCTGATGCGGGGTCCTGCTATATTAGCTCCTGCGTGACTGGAGTAGTCCGCCCTGGGAGGAGGTGGACCCTACAGGTGGTGCTCCCCCGTGGGCGACGGCCGCAGAGTCTGGTGACCGGCTACGAGAGGGGGTTGCTCATCCCCTGGACATCCTGTTCAGGAGGCAGACGGAGTGGTCTTCCTGCTCGCCCGCCCTGCAAACACATTGGGAGTGAAGGGGGCGCGAACCCTGCGCGGTGGTGAGCGCCTGACGGTGCTGGGGCGTTGGCTCTGACACTGGCAGTCGGCCCTAGTGTTGAGGAACCGGTCGAGCAGGCTGAGGACTCCCAAGAGGCACAGGACCAGGGCTTACCGGTACGCCGGGATGCAGGACTACAGCAGCAACAGATGGACCAGATTCTCAAAGCCATCTCTGATACGCGGACTGCGCTTCATCAGGACATTGCACAGGTGTCGACCAGCTTGGGATTGTTGAAAGCGGATCACGACAAGCTCTCCGATCGGGTCAAAAGCGCCGAGCTCGCGTTGGACCGGCTTGCGCCGGCTCAAAAGGCGACGGACGCTACGGTGGACGACCTACTGCGCAGAGTGCAACAGCTGGAGAAGAGGGCTGAGGACGCGTAAGGGCGCAACAGGCGCAATAACATTCGGGTGGTTGGCCTGCCCGAAAAAGTCGAGGGGAGTGACATGGTCGCCTATCTGGAGGCGTGGCTGAGGGATGTGGTCGCACCTGGGGGCCTCACACACTTCTATACTCTGGAACGGGTGCATCGAGTGCCCCCCTCGCCTTGTGGTCGCGCGTCTGCTGCATTTTAGGGATCGGGATATCATTCTGCGGCAGGCCCGGGCATCTGGCCCGTACAAGGTGGACAATGCATCAGTCTCCCTCTACCCTGACTACTCCCAGGAGGTTCAGCGGAACCGCTTCTCCTTCCTGATGGTCAAGAGAGCCCTCCGGGAGGAGGGAGTGCAATACTCACTGTTATTCCCGGCATGCCTGAAGGTGATGTTGGACGGAGTGGCGAATTTCTGTGACACACCGGAGGATGCCTGGCAATGGTTGGAAAGGTACCGCGCGGGCACAGACGGCGCTGGCAAATGGGACGAGACAACTGAGCCGCGCCCGGGAACCCGCAGGAGCCGGCGCACCCGGAAACGCACATTGGCCAAACGATCCCCGCCTGCATCACAAACAGAGCTAGAGCGAATGGCAGCCCTGCAGGCGGTATCTGCCATATCCGGGGTGGCTGCAGCGGCCTCCCTGGCGGACTCCGGTTCGCAGCACGGGTCGGAGGAGGGGGAGTCCGGGGTATCGGAAGAGGTTCCCGGTGACCTGCCTCAGGTCACACCCCTGCTGGACGAGTGACCCTCTGAGATGCCGTGTACTGTACAGTAAGGGGGCATGTTGGTCCTATGGCTAGGAGGCGCCTACGGCAACCGTGGGGATGTTCCTTGGACCTGGCGGGGGGATTGCTCTTATCCTTGGATGGGGGGAGCGGGATGGAGGGGGGTTGCCGGGGGGAGGGGGGGCACGCGTGGGGCGGGGAACTGCTGGAGTGAGGAGGTTGACGTATTCGAGATTGGGCTGCTGCACTAGGGTACACTGATTGCTACCTAGTTAGGTTGGTGTAAGGTCACCCCCTCTACCTCACATACCTTGTGAGTCGCTGGTCGTAACCGTAGTACCTCTGTTAGCAGGGGTTTGGGTTTGGATGGGTAACAGCGGTTTGGCACCTGTTCTGGCGGAGGGTGGGCTGAGGGCTTGTTGGGGTTGTTTTGTATTGGAGGGGTCTATTGATGCGCCCACCTGGTTGTGTGGGGATGGGTCGAGCTGGGAATTCAGGGGAAATGTCAGTGCGCCGGGGATTTTACCAAAGATGAGTGATTTACGTATGTTTTTGAATGCGGTCCCTACCTGAACTGAAATGTGTGACTTGGAATGTACGGGGACTGAACTCCATGCTGAAACGACATAAAGTGCATGCCTATCTTGTCCGCAGAGGGACCCAAGTGGCTTTCCTGCAGGAAACGCATGTTGATCAATCCGAGGGTCGGGCTCTGCAACGCAGGTGGCGGGGCCAATTGTTTTATACTGCTTATTCGGCCTTTGCGAGTGGAGTTTTAATATGGGTAAGGGTGGGGGTCCCATTCCAGCCCCTGGTGACGTTAGTAGATCCTGATGGGAGGTATGTCGCTGTGCAGTGCAGGCATGACGGGAGGGATTTGACACTGTGCAGTGTCCACGCTCCGAACGTGGAACAGGCGGGTTTCTTTGCGCGACTTTCAGGGAAATTGGCGACAGTCTTGGCAGGCGCGGTCCTTCTTGGAGGGGATTTAAACTCAGTAACAGATGTAGAGCTGGATAGGTCACACCCGCCGCTTGCGCAATCAGCTGTCCATAGATTAACAAAAGGGAGGCGAGAGTGGCAGTCTATGTGGGGATTGGTTGATGCCTGGCGGACACAACATCCCGCTGAGAGGGATTATTCCTTCTACTCCACCCCGCACGCCCTACACGTCCGGCTTGATAGTATCCTCTGCTCACCGGATGTCCAGGGACTGGTCCGCTACAGTGAGTACCTGGCGAGGACAATCTCGGACCATAACCCTTGCCTAGTGGTGATCCGGTGGACCCGGCTGCGCCAAGCAATTCCCATGTGGCTGCTGAACCCGCTGCCATTGGAGGACTCGGTGTTTAAGGCCTCGGTGCGAGACAGCGTGGAGGGCTACTTTGTCGCGAATGAGGGTATAGCCTCAAGCAGGGCCCTTGAATGGGACGCCTTTAAGACAGTGATTATAGGCGCTTGTATCTCTGCAACGGCGGGGGCCCGCTGGACCCTCCTGCAGGACCTCGCGCATAGGGAGGACCGGTTGCGCTCTGCGGAGCGGGCTACCCACGGAGATCTTGGGGCTCACAAGGCAGTATTGGCCGCTCGTGAAGAGGTCACGCTGCAGATGGAAAGACTCCGCTGCTTCAATCATAAAGAATATCTTGTTAGGGCGCACGCTGAGCGTGATAAGGTGGGCTCCCTGCTGGCTTGGTTGGCCAATACTGCGGCCCGTGGCACCCTGATCTTGGCCTTAACTGTCGCGGGGGACGCTTGGTTTACACCCAGAGTGACATCAATACTCAGTTCTGTGATTTTTATGGGCATCTGTATCAGAGCAAGATGTCTAATGCGCCCGAGAAACTGGACGACTTCCTGACCACTGCGCAGCTGCCGCGACTCAAACCGGACCAAGGGGACGTACTAGGCAGTGAGATCTCTGTGGGGGAAATACGCGCGGCCATTAAACACATGGCTCGCCACAAGACCCCTGGCGCGGATGGCTTGCCAATTGAGTTTTATGCGGCTTTCATTCACGTTCTGGCCCCGCGGCTGCATGCTGTCTACCGGGAGGCCTGGGACACTGGTGTTCTTCCCGCCACATCCCGGGAGGCCATTATAATACCCCTTTTGAAACGAGGGGGGGATGCCGGCTCTTGCTCATCCTACCGCCCCCTGTCTATGCTCACGACTGATTATAAAGTCCTGAGCAGGGTCCTCGCGACACGACTTCTTGCCCATATGCGCTCTCTGATTCATCCGGACCAAGTGGGCTTTATTCCCCAACACGCCACGGCCACCTGTGTGCGCCGTTTGTTGCGGGTCATGGGTGGCGACTTCGGAGGGCTTCCGGAGGACTTCCGGAGGCTGCGGTGCTTTCGATAGATATCGAGAAGGCCTTTGACAGCGTAGAATGGCCATACATGTTCCGGGTCTTGGAGGCGTTTGGGTTGCGAGAACGATTTGTGAAATGGGCGACATTGTTTTACAATGCGGCCACAGCTAGAGTGAAGACGGGAGCCACGATCTCAGCAGCATACCCGGTTGACCGCATTACACGTCAGGGCTGTTCCCTGTCCCCCTTGCTGTTCGCGCTGGCCATTGAACCGCTGGCGGCGCATGCTCGGATGGGGCGGTCCTACATGGGCCTGGCACTCAGGGGCAAATATCACTATATCTCTCTGTATGCGGACGATCTGTTGATGTTCCTGGCTGATACCGACGGCTCCCTACGTGGGGCCTAATGCCTTCTCCGTCGCTTTGGCGACCTCTCGGGACTGCGGGTCAACTGGGGGAAGTCCTGCCTCTTCCCGGTGTCCCCGAGGGATTGTGAACCCCAGAGGGAGGGGAATCTTCGCTGGGAACACCGTTGCCTCCCATACCTGGGCACTCAGATCTCTCATACTCACTTAGACTTGCTAGAAGGCAACATCCATAGGGCAATCAGGAATCTGCAGGGTTCCATGGGGTTCTGGAGAGCCCTGCCTCTCTCAGCGGCGGGCCGGGTGGCGTTGCTGAAGATGATTGTTCTTCCTCGCCTGCTATACTTGTTTCTCACCCTGCTGGTGTGGCTGCTGGCGTCGATCTTTCGTAAACTCAGATCCTTAACCACGGGGTTTATCTGGGGAGAGGGCAGGCGTCGCATCACTCTGGCAACTCTGATGCGTCCTAGGGCTGATGGGGGATTGGCGGTCCCGGATTTTGAGTGGTACTACCTGGCGGCGCAACTTCAATGGCTCACTCAGGCGGTGGCGAGAGAATTTCGCGGACCGGAGGGGCCACAGGGCAGGCTGATTCCAAGGCATGTCCTCTCTTTTATAGTTATGGGCCAGAAGTTGGAGCTAGGCCCCCCTCACCCTCGAGGAACGCAGCCTTCGCCTGTGTTGGCTCCGGTGCCACAGGCGCACGGGCTCCTCTCGCCCCTACGCTCCGGAGATCCCTCTGGGGATGTGCACGGCCCTCCCGCATGGTGGGGATTGGTCAGCGCTGGCAGCTTGGGAGGAGCTCGGGCTGCACATGCTTGGAGACCTCTATCACGATGGGGCGCTGCTGACTTTTCAGGAGCTGCATGACGCCTACGCCTCCCGCGAGGGGATTACCTGTTACATGCTGCCTTGGTGGCCAGTATCCAGAAACACTGGGGCGGGGGGCTTGCCGAACCAGCGACCTCCCTGGGGTGCCAGTATGTGGTCATGGCGGCTGGCACTTTTAAGGCCGTTACCTGTCTCTACCGGAGGCTATCGACAGAGGCCATGATGCCCCTGGATGGGTTGCGTACCAAATGGGAACTAGATCTTGGGAGGCCCATCCCCGAGGCGACATGGCCTTAGCTAGTACGGCGCGCATGGAAGGGCACGCGGAACGCCCGGTTCCAACTGGTCCAGTTTTTCACACTTCACAGAGCGTACTTGACGCCTGTCAAGATTTCTCAATATTTTGGAGAAACCGCGTCCCTCTGCCCGCGCTGCGGCATGGAGGGGGCTGACTTTGCCCACATGTTTTGGTCCTGCGCGACACTTACGGTTTACTGGTCTGCGGTGATCGATTGTTTGAACGCTGTCACGGACCGGCAGATAGGAGTAGACATGGGCGTTTGCTTGTTGCTCTGGTTTCCGCACACCCGCCGGATGAAAGTCACTAGTAAGTTCTACGACTTGGGCTTAATCCTAGCCAAGCTGGAAATTACCATGCATTGGAAGTCGAGCACCGGCCCTAGTTACGTGCGGTGGAAGGCGAGCCTCCTGCGCTGGGCGCGGGCTGAGAGCTCTCTCCGGCTGCAACAGGCCAGACGACAGGATAACGACAGGGCATTGGAGGTGGCTAGGGCATGGGAGGCATTGGTGACGGAGCTACAGCGTCCGGCGGATGATTCGAATGACGAAGAGGAGGATGTGATATAGGGCTGGAATTTGAATGGGTGGCCTGATCTGACAGCAGACAGGTCCTAGCGCATGAGTGGGAAGTGCATGTAGAAGCTGTCCCCCTTGTACCAATTGCTAAGACCAGTGGTTCCCAAACTTTTTTGACCCGTGGCTCCCTTGACCTAATTGGCAGTTGGCTGTGGCTCCCCACCATTTTTTTACCCGCGCGCCGGGGTGCCGCGGCGCACCCTTTGGGAACCACCTTTCTCCCCTCTGCCTTGCACCCTTCTCCCCTCTGCCTTGCACCCTTCTCCCCTCTGCCTTGCACCCTTCTCCCCTCTGCCTTGCACCCTTCTGCCCTCTGCCTTGCACCCTTCTCCTCTCTGCCTTGCACCCTTCTCCCCTCTGCCTTGCACCCTTCTCCTCTCTGCCTTGCACCCTTCTCCCCTCTGCCTTGCACCCTTCTCCCCTCTGCCTTGCACCCTTCTCCTCTCTACCATGCACCCTTCTCCTCTCTACTATGCACCCTTCTCTACCTTGCACCCTTCTCCCCTCTGCCTTGCACCCTTCTCCCCTCTGCCTTGCACCCTTCTCCCCTCTGCCTTGCACCCTACTGCCCTCTGCCTTGCACCCTTCTCCTCTCTGCCTTGCACCCTTCTCCCCTCTGCCTTGCACCCTTCTCCTCTCTGCCTTGCACCCTTCTCCCCTCTGCCTTGCACCCTTCTCCCCTCTGCCTTGCACCCTTCTCCTCTCTGCCTTGCACCCTTCTCCCCTCTGCCTTGCACCCTTCTCCCCTCTGCCTTGCACCCTTCTCCTCTCTACCATGCACCCTTCTCCTCTCTACTATGCACCCTTCTCTACCGTGCACCCTTCTCCCCTCTTCCTTGCACCCTTCTCCCCTCCTCCATGCACCCTTCTCTACCATGCACCCTTCTCCTCTCTACCATGCACCCTTCTCCTCTCTGCCTTGCACCCTTCTCCTCTCTGCCTTGCACCCTTTTCCCCTCTGCCTTGCACCCTTCTCGGCCACCCCCTTGCACCCTTCCCACCCAATGGAGGGGGCTGCCACCTGGAACAATGGCACCATTTCAAAAGCATGATGGTCTCCCCATGCCTAAAAATGAATGTGTCCATCTGCAACGCGACTGGTGCTAATGTAAAGCCCTCTGATGCCTTCGGGTGGAGTTTGCGCCATATAAAACTGCAAAAAAATACTTGGTAGGGGGCCTTGTGCTGCTTTTGGGGAGCATTCAATCAGATGACGTAGTAAACGCCCGTAACCCTGCCCCCACCCACCCAACGCTCTCCACCAGGCCCCTGACCCTGCACCCACCCACCCAAAGCTCCCCACCAGGCCTCTCACCCTGCACCCACCCACCCAATGCTCTCCACCAGGACCTGACCCTGCACCCACCCACTCAACGCTCTCCACCAGGCCCCTGACCATGCACCCACCCAATGCTCTCGACCAGGCCCCTGACCCTGCACCCACCCACCCAATGCTCTCCACCAGGACCTGACCCTGCACCCACCCACCCAACGCTCTCGACCAGGCCCCTGACCCTGCACCCACCCACCCAATGCTCTCCACCAGGACCTGACCCTGCACCCACCCACCCAACGCTCTCGACCAGGCCCCTGACCCTGCACCCACCCACCCAAAGCTCTCCACCAGGACCTGACCCTGCACCCACCCACTCAACGCTCTCCACCAGGCCCCTGACCATGCACCCACCCAGCGCTCTCCACCAGGCCCCTCACCCTGCACCCACAGTACCAAAAGTTATTTTCTAAAGGCATATGTTTCTCTTACTTGGCATCTATCTAGGTTTTGGTTTTTTAAAGAACCTACGATTCTCTCTCCAACCCCTAGGTCGCTCTCACTCTTTCTCTGTCACTCTGTTACTCTCACTCCCATCTCACTCCCATCTACTCATATGGTGGCCTTTGCACAGAAGCCGGATGGAAAACAATGTCCTGACATCTACATAGCACTTAACCCTAATATCCATCTACCCTGCACTGCACCTTTCAGGTCTTTCACCTTTCCTTATTCATTTATGTCAAACTTTTTTCTCTCTCCCCTTGTGCCCTACTTTTCCCTCATCAATCTTTCCTTTTCACTCGAGTCGGGAGAGGCGATCGACGCAGTAATAAAGAATCGCAACAGACAGAATGACAATGGGGCTAATTGACAGACTGCAGGTCTGGGAGGAGCTGTTGAAGCCTCTTCAGCACTTCAAAGAAATGTGAGATGGCCTCCAACAGCGAGTGCTGCTGACGGCATTTCTCCCCAGTATGTAGCGCTGCCCTGCACTTTCCCACATCGTTCCGCAGCGCCCCTGGCTCCTCATAACGGCGCACCAGGGCGCCACGGCGCACAGTTTGGGAATCGCTGGCTAAGACGAAGCACACTACTAGAAGGAGGGTATACCTGATTATTGCACTAATATAGGTTGAGCGAGGCACACTGACAGGGGTGGGGAGGGCTGTTGGAGGGAGGGTGGAAAGGGGGTCCAGTTCATAAAAGGCATGAATAACACTGATTGCGTTGTATTTTGGAATTGTAGAATGTTACTATACTGTGATACAAGATGTTCCACATGGATAAAAATGCCAATAAAAATTATATTTACAAAAAAAAAATCCATGAACTAGACAATGCATTTATTAGGGGGTGTAACCCCTCACTTCAAGCTACGCCCAGAGTGTCAAATGCAGACAAACTGAAATCTGTTGCTTGCTGTGGTACCCAGCTTGGTGTGTTGGTGAGGGCCTCAATGGGTCGATAACTGGTGTGATGCATGGAGGAAAGGCGTTCATTTTGAGTTGAGGTTGATGGTGAGTGAATGGTTGCTGTAGATTTACCAATAACTAGCATGGATGCTGTAAAACGCCGAGGACAATGGAGAGACAATGTTGTTCTGCATCCAGGAAGCAATGGAGCGAAACGGGCTTAAAACCCACAACAAAACCAAGGAAGCTGTGTATGAATACACAGAGCACTCAGAAACAGCAGCGGAAGGTACTTCTGACGGAGGAAGACGTACAAACAACGAAGATCTTTTTGCGGATTAGACAAGCCCACAAGTCAAGATGGTGGTGCTCTCCCAATAACACAGCCGGAACGAGCAAGGAGGAAATAGAAGCGCGGCTAGAGGTAAGGGAGATCTCACTGCCCTCCAAGCTAGCCCCTCCAACCGACCCGACTCACCGACAAGCTAAAAGAGATATAGGGGGAGAGACCGCAATAAAACATCACCGCGATCACAAGGAGAAACGAAACCAAAACCAGCGCTGGGAGCGGCCATCTTGTGCATGCGCAGATGCGAAACGAAAGCGTAAACAGCAAGAGACAAACACACGGTCTACCAAGCCAAAAGCCTTCCTCTATCTCGAAGCGGAGCAAGCGCCTGGCGCAAATCCAGAGAATTGCTTCGGCTGACGGTACTAACGGAACACAGAGTGACTAGAGGAGCGGAACTGCTGCCACCCAGCTGGCTCTGCGGGGGGCACTTAGCGCCTCGCAAAAACGCTAGAAGCACGCAGCGCCTCCCCCCAACCTACAACGGCCCGGGCCGGCACTGCGCGATAGAGACTCCCTAAGAACAGAGGGGGCAGGCAAACACTGAGCCTCATACCGCAGAGGTCGGCTAGACGCAACGACGAGCTGCAACGCAGGAAGCCGTGCTGGGAGAGGCATAGAGCACCACAAAAAGCAGCAAACCACAGCAGCTGTCTAACACCCCAACCCTGCACAGACCGTCAGAGAGTAGATCGCCCAGAGCCAGCACTGGAGACTCAGCGGCCGAACCAAGAGGGGAGCGACAACACCCCCAGAGAGAGAGAGAGAGACATATCACCCCAAGGCACATACCAGTAACCGCCGCAGCACGCTCAGAGCCAATATTGCCGTAACAGAGTGACAACCAGTCGGGGGGAAGAGCACCCAGGCCAGTGAGGCGGCAGGCCGCGACCTAGAAGGAACCAACAAGGCGGAGACCGCTGCTAAGGGGAACCACACTGCCAAACAGCCGGTGCAGGGCTGGCTGGGGCTAAGACGAGAACGAGGTCAATCAGAGAGCCGAGCAGATTCCGAGTGGACTGAGCTAACGCTAACAAAGGGAGCACAACAGAACAGCAAAAAGGCGATAGACTCCACACCTACCTAGCCAGACGTAGATTCAGCGGAATGGCAGCACAAGAAGGGAAAAACGACCAAAAAAAAGTAAGAAAGGAGCAGCCGGACTCCCCACTGGCACTCAAGAACGACCTCAGAAATGAAAACACGCTAGAAACTATCTTAAAGAAAATAAATGAGGGGAACGAACTGGCCAAAGCGACAAAGAAAACGATAGATAACATGCAACTGGAACTGGCGTGCATAAGCGCTGACCTGAGCAGGACGAATGACAGGCTACAGTCAGCCGAGAAGAGGATTGGTGACCTCGAAGACACCAGCGGACAAATGAACGAAGAACTGGGGTCTGTGATGAAGACCTCCAACCACCTCCAGAAGCTGCTGGCTGAGCAGGACGACCGAAGCAGGAGGGGAAACATAAGACTCCTGGGAGTACCTGAGGGAGAGGAAGACACTCCAGGGTCTTGCACTGCCCTACCGGAGGCCCTACTGCCGCAGCAGATGGGACTAAATTTCGACAAGCAATTCGAGATAGACAAGGCCTATAGAGTGCCGGCGACCAAACCTCAGCAAGGACGTGGTCCGCGCCCCATCATTTGCAAACCACTGCGAGCGAACCACGCAGAAGCAATCTTCGCGGTAGCAAGGAAAAGCCAGAACATGAGATGGAACGGAAACAAAATAGTAATCACACAGGACTTCTCAAGACAAACGGTGGAGGTCTGGAAAGGCTTCCTAGCCCTAAGAGACAGACTCAGAAACAACAACATCACCTTCAGTTTCGCCGGACCGGCCAGAATGAGGATCACGGACAAAAGAGGCACATTGGTCTTCGAGGATCCCAACGAGCTTAGACGATACCTACAAGGACCAATCCCAGAGGACATGGAAGCCCAAAACCCAGGCACAGGAAAGAGAAGAGCCCCGCCAGACAGTGCAGAGAATGAAACTGGAATGTGAACATGAACCAAAACTACCTCAACGCGTGAACACAATCTACCTCACTGAACCGAGCTACCTCATCGCTCTGTGTGATCCTACCTCAGCACACCAAGCCACCCTATCACCCTGTAGCGCACCCAGAACACCATAATGTAGACATCAGACTTGAGACTTGAACCCTGCCCAAACAGAACAATAAGAGGCAGTCCTCCATGATGCGCAAACAAGGCCAGAACGGAAAACCGACAGAGGCGGAACTCATATCCTTTTGATTCAAATCTGCACTACATGCAGACGTTACAGGGTGGGACTAAGCCCAGGACTGAACTCAGGGGGGAGGGGAGGGGGGGTACTTGCTGTCGCACGCCCACTGCACAATGCACGGGGGAGGGGGGAGGGGAGGGAGGAGGGGGGCAGGTGAGGGGGGGCCCTCTAGTACAGTAGTATGTGTTTATTGCTATCTATGTTTTCCTACTTTTCTTTCCCTTTTCCTTTTCATCACTCCCTACGTATCCTAGAGACAGAGCTACCCTAGCCACAAACGATGGAGACCCTCCAGGGCTGGTTACCAAAGTTAGGGAACCCATGAGAATACAGGTGAATGACCATAGACAAGAAGTTTTGAGGGAGATCACCACACTGCCACACGGCAAACACGCAAACAATGTCAGCACAAACATATAGCCAGCTAAGCTCAGACACAAAACTAGTGTCCCTGAATGTCAAAGGCCTCAACCATCCGGTTAAACGGTAGACTACTTAGCGAAGCTCAAAGGCAACGTCTACGTCCTACAGGAGACGAGGCTCTCGGAAGAGGACGCACAGTGCCTCGGAGCTAGCTGGATTAGCGATTCCTCCTGCTCACCAGCAATACACAAATATAGAGGGGTCATCACACTAATACACAAGAAAAGCAACCTCACCATACACGGGAAACACACTGATGATGATGGGGGAGTACTAAAAACAAGCCTCAAGAGAGGGGATGAAATCATACACATAGCCAACATATACGGACCCAACTCAGACGACAAGGACTTCTGGGAAGGGGTGGAAGCCAAAATAGGAAACCTCCCCAGGACGACCTATTTCTGCTGGCAGGGGATATGAGCCAAGTGCTAGACCAGGCCACAGACAGGCACCCCTTCAGGCAGAGCCACAGACCCCAAGAGCAGAGCACACTGGAGAACCTGTGCTCCAAACTCCACCTTAGAGACCCCTGGAGACTACAACACGCAGACGCGAGGGAATACACGTTCTACTCACATCCACAAAACTCTTACAGTAGAATAGACTATATACTCATGTCAGCATCCCACACGCACCTCATAGACCAGACGGAGATAGCGGCAATAACAATATCAGACCACGCACACATCAGCCTCTTCCTCAGTGGTAGACACAATGAACAACATAGCCAAAGGTGGAGGCTTAACAATGACATTCTAAGACATCACACAAACAGAGCTGAAATTGAGGAGGCAATCAAGGAGTACTTCTCCTTTAATGACAACGCTGAGGTAGACAAGGCCATCCTGTGGGACGCGCTCAAAGCTACGATAAGGGGCAAACTCCTAAACATCAAAGGCAGGATGAACAGAGAAAGGAACAAGAGGATTACAGAACTAGAGAATGAGATCAGGGATCTAGAGAGAGGCCACAGTGCTAACCTGGTGACGGCAATACGCTGACCGTCCTCCCGAAGAGGAAGTATGAACTCAACAAAATCCTGAGCGAAAGAGCTGGGACATGGATAAACAAATATAAGGCCATCAATCTATGTACGGCCAACAAAGCAGGGCAGGCACTAGCGGCATATCTAAAAGCAAAGAAGAGACAGCACTCGATAGCAGCAATAACAGACACAAACAAAAAGACTCAGACTGCAAACAAGGAGATATTGGAAGTATTCAAAAACTTCTATTGTAACCTATACAAGGTGGACAAGGACCTAGTGGCGGATGGGAGGGCAAGCCTACTGAGCAAACTAAGCCTACCCACGCTGACAGAGAACCAGAGATCAACCCTAGACCAGGTCATAACGGGGGCGGAAGTAGAGAAGGCAGTAGAGACACTCAAAGCAAACAAAGCGCCAGGCCTGGATGGGTACACGGCAGCCTTCTACAAGCTCTTCCTACAGATATTAAAACCCACCATGGTGGGAGTGTTCACGCACTGCGCGCAAAAAGGCCGCATGACAGACACTATGGCAGAAGCCAACATCATAGTAATACCCAAAGAAGGGAAAGATCCGCAGTACCCCCCAAAACTACAGGCCGATCTCACTAATCAACGTGGATTGCAAAATCTACGCCAAAATACTAGCAACCAGACTCAATAACCACCTCCCCCACCTAATTGACAACTCGCAGGTAGGGTACATTAAGAACAGACTGGCCCAAGACAACACTAGACTTCTTTGCCATCTCATTAACCACACATCCAACTGTGCCGACCCCGCAGTCATGATTGCACTTGATGCAGAAAAGGCCTTCGACAGAGTCACCTGGCCATACTTAGACCTTTGTATGCAGAGGTTCGGGCTGGGGGAGAATTACAGAAAGATGGTGATGGCCCTCTAAAAGGAGCCCCAAGCACGAGTCGTGGTTAACGGAAGAGCATCCGAGCAACTAAAACTAGAGAAAGGTACAAGACAGGGATGCCCGCTCTCCCCAGCCCTGTTCCTACTAGCACTGGAGCCGCTCCTAAGCATGATCAGGAATAACACTGAGATCGCTGGCATTTGCATAGGGGGGAACACAGTGAAGCTGGCAGCATACGCCGATGATATTCGGATCATAACCAAGAACCCTACCGGGTCAATAGCAGCACTAATGAACACCATTGGGGAGTATGCGGAAGTCTCAGGCTACAAATTAAACAGGGATAAATCGGAATGCAAACCCATGAACATCCACACTACAAGCGCAGTCCTGGGCGAATCAGGACTAGCATGGCAGAACAAGCACCTCAAATACCTGGGTCTCAACTTCGGCAGGGACCTCAGAGCGACGCTTGATCATAATGAGGAAGCCACCCTAAAAAAAGTTAAAGAGAAACTGAACTCTTGGTCACCCAAATACATCACCTGGTGGGGGAGGGTAGAGACTATCAGGATGATGGTGACACCCCTGATTAACTATTTGATAGGTATGCTACCTTTAACACTGACAGACGACTACCACAAGCAGCTGGACAATATGATCAACAAATTCTTATGGAAGGAAAAAAGACCCAGGATAAGCCTGCAGAAGCTAAGGCTGAGCAAAAGCTTAGGAGGGCTAAACATTACAAATTTCAAAATATTACAAACAGCATGCTTAGCCAAACAGGGTGTCCACTAGCTAGTCCCTAACCAGGAGTACACACCTGTCTGGTTGACACTGGGTAGGGCAACCCTAGGCGGACTTGACCCCATAGCTATGCTCACAGCAAACAAACACCCAGAAATCAGGAACACAATCCACAAGAACACAAAGACCGCTCTCCTAAGAGTAGACAAAAAAAATGGAACAGACGATCAGAAATAGCAGTTGGGAATCCATCTGGTTTAACTCTAGGGTCCAATACAAGGGGAAGACTCTAGACAACGTCACCTGGTATAGGAAAGGAATCTCCACCCCAACACAACTCGAAAAGAACAAGACACCCTTAACGTTCGAAGCCCTAAAACAAGCCCATAACCTACCACCGGTCGAGTTCTATAATTTCCTAAAAATTAGAGCGGCCATCACAAAGGCAAACCTAGACAAGAAAGTCCCCTCCATCATACAATACATGAACAACCTGAACAAGATAGGCCACCAGACTTCCCACATATACAAACTTCTAAGCCCCACGACATCGAACCTCAACACCAAGACGGCAGGGTTCTGGGAAAAGCTGCTTGAAAGGACCCTGAGCGAGAGGGAAAAATGCCGCCTGTGGATCTCGCCTCCCAAAACAAAGTCTCCTCCCAGGTGGCACAAACCAAATACTGGCTACTACACAGGACCTACTGGACACCGGCACGTCTAGCGGAGGTCGGAGTCAGGGAAAAGAACACCTGCTGGAACTGCCACAAAGAGAAAGGTGACCTCGCCCACCTGATTTTTTACTGCACCAAAGTAACAAAGTTTTGGAGCAAAGTCAGAGACTTCATCACTAAGGTAGCAGGGCGGGACATACAGCCAGGCTTTGTGGTACTAGCCACTGCATTCATGGCCACAGATTTAGACTCCAAGGAGGACAGCGACCTGATAGACCTTCTCCTCACCACAGCAGTCAAAACAATTCTAGCGAACTGGAAGGATACGGGGAAGGCGACCTTCAAAGGTTGGGTCAACTGGATCATCTTCCTCAGAGGGGCGGACAACATAACGGCATAGCATTCACCCAACCACACGACTAGAGGCGATATGTGGGCCTCGCTGGACAGACACTTGCAAACAAACAAACCCCCAAACAAACCCCCATAGAAGCTGCCACACTCCTCCCACCGAAGCCAAAAGAACCAACATCTCAATGCTCTGTCTCCCCCCCACACCTACCTATCTCTACTACTCATTTTCTCACTCCTCTCTTTCTTCTTTGTGAGGGTACAACAATGTGACCAAGAACAATTTACGCCAGCCAGAAATTCGAGATTTGTTGATTTAAGCAAAGCCGTATGAGCCACTATGCCTAATGTAACCCCAAAGGCGTCTGTACCCACCCTCACGCACCACTACTACTGTACTGTACTGTATATATCTATATAATCCTCAATAAAATACTTTTGAAATAAAAAAAAAAGAAGGCAATGGTGCTTTTCATCCATGGTAAAAATAGGAACACTGAAATGTAAAGGTGAGATATATAGTAGAATAATTATACACACTTCCGTCAGCTTGCTGAAAACACTGCCATCTACATTCCTATTGGTCCGAGGGGACCACAACGCTGGTCCTGGTCTTTTTGCTCCTGCTCCCGCCGCACTGCTGTGATCTGCGCCAGGACTGGGGGACCACAACTCCCGGCATTCCTCCTTTGGCGCTCAGTCACTACGTCATCAGGAGGCACCAGGAGGCGCTTCATAAGCGGAGGGGGGCATTTGATCTCGGGTCCCACTAGCTTGCTGAAAACACTGGCAACTACCTTCCTAACGGTCTGAGGGGACCGCAACGCTGCTCCTGGTCTTTTTGCTCCTGCTCCTCCTCCAGCTGCACTGCTGTCATTGGCGCCGGGACTGGGGGACCACAACTCCCAGCATTCCTCCTGTGGCGCTGGGTCACTACGTCACCAGGAAGCGCCAGGAGGTGCCTCATAAGTGGAGGAGGACTCCCGCATCGCGGGATGCTCGAGGCGTAGCCCGGGTCAAGGGCTGGCCCATCTGCACCCATCGGCGACTGACTGTGACTGGACTGGGCCACCCTCCAAAGAACTGACCTAATTTAAACTTTAGGGGTAAGCACTTGTTGCAGTTGAGGCTTAACAAAAAATAATTTTTGCCTATTCTTGTTGATAACTGTAATTGCATTTACGTCTGCTCCTTGTGTCCTCATACTGGGCTACCAGAAATGTAGCATGGAAACATGAGGAGGCGAAAGGGTGCTGCTGATACCCTAGATGCCTTTATTATCACAGCAGAATCACTCCTAACACACGAAATTGAGTTGGCAGAGAGACGATTGTCACTCGACCCAGCTAGGCTACCCACTTATAGACGAGTGTGCTTACCAAATTCCACCGATATGCTGCAACCAAATCTAACCAGTCCAATACCAATTATCCCCAGCGAGCCTATGGTCCCTGCTTCATCTTCTACCTTGGGCTCTCCTATGTCTGCCAATTCAGTTGATTTAAGTAGGCCAGGAATAACCTCGAGGTTATGTGTTACAAAGCAAGTTGGAATTCCAAAAGTGAAAGCCAAGCAGCCACAGAAGAATAGTAAAAATGGTTCTAAGAAACCTACCTTAAAAAAAAAAACAGAAGGGTCAGTCACTTTGCCTAATGAACCCATTTATTCACATGAACAAGAGGAAACTACATGTAATACAGTCGGAACCCAAACCAAGTCTGAGTCCACTCCATTTTTTGCTTTATCTGGTGGGGGTGTTGATCTGTTAGAACGAATTGTTACATCAGTTTTTGAGGCTGCACTTGGCCAAATGTTATTCCAGATTGATGAACGCATGGACATAAAACTTAGAACTATGAACGAAAAAATAGAGCAGCTAAATTTGGTCATAGAACAATTAGATACGTTAAGTCAGGATGTCAATGCTACATTTAAGGGAGGGGCACACCAAATAACTTAGGCAAATGCCCCACCTATATATACCCAAAGTTGAACAAAGGGCACAGGCAGTGGGCAAACCATGGAATTATCCACGAATAGGGGTGGACATACAAGGGACGGGATAGAGTTAGTAGATGCTTCTGATGAAGGCCCAGGTGATATACTTTGCGCTCAGGTGGCCTCAGATCCCTCTGAAATGGGCAGAGGTTCAGATGTAATACACAGTCCCAAAGGTACTGATCTTATCCCTAACACAGACATCTTAAGCCTACCCCCAGCTGCATGTCCGTACGTTTTGGTTTTAGCATGGGTCCCCACCTTAAAAAGAGAACAAAAAGAGTCATGACCTAATCTTAAGAATAAAACTGTTGATTGCCTAAGTAAGTTAAAAAAATTCAACCCACAAAATATGAATGACATCTTGATGGTTCGTAGGTTAGGGTGGGTAGGAGAATCCCCGAAGAATATAAAGGGTGACTGTATAGTCATAAACTTTAGGCATCCACATATGGTCCGCAGTCTGTTTAGAGTTCAGGAGGAGATGCTCCATCAAAACACCTGTATTCACGCTTTACCTTTAGGATACTTTTACAGACCACCATTGAGGAGGTCTGAAAATGATATTGATGGACCTCTTACAATTTGGAATAGATATCAGGAACTATCGCCTTTAGAAACTATAGTTCTTTAGGGGAGAAAAGTACATGATGTAAGGAAGGGAAAGGTAATTGTGAACCAGGACATTACTGGAAGAATAAAGGGATTAGGGGTTTTACAAAGCCGGACACACGAAGAAAGGTTACAAGAAGGAGGACCGCAAGTGCATAGCTAGCAGGAGGGAGGGGGAACTATACCTTTTCCCCTGTCCACCATACTGGAATCCACAGATGGCACTATACGTATTAGTGATATTAGTAACATTAAACATAACATGGTAGGTGAGACCCAAATTACTAGCACAATTGATAAACCACCCCAGCTATGTTTTATTTCATGGAATGTAGCAGGGCTTAGCAGAAATCTTAGAGATACAGATTGGCAGAAGTACATTGAACAGAGCGATATTTGCCTCCTACAAAAGACCTGGGCCCTAGAAATACCACACAGAGTTGGTTACAAGACATTTAGTGTGGACGCAAACCGATCGGTAAAAGGGAGGCCTTCAGGGGGTCTTGTAATATGGATAAGAGTAACCCTAGCGATCAAAATAACCCAACTGAGTATAACAACTCAAGATATGGTTGGTGTCACAATTTCCACCAAGGAAGGAAGGGTAATATACCTATTCAATATCTATAACAGAACTAGCCTAGCCTTAAAAGTGTCATTGACTATAGAACATTTAGACTCTATCTTAAACTCCCTAGAGACTAAGGCAAGTGTATTAATAGGTGGGGATTTAAATTGTAACTTCGAACCTGTGATAGGGCTTTGTAACATTTTTGAAGATGAAGAAGTGGCTAACAATATTCCTATGCCAGAAAGCACTAGTGTAGTACCATGTACTGTGGCAGTAGTACAAATCATGAAATTAGTTGTTGGGTACGGATTAAGAGCCTGTAATGGGCGTCTACCACTGGACAAGCCAAAAGAGCACACATTTTGTAGAGGTATCTCCCCGAGTAATATAGATTATACACTGGTGTCACTAGAACTCTGGTCTTATGCAATTGATTTACAAATAGACCCAAGAACAGGGAGCAATCATCGCCCTCTTCATTTGCTTCTATCCGGTCAACTTTTTCCTTTTTCTCCTGGGAGTATCGAGGATTGTAATATTATCTCCGATGATCTCTTAGTAAGCAATAATCGTCACTCTCTGAAGTGACCATACATCTTAGGGAACACCGAGGCTCTGGCAAATATTTACAATATATTTGCAGATACTTTTGAACCCCACATAGAATCAATATTAGAGAGGGATACTTTACTAGAATTACGCAAAGACCTTTTGGCAGCACTGACACCGATTGTGACTAATATTTCAAAGAGGAAATAAAGGACGAAACAAAGAAGTAAATCTATGGTATGACAAGGGTTGCCATGATGCTAAAACTGAATTAATAACAGCAATACAAAATGGTAACTCTGCTAGGGTATAAGGGATACCAGGATTAAATACAGGAGAACGCTTGACAACGTGAAAAAAACCTGGGGCAATGACAATTGGATAGACTCACTTAATGCAGCCAAGAATAAGGACTAACTGGGCTTTCGGAGGCTCGTAGCAAAAGGGAACACGACTGGGAGGGATGCTAAAGATATATATCTTGACGCAGATACCTTGGTGAACCATTTCATGAGTTTGTACCTGGTACCAGGGAGTAGGACATCTCTACCTAATGATGGGTTGGTACGTAACACAAAGGATTTTAACTTAGTTTTTAGCTTGGAAGAAACAATACTGGCAATTAGTGCAGTCAAACCAGGGAAAGTCCCCAGACCTGATAAAATTGTGGGTGATTTACTGAAGCATGATATCAGTGTCTAGGGACCATATAATAGTTGTTTATGCAATGCCATAGCTTCAGGTGCTCCAATTCCAGAAACTTGGAAAGGGGTCGAAATTACTAAAATTTAAAAAAAAAAGGGAATCGTTATGACCCAGCAAACTATCGCCCTATTAGTTTAATAGATATTTTACAGAAAACTTTTGCTAGACATATTTTAAACCGTTTAAATATTTGGATTGAGGAAAACAATGTCCTTACAAAATATCAGGCAGGTTTTAGAATAAAACAAAGCACAACGGACCAGGTCTTTAGGTTCACATGTTTGTGTTGGAAATATGTAAAATTAAGAAAGGGGCACCTCTATGTTCCCTTTGTAGACTTAAAGACAGCGTTTGACTTATTCTACAGGTCTTATTATGGGACGCATTGAAATGTCGAAGGGTGCCTGGTGACTTACTTGAACAAATGATAAGGTTACATGAACACAACAACGCAAAAGTAAGGTGGGGTCTGAGGGACGAACTAACAGAAGCAATCCCTATAAAAAGGGGTGTACACTAAGGATGCGTATTGGCACCAACATTATTTTCACTGTATGTAAATGATTTCCCCAATTTGTTGAATAGCTGTATGAATGAAGCACCTAAATTGGGGGGGGGGCAGCGCTTCTATTTTCTGACAACACCATACTAATATCACAAACACCAAAAGGATTGCAATGCCTAATAGATTCCTTTTATACATATTGCAATACGAAAAGCCTTGCAATAAACACTAGTAAAACCAAATACATGGCCATAAACCCTCACCAAACTTTTAGAAAAAATATAGCTTTGAATTGCCAAAAGTTGTAGTACGTGCAGAGTTTTAGTTATCTGGGTATATCTTTGGATACAAAGCTATCATGGAAGACACAAATGAAAAAAACCAAGATAGCTTTGCTCCAAAACTCCTTACCCATAATGAAAAAAACATTAGAACAGCTTTTCTAAGGCAGTTTCCCCAGCCCTGGAGGTGCTTAAATACAAAGCTCAATCAGCAGCACTGCGTGGGGCCGAAATATGGGGGGCCCACTGTGAAAAGAACTTTGAGGCGGGGGAAAACAATTTTTATAGAATGCTCCTAAGCCTCCCTGTACGAGCACCATTAACTCCAATTACTCTGGAGCTGAATGTAAAACGAACTGACCATTATGCACTCTTAAGACCCCTTATATTCTGGATAAGACTGTGTTCAACCCCAGAATGAATGCATTATAAGGCTGGCCTAGAGGAGATTATGGAGCTGGATCAGAATAGAAGCATTTTGTGGCTTAGTCATGTTTTCTTATGGCTAAGGAAATTGGGCCTGTCCAAGTTTTGGGACGACCCAACTTCACTGTCTTTGGGCTCTAAGAAACTGCTAAAATCAACCTTCTGGGCATATATATCCAAAGCAGTGTGCTATATGGTTCATTCAACAGACGCCAACGATCAAGTTCCTCTCATTCAAGGATGTAGCAAACTTTGAGCCCTTTCTTGATGAAGGACGCCCTCAACTAACTAAAAGCTTATATATGAAATTTAGATATGGTGTATTGAACATAAACGCAATCACATCATGCTGGGCTAGTAATCATGATGGAACTGACAATGATTTGTGCTCTTTATGCCCAGATAAAGCCAAAGAAAACGATTTGCATGTTTTATTCTTCTGCCCTGTATATGCTAAACCCAGGAAAAAATGGATTAAACCAATTAGTAAAAACCTAGGTACAATATCCTGCAAAGAGGCAGAAAAAATATTAAAGACTGATACAGCCCAAGCATTCGTTCTTAGCGTAAGCAAATCTTTATTATCTGTAAGCTTTTTAAGGACCAAAGTAGGATTGAAGTTATAGTCAACCTGATCCAGCATTATAGAGAATTTTTTCAATGAATTTAGTTTGTGTACGGTGCAGGGAATACGGGAATTCTTACTGTATTACTTAATAATTAAACATTAATATCAAATAGTTTTTTCTATGCTTTAAGTATAGAAGTATAATTAAATGGACGTTGTAAATAGGGTTTTTTACTTGAGTTATCCTTAATTTTAATTCTTAATGCCTTTTTTAACATATTTAAAATCATATTTATGTTTTTAGTCAAAGGGCGATAGGTCATATACAAGTCTATTTCCTTTACAGTTTCTATTAATAGATTAGTAGTAATGGCATTGACGCACTATTTGTAATAGGTATTGTATGTGTTTATATGTATCTGTTATGGTTTCAATGAACCGAAATAAAGATTTTTTGATTGAATGATTTGATTGATTGATTACACACACTGGATTGGCAGTAATGCTTTAAGTGCAGGAGCACAATATAGATCATAATCACAATGGTGCTTTGCAGACCAGAAGAGATTATGGGTACTAGAATGGCAATGTGTTTTTTACAAACTGGAGTTTAGCAATGACCAGGCAATGGTGTTTTAAATGGCGTGCCGGATGAGTATATGTCATGGCATTCGGGGTCATATGTGCTTTACATACTGAGGGGTATTGCAATAATTTACGTGAAATGTATGCATTTACATGTTATGTTATGTTATGTTAGTAACACTTTTATGGTATACACCCGTTACAACGGATCTTTTACTCCGCACTACCATTACAACGCGACCATTACTCCGCATACCATTACAACGCATTGCGCTGGGGGGCGCTCTAGGATAGGGAATAAGTATAATTTACTATCCAACACCTTCCCTAGGGTCCACGGGGACTGGAGTTAGAATAGTAAATTATACTTACCACTATCCAGCGCCCCAAGGCGCTATGCGTTGTAACGGTATGCGGAGTAAAAGTCGCGTTGTAATGGTCTGCGGAGTAATAGTATGCGTTATAACGTCATACATCCCACTTTTATAGCGCACAGCTGCCCCAGCAAAGGGGCGTCCCGGCGCTTCTGAAAGAGTACCCAAACACAACACAGCCGTGCAAGAGCAGGGACGCACAGATCTGGAACCTAAGGACTATGAGGGAACAAATACGTTTTGATAGCCCTCCTAAATTTCAGCAACTCATCAATTTCACGAATTTCAGATGGAAGAGAGTTCCACAGTTTTGCGGCCAGGACCCGGAAGGAGCGACCTCCTGCTCTACATAGTCTAAACCGTGGAACCAAGACCAGGTTTTGGCCCAAAGATCTGGGGAGACATGGACAACAGCATCATGCCAGTTTCTTTCAGCATCATGATGGGCAGCTCCACAGACTGAGACATTGGCAATCACTGTAAAGGTGAGCATTAGTCAGTGCCCTGGACTGTTTCAGCACTGGCAATCAAACTTGGAGGGCATACAACTGAGCAGAACTCTGGCATATGGAAGTATGGTATATTATCACTTTTCCCTGATATGGCATTTTTATGGGTGCTCCCTGTCCCAGTCCTTCCTACTTGAGGCAGTCCTGCCTCCACCCAGCCAATCACAACGCCAGTATGTTTAAGCTACATAAGCCCTGCCCACCTACCGACATGTCTGTTTTTTTTCTGCTCCAACGGCGGTCGGAACGCTGGTGCTTCCGGTTCCTGTTTCCTGGTCTGGATTTTCTTCAGGATGGTGCTGTGAGTGTTTGAAATTGCAGTTTTATGTTTCTGTATTGTTTTCCTTGTTGTTTTATCGGTGCGACTGCTCTGGTATTCCGGTCGGCCGTGCTCCTGTGCTGGGGTCAGGGATGCTCCTTGTTCATGTGCTGTGCTGGGGCGGGGAGTTTTTTGGTTTCCTGGCCCCGGGTCAATCCGGCGCTGGGCTTCTCATGCAGCTTCTGGCCCTTGCGGCCATCATCTTTTGATCTACGGCTGTGGGTGGAGACTACAGGGCTTTATTTCCTTCGCCTGTCTCACCTTTGCGTGATTGGGTGATTGGGGGCAGTATTTATTGGAGGTTACTGGGCACTTCCTTTGATCGTGTGGTGAGTTCCTGTTAGTTTGACACTGGATTTCTCACCATGAGTGAAGGGGCATCTTCACCTGTGCCTGCTAAGGCGATTTCAAAGCAGCATAATGTTCAGGATCTGCAGGAGGATGATGTTTTGCAAATTTCTAGGGCGGATTTACAGGACTTGATTAATTCTGCAGTCCGGTCTGCGCTGCTGGAGCCTGCAGCTAAGCGGGCTAAGGATGTAATGTAATGTAATGTAAAAATTACTTGTAAAGCGCGGCATTCACCGAACGGTTTCTTGGCGCTGGTCACTTTGTTTGGTGAGAGGCAGAGGGCGGGGAGAGAAAGGTTTATGTGTAGGTGCTGCGGAAGAGGTGAGTTTTTAGGAGAGACCTGAAGTGAAGGTAGGAAGGAGAGAGTCTCAGTTCCAGCGGGAGAGAGTTCCAGAGTGAAGGTGCCAAAAAAGAAAATCTGAGGCGTCCGTGTTTTTTGCGTCTAAAACGGGGAGTCTGTAGGAGCGCAAGATGAGAAGAACGGAGGGGCCTATAGGGAGCATATGGATGCAGGAGAGAAGAGATAAAGGAGGGGCCATTGCCGGCCAATGATTTATGAGTCAGGCAGCCCAGTTTGAACTTGCAGCGCTCTGATACTGGAAGCCAGTGGAGGGCTTTAAGGAGGGGGCGGACGTGGTGGTGTTTTGGTTGGTGATAGATCAGGCAAGCTGCCTGATTCTGTATCAGCTGTAATTTGTTAATTTGGTATTGTGGGATGCCAGCGTACAGGGCGTTGACATAGTCGATCCGAGAGATGACTAATGCCAGCAGTGCTAAGGTGAGGGCTTCAGTGGTCAGAAAGTGAGCTATTTTCCGGATCTTCCTGAGCTGGAAAAAACAGGAAGACACAGTAGCACTGACCTGGTGCTTCATTGAGAGGTCCTGGGAGATGTGAACCCCCAGGCTTTTCACTTTGTCAACAGGGAGGGGGGAGGGACCGAGGGAAGGGGGCCAGAAAGTGGAGTTCCAAGGATTGGATGGGCCTCCGACAAGAACGAGCTCCGTCTTGTCGGGATTAAGCTTGAGATGATGAGCGCCCATCCAATTGCTGATATGGCAAAGGGTAGACTGGACATCTTGGGCCGCTTCATCCCAGGAGTCGAGATTGAAGACGAGCTGGATGTCATCTGCATAATTAAATGCAGTGACATTCCTGCCGCGGAGGGAGCGGATCAAGGGGGTGAGGTACAAGTTAAAAAGAAGGGGTGATAGGGACGAACCCTGTGGAACGCCACAGGTGACCCTCGTCCTGTCTGCCGTAAACTGGGAAAGACGGACTGATTGGTGGCGGTCCACCAGGATGGAGCGAACCCAGTTAAGGGCCGTTCCACTGATGCCCGCCTCTTTGACACGGTCGACTAAGATGGTATGGTCGACCGTGTCAAAGGATGATGAGGAAGACATGGACAATTCCCCTAAGGGAAAGTACGTCCAGGGCAAGGTTTTTTGGGACATGCTGCTCCATATTCGAGAGATGCTTGTGTTTGACCCTAAATCCCTCGCTGAGGAGGGATTTTACGCTCAGTATAGTTCCTCAGTGGTGGATGACCTCCCTTTCCATGATGTCTTGAAGGATATCCTCACAAAGGAGTGGCTTGAGGTGGATAAGCAGGGTATTCCGCGATTCCTGGGGAAGCGGTATTGCCTGGCGGACTTTGATTCTCAGTTTCCTGCGAGGGTAATTCTCTTTTGTCCTCTATGGCTTCCGCCTATTCTTCCTTTTTGTCCTCGGAGGAGGCTTTCCTGTCTGATCCGGTGGAACGTAAGGTGGAGTCTGCTCTCAAGCGTTCTTACGCCGCTTCTCACTTTGGGGTGCGTGCTAGCACTTATGCGGCCTATGCTCCGCAGGTCCTGCTTAAGGATTTCGAGAAACTGTGTGACTGTCTTCAGGATCAGGGGGACCCTACTCCTGTGTTTGCTCAAATGGAGGTCTTAGCACAATTCTTTTCGGATGTCACTTTTGATTCCTTGTGGGCTTTTTCCTCTGCTGCTGGGGTGGCGGTGGCTAGAAGGAGGTCTCTGTGGACAAAACCTTGGGATCTTGAGGCTGCACAGAAGGCCTTGGTCCATAAACTGCCTTTTGAGGGTCCCCGTCTTTTTGGGGAGGCTTTGAATACGATGGTGCAGCGCTCTGCGGAGGAAAAGAAGTTGTTAAAGCCTTTTCAGGCTGCTCCTAAGAAAAGGTCTTTCTTCCAGAAGCAGGGGTTTCAAGGGCTTTTGTCATCCCAACTCTTTTGTGGTCGGGCCCGTGGTCAGGGGGCCGCGTTCCATTAAAAATCCCGGCCTCAGCAACTGTAGCAGCAGCAACATCCTCCCTCTGGTGCAGGACAGAAGTGACTATGCCGCAGGCTCATCTCCGTTTGTTTCTGGACCGTTGGTCAGCTCCGATTTCCGTCCAGTGGGTCTTGTCTGTCATCAGGTGGGGTTAGCAGATTCTCTTCCGGGGCCCTCCCCTCTGGATTGTTTTCTGGTTACCCATTGACAAAAGACCCAGTGCGACGATCTGCCATGTTGTCCAGCATCGCCATGTTGTTCCCGAAAGGGGCTGTGGTGCCGGTTTCAGTGAGGAAGTGGGCCTGGGGCTCTATTCCCGTCTGTTTCTGGTTCCAAAGCCCGATGGTTCCTTCTGCCCCATATTGAATCTCCCTTTTCTGAACAAATTGGTGTGGTTGGATCTGTTTTGGATGGTCATGTTACAGTCCGTCATTCCCCTCATCCAGGAGGGCAATTGTTTGGCTTCCCTGGACTTAGAGGACGCCTATTTTCATGTTCCGGTCCATCCTGCCAGTCAGCGGTTCCTGAGGTTTGCTCTCCAGGGGAGGCATTTCCAGTTTCAGGTTCTGCCATTCGGCCTCTCCACTGCTCCCAGGACTTTTACCAAGGTATTGGCTCCTGCTGTGGGGGTTTTGCAACATCAGGGTTTCTCTGTGTTTCCCCATATTGATGATTGTTTGGTCTCTGCTTCCTCTTTTCCTCAGGCTCTTCTGGTGCTGGAGGCTACGTTGTCCCTGTTCCAGGCGCTGGGGTTCAAGGTGAATCTGGCCAAGTCTCATCTGGATCAGGTTCAGAGACTTCAGCTCATTGGGAGTCTGTTCGACGCCTATCTGGGGGTGGTGTTTCTCTATCCTGTTCGGATCTTTTCCCTGCAGACTCTGTTGTGGGAGCTGTTGAGTCGTCCCTCTCTACTGGCTCGTGTTTGGTTGCGGGTCCAGGGTTTGATGGCTGCTACCACTGCTCTGGTTCCCTGGGCTCGCCTCCATCTCAAGCCCTTGGTGACTCATCTGTTGGCTCAGTGGGACCCTTCCCGGGCGGATTACGAGACTCTGGTTCCTCTCTCCCCTGTTCTGGTTTGGGACTTTGTCTGGTGGCTTTGCACTCCCAATCTGGGGAAGGGGGTGCAGTTTTATCTTCCTCCTCCCCTTTGGCTGACGTCGGATGTCAGTCTTTGGGGTTGGGGGGCCACCTGGGGGTCCTTGGAAGCCAAGGGTCGGTGGTATCGGGGGGACGGTGCCGGTTCCTCGAACTGGCGGGAGTTGGCGGCCATCTGGGAGGCGGTGCAGTTCATTGACGATCATCTCCTCGGGTGGCTCGTTGTTAACTGAACCCATAGGGGGGGACCAGGTGCGTGTCTCTGAACATGTTGGCCTCCATGATTTATGCTTGGGCTGAGAAAACGGCCCCAGCACAGCGAGGCTTGCGGCCTAATTGCAAATGGCGGCGAGTGCAAAAACATTGATACACAAGAGACCCTGCAGGGACTGACAGCTACGAGGGAACGTACCTGACTTCTCCTGTTGCTGCGCACAATCTCCGACCGCAAGGTGAGGAGCGGCTGAGTGCGGAGGACGTGGGCTACGCCGGGCATCACCGCTTGTTGCGGCCATCTGGCAAATCGCCGACTGGGGTCTGGCCGAGACCTGAAGAGGACAAATCACAGTGACCCCAGTACAGAGAGCGACAACTGAATCCACACACCATATGAATCGGGGGAATCCATATTCTAGCGGTTTCAAAAGAACTGCGTGGCACACTTGGAGGTAGGGGGTGTACCTGGACCCTGGTGTTCCCACAGATTCCTCACAACAGCGCCAATCTCCCTCCTCTGACCCTGTGGCCCCAGAGCGGAGTGGTGTGGGGTGCAACACAGAACTGCCCCTATGCCACCCAAAAAAGAGCAGCCCAACAAGGTCTCCATCTACTTCGGACGCCCAAAGCAGGAGGGGTGCAGGAGTAAGAGGGCACCAAGGAGACGAG
Source organism: Lissotriton helveticus (assembly GCF_964261635.1). Taxonomy (NCBI): domain Eukaryota; kingdom Metazoa; phylum Chordata; class Amphibia; order Caudata; family Salamandridae; genus Lissotriton; species Lissotriton helveticus. The sequence continues at coordinate 1,653,306,966 of NC_136068.1, forward strand.
GGAAATGGGTCTCTCCTGGGAGTACCTCCTTACGACCCTGAAGGACTTCAAAAGGGAGCTTAGAGAGGACATAAAGGTGAACATAGGAGCCTCCTTCAACTCCTTCAAATAGGAAATGCGCACTAAACTTAATGAGCTCCAAGCGGACTCGGACTCCATTGGGGCGCGTACCCTTGACTTAGAAGCGAAATTCCAGGTCCTGGAAGGTCGACTCCAACCCAAGCCTGTTCCCGTCCTCACATCAGGACATCTACTCTGGGAACCCTCCCTCAACTGTTGAGACCTAGCTATTCTGACTGATGCTGGTGGAGCTTCCACAATAGCTATTGGAGAGAAGGGCTGTGGATTCCCTCCTCTGCAGTCCCCTAATGCCCGGTGGAGCTACAAGATAGCTAAAGAGGAGATGGGTTGTGGACTCCCACCCTGCCGTCACCTACCCAGCTGGACCTTGGGCAGAGTTTACCCTCGTCTCTACGTCTTATCTTCCTCCTAACGCTTTACCCTATCCCCTTACCCTTCGTTGCTCCATTCACCTTGTCCCCTATGTTCTGTAAATGCTTTTTGAGGAAGAATCCAGTCTGTAGGCCGTGGAGTCTCAGAGACCCCTCTGAGAGAGTCCACTGTTCAAAGGGTGCCTCTCACAACAGAGATAGGGAAGTGATACAACTTCCACTGGGATCACAGCTTACTGGACTTTGGATGTTGCTTTGACTCGTCTACCGGTTTGTGTCCCCGTCGCCCTTGCCCTCCTCTTTCCATGCGGTGTCTCTCACCCTCCCCTCCTCTTTCCTGCCTTCATTATATGTCTACTTCCCCAGCTCCTATTCCCCTCCCCTGAATTTCTCCCCTTGCCTGCTTTTCCCCTTACGTATTTGCGCTTATTGTTTATCTCGATCTTACAGGTAACTATGTTAACATGCTCTAATAACTGTGTAACCTTTGTAACGATGCAACCTATAACTATGATCTGATACTCATGTAAAGTGCTCTGATACCTCAGGGTCTAGCCAGCACTGTATAAAACCTTTAAAATAAAATAAATAAAAATTAAATCTCATCTGTTGGCCGGGACAGTTGAATTTTCATGCGGACGCTCTGAGCCGCAACCTTCCATCTTCTGTTCTGTATCATCTCTCTCTTCCTCTGTTTCAGTCCCTTAGCCTTCGGTTCGGGACTCCATGGATCGACCTTTTTGCGTCTCTTCTCAACTCTCTCCTTCCACGGTTTTGTTTGGAGGTACTGTGTCCTCAGGCTTGGGCAGTGGATGCTCTTTCGATTCCCTGGTCTTCGGGTCTTCTGTATGCATTCCCTCCCATTCCCCTCCTCCCGAGGGTGCTGCAGAAGATTCGGGGGGGAGAAGTTTTTGGTCCTGTTGATTACTCTTTACTGGCCTCGCCGCTTTTAGTATCCTCTCCTGTTGCGGCTGGTGGAGGGTCGGTTTGTCCGGCTTCCTTTGTGTTCATCTCTTCAGTTTACGCTCCTGTCTCTGCCTTGTCTTTGTCGTTTGCAGCTGACGGCTTGGCTCTTGAGCGGTTGACTTTGGAGTCTTTGGTCTGTTCGTCTGTGGTGGCTCGTGACATCCAGTTGTCTTGCCGCCCTTCGACCCTTAAGTGCTATGGTCATCATTGGAGTTCTTTTGTTTCTTGGTGTTCTTCTCATGGGGTGGATCCTGTACTAGGGGTTCCTACTTCTGTGTTGGACTTTCTCTGAGATGGTTTTTTGAAAGACCTTTCCCCTTCCACGTTGTCTGCTCAGTGGGCAGTTGTTCATGCTTGTCGGGGTCCTGGGGCCTCCTTGGAGGGCGTTGCCCCTATGGTGCGTCGGCTTCTTAGGAGCTTTCGGCTTCATTGGCCGGTTTCTCCTGTTGTCGTTCCTTCTTGGGATTTACCTACTGTTTTGCAGGGTCTTCAGTTGCCCCCTTTTGAGCCTTTGATGGAGATGGATTTGTTGTGGCTGTCAGCTAAGGTGGCTTTTTTGTTGGCCATTACCTCCGCTCGGCGGTTGGGTGAGTAGGGTGCCTTGCTCATTTTGTTTTCTTATTTGCACATCCGGTCATTTTACGGCTTGATCCGGCCTTCCTGCCTAAAGTTTCTTCAAGTTTTCATTTGTAGCAGGAGTCGATACTTCCTGATTTGCCTGCTGAAGGGGATGCCCTTGTTCGAAGGGCTCTCCAGATTTATCTCCAACGTTCCCTGGGGTTCTGTCGGTGGGTGCGTTTGGCAGTCTGCCAATCTTATAGGTCTTTTGCTTTGCCTTCTCCGGCTCATGTGCAGGGTCGTTTGGAGCTTTCTGTGTCTGCTTCCTGGGCTGAGGCGGTGGGGATCTTTATCCAGGAGATTTGTAGGGCAGCCACTTGGCAGTCTCATCACACATTTATGTGCCATTATAGGCTTGATGTTTTACATGCCTCTGCTGACAGTTTTTCTGTTGGCGTCTTAAACGCTGTTGTTCATTGATCTTTTCTTGATTAAAGTTTTGTACTCTGCATGGATCCCTGGTGTCCTGCGTTTTTGGCTTGTTCTCTGCTTGTGAGTTCTTCACGTAGTAAGGACTGGGACAGGGAGGACCCATGAGGGGGTAATGTCTTGTTACTTACCGGTAATCTTCATTACCCCGATTAGGGTCCTCCCCGTCCCAGTCCTCGACCTTCCCACCTGCTGTGTTTGTGTCGGAGTCTTGTTAATAACAGGCATTGCGGTAGGTGGGCAGAGCTTATGTAGCTTAAACATACTGGTGTTGTGATTGGCTGGGTGGAGGCAGGACTGCCTCACATAGTAAGGACTGGGACGGGGAAGATCCTAATCGGGGTAATGAAGATTACCGGTAAGTATCAAGACATTATCATTTTCCCCTGACATGGCATTTTTATATGAGGTTTGTTTTGTAGTGAGACACACTTCATTAGATTACCCCTGCTCCTTTTTTCGCTGGTGTGCATTCGTTGTTTTATGTTGGCATGTTTTGACATTTAGAATTGTTTGGGAGGGAGCATCTAATCAACCTCATTTTGTAATATCTTGCTAGATCGAAGGACAGTTTCAATGATTAAATCATACTCCGCCTTTGGAAGCTAATACGTAAGCAGAATGCTTTCTCCCTCTAAAGTGCCTGTGAAGTATTTAGGCTGTACCAGCCAAAATCCAGTTAAAGGCCTTTAGGGACAGAGGTGTAAATAAATCCTTTCAGTAAAACAGGCTATAAAAGAACAAATTTACACGAAGGAGGAGAACAGAGATAGAAGATAAGTGCACTTTGCCATATATTGATGCTGATGAAAGCTTGTGTCTTCTTTTGCAGCTGTCGCACAAGCACATGATAAGATCCTTGGAGGGTATGAGTGCCCCGCCCACTCCAAGCCCTGGCAGGTGTCTCTCTACTACATCAACAAGCACATCTGCGGGGGGGTCCTCATCAACAAGTGCTGGGTGCTGACGGCGGCGCACTAGATGAAGTAAGTCTACTGAATCTAAAACGGGATGATGAAGGCTTAACCTATGTGCATAAAAAGATCACACATTGTGTCATTTTAGTTAAGGAACCTGATAAACTGGCTGAATGAATATGCACAGATGTTAAAGTGAATCAACGTCCGAAATCCAATATACTTTATTTTGCCCTTGTCATACTTTTATTTCGTCGATTACATTAGATGATTTAAAATCATGATTGATAATCATCATCTTTTGTCTGAATAGCAAGGCAGGCGCCATTGAAAAGTCTAATGCGGCTAACGTGGCATAAGCATTTCTTGAAATTGTTCTGCAGGCTTTACCCCCAGAGGCTTAAGGCAGGCCCTTCAAGGCACAGTGCAGGTGGGACACAAACCCTTCAGGGGTCTTCCTACCATTCAAGAGGACCGTATTCAGCCAAACACCAATGAATGTTTGCCAGATATGGGGGGCTCTGGGGCACCCGCCTTCGGCCTCTCACCCACCACCTCTGGCCACGTACGCAACCTAAGAATCATCCTGGACTTCCACCTGACCATGAAACAACAGATCAACGTTGTCTCCTCTGCCTGCTTCCTCACCCTTCAAATTCCCTGCAAGATTTTCCAATAGATTCCTGTCTCATCCAGGAAGACAATCACCCAGAGCCTCATCACCAGCGGACTCGACTACGGCAACACACTCTACGCCAGGACCACCAAAAAAGATCCAGACCAGCCAGAACTCGGAGGCAAGGATCATCCTCGACCTCCACAGAATAATCAGCATTACCTTGCATCTCAGAGCTCTGCACTGGCAGGCCATTCAGGAAAGATGTCTCTTCAAGCTCCTCACACATTCCTAAAAAGCCCTCCACAAGTCCAGACCCTCCTACCACAACAATTACTGCTTTACATTCCACCAACGACTAGAGAACTCTGATACTCCAGCCTTGCCTTTGCCCACTTCCCCTGCATCCACCGCAGCCTCTGGGGAGGCAGCCCTTCTCCAACCTCACCACCAGGTCTTGGAAAGACCTCCCCTCCACCTGCACATCTCACAATCCCTGAAGGACTTCAAAAGAACGCTCAAGATCTGGCTTTTTGTCCAAATCTTGCACTGCCCAGAAGCACCCTACAAGACCCCTGATTGGTGATTGATTGATGTGCAACTTGCACAGTGACCAGTCTGTGAATGAGTATTGTAAGAAAGCCAGTTAATGATTTGGGGAGCTGGTCTGTAGCAAAGAAGTTAATGATTCAGACAGATTTATATGATTGAATCCTATTTTTTAGCTACAGCCAAACACCAGTGCGCTCTGCCTGGTAGCACCAAAGCAACTGCTGTGAAACACTGGCCGGTGTTTAAAGTACAATAGTATAACATCCCTAGAGTCTGGAACTAAGAGAGTGTTCCAAGACTCTACTGGAATAACACATCTTCTTTTTTTATAAAGGAAAGGAGAGAAAGGAAACACACTGGGGAAAGATTTATCAAAATGTCATGAAATGCAGCTCAGCAAGACACCTTGCTGTGCTGCATTGCATGACAGAGAGAGGACAGGAATTTTCCTTACTTTACATTATATGGTGCATTCCTGTCTTCTCCTTGCAAAATAGATGGAACCTAGATAGAGGAAAAAATGAGGCGAAATAAACATATTAAACCTTGATACGCTTCCTCTGGGAAGGCATAGCATTTTGATGCATTCCTAGGTTTCCCATGCATGGATGCGTGGGAACAACCATGCTCCACCCTGAATGCCTTTCAAGGCAGAGTAACACAAGCATTGCTCCAGATTTACCAAGCCATGCAGGGCCACACAAGGTGGCTTTGAGTGGCTTGGTAAATATCACTCAAGGGTTGGCATTGTCCTGCATCCGCTTGCATGGTGCAAGGTCACCACAAACTTTGGAAAAATCCGGCCCTATGGCTGTCCGAAAATATAATTTGAGATCATGCACAATGCTTACATGGATAATGCAAAACATGCCATGCGAAAGTCACTGGTAATGTTTTTTACTGAAAATAAATAAATAAACAAAATGGAAAATGTCCCTGTTGTCTGCAGCACATGTGCCATTCATTAGGATGACACAGAAAGCATGGCTTCATGCCTACTTGTGCAGCCTAACTCCTGTGGTTTTTAAACCTGCAGGCAAAGCTTTCAAAATAACAAATTTACAAGGGAAAGAAACCTACTTATAAATATTTAAAAAAAACAATCCTGCACAGGCCTTGTAGCCCACAATGTAGGGTGCTGAGTATTTAAAAGTGGTACTTGCAAGAATTTAGTGTTGCTTTGTACCTATAGTAATTAGCACTTAAAATCTATTATCACAATGACGAGCAGTAGTTGTCCTTTAAGGAAAATTATAGTTCAGGATAAAAGCTTTACTTTGCTAACTTTGATTAGGACAAGCTACAGAAATAATTCAGGTACTATTGTTATTTTAATTAATTCAAAATCCAAATCGGTAGTAAAGTCAGACTTTGAGTAATATTTAGGAAAAGTGATTTTTAAAAAGTTAGACTTTGTCTGCCAAAGCTTTTAGTAGGCTAATTAGCATTAGCCTGCCAGCAGCTAGTCAGCCACACCGGCGTAGCTAGGGGGGAGCGGGGCGGGCGGTCCACCCCAGGCGGCACTATTTTGGGGGCGGCCACGACCCCGCGGCACTGGTAGCCCTACTGTAGTAGTATTGGCCTCTTGGATGGCGGACTGGGGAGCAAAAAGAAGTGTGTCTGGTCTTGGCGCCTGGCGTTGCGCGCGTGAGAAGTGTTACTAACTGTGATAGGCCTCACACTGCACCAGTGTGAAGGCAGGCAAGGGAGGAGACAGAGAACCTGATACATCATCAGCCGGAGGGAAAGCAGGGGCCTGTGATCTTGCACCGCTTTCACTGCAACGTTGGATCTCGGACGCTAGCTCTCTGTGTTAATAATCATGGCCGCGCATGAGAGAGGCCTGGGAGAGAGCTGCCTGCAGTGATGTGCGGCCCTGACACACGTCTGGCTCACCGCGACGGCCGTTCAACTCGCGCTCACTCAGAGAGTGTGAAACAATAGTGCCAGCTGCCAGAGTATTGTGAGACCACTACAGACAAGTAAGTTCATTGGTCAGGCAGCCTGCATGCTGCCACTAACTTTAGTGGTGGTGGTGTTCGTGTCACACAGAGAGTCTCACACACAGTGCACTGCAGTTAGTCCGTGAATTTTAGCCCTGGTAGCGGGGCACCGTTGCGCGCCTGTATTAAGTAGTTTATATAGTTAACATTAATTTCCTGGCTGAGGGGCCAGGGCTCAGCTGCGGTATCGTCGGGCATCCGCATTGGATGATGCAAGAGCTGATCCTTTCATTTATTTCAGACAGTAATCTGCAGGCATGGCTGCTCTGTCTCATCATCGTTCTTAGATTTATAATGGTGGGCACCGTCGGTCATTGAAAGCACTAGTAGCTGGGCGTGACCCACTCGGTCTGTAAGTAATTAACTTATTATTCAATTATAATTCAGTCAGCGTCAGCGATAGAGTCTGCAGCTAGATTAGTCAAATAATCTAACTAATTAATTGTGTACTTGAGTTGAGAGTTTGTTACATGGTCACATTATACACATAATGTACACAGTGCTTACACCAATGGTGGCCGCCGGAATTGGGACCAACTCCGACCCCGGTGTCTGAGCTGAAAAACCTGGGAGTCTGGCTGGATGCCGGCCTCACCTTTGTTGGCCACACCAAAAAAACAGCCGCCTGTTGTTTCGGCTTGTTGCGAGGATTACGACCTGTCCTCAAATACTTTGACGCTCCTACCAGGCAGCTGGTGATCCAGGCCACTGTCATCTCGCGCCTGGACTACGCCAGCTCTCTCCTGGTTGGAGCTAATCAGGCGGAAATTACCCGTCTACAACGGGTACAAAATTCTGCGGCTAGAGCGATCGTTGGCTTGCCCAGATTTTGCTCGGTGTCCAATGTTCTCCGCTCCCTTCACTGGCTTCCAGTGAGGAAGCGAATTCATTTTAAGGTTCTTTGTCTAACCTTTAAAATTCTGAAAGGTATTGGCCCCCAAATTATGTCCAGCTTTTTGTCCTTTTATGTACCCACGCGTGCTCTCCGTTCCCAAGGTCAGGCCCTCGCCGTGGTCCCCAGATTCAGGCTTAGCCGTTCGGGAGGGCGCTCCTTCCGCGTCAAAGCGGCTTCCATCTGGAACTCTCTTCCGTCAGATATCCGCCTGATGGAAGATCTTATGCTCTTCAGGAGAGCAATCAAAACGTTTCTGTTTTAAATCCAGTTATTCCAAATGCCTTTTTCTGTTCTTGTTGTGTTATTGTCCTACCTTGTCACTGCGCCAGGACGCTCCTCAGCTGGAGCAGCTGTGCGCATAACAAATAAAGATAACATAACATAACATAACATTTATAAATGGTGCGAGTATTTGTGCTTACTTTATAAATGGTGCAAGCATTTGTACATAATATGTCTGAGACGGCTTATTTTCAATGACTTACTGTGGTGTTTTGGCAGGGCTCCCAGCTGAGCTCTCTCTCATCGAGTGGGGGGTCGTCACGACTCACGTCACCCTCCAGAGGCCCCTCATAACTAGGGTTAGTGCTTTTCAATTTCTGATGCTCTGCACAGTTTCAAGAATTAATTAGAGATTTATGTTGCCCAAACGACTGTAATTTCTGATATTTAGTAGTTTCCCTCCTCTTCATTGCATGCTTTTCGCTTGCGAGAAAGTGTCACTCATAGTCGTTGAAATGTCACTCATAATTTCACTGAAGTTATGAAAATGTCACACATGGCAATCTGAAACATTGGCAGCTATGGCAGTAGAGGGAAAATAAAAGGTGAGATGTTGCTCTGTCTGCACTGTCGGAAGTGAGAACAAGAGCTGTTCTGCAATGCAGGCGCTGGGGGATGGAGACAAAGGCACTGTGTTTTCTCTGTATCGCTGTGCCTTGGGAGCGAAGGCACAAAGGCAGCGGCCTGTCCTGGCACTGCACACGTTGTCATAGAGGGGATCGGATATATTTGGCATGCATGATTTAGCGTCAAGGGGGAGCAAGGAAGGATGTGTGGATTGGAACTTCAGGCACTAAGGGAAATGTAGGGGGGTGTGTTGTGGCACTGCCGTACAGTAGGGTGAGGTGGACACGCCAGGCAATGCGGATTAGGGGGGACAAGGTGGATGTGTTCCATACTGCTGCATGCCCTGGGTGTAGGGAGAGCAAGATAGATGTGTTCTGACACCCCCCAAAGTGAAGGGCAGGGAGATGTGCTCTCGTGCTGACACTGCATGGATTGGTGTCAAGGGTGTTAAGGGAGATGTGCTCTGCCAGCATCGTGTCATGGAAACATGGGGGCGTGTTCTTATTTGGCATACACCGCTTTATTTTCCATTTCTGTGTTTGATTTCAGGTGCATTTCCGCTGCAGCTCTGCATCCTGATGGGTGAGGTGGGTTAGGGCACCGCAGCACATGCACACAATGCTGGCCGATAGCGCCTGCGGTGGTACGTGTTTGAAGTGGGCCTAATTTGGGCGCCCAGTACACATCATGTTGCAGGTCCTCCCACGTTTTGTCCCTTCTTACTCTATCAGGGTGCCCACCATAGACCCAGGAGAGGAGGATGCATGTCAGATGACCACTGGCTATGCAAATATTTTATTTTAGATTACTTGTGGCTAAACTTGTCTTATGGGAACTTCAACGGGCAAGGATCCAACCGTCCTGGACACATTTTGGACACCTCTAAATCCATCGCGCCAGAGTGGCTGTCTCCAAAAATGCCCTTTTCGGGCTCATTGAGCTCAGGGGTGTAGCTTCCGGTAGTGCCTGGGGCCCAGAGACCCGAGGAGCCCTCTGCATCATGGTTATTCCTGTATTTTCTAATTCAAACAGCTTGGAAAGGGAGGTCATTCCATTTCTTGCCCCAGGCCCCATGACACACTGAGTACTAGACTGATTCAGCCCTTTCTTTCTCAAGGGAAACCCTGCACTCCCCACTCCCACCTCCTCCTGAGGCACTCTGGGCAGCATACTTGGCACAGCAACATCAAGAGCCATATGCCATTATTACACATATGACCACTAGCTGGCCTCCACACTTTGTACAGGTGCAGCGCCAAGGATGGGACTACACAGAGCCTGATGTCCCCAATTCAAAACCTTTTTAAAGAGGTGGGTCCGTCCCAGGGTCTAGTGGAGGACCACTGCCAACCCAAGAGGAACTTCTCCAGTGCATCACAGGTATCTCCACAGCAGTATGTTTGAAACGTCTGAAGACAGGAATGAAAGGAGAGGAGCAGACAGGTAAGTCCACCCGGCAAGCGTGTTGAAAATTATGCAAATAGCGGTTTTGCCCCCTAATACCACACATGAATGGTTGGCGCCTGAAAGGATACAAGCATCCATGAACATGGGTCCCAGTATGTTATTTTCTAGTTTTCTTTACCATTAAGGCATTTTCGAGATTTACTATGATATGGATCGGTAATCCCACAAACATCCTTTTATAAGACATGTCACTGTCATGAGTGTAAAATCTGAAAATTTTGGGGAAGCAACAGTGTGGAGATTTTAGTAGCAAAGCGTTTACTGTGGCATTGATAATGCATTGTTGGGGAAAGCTAATACTACCTGGAATCCGAAAGCACTGATAAGGTATTAGTGGAGGAAGATCATGCGTACCTCAACAATGATAAGGCCCTTCTGTGGTAAGGCCATACTACTGAGGTCCTGTAGCAATGAGGAGGTGCTGGTAAAGCAAGTTGGTGGGCCTGGGATTCTCAAGGAATGAGAACACATCAGTTAAGAAGCTGGCGCTGTTGATAGGCCTGGATGCTTTGGTGGATGGTGATGCTGTAACCCTGCAGGGTTGTACTTTGTTGATGCTATAGTGGCTTGCTGCTGTGGTGGGCCACCAGTCAGACTCACCTAATGCAGGCTGGTGCTAGGTTGGTGACAAGATATACAGATCTTAGAAATCTCCCTTGACTTGAATTGAACTTAGCTGTTGCACACACTCCAACTTAGAGCGGCACCAAGCAGTAGGCACTAGGAGTTTGGCAGAAACTCTCTGGCTGCAATGGTGTGGGTCTGACTGTTGAGACTGGTGTGACTCTGTTCTAAGGCCAGGCTATATGTGTAGCACCCCACCCCCACCTCCCTTCAGTAGTTCATGCTGTTCTGAGTTCGTCATTGCATTATTGTACCTCAAGTCAGAGCACATCACGTTTGTGCACGTCCCCACTGCTATAATGGGGGGGAACCACGATGTTTAGTCATTTAATGTCAGCTGTAGATGATGGATCCCTGAACAGTGTCATGTATATGCATGTTTGCATTGTGCTGAGGGGATTACCAGGTAATCGTTCACGCAGCTCTCTGATGGATGTCACATGCAGTTTTTCTGAGTCCCCAGATAGATCATGCAGTCTGTGTGTTCTCCTTTGTACTGCCGGTCACCGGTGTATTCAACTGTGTTGCCTTGGACCGTGTCATGTATGTGCATGTAACTTGCATGATTGATCGTGGTAACTATTAGCGGCGATACTATGTGTCTCTCGGACCTCTCTCATGTGCTCGCCGTCCATTTTCCCCAGCACAGGGGGGCGGCAACCTGAGGGATAGCCCCGGGCGCCACAATCTCTAGCTACGCCGTTGGTCAGCCAGGAGCTAGTCCCTGCCTGTGTGTCCCCTTAAAGAGATGTGAAGCTTTTTGCAAGAAGACTCCTATCAGCCCAGGAAGGGCAGCCCCGGAAACTTCAGGAATTTCAATAACTTGAACAGGAACAGAGTGCAGCCTGCCTATTCACAGTTACGTCTAACGGGAGACCTGTGGCAGAGAAGCATTTTGTGATTCTAGGCAGTTTAGCACTTGCCCATTGGGAGGGGAAGCTAGTCCCAGAGCCAGTTTGGTGTAGTTGAGGAGGGGACAGCTCATTTCCATTAACACCCTCCTGATGGGCATAGCAGCAGCAGCTTCCAAGGACAGAAAAGTGATGCCATTTTGGATTTTCTTTGGACTATAGCACTGTGGTAAGGGTAGCCCCTGGGAACCTTTTTTCTCATTGGTTAGGGAGTTCTCCAAATAAATGACTGAGTCAAAAGGTAGAAATCTTGGTCAGACGAAGGCCTAACACAAGGACATTAGTGGGCTTGAAATCTGAATTCCTCCCGCTTGGAGCTTTTCATGCCACACAAATGAATTCAGCTGAACTAAGCAGCTATTCGGCTTTGAGTAGACCTTTTCAGATGCTGCCTGCAAGCTTGACCCTCTGGAGGATTCCAAGTTCCATTTCTGGGATTAAGTCAGAATGGAAAACCTTTGACTGAGATGATCCGCTTGGTGCATCCGACTGACGGTCCTTTATGGTCGTCCTGAAATGTTACCTAAGTCCCAGTCAATCATGAACAGTGATTTCTAATGGCCTCTTTACATTTTATTGTTGCCGTTTACCTTAAATCTCTAAAAACGTATATCTTGTCATTATTAAAATATTATTGTATTGTCGTCAGTTGGGTCGTTATGTTTCTTTTTCAATTTTAGCAAAGTGTGAGATTTTTATTGTGTTGTCTTGACTTTTTAGCTGTTTTGTGCTGCTAAATGATTTGCACAGTTTACTAATTTAAGCCTCTCTGCTGTCTGCGAATTCTCCTGTGCTCTTGAAGAGTAAGAAGTAAAATTATTGTTTCATTACCTTTTAGAAGCCTCCAGATCCGTCTCGGAGAACATAACCTCAAAAAATACGAAGAGACTGAACAGTTCACATACGTCGAGAAGGCGATCCCTCATAGCGGGTTTAATCGGCAGACCTATGAGAATGACATCATGCTGCTCAAACTCGCGACACCTGCTGTCTACAATGAATATGTCCGTGCACTCCCTCTGCCCACCAGCTGTGTACCCGAAGGAACTGACTGTGTGGTGTCTGGATGGGGAACGCTTAGCAGCCCTGAAGGTGACAAATATTCCGGTGAAAGAAAACTTGTTGGTTGTATGTAATCTGTCATCTTTTCACAGCTCCTTATGTGTATAATCTCTTTCTAAAGTCCCTTTGTAGCATCATTCTCTCTTCCCTCCTTTTGAGGATATCAACGGGGACCATTTCCAAAGGAATGCTGTATCTTGGGTAATGCCACCGTTGCCACGCTGCAGTAAGTATGTTACCACAACTTGCTTGTGTCATATTGACATCGATGTAGCATCTCAAAGACAAAAAGGAGGAATACTGTCTCAGGAGGTTTATCTCCAGTAATAGGTGAAGAAATGCAGTCGGGCTTAATTTAGATGCAATGTGTAAGGTATTTATGTAGTACACAAACAGTAAGAAAGTGAAAATGCAACACAAGAAAAATTCCACACCAATTTTTAAAATGTAGAGTAAATAAAAAAAAATAGTTTGACACCAAAACAACAAAATTACAATTTCTAGAACCAGTTTTAAGTGAAAACTAGACCCTAAAAGATCAAAGTGCTAACTGCGGATATCTGGTTGTGCAAGATCGGGGCACAGTGAAAAGTTATGGCCGTCCGCGAATACGTGACAGATACACAGACTGGATTGGGCCCAGTCTCCCCTTACCTTTGGACTTGGAAGACATTTTGAAAAAAATGGCTAAGAATGTAAAGTTCAGCAGGGCACAGTGATTTCTGATGAGCAGGCATTGTCGTCTGTGAGCTGCTGGCAGAAGTTGCAGTGAAGAATCCTTTGTTCGGACTTAGGAGCATATTTACGAACCTCATTACATCACTCTTGCACCATAAAGCATGGTCTAAGAGCGTCGTAACACAAAAATTCGATTTATGAAACAATGCAAGGCCACCTTCATAAATTATAAAGAATAAAGTAATGCAGCACAAATCGCTGCATTGCTTTACTCTGCACAAGGGTGGCGTTCCATGGGAGTTGCCTGGTTGTTCCCACGCAATTTCAATGTTCTAAAAAAAAAAATATTTACAGAATGTTGAGAAATATATGGCTGTTCATCAACAAGCTTGGAAAGGTAAAGTGCATCCCAGCGTGCATCTGTATTAACAGGGCTGCTGTGTAACATCCCAGTTCGAGAGTCAGTAAAAAATCATCTACTTAGACTCCTCTGGCTCCTGGTAGAAGCCAGAATAAAATTTAAGGCACTGGTTATTATTCATGGAGCACGGCATAATAGATGCCCAAAAAAAGTTAGGAGGCTAGTCTCTCCCTATATCCCAAAGAGGCAGTTGCGATCTAGCACGGAAGAACGCCTAAAACCGACAAAGGTTAGGAGGGAGAAATGGGGAGGAAGATACTTCTCCCATCTAGCCCCCAAACTTTGAAACTCCTTGCCGCTGGAATACAGACTGATTTACCGTTTCGCAAAGAGATCTTGACTTGGCTGTTTAAGCAATATATTTAAGACATGGTTGGCCCTTATCAGTACCTGATTGCGCAGCACTGGGAAGCCTTAGGGCAGCCATGCGCTATACAAATCCCAATAATAATTATAATAATAATAACAGTTTCTCCTCCCCACCCTGTTGTATAGACAATAATTGAGTTTTCACTTTTAGAGTCCTTATTTGCTGTTGGGGCATCTGGGGCTGATGGGGCAAGGCACAGGGCTAACCAACAGAACACTCGAGCCGAATCCAGGGGCATATTACCAACGTTAAGCGATATTTATCGCTAACGATGCTTAGCAACGAATTTTTTAACGCTAAGCATCGTCAGAAATTATCACAGATAAACCTTGCTATTATCAAGGTTTATCGCAAATGCGATAAAAAACGGCCGCAATGCATGAATATCGCTGAAAAGTCAGCTCTTAGCCATGTTATCCACCTCCCATTGGATAACATGGCTAAAAACTGCTCAGGGCAGGTGTTAGTTTTTGGAGATATTCGCGCTTAGCGCGAATATCTCCAAAAGTTGGTAATAGGAGATAGCGGTGTTAGCGGCTGTTTCCGGTCACTAACATCTTGGCACGCCCACTTTGCATGTCATTAGTGATAAATATCACTGACATGCAAAGTGGGGCCCAAGATGGTCGCTATCTCCTACTAGCTGTCACTAACTGGTGTTAGCGACAGCTAGGTAATAGGGAGATAATTTTATCTCCGCTTTCTTGGCTTTTAAAGCCAAAAAAGCGGAGATAAACCCCCTTGATAATATGCCCCCCAAATTCTTAGCCTCTCTTTGCGCCACACACCTCTCTCCCACCGAGATTCGCCGGATTATTCTCCTCCTAGCCCCACTAACTCCTGCTGCATATGTTACTCACTTGCTTATTTGCTCGGTGCTCATTACTCATCGCTCAGAGCACTTCTAAGTACTGTAAGTGTCCCTTAATGCTAAATGATAAGTGCTAAGCACAAAAACATTCAAAAGATCCAAACATCGAAGCGACATTGACATTGATTAAAAGAAAAGGAGAAAGTTGTTGCGCACCTGATGTTCTTTTGCTGTTTGCCATTGCCATCTGCATAAGTCTGCATAAGTATAGTGTGCTGAGAAAAGCTTTCCCCTAACTGCCCCCTATCTACCAGGCTGTTTGAGGTTGTTTGAGGAAAAAATCTGTTGTGAGCGGTCTTTATATGCACATCCCGCGTACTCCAGCGTACTCCGCCTTCAGTAGCAATGAGGAGGTGAGCGGAGGTAAGGGAAAGAGGTGATGCGGAGAAGAAGCCGGGGGAAAAGAGACAAGGCAGTGAAAAAACCTTTACCTAAAATGTGTGGTAAACAGAATAAGACTGGGTTAGGGAAAGAGCACGCTGAGCTTTCAGAGCTGTTGGGTCAAACAGCAGTAACACCTTAACCTGCTCTCCCAGGAATGCGGAGGGGGCAAAAGAATGCTCAGCTGATAATGGAGCTGAAGGTGAAGGCATTGGCTGAAACATAAAAACAATCTGATCAGAATCCTATCTTCGAACCTTCAGATGAGGATGGAACCCCTTTTGAACATCCAGCAGATTCACCAGACTCTGGTGTGTTGGCTATAGATGGAGCAGGTGATGGATCTAGCAGGGGTGACGAAAACCTACTTAGCCCCAAGCAATATCCTCTTTTCAGTGAGCACCTATCCACACAAGGCAAGTCAAAAAATATGCTACAACCTAGCTCTGAAAGCCCAGATTTTCAATCTAAATTAGACCACCCAGATATGCAGATTCAACAAAGCTATCCTGCTCACCCGGCTCCGCCTGTTCAGGCAGCCAAACTACAGCCTCATTCGCATGTGCAACCTAAGATAGTCCCTTTAGAATTGTCCTCTGATAACCCTCCTTCTAGTCAAGAACATCAAATGCTCCCACAACCCACCCAAAGGGCAACAAGCGACATTCAATCAAGGACAGAAGCATTAATGTCTGAGTCTTCTTCTGATTGGGATTCAGAATTAGATCTATTTTTACCAATAGCAGGTGAGCGATCTAAAGGGAACTCTTCAATAAAAAAAATGCTCAGAACCATCTTACAAGAATTAAGGGACTTACAAATCTCTCAATCACTTGAAATCTCACAGTTAAATGCAAGACTGTCTAAGCATGAGGAAAACCTGTTTAACATCCCTAAAAGGATCATGGAAGTTGAGAGTCGTGTTTCAGTTCTAGTGGATAATATCGCAGTTATGCATAAGGATCTCAATGCACTAAATAAAAATTAGGGGTGGGCGGAATTTGCGTAGTCGCGCTATGAAAAGCTCCATGAAACTGTAAAAAATCTCCGCGAGCACGCAAATGTTCCGCGAACCCGCCGAATTGCTTGTTACGCCCGTTCGCTATGCTTTTTTTCCTGTTCGCGAATGCTGTTTTTGTGCTCAGAAACAAATATCTCACGAACGCGCATTTTGAAAGTGAGAACAAGCAAAAAATTCCGGAAGCAGCGGATCACAGAATTTTTGGCAATTCTGCGTTCTCTGCAGAACGGGAAATTACCCAAATTCCGCAAATTCCACGAGCGGAACAGAATTTACTTCCCAGGCCTAATACAAATAAGCACCAGATGGAGCTAAAACTATAAGATCTTGAAAACTTTAACAGACGTTCTAATCTACACTTGCTCGGAATTCCGGAAGGCATGGAAACTACCGATATGATAAAAGTGGTCTGAGTCACTCGTAAAAAAGAAAATACCAGAGCTGCAAGGGGATCTCACAGTCACCAGAGCACACAGAGTACCTGCACAGAAAAATCCAAATGCCAAATACTCACGGACAAGTCTACTGAACTTTTAAGACTACAGAATTAAAGAATTTTTTTAAATACAGCAATGGCCTAGAGATCATTTTCTACCTCTGAGATCCAAAATGTCAGAATCTTTTCTGATATGTCTGCAGCCTCAGCACATAGGCGGAAGGATTGTATTAAAATGATTAACTCCTTTAAGGCCGAAGGAGCGCAAGCATCAATTGTGCAACAGTCTAAACTAAAAGTACTGGCCAAAGAAATTTGTTTTGTCTTTTCAGATATATGTGAGGCTCGAACTCTTTTGGAAGATCTGAGCACTGTATAAGAGAACAGAATTCTGTAGTCATGAGCTGGCATCTGATTCAATTATGATTTGATTTAAGGTCTCCTAGTTGAGTACATTTTAGGGCGGGTAGGAGGTGAATCAGGAGTCGCAAAGGATGCAACAAAATGGCAACCAGCAAAAAGAGGGAGAAGGAGGGAATAGTGGGAACAGTGGAGTGTCTCTTTCTTCAAAGGGGGGGGTGTGGCATAGGTGGTGGGGGTGAAGCATTCAGAAAAATAGAGTTCTTACACAAAGTTTCATTGTTTCAGAATATAAATAGATTTGGAAGAGAAATTGTCAATGTACAGGTAATTTTCATTGAAATTCAGTACGCACTTTAGGTGGAGATTGAGCACTAGGCACTTTGTCTTTTTTCTGAGGCATATATATACTTCTTTGCTCTTTACATGTCGGCTGCTACAAACATCTGCTGCTTAACATTAACATTTCCACATTATCTTTTTGGAAGTGGTTTATTTTTTTCCCCCCAGTTTTCAGTCTGTTACGCTGCCAGTTATGGTAAAGGAAGAATATACCATAGGCGTCTATGTTATTGGAGAGTTATCTTTCAGCTGCTATCTAGAACTGTTGTTTGAATGTATAATTAGCACAATTCGCACTTTATGTTTGCGATCTTATAGCAAAAGTAGGCATCTATGCTATTGTAGTGCTATGTCTTTGCTGCTATTTAAAAACTGCTGCTCAATGCTGCTCATTGCACAATATGCACAATGCACAACGCACAATTAGGCACCTATGCTATTGGAGTGTTATGTTTCAGCTGCTATTTAGAACTGTTGTTGGAATGCATAATAAGCACAACTCACACTTTAAGTTTGCTAGCTTACAGTAAGAGTAGGCATCTATGGTATTGTAGAGCTATGTCTTTGCAGCTATTTAAAAACTGCTGCTCAATGCACAATTTGCACAATATCCACTTTTAATGTGCAATTTTTAGAAAGAGAAGGCTTCGGTGTTATGGTAGTGCTATGTTTCAGCTGCTATTTAAAACAAAACTGCTGCCCAATGCACAATTTGCAAAATCTGTACTTCTTAGTTTGCTAACTTTTAGGAAAAAGATTTTATGTGAGGGATCGTCACAAACCATCTCTACCTATCCCAGCTTTTCTTGAATGTTGAATAGGAATAAATGAACAATTTTGTCCTTTAATGACTTAAACAATAGACGCAAAGCCTACACTGTAGAGAACTGGCTCAAAGGGCTTTATACCGACATTATCTTTTTTCAACAGACGCGTTTCCGAACTTTATCAGATGCTAATAAAATTCTTCGGGCTTTGGACAGAGAGGAGTGAGTATTTTTTTAGGCAAGCATGTTCAATTCCATGTTAATGTTACACATTCATTCAGGTACAGGTGGAAGATGGACATTTGTGCATGTAAAATTAAATCAGCTAGATCTTATACTGGTCACAATCTATGCACCAGTGATAGATGATCCAGGGAATTCCTGGTCAGATCATATGGGGTGGTGATTTTAATTTTCTACAGGATCCCTTAGTTGACTCGACAAAGATAGCACGAAAACAAAATAAACCCCAAGTTTCCATCGCTATGTCTAGCTGTAAACTCGATCCAGATATAGTAGACTTTTGGCGACTTAACCGCATGCGCGCTAGCGGTTTTCCCGCTGCGCGCTGCGATTTTGAAAATACCGCGTTACGTGACAAGGTCAGCTCGTCATCCGCGTAGCGCAGGTTACGCCCATGATGAGCTGACCTTGTCATTAGCGCCGAAGGGGTTAATAATCCAGCTAAGCATGGGTACTCGTGTTACTCAGACAAATACGAATCAGCATCAAGAATAGACTTTTTTTTGACCTCACATAATCCATTAGTATGAACATATTGTAAATGCCTTTTCCGATCATGCCCTAATTACAATGGAAGTCGTTGTAGGGAGCTGGGATGAAAGTGCTTTAAGAAGATGGCATTTAATAAATTTAATTTATCGAATGACTTGTGGTGCACAGAAATAGAAACCGAGATCAGCTCCTTTTTCTACATAAATAAAGATTCTCCCCCAATTAATATAATCTGGGATGCATTTAAGGCCACGTTAAGAGGTATAATTACCTCAA
Organism: Lissotriton helveticus; assembly: GCF_964261635.1. Classification (NCBI taxonomy): domain Eukaryota; kingdom Metazoa; phylum Chordata; class Amphibia; order Caudata; family Salamandridae; genus Lissotriton; species Lissotriton helveticus. Next base: position 1,653,325,985 of record NC_136068.1, read on the forward strand.
AGTAGATCCCTCAACAGATGGCTAAAAAGAGGAAAGGTTGAAGATTGAAACAAGACTTGCCCATGCAAACCAGGTTTATATCAAGTAAATAGGAAGTAGTAGAAGCAAAAACACAAATGAGAGTATTCTACTATGGTTTAGGCGATATGCAAGCAGAACCAACCTGCAAACAGTATATGAAGACAGCAAATACACAGGGAAGCCTTTTCCCTGGCAGGCAAAAGAAAAACAGGTTCGCAATAGGATCAAAAGTATGTAGGATGATTCCACTAAAACAAGTTTAAGTACTATGTTAGATATAGGAGAGGTCTTCTTTAAGCATTACAAGGGAATGTACCAATCTGACTACCATGCACCTTATGAATCCATCCGCGTTTTTTACACTATTTGCCAATCCCTATTTAGATTGAAAGTTTCAGGAAGATTTGTTAGCTGATTTTACGAAGGAAGAACTCGAAGTAGTCATAAGCTCTCTAGCCAATTGTAAATCAATGTGGGAAGATGGCTTTCCCGCAGAATAAAAAAAATTAATTGCAGCAACTCTTAATATTGAATTCCTAAATCTTGCAAATCATCTATCACCAGGGGGCGATCCACCATTGTCTTTTCGTACAGCAGTTTTAAAAAAGGATAAAGACTGCAAGAACGTGAATTCCTTTAGGCCTATAAGCCTCCTAAATGTTGACTACAACTTTTTTATGAAACTGCTTACCTATAGACTAAACAAAACAGTTGGTTCACTTATTGGGATGGATCAGTGCGGTTTTGTTGCGGGGAGGCAGCTCTATACCGATACACATTTTTTATTAGAAGCACTAGATTTTTTTAACATTAATAAAACTGTGGATCAGATCTGGTTTTTAGATGCAGAAAAGGCGTTCGACCTAGTCTCATGGGATTGTCTATTTTTATTTCTGGGAATGTTTGAATTTGAATTGAATTAAAAAAATGTATATAGCGCAGCATACACCATTACGGTTTCTTGGCGCTTTGGCGGCAAACAATAAAACAGGGCTGGGCCATTTAGAGGGGAAAAGCCTGAGCAAACAAAAAAGTTTTCAGGCCCTTGCGGAAAAGAGAGTATTGTTTTAGAGCTCGAAGGTGGTCAGGCAGGGAGTTCCAGAATACCGGGGCTAGGACGGAAAAGTTGGAACCTCCCCACTTTTTCCTGATGAAGCGAGGGACTAGCAATAGGGACCGATCAGACGAACGGAGATGTCTGACGGGAACATAGTTGGTTAAAAGGGAAGAAATGAAGGCCGGGGCCGTTTCCTGTCGTGCCTGAAATACCATGCACCCCATCTTAAAAAGCGAACGTTGCCGGACAGGCAACCAGTGCAGTTCCTTCAACAAAGGTGTGGAATGATGGAACCGAGGGAGGCCATAAACCAGTCGGGCTGCTTGGTTCTGCACAAGCTGGAGTTTGCGTAGGCTATAAGCCGGAATGCCGTTGTAAAGGGCATTGGCATAGTCTAGCCGGGAGATGACCAAGGCAGACATGATGAGTTTAAGTGCCAGGGGGGAGAAGAAACGAGAAACAATACGAATAGTTCTAAGCATAAGAAAACAGGAAGAAACAACAGCACCAACCTGTGAGTGAAGAGTAAGCTGATTGTTAATTTTTATACCCAATGTTTTTACCGTAGAAGAAGGAAGGGGGGAGGAACCAAGAGTGAGGGGCCAAAATGTAGAGTTCCAGGGACTGGAGGAGCCACCCGTAAGCACCAACTCGGTTTTATCCGGATTGAGCTTCAGATGGTTGTGACTCATCCAGTCCCTGATAAAAATCATAATAGACTGAAAATTGGAGATAGCGTGAGGGGAAGAAGAGAGGTCAAAAACCAGCTGGAGGTCGTCTGCATAATTAAACACAGCAACCTCCAGCTGCTGAAGTGCAAAAATAAGAGGGTAGATATAAAGATTAAACAATAAAGGAGAAAGAGAAGAGCCTTGGGGAACACCACAAGTGACCTTCAAAGGGTCTGCCTTGAACTCTCCCAGCCGGACCGCCTGAGTGCGATCCCGCAGGAAGGACGAGAGCCATACTAGTGCTGACCCCCCGATTCCCGCCGCTCCGATACGTGAAAGCAAGATGGAATGGTCCACCGTATCGAAAGCGGCGGAAAGATCGAGGAGCACCAGGGCTTGATGTTTGTTTTGGTCTCGACCCTCCCTGAGTGTATTTAGGACCGACACCACCACAGACTCGGTCGAGTGACCGGGGCGGAAGCCAGCCTGGCAGGATGCCAAGCCTCCCGTGGCCTCAACATGGTTGCTAAGCACCGCGGCCACGTGCCGCTCAAGCACCTTGGCCAAGTACGGTAGCAACGAGATGGGCCGATAGTTGGAAGAAATAGCTGAATCGGCCCCTGGTTTTTTCAGAATGGGCACAATGGTAGCTACTTTAAGGGCCGGGGTCACAATTCCCTGTAAGAGGGAACTATTTAAGAAAATAATCGGGGGCTGTGTGCAGACCGTGAAAATTTGCTGCAGGATACGAGCCGGGCAGGTATCCGCTGGTGAACCTGACTTAACCTTTAGCAAAATTTCCTGGAACCCGGTTTCCGTGATAGGAGGAATTGATATTAAACTAAGTGGCAGGGCTGGTGGACAGGGGTCAATATAAGAAGCAGAGGGAGGAGGAATGTTACTTTTAATATTAATTACTTTATCTATAAAGTAAGAATTTAATGAATCACATAGAGCTTGAGTAGGGAGGGGTTTAGATGTACTCCTATCAGAGAAGGCTAGCTCCTTAACTATTGAAAAGATTTCTCGAGGTTGGTTCTCCACTGCTAAAATTTTTGAGGAAAAGTAGGTAATTTTAGTTTCAACAATAGCTTTCTTATAGTCCTGCCGAAGTGTTAAATAGCGGGTTTTCAGATAGGGACAGTATTCCCTCCTCCAGAGTCTTTCAGCACGGCGAAGGGACAATTTCTTTTCTTTTAGGTTACTGTCAAACCATCTGTTCGCATCCTTGGGTCTCTTAATTGAGATCCGGCGTAGGGGGGCCGCTGAATCGCAACAGCCTTCCATCAGCCAGGTATCAATCCCAGTAAGTTGTGCTGACGAGGATAAACCGCCTAAGTCAGGCGCAGTGGTTAAAAGAGATGATGATAGCACAGTCAGGTCGACCCGGTTCCAGTTCCTGGCCCAGGAGTTCTTTACCCGCGGGATCCTGGCTGGTACGCAGAAATGCAGCGTAAAACAAATGAAGGCGTGATCAGACCACGGACACGGAGACACTGCTACAGAAGAGATAGAGTAGTTAAGAGACCAAACTTGGTCAAGCACGTGTCCACCGATATGCGTAGGAACCTGAACACGGGAGATAAAATTCAAAGACTGGAGCAGGTCAGAAAATTGTTTCGAAGCCTGACATTCAGCCGGGTCGTTAGGCCAATAGTTAAAATCCCCCAATATAAGGAGGGAGGCATAATTAACTGTCAGCGTAGCTACTAGGTCCTGGAAGACTGTAATAAAATAAGGGGTATTTTGAGGGGGGCGATAGGTCAATAGACAAATCAAAGGAGGGGAGAAGGTATCAGAGCGAGCTACCAGATACTCGACGGAGTCAATATCGACAGATGGAATTAACTGGAAGTTATACTCGGTTTTGGCGATAAGCGCCACGCCACCTCCGCCACCTCGTTTTCCAAAGGGATTTATCCATCTAATAGGATGGCTCTATACAAATTCACAGGCACACATTTAAATTACTTCAGTAAATATAGGTACATGCCAAATCAATAGAGGCACTAGACAAGGGTGTCCTCTCTCTCTGATTTTATTTGCATTATTTATAGAGCCATTAGCAATAGCAATTAGACAGAAAAAAGCATACACTGTCCCTGTTCAAGGGATGACAAACATAAAACTTTACGCTGATGACATTGTCCTTTTTTTAAAACTCAGAAACAGATACACAGGAAGAAATCATGAGGATTTTCTCAAATTTTCAAGCAAGAGATGGTTATAGAATAAACAAGTTCAAAAGCAAGATCATATTGTGTAATTGTTCGGTCAATTCCCTATTGCCAGAATTTAGGTCAGTATATAACATTCATCCAAAGAGATACTTGGGTATTCTTGCGACGTAGAAAGTAGAAGATCTATTTCATTTAAACTACACCACGTTGCTAAAAAGAAGTGAAGCACCTGTCAACACGACGGCATCAGCTCCCATTATTAATTTTAGGTCGAGTCGCACTAATTTGCACGTCTATTCTTTTACTATTCAACTTTCTTTTCAGCGCCGTTCCATGTGCACTACAAGCAGCTTTGTTTAAAGATGTAGATAGTATGTTGTCCTCATTTTATGGTCACATAAGGTACCGAGACTGGCACTTAGCGCTTTAAATCACCCCTTTGAAGAAGGAGGGTTGTTGCTCCCAAATATTAGGAATTATTACTACACAACATTTGCACATCATAGTTTTAGATTTTTCTTTTTGGACCCTCAGAGGGCAGGTAATTTCTTTATGGAAAAGATCTTGAAGGAATACACTATTACTGATCCTACAAGAATAACTAAGTACCCCAAGAAAGTACGATATAAGACTCTTCAATGGTTACTCAAGCAAAAATCCCAGGGGCATATTACCAACCAATAGAGATAATTTTTGTCTCTAACTTGTTTAGAGACAAAAATTATCGCCGCAAATCGGTGATTTTTATCGCAGATAAACCTTGCTATTAGCAAGGTTTATCGCAAATGCGATAAAAAACGGCCGCAATGCATGAATATCGCTGAAAAGTCAGCGATATTCATGCATTATCGAGCAAACGCTCTTAGCCATGTTATCCACCTCCCATTGGATAACATGGCTAAGAACTGCTGAGGGCAGGTGTTAGCTTTTGGAGATATTCGCGCTTAGCGCGAATATCTCCAAAAGTTGGTAATAGGAGATAGCGATGTTAGCGACTGTTTTCAGTCGCTAACATCTTGGCACGCCCACTTTGCATGTCATTAGTGATAAATATCACTGACATGCAAAGCGGAGCCCAAGATGGTCGCTATCTCCTACTAGCTGTTGCTAACTGGTGTTAGCGACAGCTTGGTAATAGGGAGATAATTTTATCTCCGCTTTCTTGGCTTTTAAAGCCAAAAAAGCGGAGATAAAGCCCCTTGATAATATACCCCTCAGTTTTTATAATTTTTCAGTATTCCAAGATTTACTAGCTCACCATGCTGTCCCATTTTTTTATGGGGGAGCGATGTTTTATAGAGTCTAGTATTCTGAAAAAATGGGAAGAAAATGGGTATGTACAAGCAATGGCCAGAGATCGAATTGCGGCTTTTGCATTCTAAAACAATTTTAAATTGGTCATTTATCAGAATAAATCCCTTGTTGGAAAAATTTGATATAAAAAAATACTACCATTAGAGTAAATATTAGTGAAGCCTTTGATTCCCGATCCAACGGAGGATCAGTGCCTGGGTGAAAATCTTTGAGGAAGATAACATTCTTTTGCCAAATGAGAAAATACGTGAAAGTTGGAAAAGGGAAGGGATGCAGCTCTCAATATCAACAAGGAACAGAATCAACATCTTCAATGCATCAACACTTTGAGGCGCAAATTTTAAGCGCATGGAATTCTACTCAAAATGGCTGATCTATAGAACTCCTTCCTTTCTTCATAAGTTATATCCCTAAATAGAGTATAGGTGTTTTTGCTGTGCAAAAGAGGGAGGGGGCACATGGTCACATATTGTTTGAGAATGACCAAAAAATCAATGGTCTGTGGGAGGGAATTAAACTCAATCTCAGATCCACCTTAGACCCTTTAATATCCATTGATGGAACAATTGCAGTTTTGGGCTGTTCCCCTGATAGTACTTTAAAAGAAGATAGCCTATACATCGCAGCATTGGTGGCAAGATCCTTAATTTGACAATGCTGGTGATCTGATATAGTACCCTCTTTTCAGGCATGGAGAGTGAAACTAAATAAAATCAAAGAATTGGAACACAAATATGCACTAAGATCGGGCTCAACAAAAAAGTTTGAGAAACGCTGGAATCCATTGGGGTTATAATCAAGTGTTAAGGGAAAACCGTTTAAAACTGTTAGTTTAGCATTATACCTTAATGTTCAGGACTGTACTTTAAATGATATTTATTCTAGGGAAAAAACGGTTAAAACTGGTAGGTTGGAGTTATACTTAAGTGTTCGGCACCTGCACTTTAATTGATTTATATTCTCTGCAACAGGGAGTTGTGAGCACTATGCACTTTATCCGATAACTTTACAGCTTTGAAAAAGTTTAAAACGTTGGATGAGATACGTTTAATTTTAAAGACTTAGCACCTGCACTTTATATGATATTTATCCCTGATGTATAATGTCGCAGTTTTCTTTATGTATCATCTATTGCCCATGTAATTTATTGTTTCTTTGATCTGTTTATAATATGTACTCAATTTGACAATTCTATGTATTTGTAACTTGCATGAACTCTTAATAAAAAAAAATAATAATAATTGAGTTTTCAGATGTTTCAGTATCTGGAGCAAAAAGGTCACAGATAAAACCTCGATATTCATTCCATCGTCCACAAATTTAGCCCATTTCTGGCGGCATCCATAGTCCTTGTACACCACCTTCTCCGTCAGTATACACAATCCATGCCTCTCTTCCAATCCAGCAGTTGCGGTACCCCTTCTCCCCTGTTAGAACTGGCTATTTCTGGTAGGCTAAGGCTGACGCCAAAGCCAGGCAGAAACCACCATTCTAGTCAGGGCAAGGAAGTCACATGCCAAGATAACCCCTGCTCACCCCCTTGGTAGCTTGGCATGAGCAGTAAGGCTAATCTCGGAGGCAATGTGTAAAGCATTTGCGCCAGCACACAACAGCAACAACATCCTAGGCACACCACAAAAGGAACTCCACACAAGGTTATGTAAAAATAACTTTTGTATTGTCAAAACACATCAGATAGAATCACACACGTACATTGTGCCAATTGGCACGGGCAATATTCATAAGGGATTATGTACATGTGTGATTTCTATCTGATGTGTTTTGACAATACAAAAGTTATTTTTACATAACCTTGTGTGGAGTTCCTTTTGTGGTGTGCCTAGGATGTTGTTGCTGTTGTGTGCTGGCGCAAATGCTTTACACATTGCCTCCGAGTTTAGCCTTACTGCTCGTTCCAAGCTACCAAGGGGGTGAGCAGGGGTTATCTTGGCGTGTGACTTCCTTGCCCTGATTAGAATGGTGGTTTCTGCCTGGCTTTGGCGTCAGCCTTAGCCTACCAGAAATAGCCAGTTCTAACATTGGTGGCAGCGGTGGGATTAGGACTTGTGTTTGCGCAGTGCCACAGCGACAACTGGCTACATTACAAAACTCTGCATTTTTTAGATAGTCACATGTTTGGGATTATTGTTTGTGATTTTGTTTTTCCTCAAGAGTGTCATTTTCAGATGGTGGTCCTGCGCTTTATGTTTAGTGGCAGATGAGAGAAAATGACAGGGCGGGACGCCAGTAGAGGGGGAGGTCCCATAGATTAGAATCCCTTGCTGGGTCCAGTGCCCAATCCCTGTTCCTGTTCCTGTCCCTGTGTGGGTAGATGGAAGAGAGGGAGTGTGGAGGAGAAATGGCTTGCTCGGGAGGGTGGTTATCCCCTGAGTGTAGTGTGTGTGTCTGGATTCCCCAGTAGGGTAGGATCCAGTGGTGGCAGCTAAAGTGTGTCCAGTGCGTGAAGTCCCATTCCCAGTTCCCAGAGTATGGTGCCTGGTGCTCAGTAAGAGGGGTACAGGTTGAGAGTCAGGGGCAGTGAGGAACTGTCTCACCAGTCTGGAGGGGGAGTGTGTGGATGAGTGGTGTGTTGAACTGGAGGAGTTGGTGTGTTTTTTTTTAAAGGAGCTTGCACGGGAGGTGTACCTCTGGTGGTATGCAGGAGGTCCTGCAGAGGCACTGGACAAGAAGGTGGATGTTTGGCGGTGTGCTAGATGTCTTGCAGAGGCATTAGGGAGTGATTCTAAAAGTAGTGGCTTGTGTATCTGATGATCCTGTGTAGGTGAAGAGGTTCATGTTTAGCCCAGCTAGGTCCCATTAGGATGGTAGGGGTGTAGGGGCTCACGTCCTGTCTCAGTGGAGGCGGAGTGAGTGTGGGTCGATGTGTCCCATGTTGGCCCGAAACCCTGTCTCAGGGCCTGGACGGTTCCCTAAGGGAGCGCCAGGTCAGGGGCCTAGGCTGTACCTACAGGTCATTTGAGGAGGATCTTCCTGTGTCTAGAGGACGGGGAGTGTCTGTAACCAGAACTCCGGCAGTCCTGGTGTTGAGGGGTACCGCTCCTAAGTGGAGGGTGCAGAACTCTGGAAGGGGGTGCAGAGGGACGGTATACTTCTGACCCCGGTGCAACCTGAGGGTTTAGATCCTAGGTTGGGAGATTAGGAAACTTCCAGGTCAAGAGGAATCTCTACCAAAGTAGATCAGCTGAAGAGACTGAGGGGGCTGCCCTTGCTGTGTGATCTGGGGCCCACCTGCAGTTTGTTGTTTCCACTAAGGTAGAGAAAAGGGGATTTTGCTGTGTGCTGTGTCCCCCCCACCTGCTTGAAGAGGGACTGTGCTGTGTGCTTGGTACCTCAGGAGTGGAATAGTTTCCAGGTGGTAGGCCAGTGATGGAGTGAGGTCCTGATCTGGTAGGAGAATTGTGTTCTGGTGGGTGCTTCCCTGTGAGGGTGCGGAAACCCAGAAGTAGAGGTAGGGTGGGGGATTCTTGCCCGTGACCTCTGGTCAGCCTGAGGGTGTGGTCCCTGGGTTGAAGGATCAGTGGTAGTTGTAGCTAAACTGAGAGGGAGAGTGGAGAATGGCTATTGTATGCCAGGGGTTACTGCCCCCCACTCTGTGAAGTAATTAGGACCTGTGACATTTGGATGGCCTAGGGCCTGGTCCTGGCCGTGGACGACTAGGGAGTGCCAGTGGGGTATCCTAGTTGAGACAGAGAGTTCTTGTTGAGAGAAATCTAAGTGGGTTCACAGTGGCGAAAAACAGGAGGGTGTCCCTGCCGTGCGGGCCCGTGTCCGTGTTTTGTCGCCCAAAGCAGTGAAGCCCATCAGTGGAGTGATTGGTCTACCCTGCGTTTTGGCTGGAAGGGGATTGTGTTGGACCTGGCCCTTTTGGCAGGTTCACCCCGAAACTTTTTGCTTTTTCCTAGCCTGTTTCTGGAACCTGGGGTTGGTGATTTTAGGCCTCTGTGCACTTTTTCACTGTGGTACAGTGTAAAGTGCGTGAGCTCTCTGTGTATATGTGGTGAGTGACCTGCCCTCCCATAAGAATGAATGGGAAATATGTATGCCCATGGTAGTTCCTGATGTGTGGGGAGTGCAGGGTCAAGTTTGGTATGTATGAACTCGTGAGATTGAATGCTGCGTAATGATGTATGCGGCATGAATGTGTCTAGTGCAGAAGGGCCACTTCTAGACATGTGGGTGCATAAGTAGTGAGTCTGCTGGCATGTGATTGGCTGGAGCCTGGCTCCAGGAGTGCCTGGGCCTGCTTGTGGATTGACTGTGTGGTTTGAGGGTGGCAGGGGCTGGGGAGCCCCAGGAGGTTGTCTGAGTCAGCCCGTGGATGAAAGGCTGCATCTGCTGCCAGGGAAGTGGGAGGAGATAGCACCTAGGAGTGAATAGGGCTGTGCCTGCCTGCCACAATGCTGGCTCCACCTCCTGCTGGGCGACTGTCGCCTCTGCCCCTCACACTGAAAGAAGTTCCCTATAACCAGTTCTAGCTGGTTCTCACACTGCCTGCACCCTTTAGACAAAGGATTTTATAGTATAAAAAGGGTCTGTGTCCCCTTCCAAAATTTTCTTGTTTCTGACTTGAATCTGCCAGGGGCGTGCTGCTGCTTGGGCCCAGGGGAATCCCTGGGCCCTGCCCAGCCCCTGGACACCTGATGGACTTTCCTGGATGCATGGAGGACTTCTGGGGGACCCCTCTAACTTGTCTGGGCTGATTGGGGGGACTTTGCTTTGCCCCTGGGAATCTCTGGGACCTTTGGCAGCATGGAGAAGCTGCATTTTCCTGCAGAGACCTTTTTCTTGCCTTTACGCAGGCTTGTTGAAGCCTAAGCGCTTGGGAGCGCTTGATTGGTATTTATAGCGCCTGGAAGCGATGTATTACCCCCCCTGAGCGCCTGGGAGCGCTCTAACTGTTTTCTAGCGCTTTGGAGCGCTTTATTTCCCCCAGCGCTTGAGAGCGCTTTATTTTTGCTTACAGCACTGTGAGCACTTTACTTTGCCCCCCAAGCGCTTAGTAGCGCTTTTATTTTTATATTTATGGCGAGGGTGCCCACCCCTCGTGTTACACCCGTGTCTCACCGCCGCTCGCCCAGGGATCGATAGGAAGGCACTGTGCCCGCCTCCCTGCCAAGCACAGGAAGTCAGGCAGGATGGGGGGGCGGGACGGTGGGACAACCGGAAGAATTCTGTCGTCCCTGCCCGGGGCTCCCGAGTGCAGGGAGAGCCCCGGACTTCTGCAGCAGCCAGCGAGGGAGAGCCCCGTGAGTGAAGACCGGTGCAGGTAAACAGCGGGGCTCCCATGTGAGCTGGGAGAGCCTCGCGAGGAGAGAAAGCTGCGAGTGAAGCGGAGCCGCCCCCGACCAGCCCGGTGAGTGTTGAAGGGCTGGGGGGTAGGCGGGAAGCTCCGGGCGGTTGTCGTAATGCCGGTGGGGGCACTTGTGATGCAGAGTCCGGGAGAGGCTCTTGGGCATTTGTTGATTTAGAGTCCCCCGAGCGGGACTCCAACGTTCCTGACATTTGTTTGGAGAGCCTAGATAGGCTCCGGGGGCATTCCTTGCTACAAGCCCAAAAGAGGCCTACAGCCCACATTTATCTAGAGCCATGAGAAGGCTCCGGGGGCCATTTTAGCTAAGGGAGGGGGCGTCGGGGCACATTGCCGGTGCCCGCCCCCTCCTGCCTGCGAGAGGTTTGGTTTAAAGAGCCCAGAGAGGCTCAGAAGCGCCACTTGTACATTTTGAGAGTCCAGGAGAGGCTCAAGGCGCCCCAAGTGTTCCCGGGTCCCCCGTGAGGGACCCCACCGCCTAGTTAGGCCGTATCTTTGTCTAAGAGCCTGTGTGGCTCCCACAGGGACATTATTGTCCTAAGAGCCTGTGTGGCTCCAGCATTTTGACTAGGTGTAGTGTCAGAGCCTGTGTGGCTCCAACGTTCTGCGCAGTGTTGCCCATAGCCTGTGTGGCTCCTACATTTTGGTGCAGTTCTGTGTAGAGTCAGTGAGGGCCCTGTTGCAGTTCTTCTGATGTCACAGCTGCCCAGCAATTAGTGGGCAGCTGCACCGTTTAGGTCTTGTGATGTTCCCAGGTGCCCAGCAAGTAGTGGGCACCTGCAACGTTTAGGTTTGCGCCGGTGGCGCACCCCTGACTGGCGCTGCATGGCAGCGCGCCCTGACATTCTGGACACAGGGCTCTTCAGTCCCTTTATTAGATGGGGGCTGGTATGTGATTTTATTTAGGCGCAATGTGATTATCTATGTGATGGTAATTGCCTAATGTGAGTTTTGCGCAATGTGATGTGGTGCTAGGAAATGTAATGCATTTAATATGATTACGCACCTTGATCTTACACCTCTGAATGTTTTTGGGCATCATGTGTTTTTGCGCTATTGAGTTATGGTCTGGCACCTCTGAATGTTTTTATACATCATGTGTCTTCCTGGATTTTACACCTCTGAATGTGTTGTTTATGCATCATGTGTTTTTCCTTCCCTGCAACTCTGAATGTGTTTTTGATGCATCATGTGCCTTGTTATTACACCGCTGAATGTATGTTTTATGCATCGTGTGTTTTTCCTTCCCTACACCTCTGAATGTGTTTTGAGGCAACATGTGTAATGTGTTCTTGCTCATACCCCTAAGGGTATTTTATTCTTAGGTGGTTGTCCTTTCCAGTACAGGTGGTCCTAGTGAGGTCCTGGTCCCCTGCGTGACATTTCCTAAGGTGTTTAGGGTTGCATAGGTGGTACTTACCTGTTTCCAGTAGTTACTGGATGTGATTTATAACTGTTATTTTGTGCTTTTAATCTAATTTCTGACAGTATTTCTATTTCTAAAAGTATTGATCTTGACAGTGGCCCAAGTGGCCCTGTCCTGTAAACAATCCCTTGCGAATATTGCCCGTGCCAGTTGGCACAATGTACATGTGTGACTTCTATCTGATGTGTTTTTACAATACAGAAGTTATTTTTATATAACCTTGTGTGGAGTTCCTTTTGTGGTGTGCCTTGGATGTTGTTGCTGTTGTGTGCTGGCGCAAATGCTTTACACATTGCCTCCGAGTTTAGCCTTACTGCTCGTGCCAAGCTACCAAGGTGGTGAGCAGGGGTTATCTTGGCGTGTGACTCCCTTGCCCTGACTAGAATGGTGGTTTCTGCCTGGCTTTGGCGTCAGCCTTAGCCTACCAGAAATAACCTGTTCTAACATCCCCCATAGAGTCATCCAGTGTTCATTTTGACTATGCCCAGCCCCAACTGTAACCCATATTTACTCCATATGATTGAGGTCTGATATTCCCCAAATATTGAGTAAACACCATTTAGCAGAGATGATAACATTATTACTGCCTGCAGAACCCACACATCTCATAATCGAGTATAAACCGTTGTATTAAATGGCAGTCATATAAAGTGTGGTAAAAGGTGCACATTTTTCCACAGCTGCGCTTAGAACCATCGTCAATTGCCAACCCCATTTTGAGCATCGTGTGTTGTGCATAGTAGGAACAGTGTAGTATTTTTAATTGTGCAAGGCAAAAACCCACCCATACGGCCACCTCCCTTGGGGACACTAAATCCTCAGTCCAAACATCATCTTCTAGGCCTAAATCCTGAAGCCATCTTTCTCTTAAATATAGCCGGGCATCAGGGATGTTGTTAATACTTGTTTTATACATCAGTGATGTGACTTTGCGTGGCAAAATTGTATCAATCAGTCTTTCCGCCAGGGGCAAGGATTCAGGGAGTTCTGTCCTCCTCAGCAGTGCCACTCTAAGTGCATGTTTTATTTGCAGGTAGCAAAAGGCCTCAGCGGGGGCCAATTCGTAATCTCGCTATAGGTTTGTTAAGGGAATGACATTCCATCGTCCCAATAGATCACCAAACCTAGAGAGGTCAATGAGATCCCATTTGTCAAAATCTGGTTGTGTACCCAGGGAGTCCAACTCCGCTGTATTCCATAGCGTAATTCTGCCTTTTCAGGCCAATGCTCTTGTGGCTGTATTCCCGAAGGGCATCACCACAGTCTTTGAAGTCTGAACTTTGTGCATTTTAATAGCTTCATAAAGAGCACTGAGGTGTCCCCTCAGTTGCATCATCAGTCTGTCCACTCGGTCTACAGGTTCATCTGATGGCTGAAAAAGCCAGCTATTTAACCCCTCCCCTGCCGGTGACGGAACCACTCCGTCATCAGCTGCGGTCGCGCTGTGCTGATGACGGAGCGGTTCCGTGATGGGCCGCTCGGCACGCCTGCGCGGCACGGATTCCACACCTGTGCTGAGCGTTCCATTGAGCGGGCGGGCCGTGACGGAACCGCTCCGTCATGAGCACAGCGCAACCGCGGCTGGTGACAGAGCGGTTCTGTCACAAGCATGCGCCCGCCGCGCGGCCGCCCTGCCCCTTTAGCACTGTGGCGGAATAGCCGCCGCAGTGAAGGGGTTAAGGTAGTCAGTTGTGCCAACTAGCAGCACTTTTGGATATCAATAAGGGCAATCTGTCCGTCATACCACCCCCTTGCGAGTTTATGTAGAGTTATGCGGGCCAAACCCCTATCCCAGAGTAGCGTCCGAAGATCGCCTTCAAGTGCCTTGAAACATGAATTGTGAACCACATAGGGAGTGCTGTGTAGAACGTACAGAAAACAGGGAAGGAACATCATCTTAAATAATGCGACTCTACCAAGGAGTGATAGCAGCAGGCACCTCCAATAACATACATCACTCTTCAGTCTGATCAGTGGAGGGCATAGAGGGTATTGTCGTAATTGAGGTGGCTGGTGACGAGGGCCTGAGTAACGGTCTTTCTGGTGTTGGTTAAGATCCATCTGAAGATTCTGCAAAGCATGCCAAGAGTGTGGAAGTAGGAGAAGGCGACTGTGTTAACTTGTCATTTCATGGTCAATTGGCTGTTGAGGATGATGCCGAGGATGTGTACGTGGTGAGTCGGTGTGGGTCTGAGTTCTGCAGGCCACCAGCTGTGTTCCCATGCATAGGTGTCCATAAAGAGGATATTTGCGTTAGTCCATCAAGTGTACAATATGGGCCCTTAATATAGGGCAGCACATTGTCTGGATATAATGTTATTTTGTATTCCAAGTCATCCCTCCAGCGTAGGTCACACACCGGCGGTTCCTTTCAAACCCAGGCACTAGTGGCTCTAGCACTAGTGCAAACATTAGCAGTAACATGGGGTAGCCCTGTTGCATTCCTCTTTGAAGTTCGAACACCTAGGATCATGCCCCATCAATTTTCACCTCGACTAATGGACAAGAGTATAAGAGACGCACCCACTTCAAGAAGTGTGGGCCAAAGCCCAACCTGCCTAGCACTTCAAACATATAGGTCTACTCCGCAGTATCAAACACCATCTTGGCATTGAACAAGAGTACTAGTGTGCTTTCCTAGAGATTACTCCCTGACTGAGCACAGCATATAGACATCTCATATTAATGGAGGTACTTTTGTTGGACATAGAATCGGATTGATCCAGATGGACAAGTGACATAATCACTTTTATTAAGCAGGAGGCCAACATTTTAGCCATGATCGTAACCTCTGCATTGAGGAGTGATAACAGTCAGTGATATCGGTCAAAATTAAGGGTGTTCATCAGGTGGCTAACCTTCCTTCTGATCTACCACTATGGAGGACAGCCTTTGATCTTTGAGCTGACAACTGTCTTTACACATGTAGAGGAGGTAGGGAGCAGGTTTGGGAGGCGCTAGTCTGTACAGTTCAATCAGCAGTGCATTTGGACCAAGAGCCTTACCAGATTTTGACTAATGTATGGCCTTAACTATTTCATCATCTGTTATCTCCTTATCACGTAGGACTTTATAAGAAGCCAAGAGGCTGGGTAAGCAAATATTGTTTTGGAGTCATTTGTGCTCCTGCACCATTTCAGAAACTGCTGGTGAATAGAGCTGGAAAGCAAAAGACACACAATTAATGGACAGAATGCCGAACAAATCAAAAGATTCACCCCAGCCAAGAGATCTGGGTTAAATCCATCATTCTTTTGCTCACCATGCCACCCCAGTTTAGACCTGGCCATATGCAAATTAGTCTTGACCCTGTGCCTCATGGGAACAGTCCAGCTCGAACTGCCAAGCCCGGTCCTCCCTGGACAGGAAACAAGCATCCTAGGACCGGTTTCGGGGTTTCACCCCTCTTCAGCCAGGATAGCTTTATTCTAGTGGCACCGTGAGCCCAGGGCCCAAGTCTGAGCATACCTGGCACACATGGGGCAAGAAAGCAAAAGACACACAACTGATGGACGGGATGCAGAACAAATCAAAACATTCACCCCCAGTCAAGATATCTGGGTTAAATCCATCATTCATTTGCTCACCATGCCACCCCAGTTTAGAAACCTGTCCTAGGATGCTTGTTTCCAGTCCAGGGAGGACTTGGCCTGGGAGTTCGGGCTGGACTATACCCATTGGGCGCGGGTTCAAGACTGATTTGCATAGGGCTGGGTCCAAACTGGAATGGCATGGTGAGAAAAAAAACGATGGATTTAGGCCCAGATCTCTGTACTGGGGTGAATGTGTGACATTGTTCTGCATTCTGTCCATCAATAGTTCTTTTTGCATTTGTCACCCCGAGTGGGATGGGTATGCTCAGACATGAGTCCCGTGCTCTCCATGCCACTGGAATCAAGCAATCCTGGCTGAAGAGGGATGAAACCCCGAAACCGGTCCTAGGATGCTTATTTCCAGTCCAGGGAGGACTTGGCCTGGCAGTTCGGGCTGGACTGTTCCCATAAGGCGCAGAGTCAAGACTGATTTGTGTGTGGCTGGGTCCAAACTGGAATGGCAAGCAAAAAAAAACCAATGGATTTAGGCCCAGACATCTGTACTGGGGTGAATGTATTACATTCTGCATTCTGTCCATCAGTAGTTCTTTTTGGTGAATAGAGCTGAGCCTACTAGTCTCATCCACCATACTCAGCGCCCTGCCTGCTCTCTTTTATCTAATGATGCCAAGGTAGAGGCAGTGCTGTGTGGCTCTGTGACTCTCTTTGGTGGCATCAGTTGTCGTATTTTTTTATTCCTTCTGTTTAAGTTGCAGGGCATGAACTCCCCTGTTTCCCCAAAACTGGTAAACCTGGGAATGCACCAAAGAGATAGACCTTCCCAGAACAGGTATAACAAGGAGAAATATCTTTATGTGTATTATCATTTTCTCTTTCTATGTGTGCTGCAGCACACATAGGAAGAGGAAAATGCCTCGGGATTGTTTCTCAGTAGAAAGATGCCCCTTCCTGCACAAAAACAATCCACCTAACAATGCAGGGACCCTTGTACCATGTACCATGGTACAATTGTTCCTGTGTTGGCGCTACGCAGCCAAAAGAGCACCAATAATGGGAAAAGCTAGGAATGTGCTGTATTCTTTTAAATACGGCATATTCTTGCCCTTTCCTATCATACAGTGCAGCACAGTGCAGCACAGCAAGGTGATTCGCCACGCTGCACTGCGCAAGAATGCGATAAATATGCCACTTAGTTTCTTTCTTTCAAGTCGAAGACCTCCAGAGAGACAAAGCTGCAGCCGATGAGAAATCCAAGAGGCCGGATAATCCATTGGCGACAAGCCATTGAATAGGATTGCATCTGCAGGAAAGAATGTAGTTGGACCTGCCGTAAAGTCAGGCTGATGAGCAATGCATCTTAGGCAGACCAGCGAGCATGTAGGTCCATGTCTCTTCTTGGTTCTCAGAGCACCGTTCGGTTGAGAACGACCAAGTTTTGGATTTGGGCTATCTGTGCACCTTTAGCACCACTTCCAAGGGTCAAGGACTAAATGTTCACCACTTGGAGGGTCAGGTGCAGGTTCAATGTCTCTGAGGCTCGGATCAGGAAGCCAGCCAACTGGGTTGAGGAAATGAAACAGAGCTCAAGCAGCAGAACAGACCACTGGGCGGGCAGGGTTAGTGCTTTGGGTGGCCCCTGATCAAAAAACACAGCAATCCGCTGGGGTACTCAGGGCAGGGGTGCACATCCAGCACCATGTGAGGGACTTTTGTGGCCCAACAAAACTCCTCATTATGGCAGGATGTTTCTGATAACTTATTGTTTTGTTTTTTTTGGTGCAAGAGTGATCCTTGTTGCATCTTTTTCTAGTAGAAATATGCTAAAAATAGTCTTTAGAATACCATTGATTTATGGACATTTTCTGATCACAAAAATGGTAAATGATTATTTCTGGTTGCCATAATCAAATGTTTATCATTTGTATATTAATTAGTTGATTACATTCTACTCCTTTTAATTAGTGAAAAAATAGTATTGTTGAGGTTTCACTATGTAATATTGTTTTCATGTTTAACACACCTTTCTGCAGGGATTTTCATGACACGCAGGCAATTCTTACCTCCATATAGTATAGACAAACTTCTTCAGATCTTGAGTTCTTCATCACAGGGCTCAGCAGTATGCATTAAGGGTGGTCAGAGCTTGGTTTGAGGCTTTGCAGATGCAACACTTATAGTATGTGAAACACGCAAGTGGAGTTAAGAGAAACAACAGGTCCACAAGTACAAGCCACTTTCACCACCACAACGTCACCTATATCAACGATGTAGTGGCAATAGGGGCTGCGCCTAATGTACAAGGCAGTGTTAAGCCACTTAACATGGCTTAACGCTGCCTCCTACATCATGCCCCCTTTCACGCTATGGTGTGCGTGAAAGTGGTAGGAAGTGGGTGTTGTGGTGGGCGTTCCACCGCAACACTCATTCATTTTGATGCTGCCCCCTATGTACAAGTGTGGCGTACATGGCAAAACGAGGAGAAAAGCAGTATTTCTCCACATTTTTGCCTTGTGCAGCACACATGGAAAAAGCAAAATGCAATTTTTTGTTTATGTACAGGAAGGTGTGCCTTCCTGTACATAAACAAACTTTTTTTTAAATTCCATTTTGTCACTTTCATGTGTGCTGCAGGAAGCAGCACACATGACAGTGACAGAATGGCATTTTGGGAATGATAATGCGCAGGAAGGGACACCATCCTACACATAAGCAATCCTCCCCTGCACGCAGAAACCCTTGCACCATGGTGCAAGGTTGCCTGCATTGGTGCTAAGTTGCTAAACTTAGCGCTATTGCGGGGGGAAACGCAAGGCTGTACCACATTTTTAGGTCAAGCCTAGCGCAGTCTATGGGAGGCTTATTGTAAGCACTCCAAACTTCTCCATGTGGGTTTGACTCCTCCCACACACTGTATTGGCCTTTGTGTGTGTCTTTCAATAATGGAAGCACGCAAATGGCCAAAGGCTGGTGCATGTCCCACTTCCTTTCCAATGTGTCACTCCCACAGCGCTTTGGTCTCGGGAGCGAGCAGCGACACGCAAAGTAGCAGCTGCATTCCTTGTGTACTCTTTGATCAGGTTACTATTTAAACACAACACAATGTGAGTTTTAATTCCAGCTGTCTTTGTCGTGCAGGTCACTGCCCCCCTCAACCGTGCTTTGTATTTCAATCTCTCCTCCATTTGTTTTTATACCACCGCTATTCTTCTTTGTTTTGTTATTTTGGCAGATTTATATAGCGCGAACCCGACTGGAAGGTATTAGAGCACTTTACATATGCATGAGTTATGTTACACTTGAACACATACATTTTTTGTAGGAAACAAAGGTCGCAGCCCCTGGCACAGTGGACCCCACTTCCCACCGAAGGCAAATGCACCACAGCCCAAATTTGGCCGTTCTGGGGGCAATCACCATAGCGGGACCCCTACAATCCGATGGACGCTTCATCTTGCAACGCGGTCGCCGCTTCAGTTTTCAAATCCGGGCTCCCACTACTCCACAGAGCCTACAGTCGCTGGCAGCTTTCCGCAATGATGACCGGTCATCCGTAGCCACAATGGAGCAGGGAAAATACGGCCCAGTGCTGGAGCAACGGACCAACACGTCCAACTCCATGCGCGGCTTGTCTCGCCCGAGACCCTTTATTTTGGCAATTATGTGATCTCCTGTATTTGTTGATGCTCCCCTATCCATTCCCGGCAGTCACAATATTGTGCCTCTTCCAGTTTATCCTATGCTGTTTGTTTGCCGGCATGAAAGGCAAGTAATGAGCAGCAGAGAAGAAACAGTCTGGTTGAGTGCTGAAAATGGGGCAACACAAATTGTCTGACTCAAAGCCTTATGATACCTTTTTTAAATGTAATATAGTTCATAACTTTTTGGAGCAGCCATGCAGTTATAATAGCATAAAATGAAAGGTAGAGCTGGAGACTTGGCGCCCAATTCACAAAGCTACTTGCCTTTTCTCATTCAGCGTGTTCAGCCTAAAAAACTTGGGGGCATATTATCAAGGACAGCTTGGCGATAATGGCCTTGATAATATGCTCTATGTCTAACATGGGCTTCGATTGGAATTCATAGAGCATATTATCAAGACCATTATCGCCGCTTTATCGGCAGTTTCCTGCCGATAAAAGCGGCGATAATGTATCACCTGTCCTTGATAATATGCCCCTTGGTTTTACACTCATAAAAAGAGTAATTCGTCCCTCATAGAGAGAAACTTAGCATTCCAAGACAGAAAAACCATGAAAGCCTGGACATACAAAGTACTTCTGTGACTGCATGCACCCATGCTTACTTGCATATCATATACATGCTTACATTGCACATCTAGGACGTCTTTGCATATGTGTAAAGAGTAATTCGCAAAATTCTTCCAGGATTACGCCTCAAAACTTTTGTATTGGAGTAAATTTTATGAACACGGGAAAAAGTTGGAATCGTTTTCATTCTGCCCTAGTATCTGTCTATTATTGGTTGGTTGGTTGTTTGGGTCAGCGGGTAGGTGGGTGGATGAGTGGATGGTTTAGGTAGATGGACTGCTGAGTGAAAGCACCTGTGACAGGGTTGCGCAAGTGGAAGTTGGTATGGTTGATGGACTAACTCCTAGCTAATGCCAAGCCGTAGTCTTAATTTGGTATCAATTAATTTGGTATTATTTATGTCATACGGTATTTGGATAGCGTACATTTGACCATTGTATGGCTTCAAGGAGCTAAGCGCTGTCAACGTTTTCACGTGTGCTTCAGTCTGACTTGCATGAACGGAGTTTCTATGTTTGCATTGTGAATTAGGAGATTCAGCCCTCTCTACCCCCCCTCCGTAGTGTGTGTGTCAGCCCGGGCTAGGACAGCTACCCTGGCACACACTCAGACAATTTTTGAGCTGCTGTAAGCTGGCGTCCATCTTATTGCAGCCGCACCCAAGTAATTCACAGTTCTTTAAAACACAATTTACTTGTTTGAGGCTTTGTTGCTTTTTTACCACTTCTTAGAGCCCCTGCATCTCCAATCTGCCTCTTGCTGGAAGAATTAGCCCCCCCCCCTTCCCCCGCAAGTGAAAAAGAACTATAGGGGAGTATCTGTATGTTTTTGTCTTCAATTAACAAGATGCAGTTCCTATGGGCATTAACAAGTAAATTAGATTGATATTTATGGGGGACATTTGGGAATAGGACAGGTGTTTTTTCTTTTCGGGATGTTCTGTTATCTTATCTCACCCATAGCCCTCAGACCTGGGCCTTCCAGTAAAAAGATGTTTATCTTATTACAGTTAATAATTCGTACTGTATTTGATGTAGACTTTGGTGCCACACCTCTGCTATTTCGAAGTGCTGTAGCTGGCAGTTGTTACTTAATGAACAGACCTCAGAAGGATGAAAGCCTGACTTAACACAGTTAGGATTAAAACTCGTGTCGGGCAGTTGTGATATTCAGATGTTAAAAAGATGATGGTATTGACACCGTAGGATTTTCCCCCATTTTTTAAAATTTGTTTTGTGTTAATACCCACAGAAAAAGTCTGTTTATACGGACCTTTTTTTTGCTGTTCTAAAGTACACGAAAATGCCTGCGCAATCTTGCAGAAGATCTAAACAGTGTCTTTCAGAACACGAGGGACATTTTTTCCCGGATTGGACAGATGAGGTGGCAGGCCGTAGCCACAAAAGCGGTTCCCATTGCCTAATGTCGGAAATATGTTAAGAAAGCAGAAGGGGTCGTCGTTTTCAATTTTTTTTAATTGAATGGCTGCCACGCGCAATGAGAGACGCAGATCACCCACCTCGAAACAAGCATTTTGCAATGCAATAGGTCTCGCATTGACGCAAGTTTGAGCTGTTGGCATTGTAAAGGATAATGCCTTATATTTATGTTTTGTTTTTTAAAATTTAAATAAAAAGCATGGACATTTACAATGCCAATAGCTTAACTTGCGTAAATGCAAGACGTATTGCATTGCAATTGCTTGTTGTAAACATGTTGCAGCCTTTCGTTTCAGAAGTATAGGAGAGAGGCGTTAGGCCAGGAAAGCTAACGCCTCTCTCCGCCACTTCACTGTACATATGGCCCTTAGATTTGCAGCTGGAACCAACGTGTTCCCTTAATGCATGCACTCATGCCACAAAAGCCACACATGCTGCAGCTGCACAGCTACTGTCACTGACTTTGAGGACGGTACCTCTAGAGGTTCCACCAGAGACTGACAGAATTCCCAGGCTGTTGTTCTCGTAACCCAGCAGCCAATGAGACCTTCTCAGAAATTACGCTGACATCCAGCTGTGTAGCAGCGGACTCACGCACCTTCTTAGGCGCTGTAGGCAAGTCCGTACCCTGTGATTGAGATGCTGGCTGGCCCATCTCTCCCAAAGCAAGCTTTACCTAATGAGTGATTGATGAGATGAATTAACACAAGATTCCCACTCAATAAGTATGCATAAACATTTTCACACCTTACATCCTCCACATTACTACCTTCTAATTCTGCTAGTGTGATATTGTGTGCTCCAAACGCTGCTTTACA
Organism: Lissotriton helveticus; assembly: GCF_964261635.1. Taxonomy (NCBI): domain Eukaryota; kingdom Metazoa; phylum Chordata; class Amphibia; order Caudata; family Salamandridae; genus Lissotriton; species Lissotriton helveticus. Next base: position 1,653,348,062 of record NC_136068.1, read on the forward strand.
TACCAACAAAAACAAGAAATGGCTTCAATCAAAAAAATCGATCCCTCCCCGCAGGTCATTAACATCAAGCAGTGATTGCTTCTTTCTATTTCTTGACTGTGCTGTCTTTAGCCAATGCACTAACTCCGGGAAATTCGTCAGACATTACAATTGCATTATAAGAGGTGCGCTACTGTGCTCTGCGCAAACACAGAGCTTCATAATAAGGCCCAGAGGCTGTCTCATTATACTGGAAACACAGGGCCATAATTGCCTTTTCCTGTTTCTGAGCTCTGCTGTCTGCAGCCCGTACTCTAACACAGAGATCCTTCCTGGTAATGCATGCACTGAAGACTCAAAAATGAAATACAGCCCCCTTTCTGACTGCACCAGTGCAGCGCAGACAGCGGGATCATGTAGTTAAAACAGAAATGCAATTAAAAAGTACGTTCAGCTAAAGATATGAGTATATAATAATACAATGAGTACAAGCATAAATAAGTGAGTTTAAGGATAAGAGAACCAGCAGATTGCATGAACTTGTATAATGACTAGAACATAATCATATAATAATTATAAAGCTGAACAATTAGAAACTTAAATATAATGGGCCTTATTTATGAAGGCCTTGCGCTACCGGTGCGTCACTTTTTCCCATTTTAAAAGTGACGCACCGGTAGCGTTCATAAATAAGGCCCAATGCTTCTGTGTAAAAAACTGGAGAATAAAAACTACCTTAGAGTTTTTATATAAAAAGGAGAAAGAAAGATGTAGAAGGGGAAATATGAAGAAGATAGGGATAGAAATAGAAAGAGAGAGGAAAGAAGAAAGAGAGAAGAAAGATGCATTTATGAAGAAGGTGATTTTGATGACAGATAGGAAGTAAACGGTAACTATAGTAAATCAGATTTGATTTGTAAGTGGATTGAAGCATGGGATACTGAAGCAATTCTATGTTAATCACAAATTAAATTCCACCAGTGTATAAAGGATAGCTTAGAATTGTCTTTCCAGCAAGTTAATATAACCTTAAAAGCAACAGCAATAAATAAGTCAAATAAAATAGATTTGGAGGTAATTTGGTCAAAATAAGGAGACAGAGTACCTAAAAATACATTGTGGATGGTAAATTGGAAATTAAAGAGAGAATCAGTAAACATTTTGACAAAATATTTTCCCAAATTGTATGAACCTTAGGGCAATAGAAGAGTAAGTGTATTAAAGAACCATGCGCATTAAGAAATGACCAACATGAAGGTGAAATTGATTGGTTGAATTTATGAAGAAGAACAGGAGTAAGAACAACTCTATTATAAATAAAATATAGGGATTGTGTGCCTTTGAAGTTTTGAAGAGTTTCTGCCAAAATTTGTCCCATTGAGAGATAGACAGACTTTGGGATAAGTCTTGTTCCTATTCTAGTTCGACACTAGACTTATTCTGAGGGCAAGTAGTAGTAGATAGGGTTTTATATATAAATCAGGCACTTGGAATAGTTTCAGTAGAAACTCCGTACAGGGGAGTATCGGGTGTAAATGAGAGAGGAAATAGTTGAGGAATGAACTTTTGTAAGCAACTCTGGATAACTGAAGCTAATACATTATATTGTTGAAAACATGAATCAGGTATATTAAAATTTCCTTGCAATTGGTGGAAAGGCTAAAATCAAATTACTTAGAATCATTTGATTAACATAAAAGATGCCCTTTTCTTTCCAATATTTGTAATAAAATGATTTGTGTCGAAATTTGATGTGTCTATTGAACCATAGTGAGTAGGCGAGGAAAGATTGATAATCGTCAAAAGGCTTAAAGAGAAGTATGTGTAAAAGGTGGTGAGAGTAGTCAGTCAAATATCTTTATTCGGATATACATTATCCATAAAAGTACAGACATACACATAATCACGTACATAGTCCATCATTATTAAAAATTAGCGTTAAAATATTCAAACAAAATATTACTAGGATATCCATATCTTTGATGACGACGACAGTATTAAAGTGACAGTGTAAAAAGTGCGATATTTCCCTTTGGAGCAGCTAGGAATGAACAAAACACTAAATCTCAGATAGATTACAATTTGCAGCATCAGATAAAGTGCAACTGTGCATAGTGCAAGATGTAAGTGCAAGCAATACAAAAAGCAATACAAAAACCAATAAATACATATGGTACAGCCTAATCTGACAATCATCAATTCATAGAGGAACGTGAACGAATGACCATTTTCAAAAAGGTACACACTCGATATATAATGTCATCATCTTTAAGTTGGAGAATAGTGTTGTATGCTACCTTAAAATCCTTTATGCCTTTGACTCTGAAGAACTGTATCAGTAGCTTCATGCTGTAATTTTGATAAAAAGAGCAAAAGAACAAAAAATGTAACAAAGACTGTTTCCCTAGGTTGCCACATGGGCAGTCTAAATTCTCAATATTGGGTTGACAGCCTATAGGAAAACATAGCAAATACTTTATTGATCCTGATCTGAGGTGAAAAAGAAGGCTACGCTCCCAACGTGTAATATCTTTTAAAAGATAACTAATGGGTAAGCACAATTCTGTGACCACTTCTTCCAACCATTAGTCAAGCGTATGCCATCTTACATACAGGACACCACTGATGTACTACGCTTGCTTGATACCTTCCAGGAAAGCAGACAGATCAAATTCCTTATCACCCTGGATGTGGAGGCCCTCTACACAAATATACCACAGAGGGCCACACTAGGGGTGATAGAAGAGATTCTCAACAATGAAATCTGGGAAGCCAAAACACCGCCAGCATTCATAATGGAGTGTGCCACTCTAGCTTTAACTGAGAATTACTTCGAATTCAAGGGGAGATTCTACCATCAAACACAGGGTACCTCGATGGGCAGTACATTTGCCTCCTCGGTGGCCTGTTTGTACATGGCAGATTTCAAAGAGAAATTCATACACAATCAGATGAATCCTTACCACAACAACATCAGATTGTGGAAGAGGTTCATCGACGATATCCTGGTGTTCTGGACAGGTACCAGTGATTCCTACAAGGCATTTTTTGACTGGATGAATACCCTTAACCCCTATTTGCGGTTCACCATGACAGTTTCTCAAACTCAGATCCCCTTCCTGGACCTGACTATCAAATTAACAGAGGATGCATTGAGTACCACCATGTTTAGGAAACCTACCGACCGCAATAGCTTACTCCATTTCTCCAGTCATCACCCAAAAGCGCTACGTACTAATCTGCCTTTTGGACAATTTCTGAGAGTAAGGCGTAATTGTAGTAGCCTCTCTGAGTATAAGAACCAATCCGCTATACTATCTAGAAATCTGGCTGAGAGAGGTTACCCATCTAGAGAGATAGCGAAAGCCCAGAAAAGAGTCAAGAACAACAACAGAGAGGCTCTCTTGGATCATAGGGCAAGAATCCCCGAAGCGAATGAAGCGATGACTTGTGTAACCACCTACACACCGGTATCATCCCAAGTAAAAAACATCATCAAACGCCATTGGCAAATCTTGAACACTGGTGATCTATCTCTTGAGGTGCCTAGGTTTGCCTTCAAAAGATCAAAAAATGTGAAGGATATTCTGATTAAGACCAGACCTAGCGTAACAACAAAAAAACCCACCCAAACTACGTTATGGCACCTACCTCCGGTGAAAGGGCACTACCCGTGCGGTTCCTGTAGCGCGTGCCCTTTTACGTTTGTGTACAAAACAATACAGCTAACAGAGTCCTTCTTGTGGGAACTTAGGGGCACACCAACTGCAACACCTCTCATTGTATATACCTACTAAGATGCCCATGTGAACTCCAATATGTTGGAATGACTTCACGCCCTATCAAAACACGCATCACGGAACACCGCAGCAACTTTTGCTGCAAAAAGAACAACACCAAAATGTGTAGGCAATTCATTGAGTGCAACCATACCGCTGATTCATTGAAATGGCTAATACTGGAAGCTAGCCCAAAATGTTCCAAGCAGAACCTTTTTTTCAAGGAACAAAGGTGAAAACACCGATTAGCCACTGATAGAGTTGGGCTGAATGAAGATATACCCTGGAGTTCCCTTTGAGGATGCTGCCACTTGCCTTAAGTGTCAAACCCCATAGGCTGCATAGGGCCAATGATCAGTTGTCTTAGATTCTGCCATAAAAGATGAACATATGGGCCCTTTTGACTATTGGTTTTTTCCACACTATAAAATGGCCGCTCCTTAAACAGCCCAAATCATGTGATTTTTTCTGACCACCACTACCCCCCTGAACTCAACACTGAGCCACGTAGTTAATACCTCGCTCACATCCTATACCCCTCGAAGATTACCATCACACTGACGGGGTTATATTACTGGTGTTTTCACATGCCATTTATTCCAACACCAATACCTACATTTCTGTATTGTGGCGATGCCTGTCCAACATTGCGTGGTATTTTAAATATAAGTATTCCCATCCATGTTGAACTTAATTTAGAACAAACCCTCCATTTTCATCACTTGGATATATTACGCCACCTAATACAGCATACCCATATAACCTACACTCGAGTAAACATTCGCACCACACTAAGATGGCCGCCACGTTTTCCAACCTACCCCACGTGACTAATCATGGCACTGTTCCTCCCTGATTGAGCCGCTCACCACGCCATACATAATGGTGGAAGGGCGCGAACACGCACATCTACCCGATCCCGGCGGAGAGGGGTAGGAGAACCAACACTACACGGGAGAGACGAGGTGAGTTTAATCCCCGCCGGACGCGGATTGACACGGCACCCTGTGTGCCCGACATCCATGGGTAAGACTACCCGCGCCTCCTCCCTAGCTTACTCCCGTCCTGCCAACCTTCCAACGCCTTCTATTTGCACTGCTACATAGATAGGACGAGGGGCCCCAAAGGCGGGTGGTCGTTAGGTTCACAAGTTAAATTCAAATTTTCTTTAAGGTCATAAGATAAACTAGAGTCTGGCACTATCAACACGTCTTCGAGCACTGCTATTAATTTAGTTAATTGGCCCCCCGTCAATCAGGTTAGACCCAACAAGACACTTTATGTATAAAGCCCATGGGCCCCTGTATACCATTCCTCTGATGGCCTCCACCGCCACCCCACCCATGCGTTACACGCTTATCCTTTAAGCACATACTTTGTGAGGTCATATTTACACCCCCACGATAAGGACATAGACTTATAGGGCAAGTGGTTGTTTAATCTTATGGGACTCCTGATCCCCTATCATCCTATGCAACCACCGCACTGTAGTGTGGAATATGACATTTAACAGATTGTTTTAGACTTTGCCTCACCATGCATACCTTGTTTTGTCTGTGTTTTTCATCCTAAATGCCTAGCCTTATATACAGAGGCCTCATCCTTGATGTATGACCCGCCGGGCATTGACGCTGTAATTAGTTCTTGACCTGTAGGTGAGTGTGACTCCTTAGCCATTGATAATTACAAGAATGATGCTACACTGTTTTTATTCGTTGTATTTTCACTTTTTAATTCACTGCGTGCTCTGACTACAAGCGTTTGACCACACATTGGCATGTCACCCGGTTCAAACATGAGCTGCACGCATGCTAGGTTAAATCAACCATCTAGCATGTCACTGTGTGCACACTTGGTCACTAGTGTTGAGGTCAAGCTACTCATGCTGCCCTTAATCAGCCTCTTTTTGTTCCCCATCTCAGGCAACGAACAGTCCAACAGAGGCCCAACGGCCTCCCCCCTTGATTGGTAATGAGTTTTTAATTCTGATATAGAATTCCTGTTTGTAGACTTTTCCACAGAGGGCCTGAAGAATCGCCTGTCAATGCACTAATGCGAGAAACATCTCGACCTATTTCTAACACTTCACAACCTAGTCTAGAACAAGGAAACATTAATTTCCAGTGAACCCAGACTAGCTTCGTTTTTAGTTGAAACAAGGGACCACCAGAATAAAGTAGTCTCAGGTACCCTCAGCTCCATTTTAATTCACAGTATTGTCTACAACCTCCTGGCCCCACACCCGCACTTCACCCATAGGCAGTTGGACCAAAAGATCTCCGTTAAAGAGCCCCTCTTTGAGGTGTGCCCGTTGGGTGTTGCACCGCCTACCCAAATAGGAGCACTGCCGATGATGAAGCATGACACCTGCAAAGGTGTGTGAGGCAATTAATTCCAACAAAATTGATACCCAGTGGTTGGTTCATATCTTTTAACCACCACATTTCCTCCCCACTGTGACCTGCACACTACCTTCCCTTCCCTAGGAACAGCCGTGTCTAAATTTCTTTGAAATATATAAGCACGAAGGGGGTCTGCCATTACCTGTCATTAAAATGTACTGTTTCACGGATACTTTGGATGATTCCTGGGCGTATCTTGCATCCCCATAATGTTTATATAAAATGTTGTGAATAATTTTTCCGTCAATTCCATCTAATTGGTCAGGATTATTAACGATATGCTCAAGATTAACCGCAATCAAATTCGCCCGTACTTGGGCCAGCCAGGGGATATCGCTACCCTTATCACATTTTAGGCAATCAGCCAAAATTTCCCTAGTCAGGGTGGCTGCTGATTTTTCCAAACCGTTAGCCAAACAGGACAGGGCGTGACCTAATATAGTCCTCCAGGTAAGACTTTCTTAGCTCATTATGGCATACAAAGGTGGGCGATGAAATTGGTAAGCCGAAGAGTCTCCTACAAAATCTATTTTCCTCGACCTGAACGCTTTTCAAGTTTATGTGGCCCAAGATTTCAGCCCCATAGGTCATGGTGGGTACGCATTGTGTCCTATAGATTTTAAGTAGGGACAGTACCACCTCAATTCTTTTTGGTTTGGGGAGATTTAATACTGAGTTTTTAGCTCTTAGAAATTTAGTCCGTCCATAGGCCAAATGTGGAGTCCAGGACCCATTGTCCGAAAATTGTATGCCTAGGTAAGGAAAAGTGCAAGTGCATATCAAAGAATCTTGGCCCAAAGTAATGCTATTAATAGAACGTTTCTTGGGGCCACAACACATTAAAAAAGATTTTTTTACATTTGCGCAGAGATCCAAACTGTTAAAAAAATCTGCAAATCCCCTAACTAAAATTCTCAAAGCATTCGGTGTACGACACATTAAAACAGCATCATCTGCATATAATAAGGCAGGCAATTTATTACCATTAATTATGGGGACGTCGGGGGTTTGGTTAGACAGAACATTGTGAAGTTCATTAATATATACAATAAATAAATGTGGGGCGAGAAGGCACCCTTGTCTAACACCTCTACCGACCGCTATGTCTCCTGACACTGCTCCCTCCATACTTATCCTTACCTGAACCTTTAAATCTCTATGCAGATATGCTAGAAAGTACACCAAATCTTTGTCTAGACCATAATCCAAAATACATTGCTAAAGCCTCGATCTATTAACAAAATCAAAGGCGGACAAGAGGTCCATAAATGCCAGGTAGAGCGGACTGTGTCGAGCGATGGTATACTTCCCTATTATTAAATCAAGGTTCAAACACTGTTCCACAGTACCTAGGTGACTACAAAACCCCAACTGACATTTATTTAATATATTTTCATCCTCTGCCCAGGTCCTGATTTTATTAAATAAAACTCTCCCCAATATTTTAAGAGTATTGTCAATTAACTAGAAAGGCCTATAGCAGCCGGGATCAGATCTATTTCCTTTTTTAAAAATTGGGATAATTACAGAGGTTGACACTGTACTAGGAATTGTTGTTGTGATTAAGTTGTTAAAAACATTTAATAACAAAGGGGCCCAGAACTCTGCCTTGAATTTTATAAGGTTGATGGGCAGCCCGTACGGGCCTGGGGCTTTATTCCCCGCACTCTGAAATATTGCCTCCTTGACCTCACTTAAAGACATTTGGATTTGGGTGGGCTAAAAATTTTCCAAAATGTCTTCACATTGGGGCGGGGAAGCATATATTTTTGAGAAATGGGCGACCCCCGCTTCACTAGTAATATTACAAGTTAGGGAGGTGGAAGGATTCCCAAAATCTCTCAAGGACTTAGTGGCAGACCAAAAATTGTTTATGTTATTATGTTTAGCAGCGCAGGCCAGGATGTTCCAATATTCCTTTAAGACCGTGTCACGCCTAAGTTTTATTACACATTCATAATTACACCTTAAAGTTCAAATAAGGGTAGGAGCTCTAGGGGAAACGGACAAGGCTGCTCTCATGTCCCTATTGGCTCTGGAGCAGATGTCAAAACACATAGGGTCAGATTTGTGTGCGACTACCGGTCTAGTGATCAATTCTTTAATGCCTGCGCATAGTAGAATAAAAGCGGAAACTGCCTCTGGATTGGGGTCTGCCAGGGTAAGACAAGTCTGACAGAGAGAAGGATACATTTTTACCATCTTCAGGAAGGTCTCACTGTAATCCATACTCTTCCATTTGACTCTTAGGCTGTCGGTTGAGAGCTCTAAGTTTCCAGCTCCCAGTTCTCTTCTAATGTTAGGACGCAGGGCTACCCTTAATGAGACCACGATGGGGTTATGGTCCCCAAAGGTAGATGACCTAACCTCCGCCCGAGTAGGTAATCTTGTAGTGAGCGGGATATGAAGACATAATCTACGGTTGAGGCTCGTCTTATACCTCTTTAGGTGGGAAGTGGGTTATCAATGGTATTTATGGCTGCAATATCCATCACATTTAAAAAACTGCAGCCTGATAGATGATCTAGTAACTCATAACCTCTCTTACATGGACTGTATGGAATAAACTGGGGGGAACTCCCAATAATTCCTTTTCCTATCTTTGCGTTGAAGTTGCCCCCCAGGCATATCCCTACCTGTTTATACTTTCCCAGTAAATTATCTGGGTCCTGAATGAAATTAAAAAGGTGAACAAAATTAACATTTGGTGTAGTTAAAAAATCATTATTATAAAACTTAATAAAACAAATGGAGGTGCCCCGTGTATAGATTAAAACTTGGAAGTTAATATTCCCAGAGGGAATTGATTTAACTCTACCACCTGCGGCAATACTGACCCAAGTTGATAAACCCCCGATGGTCTACCATATTTGGAATTAGGGGGATGATCTTAAAACACTCATACCCTTCAAAGTATAGCTCTTTGGTTGCCCAGGTTTCTTGGAATATAAGGATATCGAATTTGTTTATCATGTTAGCCCAATCTTCTATGTTTAATTTTGAAGCCAAGCCTGCCACGTTCCAGCTCAGGACCTTCAATGTTGAGTCAGAACAATCAATTAGATGGGACTGTTTCTCCCCGGGGCTATTGATAAAAATCTCCTCAACTACCGTGGGGGCCAATCTGGTAGGGTGGATTTTGGGTAAGGGTAAATCAAGGGTATCTAAGTCAGAGATAGCCGAAAATCGATTTACCAACTGATAGGAAGAGCTAAAGATTGGACACTGTATAGGTGGTAGTTTGTAAAAGAACCCTAGGGGTAAGGCACAAATGTTTGTTGAAAAAAGGCTATTGGTTTCTTTGACTGCAAGTATGGCCGCGAAAAATTAATAACAATGCAGTCCCCCCTAATGGTTTTCACCGCGGGTCCCACTCAACCCACCCTACGTACCATTAAAATTTTGTGCATGTCATACCTCCTATTCCCTTTGCGTTTAGCCATCCAGTCCACAAATTTATTCTGAAGTTGTTCCCAAGACTCTGATGTATTTTCCTCTAGTGGGGGTACCCCTGCGAGAGTTAATACGTATGGGCAGGATGCAGGTGGTAAATTTAAAACATCCTAATTTGGTTCGGCATGCCCCTTGAAACCAGTATCGACAATACTCGTGCTAACTGTCGGTCCACCTTGTACATCATCAGGGTTTGCATTTTGGGTGGTACCGGGTCGTGTTGTTTTATTAGAATCAATTAATGTTGGCAACGACTTTACAGTTTGGGGCACTTGGCGAACCAGTTGCACGTTAAGAGGGGAATTTACCGGGATATTAACCTGTCGATTTGCCTCGTTTTCCCTACAAGATGCTGTAGCCTTGGTAGTTAAGGATTCCAGCCGATCTAGTCGCTTCCATAACTTATCAAAACTTTTGTCCACAAGCCCTATACACAACGTCGTCGTACAATGTGTCAACAATGATATCTATGGCAGTGTCCACAAGTGTGAAGTTTGAAAAAATCGTTTGCGTAGACTTCATCTTGGTGGAATTACTTTGGGTAACCACATCAACTAGATCAATAGGATCGCTAGTTGGATCACTACTTGTGATTCGGTCTACAGAGTTGATGGAACCCCTAATCCACATGTTTAGCGTTGTACATTGAGAGTTCAAACGTGGGGGCTGTCTTCGTTTGGGTTTGGGGCAGGTTGGTTTCGACACCTTCCTCTTCTTTCTTGTCCCACATACTTCTGGGTTAGGGGATGAGGCCTGGTTGGCTGTAATCAAAGGTTCAATTGGGCTGCAACCAGTTTCAAGATCTGTCGATTAATCCTGTAGAGACATGACCTTCTTTGTCCAGCAAATTCTCTCCTATTAAAATTTGTGGCGAATGTTCAGTCGCTCTATGTCTCGCCGTCTGTGCCTCACTTATTTCTGTAGTATCAGTTTGATCTGCACATTGAGGTTTTAAGGGGCCCAAGGACAGTCTTCACTCAGTTAGCTCGATTTCACTGCTAACCAAGTTCATTGCCTGTACCAGCATGGTATCTATGGATGTTATTTTGCGCGCTGGGGTGGTGGCGCTGCGTTTGCCCATAATGTCACAACCTAATTTCAGAAAAATTCCAAATAGTACAGCACGCCACTCACCACTTATAGTCCAATTGAAGGTTGAGCTCGGATTATTAGGGGGCTTGCCCAGTCCAGCCCCGACCGGCCCCGGACAGCCACAGACGGCCCGCCCTTTGCCTGGGCTTAGCACGTCCTGCATTGCGGGAGACCGGATGTGGCTAAATATCCCCGGCGAGAAAGGGGGAGGGGCTGCTGCTCCTGCTCGCGGCTCCACTGACTGCTGGGACACCGAGTCCCGCTGCCTGCTCCCGCTGCCGGTATCTCAGGGCCTCCTGGCGTGGTTTCCTGGGGTGCACAGGCTTGCACACACACACGAAGCGTCTCCCGCGGAGCAGGAGGCGCGAGTTGCTGAAAAGCCCCCGGTGGGAAGGGGGGAAGGGCTGACGCTCCGGCTCACGGCTCCACTGACTGCTGGGACACCGAGTCCTGATGCCTGCTCCTGCTGCCGGTATCTCAGGGTCTCCTGGCGTGGTTTCCTGGCGTGCACGGGCTTGCACACACACACAAAGCGAGTATTTCAGAATTGGATATTGAGAAATAAAAGTACAATTAGTCATAAATATAACATCCTGGAAAGAAAAATCATTTAACAGTCATCATTCAACAGTAACCCAAGAAGTTTTGGAGACATCTTGATAATTTTTGGACAAAGCATAAAATTGACGAATCAAAAAGGCATTATGGTATAATTTAAAATCAGGAAACCTAACACCCCCTTTGGATTTGAGACAAGTTAATTTGGATAAGGCAATGCGTGCATGTTTATTATTCCATAGGAACTTGATACAAATAGAATTAGTCTGGGAAAAATAGTAATTGGGAATTTTGAAGGGTAACATTGCCAAAATGAAAAATATCCGGGGAACAATCATCATTTTAATCGTATCTAGTCTGCCCCACCAAGGTAAAAATAAAGGAGACCACGAGGACAACAAATTGGTAATTTTAAGTTTCAAAGCAGTAAAGTTGTGGGATAATGTATCACGAATATTGGAAGAAAACCATGTTCCTAAATATTTATTTTTATGTGGACACCATGTAAAATTGGTGGAATCAAACATATGTTGATAACATGAAGTATTTAATGGTAAAATCTCAGTTTTGGAAAAATGTGGTTTGTATTCAGAAACTTGAGAAAATTACAACATTTCCTGTAAAAAGGGGGGTAAAGAAGAAACAGGGTCAGACATATAGACAAGAATATCGTCTGCATATGCAGAACGTTTAATATGGTGGGATTTTAATTTGAAACCAGTAATGAGAAGATTATTTCTGAGTCGTTGGAGGAAGGGTTCCAAACATAAGAAAAATAGTAAAGGGGAGAGTGGGCAAACTTGACGGGTACCCCTTTGCAGACAAAAATATGGGGAAAAGAGACCATTAACAAAAAAAGTGCACGCTTTTGGATCTATATATAACAGTCTAACATATGAAATAAACTTTGGATCAAATCCAAACCATTGTAAAGTATGAATCATGAAGTCCCAATTAATTCGATGGAAAGCTTTTTCAGCATCTAAAGATAGTGCTGCTAAGGAAGAGGGGTCTTTTCTTACTAAGTGTGAGGATATTGGAAAACATTCTGGCATTATCAGATGCTAAACGTCTTTTGACAAAGCCGGTCTGGTCTGAATTAATGAGAATAGGAATAACTTTTTCCAAGTGGGTAGCCAAAATCTTAGCAAATAGCAAACATTTTACAATCATAGTTGATTAGTGATATGGGGTGAAATTTTCTACAAAAGGAGGGGTCTTTGTTAGGTTTAGGAAAGACAATAATAAGGGCTTTAGAATTGGATAAAAATGAATTAAAAAGTTCTAACAATTTAGGGGCAAAAATTGAAGAGAAAGCTAAAACAAGTCTACTGAAAAGCCGTCAGGGCCAGTGGCTTTGGATTTTTTCAGGGATTTGAGAGCATCTGATATTTCTTGAAGGGAGATATCTTCTTCAAGAGGTTTGAGGGTATCTGGGAGGGAAGTAGGCTTGGGAATATCTTGGAAAAAATATGTAAAATCTTCTTCAGCTGGGTTAGTAATTTCTGTGTATAAGTTATTATAGTATGATTGAAAAGTACCAATAATATCAGAATCGGATGAGAGGAGTTGATTATTCATTTCTGAATAGATAGGACCAATATTTTTGTGTTCTGATTTAATTTTTAAGTAATTTGCTAACAATCTCCCAGCTTTGTTTTGGCCTCCGTGAAACTTGAATTTGACCTTAAGAAGGATGCTACAAGCATCCACTGTGGCAATTTTGTTAAGAGTGGATTTGGCTTTAATTATCTCCAGTAAAGATGAGGGGGATTTGGGAGAAAAATATTTATGTTCCAAAGTTTTGGTAAGACTTAGGGTTTCTTTATATTTTGTGCTCATTAGTTTTTTCTTTTAGGAAGAATAAGCAATAGTAAAGGCCCTAATCGACGCTTTAATTACATCCCAGTTGTTATGAATTGAGGTATCTAGAGAGTTGTTAAGTACAAAATATTCATTAATAAAAGTGGCAGCTTTTGAAATGAAAGTTCGATCTGATAAAAGGTAATTGTAGAACTGCCATCAACCTATTTTGAGTGTAGTGATGGATCTATCAATAGAGGTGGAAACGGGAGCATGGTCAGATATAAAAATAGAACCAATTTCAGATGCTTAGAGGCAAGGTAGTAGTGATTTGGAAACCAAAGTATAATCAATACGAGATCTTGTATGGTTTACAGGGGAAAAGAAGGTGAATTCTGAGGCATCTGGGTTACAGGTTTTCCATGTATCAAATAGAGGGCGAGATGAAATGGCAGATTGGAATGATTTATGGGTTTTATCTGATTAAAGTTTGCAGTTAGATTTTCTGTCAGAGAAAGGATCCAGCCAATTGTTAAAATCGCCACCAACCACTACATTAGAATTAGATATGGAAAGTAGTTTCGTTTTTATAAAATACCAAAATTCTGGGCCTGGTTTTACAGGAGCATATATATTGAAAAAAGTAATTTGCATTTTGTTGATGATAGCTACAACTAACACCCAATGACCATTAGAGTCACATTCTGATGACAATATTTGGGCAGTAATAGACTTATGGAACAATATAGCAACACCACCATGACGTTCACAAGCAGGTGAAAACGCAATTTAATTAACCCACTGACATTTGAGTTTGAGAGATTCTACATCATTGAAATGGGTTTCCTGTAAAAAAGCAACTTGAGGGTAAAGTTTAGATAAATGAGACAATACCTTTTGACGTTTGACAGGATGACCTAGACCACGAACATTCCATGAGACAACATTAACCATGTAGTTGGATTAGGGAGTATACGAGGAGACAGGAAAACAAAACTGCATATTCCACACAAATGAAACTGTGGGACCAAGAAAAAGAAAAGAAGGACATCATATTATTATGTGATGAAAAAAAGACATGACAGGAAACAAGACGTGTAATGAACAATAGAACCACCAACAAGATAGAGTAGTAGAAATAGTAAAGAAAAAGAGAGGAAGGACAGAAAGATAGAGGGAGGAAACAAGTAGACAGATCAAGGATGAGTATCCAGATCTGAAGAGAGAGAAAAAAATGAGAAGATAGGATCATTGTGACAGCGAAGAACACGGACACCCATAATAGAAGGATACTAAAAAATAGAGAACCTCATGAAGAAAAAGATAACCACCAGTTAGAACATATTATTTAAACAAACATTTAAAAATAAAGTAACGATCCTGAAATAAAAGGTATGTTAGTTATTAGTCTCCATGCCATGAGATGAAATGGTATTGAGAAAAAGTTTAAGTTTAGCAGGATCATCAAAAGAACGTTACCATCCATCATGTGTGATTTTACAGAGGCATGGATGAAGAATTCCATACTGGATGTTGAGCTCTCTCATTTGAGGGCGTAAAGCAAGAAACTCTTTGCAACGGGCATTCGTAGCAATAGAAACATCTTGAGAAATAAAGATGTTATGGCCTGACCAGGTAAAACGACGTTTAAGCCTTACTGCCCTCAAGACGTGCAAAAGTGCAGTAAATTCCAAAAAAAGCATTATAATTCCACGTCGTTTGTTTGACATAGGATGTAGACGGCCCAGGTGATGTGCTCTCTGAATGTTAAGAGGATATAGCGAAGATTGAAGATTTAAAAGTTCTGAAAGTAACTTCTGTAGAAATGCTACCAAGTCAGTTCCGGAAGACAATAAAGTTGCAGGTTATTTCTGCAATTACGATTTTCAAGGTCCTCAGTGTGAATTTTTAACTTATGGATTTGAGGTGACCTTCCCACGTACTGGGCGAAGCAAAATTCAACAAAAATAACCCAGAAGCAGTCTTCAAAAGAAAATCCTCCAGTAGAGCAAAAATGACAAGCGCCAACATGAAGATAAAGATTAAAGGAACAAGAGCCAAAAGTTACAGTACAAGACAAGAGATATACCAAGAGAGATACCATCTTCAGAGTGAGGAGCCACTAAAGAAACATCCGCGCAGTAAGAAAAAACGACCCCACCAGTGTCCATCACATCGGACGGCCTTTGCCAAAATGTGCTGTTAGTGGTTTCCTTGTACATATGGTCATCAGATGCATCAGAAGTAAGCATGATGTTATTTTTACTTGTTTTTGGCGCTTTGAAATTCAGTGCGACCTGCGATGAGACATTTGAATCTTGTGCCGGTTAGAGCATGTAGTACACTGTCTACACAAGGTTTATTTCTTGGTCGTTTGTGTTCACGAAAAAACTGTTACCTTCACGAGCGCAAGTTTAACAT
Source organism: Lissotriton helveticus (assembly GCF_964261635.1). Taxonomy (NCBI): domain Eukaryota; kingdom Metazoa; phylum Chordata; class Amphibia; order Caudata; family Salamandridae; genus Lissotriton; species Lissotriton helveticus. The sequence goes on from NC_136068.1 coordinate 1,653,363,549, forward strand.
TGTCGTGTTGAAATTCATCGTTTGTTTTCAAATGCCTTAAAAGACATTAATCGCTAGTTTACACCAAGCGGAAGCACTGTTTACTTCTCGAGTTTATGTTAGAAGCACTGTTTACATCGTGTAACATTCAACTTGGGACTGACAGAGAAACGAACAATTAATCTTTTAAGCCGTTCAGCCAAGTCACTTTCATAGCGTTTAATGGGTGTGTGAAGCTTTTCCTTGAACTGCCTCGAGAAAAAGAACATGAGTGGGGACTAGAGGAATTGGAAGTGTAATTTTCACATCGTTATATTTGTTTTTAATGGAAACATCATTTTCAACTAAAACATTATTTTCTACTGCGTCATGCAATGTGCTCGAGATTTCAACTGTCATTTTAAATCTTGTTAATGTGCGCGACAAACACGCGAGGCTTACCTTTCATCCTGAGCACTTTATGACGTTTTGGGAGTATGCGTCATCTTCACGTTTGTAAGCAACGCTGTGCGCAGAGCCACTTGGTGCAACGTAGGAAACGTGCCACCATTTTGCGTACTGGGTTTACTTATCCATTGTCACCATGGCAACTATCTTTCAAGAAGAAGCACGGAGAAACACGTCATTTTTGACTAAATCCTTCAACCAGGACAGTAAAAGTCTTGTGGTTTTTCGTACTGGCGAAATGTTTATACTGTCTGGCAGTAAGTTTAAAAAAAAAAAAAAAAAAGAAGAAAACTTACAGTACAAGTCGGAAATATTACAGCTACAACCTACTTGAGATCGACGATCTGCTTTGGAGACCTCGGGTGAGATACCGCTCACCGGAGCATAGACTTACTCTTATTGTATTTTGCTGGCCATTTTATAATGGAGAAAGTATTATGTTGCGGTATCGTGTGTGTGACTGGCTGTGATCTTAAGTAGTAGCGCTTTGGGTTGTAGCGTATTTGTGTTTCTATACAGTTCTTTTCGTGTGTGTCTGACTGGTTTTGTTCGTGTGTGTCTGACTGGCTGTCATCTTATATTTCAGCGTTTAGTGTTTCTTTGCAGTTCTTTTTGTGATGACACGCACTTTGTGTAGGAGTGGGTTGTAGTCCCATGTTCCTTAGGAATGGGTTTTGGATTAATATCCTATTTAGGTAGTCCCATATTCTATTTTTACCATTTGTTCACTTTTCTCTGTTGAGAAGTGAGAGGTGTTTTATTTTGGAATGGGTTTCAGTCCCATTACCCTGGTTCATGCTAAATGTTTAAGAGGGGGTGTTGGTTCCACCTTTGTGTTTTTAGGGGGTGTCAGTCCCACCTAAATAGTGTTACACTAGGGTTTGAGTCCCATTAGTGTCCCTTAAAACAGGGGTGGCGTTTTTCTTGGCTACGTCACAGTCTTCTCATGTGAGAAGCACTTTGGAGTGGGTTCTAGTCCCATTACTCTAGTCTATGTTTTTTTTTATCCTTGTTTAACATTCATGGTCCCTAGTTTTTGGGGCAGGTTTAGGTTTTGGGTTTTGGGTCCCACTTGTTTATCGGTCCTCAGTTTTTAGAGCTAGATATGGGTCTTAGTCCCTTCATTGTCTATTTTACACATATGGGTAGGAATTTGTTTTTTTTCAGTTCCTATCTTCTTATTTCTCTGTAGTCTTTATCCATTTTAGAAGGCATTTTATTCCTATCATAGGGATTGCTTTATTTGTCTTGCCTTATTGGTTTCGTTATTTATACACGTGGGTTGTAGTGCCATGGTGTCTTTTATTACAGGAGTGCCATTATTTTAATTATTTTTTTTCTCTTCTTGTCTGTAGCACTTTCTTGGGATTTGGTGAGCTCATTGCAGTCTTTTCTGAGATTTGGGTTAGTTTATGAGAGCTCAATATTTACATATTCTAACATTGTTCTAAATTAGAGGAGGAGGAGGATGGTGAGGTTTTTTCTATCTGTTCACTTTCCTTCTTCTTTTACAATTTATGTATTTCTGTTTTCCCTCTAGTGATGTTAATTTTTAATTCCATCCCTGGGTTACAGATTTCTTTATATTTGTATTATATTTCTGTTCTTTGTTTTTTTTCCCTTTAACTTTATTGTGTTCCGTTAGTAAAGGGAGAGGATAATGTAGTATCCTTGCACTATCCCCTTTTATTATAGAATGTTCTAGCTATGATGCGCAGTGGAATGTTGGCAGTCTGTGGGCTTAGGCTGGGCAGTTGGCTTGGGGCTGAGCATCATGCAGGATTTTCCTGTTGGGGTCTTTATGGTTTATACCATCTTATCTACCTAACTTCTAATAAACCATTTATCTACATCTACTGTCTGAGGACATGATTACTACAGATTTCTAGCTCAAATAGTGGCATCTTAACAGAAACATCTTGGATATCACTTACCCTTTGTTCAAGTACCAGTACCTTTCCCTCCATGACGATCCATCTTTCCTCAATCTGTTTTAGTTTTTCATTAGTAGTGGTCATAAAGGGTTGAAGACCACGTACCTCATCTAATATAGAGTCCAAAACAGGATTCTGCGAGGAGAGGATAGGATAAGGTGAGTTGTTCTTATGCCTTTTTTGGTTTTGTACCAGTGGAAGAGGATCTGGCAGTGTGAAGGTCATTGGCCATAGTGAACACTTGAGAAGGCCAATTTATCTTATGAGGCAAATGACAAAAGATGTCATAGCTATGCAGGTTATATAAAGTGCTTCTTATGTTTATATACAGGTTGTTAGTTCAAATTCTGCGACATGTAACAAGACCTGTGGCTACCAAAAATGAGCATGAGCGAATAATGCAGTATAAGGATATCCAAATAAAGAGGCAAACATTTGCTATGAGGAAAGACTGACCCACAGTGCCATGTAAGAAAAACCACAAGAAGGTGAAAATAGGCAGGTGAAGTTGAACAAATATAGCAGGTTGATGAGGTATGAATAGTATCATTAAAGGCTCACAGTAAGTCATATGTGACAGAAATAAAAGGTCACTGAGAGAAAAGAGTCTTCCATTAATGAAACAAATATGAAAAACGGGTGAAAAAAGCCATATTTGTTAGGAGGTTAAGGCTCACGAAGTAGTTCAATAGAAAGAGAGCTCAGCATTGAGCAGATACCTGTGCTCGACATGCTATCAATCTCATTGTTGCTCGAAGGCGGTACGGGTGGCAGAAAAGCAGGAACGCGAGTGCTGCGGTCTAAAATGGCGTCCGCTCGCTCTGTTCTGAGGCAATATTGCCGCAGAGGATTATGGGCTCAGGAAGTAACAAAAGCCCTCCAAAGTTGCTCACGCAGACTCACCGCACCTTCATCTAGCCGCGACCGCCACAGGATGTGGAAGTAGCGGTCGAAAGAGGCTCAGATAAACCAATGGAGTCCCACGTCGGAGCGGAGCTCACACAGGGTCCACCATGTTGCTTCAGCGGTCAAGCCACGTCCCCCAGACAGCGGGATCATGATATGACCTTTGGTCATAATTGCCTCAACACACAAGGGGTAATAATTAATTTAAAATGGAAATAAATATCATAAGGTATCCAACATCTCATCTATGTGCAAATCGGCCGAAACCACATACCTAACAATATTCTTTGCAGAAGTGTACTTTAATCAAGTGTTTGCACCTATGTGTAAGTGATGTGTTATGTGCAAAGACATTTTTAATACTCAAAAACATAATTTTGGCACCTGTTGTTGCAGCCATATTTCTATTTCAATTCAAACGTTGTTTTAAGAAGCGCAGTCAAAGCTACTGGCTGCAGAGTGGATGCCTCTTATTTAATACTACCAATTATGAGAATGAAAAACCTTTCAATTTTTTTGTAAACATAACAAAAATGCACTGTTCTCATTATGTGTTGAATAACTTGTGTTCAAAGCTTATTTTAAGTTTGTATTTCCGGAAACTGATCCAATTACTCTGTATTCTTTCCTAGATACCTTCCCGGATGTTCTGCAGTGCCTAAATGTAAAAACGGTTTCTCAAGCAGTTTGCGCCAAAGCCTTCCCTGATGATGTTATAGCCGATGGCATGCTCTGTGCAGGGGTTTTGGAGGGTGGTAAGGACTCGTGCCAGGTGAGAGATCTGCTTTTCAAATTTTTAAAAGGTCAGCTTAGATAAGTGTACTGTAAATAATGCATGTTCATAAAATAACATACCATTATAAAACATACCATACTAAAACTTAACACAATACGAAACAACATAACAGAATCGCATAACATATCGTATCGTATCAGTTATTGACATATCAAAACATTGTTTCATAATCAACATAGAATACATCAGTTAAAAACATCTTAAAACAAAAATAAAACACACAAAAAACAACAATAAATTACATTAAATAGCCATAAAATCAATTAAGGATGGGAGTGTAAAATCACAATGGGACATTCCTGACCTGGCCTTGTGTGCCTTTTAACACTTTACTTATAATTATCTAAGCTGCATACAAGAATTTAGAGACGACGACCACCACCATTGAGGTTGTGTCACTTTTGCATATTCTGTATGCTTCTCCTCTCGACAATAAACAGAGGGATCTACACATAGGGGCAATCCATTTGGACCTTGGTTTCGCATGGTGGGGGCAAACAATCAACACATATTCATCACCTTTGTGGGGAGTTTGGCAGCATGGACAACACTCAGATTCCTGGTTTGCCTCCCTCCATGTTGCTGTAAAGGCAGCTACAGCTAAACACCCAGATCTAAATTGAAGATGTAGGGCTCGCGCCCGTGGTGGGTGTATAAAGTACAGGAACACCTCACCCTCACACACAGACCTGTGGTAGAGGAACACACATGCCAGACTCCCTAGTGATGCGTTGTGATCTCTAAGACGGATGACTTTCTCCAGCACCATCTTCTTTACTGCAACAACATCCCCCCCAAATGGCCTGTGGCTTGCTCCTGAATTTCCCACGCCCACATCAGACCAGGTTTCTTTGAGCACCCTTAACCAGCTCACACTGTCTACCACATTGGCTCCAAGCTCATCCCTCAAGCTCTCCTTTAGGTGACACAGTTCTTCAGTACTACACACTTGAATCCAATACAACAAGGTTATAAACAGAAGCACTATCTCTAGACCCAGCAGCCCCCCAATGAAATTGTTTTCTGAAGTGCAAAGTGGGCTAGTGTTAGGGCACCCCATAATTCTGCCCCATACAGTGCTGCCCCCCCTGGCATGTTCCTTATAGTTTTTCACCACTGGGGGGGTGGGCGACCAGGCCAGATGTTTCGCAAATTTTGTATGGCACCTGCCGGATGTTTTGCAATAAGAATGCTTTTTAAGATCTGTGGGTTCCATGACAAAATAGTTGAACTCCTGCCCCCTTTCTAGAACCTCTGCCCCAACCTTTATGGTTCCTCTACACCTACGTTTCTTGGAATACACCATGTATTTGGTCTTGTTGGAGTTGATTTCAAGGTCAAAATCTCTGCAAAATTGGTTGAAATTATCAACCAAATTCTGCAGACAACTATTACTTTTGAACAGCAACAATGTGTTGTGTATGAAGAGGAGAGCTGGTATTTTTACCCCCGCCAAGGAAGGGAAATCATTTACACAGCTCATTAAATAGGTAATACAATTGTTGATGTAAAGAATAACAAGAGTTGATATAAGTATGTATCCCTACCATACACCTTTGTTAACAGGGAAGGCATCAGTTAGCACTCATTTCACCCTTCATCTCACTTTCACAAAATTCCCCTTGTGCAAAAGTCTAATCGAGTGGAGAAGATGAGGCAGGATATCCATTTCCTGGAGCAGTCCCCTAAGATAGGTACCCGGTCGAAGACAGCGCACAGATAGATGAACGCCACATAAAGGTCCCCCTTGGCCAGATCTACCACCTTCCACTTGGTCAAGAGAAAGTGAAAGACCTGGTCCACTGCACTAACCGTATGCCTAAAACCTGTCTGAATTTTGGAGAGGATGTTATTATCATCACACAAATCTAATACTCTCTCCAGTACCTGTTTGCAAAATATTTTTGGGAGGTTTTCTAGGAAGCTAATAGACTGATAATTTGAGGGCACATTAGGGTCCCTCCTTTTGAACATTTGCACAATGTCTGCGGGAGTAATCATCCCCTTTGCCACAATTGCATTGGAGACCTCATAACATATCATAAAATATCATAACACTGCGTATCACATCATAAGATATGAGCATTGTATACCATAATGTCATCAGAAGAGATGGCACGAAATCACATGGCCTAAATTTCCACGTGAGAGCTACTGCTAGCTGTGAATACCCTCTTCACATTCACAGTCACAATGCTATTAGGCTGGTTGAGTAAGGCAGGAGACAAATAATGTGGTTTAAAAAAAACGGGAAGCAGCATCAGGTATAAAATCCGAAGTAAAATCTGTTCTTGCCTATTTAATAAGAAAGTGCTCAAATATCCTGATATTCAACTATATAGTTCGCAGAATAACACAGTCTTCTAATGTCCACCTTATCACAGTTCCATGCATTAAAATTGCTCACTTGGTGGTCGCCCCTTTTCTAATTTGCAACTACCCAGTTGAATGCCATTCCAGTTTCTCTTAGTGCGGAACACAACTATCCTCTTTTCAGGAAGAATCTCAAAACCTAGTTGTTTTGTTAAAATTGTTCCTCTTCTAATTCATCCTTAGCAATGGGACACCCTTTTCATAGGTGGCGGTTTATCTACTAAAAAAAATGTATTCATTCTTTCATCCCTGCCATACCATGTTATTATAAGTACATTTATAGATGGACAACATCATTTAGGCTTTACATGGTTGTTTCACAACCTTCATTGGGAGCAGAGGAGGTACCTTTTCTATTCTTTCAGGGGACTAGAGGTGATTTGACTGATCCTTCTGCTGCAGCCATTTTTCAACCTGTAAATGCCACCATGCACACTGCGGCAACTTGCCATCTGGCAATGTATCCCCAAAATGGGGGAAGAGTGTCACTGCCCGAAAAAAAGGTGTCTATGCTAATCAGGGTTTTTTTCTCAGTATGTTAGAGTGACTATCTGTATTTTGTGCTGAAAGCCCAATATTGATAGAGCAGAGGATTTTAGCTTAATTACATCTATTTTGGAGGCCAAATGCTTAGCTTGACATTAACGTGAAACCACTTTGTTGAAATAACACATAACAAAAATGTGCCTTTAAAAGTCAGGCATGCTACAGTGTATAATTAATGTGAAACTTGTTTTCGGAATGACACATAAACTAATGCACACATCTATCATTTCTATCGTATTTCTATTTCTAAAGACCAGCCCAGACCTCTTTTAACTTTCTATCTCTCTTTATTTCACCTTTCCTGATAAACAAATGGTATAGGAAATGCAAAATGTGCCGACTTAAAAAAAAATATTTCTGGTATCCAAGCTACTTGCTCTCATTGCATTAAGATAGTTTCTAGCTGCCACATAGTTACACAATGGTGAATAGACAATAGTATATTAAAACAAATATAGTTTAGACGAAGATCTGAAACTCGTGATTAAACCAGAATGCTGGATTATAATGTTTCTGTCTTTAGAATAGTTTATTGTGACGCAGTGGAACTTGCACAAGCTTATATTGAGATGCGTTTGAGTTTCTCATGGGAAGTATGAATGATTAGCAACTAACTGATTCATTTGCATAGTCTTTCATCTACTTCAAGTGTTTACCGTGGGAACGAAGGAAGAAGCTGCAGATGATCGGACAATAGCTTTCCTTTGGTTTGAAATGACAGAATACTGGAACATATGTATTGTGCTTTTTATATTAGTGTGTTTTTTTCTCTAGGTAATATGGCAGATTCCCACAAAACTACTCTCCGTGAGGAGTTCGTTTCCTGACCCATTCTGATGTCCTCTTTACATACCTTAGCTGAGAGCTACTGCTGACAGCTTTAGATGCTTGCCTCTTGGGTAGTGACTCTTTCATTCCTTCATCCTCCTGATTTATGGGTGTAGCTACTGCAGCACCCATTGCATAGGGAGACTTATCTGAGTTTGCCTGAACTGCTCTTTATGGGGAATTCAACTACTTGAACACTCTACAGATCTCACTCTTCTCAAGAACTCTTCATGGGTCCCACTTAGCACTCTGAATCGCATCTTACATAGAGTAGGGATAGATTTCCTTTATGGAACACACTTGTCATATTTTTGCATTCATTGCTTTTAAACATGCTTTCTTGATGTTTCTGTAAACAGATTGATCTGATTTACTAGTTCAATAAAAAGACAAAACAAGTTTACTAAACTCCTAAATGATAAATGAAAGGTTTTTGAACCAATCCTAAAACTCTCATTATTAACCACGCAAAATATTAAAATTGAGAATGTATGGTGAGAAATATTGATTCATGCTCCATTCTAAAACCCGCTGGCAAACATCTATCGACCTGGAGAAGAAGGACGTGGGAGTGGAGTCCACTTTTGTGTGAGACCTGTTGAACTGATTAAAACTAATACCTTGCTTCGCTATCACTGTCATTTCAATGGTGGTCATTCAGGAAGGCAATGCCACCCAAAAAGTAGTCACACAGCCAACCTAGACTGGATGTGTTGCTCATCCACAGTTTCTAGTGGCATGAGCAGTGCTCTGAGTGGAACCCAGTGGTGGAGCTAAAGTAGGCTTCACCAATGGTGTCTGCTATCGACCATGGCGGGGCTGAAAGAGGAGTGGGAAAAATTCCAGCAATTGTTTGAAGCAAGGTGGGGATTTCCATGAGGACATTGAACTAAATGTGGCCTAGCATTCTCAAGTTGACCTGTTATAAGATGTGAATAGCTGATCAATTTATCATTTTCGGTGCATTTGAATTATAATTAACAAACACATCTACCATATGGGAAATGAATGAGCTGCCCAGCATGATATAGGCAAGCATGTTGCTGACTTCTGGGTGAGGACTATGTATCGGCATCAGATCTTAACCGCATTGCTGCGGCGGCTTTTCCCGCTGTACGCGGCAATAAGTGCAAACTTAAGCCATCAAGTACACATCTATTTTGGTTAAATTGATACCTTGCCTGAATTCAACAGAGATGAAACCTCCAAATATTTGGAAAGATGTCCCGTTATTCTTCAGCCCTTCTGAAAACATACATTTGCCTGTGCTGTAATCAGGTAAGGATTTATCTTCTCCTCTATGCTAAACAGCTGTCACTTTGGAGTTGGTCAAAAATGGCATTGGAAAAGCAGTCATCATCAAATATGTTATATTTCTGCTGGATTCATAAAAGATTCAATCAAATCCAACAATACCAAATAAATAAATAAATGACATAGTAAAAGAACTTGATACAATGAGACATCTACATTTTTGCAACAAGAATAGAAAAGGACAATATATAAAACAGTACTCACTGGTTAATAAAAAATTATACAAATCCATAAGTACGTAACAATGATGTGCTAAACGAAGAGCCCGCAGTTATCACCACATCTAGCTCAATTTAGCCCTACGATGTCTTTGCCACGTTTGTCTTTGCTGTAATCAGGTAAGTCTTTAACTCATCGTCTGCGCTAGACAGCTGTAGCTTTGGAGTTGGTCAAACAGGCATTGGAAAAGCAGTCAGCAGTTGCTGAAATTTGTTAAGCAGATAGGATGACAATCTAAGAATGGACCAGCTGGGCAAATGCCCTCAACACCTCCAACCCAGCTACCACCACCAACCTCGAACAAGGAGTGAAAAACTTCAACGGCTGAAACACCAATTGTGAAGATAGCATCGTACCCATCGATCAAGAGCAACAGCCAGAGAATATCCTCCATAAAGGCCAGCTGGTACACTCAAGTACTCAGAATAGCGAAACAGGACAGCAAACAGTTGGAGAGAAAATGCACGCCACCAAGGCCACCTCTGACAAGGCAGCCTTCAAGACCTCCCTCAACCGCTACCACTGCCTGCTGAGGGAAACAAAAAAGACAGCCCTTGCTGCACGCATCAAAACCAGCACCAACAACACCAAGAAACCTGTCCACTTTGTTAATGAATTCTACAACCTGACTGCCAGCGAAAACAACATTGTACACTCACAACCTCGCCCACGTCTTCCGCAACAAGACCACAACCATATACAGAAACTTCAAACACCAACCCACACCTACAGACTTCCCCAACAGATACGTGACTGCCATAACCAACACAAACCATACACTGACCACCTTGAACATCCTCTCCATCCCGGACACCAACTCCACTATTAAATCCATGCACTTGGGAACTCCCACATAACCATGCATTCACCACATCTTCAACCTCATGAACCAAAGGATCGACCAGGAACTCACCACCCTCCTCAACACCTATATCACCACCGCAAAATGTCCTAGCACGTGGAAACACGCTGAAGTCAGACCACAAATCAAAAAACTCAGCCGACCTCAACAAACTCAAAAATTACCGGCCAATCTCCCTGCTCCAGTTCCCAGCAAAGGTGCTGGAAAAGATCATCAACGATCAACTTATGACACACTTGGAGCAGAGCCAGCTACTCAATGCCTCCCAAACCAGCTTCCGCAGCAATCACATCAAAACTGCCCTAATCGCAGCCACTGATGACATCCAAATCCTCCTTGACCGAGGAGAAAAAGCAGGTTTAATCCTTTTTAACCTCAACACTGTATCCCACCATATGCTGATCAAAAGACTCCACCAAATCAATATCCAAGGGGACTCGCTCAAATGGATCTCCTCATTCCTCACAGGGAGAATCGAAAAGATCAACCTCCACCGTTCACTTCTGACCCCAAGTAGATCACCTGCAGTATTCCACAGGGCTCACCCCTCAGCTCCACGCTCTTCAACGCATGTATGACCCAGCTGGCCAACATCGGTAGATCCCACAGTCTCAACATTATTTCCGATGCAGACGGTACCCAACTCTCACTCATCAACGATCCCACCACCACCAGAACCAGCTTTCAAAGATGAATTACAAATGTCACAGACTAGATAAGAACATCTGCTTACAGCTGTACACAGACAAGACTGAAGTCCTGATCTTTGGCAACAGCAACAACACATGGAACAACTCCTGGTGGCCATAAGAACTAGGACTCGCTACCAATCCCTCCAACCATACCAGAAACGTTTGAATCGTCATTTACACCAAAATCACCATGAAATCACAGATCCGCACCGTAACTACTGGCTGCTCCCTCACTCTGTGCATGCTAAGTAAGACCTTCAAGAGAATACCTCTACACATGAGACGCTCCGCGACACATGCCCAGCTGACATTCTAAGTAGGAATTGCTGCACACCTCCTACAGAGACATCAAACCATACAGAATGCTGCATCCAGACTCATCCTCTGCCTTTCCTGATGACCCCAATTCACACCCCACCTTAGGCAACTCCAGTGGCACCCCGTGAAAAAGAAATGCCAATTCAAGCTGATTCCCCACGCACACAGTAGACAACATCTGTGCTTGCTGCAGGCAATGTTTAGAATGATATCAGGGTAATCAACAATAAAAATTGGCCCATCAGACCATAAAAAGGCTCAAAGCTCGACCACATTCTGCCTTGGCAAACCAGCCCTTCTGTCACTCCCTGATTGGCCTATAGGCCACTTCAAGCCTAATAACAGTTTTCTCTTAACTCTGCTACATTGAAGTTCTAATCAATTCTACACATTCAACATTTGTCCCGCAGCCTGTACATAGAAAATATGCAGTCTTCAAAATTTGATCACAAACTGTATCTTGTATGTGAAGTAGTACTAGAAATTTCTAGCCACACACTTAAGACTTTCCTCCAGAAGGCCCCAGGGGGCCCAATCAGGGGGCTGATATGTTTAGATATTGGGGGATGTGGATCCCCCTCTATGAGCTGTAGAACAGCCTTGGGACCCCATCCCCAGGGCCGCAATGGAAAATAGGGTGGGTGCCCCAGTCCCACCCAGGACACCCAGAGCAAATGCAGGTCTTAGGGATGCACAGGGAGCCCCGGAGTCCCCACTGATGCTGCTCTCCTGCCTGCACCCATTCCAGGGGAATAAAGAGCTGACTTCATTTGTATGATCCCTCTTGGCAGGAGCAGCTTTTCTCTACTTCCACCGGGCGGGAACAAACATTTGTTACCAGCCCACAAGAGTACGGGCAGGGAGTTGTAGTTACTACTGCCCGCCCTCTTGCAGGCAGGAAACAGCAGTGTCCCAGGGGATGAGGTCCCTGGGACACTGCTGCCACCAGGCATCAAGTGATAGGGTCCCCAGAGCAATTCCATGGCTTGGGAAGGGAGGCCCATGCCCCTCCACCAAACAAGGCCTTCAGAAAAGCTTGGGGAGTGGGGCTGCACACATTTGCTCTCCTCTCCATTAAAAAAAATGACCGCCCCCATGGGTCTACAGGGCCCTTTCAGGACCAGGGAAAGGGAACTGCATGTCTCCCCCCAATAAAAACCTATCAACACCAGGGGATACAGTACTTGGGTACTTGAGAAGGCTTGGGCAGAGCACCCCCCTCCCCATTAACAAAAATGATCGGCCCTGCAGAATGAGGTCCCCTGGGCCATGGAATTCCTCAGGGAGGGGGCTACAACTCCGCTCTCCAAATAATTACAAAAAACAGTGAATGTGAATACAGTTCACATTCACATTCACAGCTCCAGCTGGAAAGCTCCTTGTATTACCCTTTTTTATAAATATTTTTGGATCCTGGTGGTGCCCCTAGAAGGGGCAAAAGTTCCTAAATGTCGTGGCAAGCAGCAGGGAGCACAGCAGCCCGCATAACAACATTTTCTTTTAATTGCAGTACATCTTCTGGGTCACTGAATCCATGATCCCAGGAGAGCGCATCGTTTTTTAAGCACTTAGAGCTCGAGCTGTGTGCTCTTCAGCTGGAGTTAAGGAACCCCCATGTAGTTTGTTCTATGGCTGCATTATGTGGCATGAAAATGTTTAAAATACTCAAAGACATGTTAATATATTTTTTAAATATTTGTGACAATCACATTTTAACATAGGAATGTATACACTATTCATTTAATTATAGTTATTGCTGACTTTTTGACAAAGACAATGTATCTGCCTTATATATTCTGATCTGCTGACCCCTTGATAAAGCAAATAGGCCAGCTTTTTAATATTTTGGTGTTCTGATCATTTGACAATGTCAGTAGTCAGTAGGTCTGTATACATAAAATGAGAGCCGGTCTGGTTACCAGAGGTCCGGGCCCTGCACTGAACCCCACACTATGCATGATCCTAGGCCCTAAAGTACCTATAACTTGTACCCATGCCATGACCTGCTAGTTACCTTACATATTACATCAGTCATGACATCTTCTATGATATTATTGATAACAACACAGTGCATGGTGGGGGCACGAGTTATAGTTACATTAGGGCAGGAGTTGTAGTTACTTGGAATAACTATAACTAGTGCATTTCAATAGTTTATTTTAGTTTAAAATATGTTTTAACTGACATGTTCACCTAACTATAATGTCTCTTTAACCTTTGCTTTCGTCATTAATTATATATAAAGACACAAAAACACACTCAAAAACACATATATGCAATCAATTAATTGAAGAAAAATCTGATAAGAGATTACATCAATGGATTTGAGATTTATCATCATGCATACTTGACTTGCCTATATACTTGGTGCCGTTTGACGAATCTTCATGACATTTCCCCCCCAAAAATTGTCAAAGTTAGCCTTGTTGAGCATGGTAGGCTTCATTGTGATCCATCACATGGATGTTAAGAAAAAGGGGGATAAAAAAAGCGATTTCCCATGTTAATTTCCATTGGAGCTTTGATCACGACTACAGACACAGAATTACACCAAATTTGGCAGCAATGTAGATCATGTTTTCAGTTATCTGGTGTAAGTCAGCTCAGTAGTAGTAGAAAGCTTTATTCGATTTTAGGACAATATAAAATCATAAAAGCAGCAATCAATATATACAATTTCATATACATCATTAGTACACAATAAAAATAGTATTAAATAAAGTGGCTGAGCACACATATAATAAAGCTTTACATACATGCTATGATTCGTACAGCTAAAAATGCAAAGTCAAACATGTCGATCAACAATGATCTAATTAATCTGTAAAATTACCGTTAGTCTCCAAGGTGGCTCGGGTTTTCAGACAGCTTTTTAAGTACATGGCAATACATTTGGCATTTGATGGTGTATCTAAGAATTGTAATGCCATAAAGGCAGCACGACATCTTCTCAAGCCAAGGGACGATAGGATGGGAATAATCCATCGTTTGCGTGGTACATCGTAATATTTGCATAACAGTAGTACATGTATATTTGACTGTTCAGAGGTACTATCACAGGGACACTGGGTGATGGGGATTGACCAATCCTGTCTCCCTGGAAATATGACCAAACGGAAAACCAATTAAGTCTAAACCGAGTCAACAGGTACTTCTCGTAAGTAGTCAAACAGAAAGTAAGGTACGGCTGAATACCCAAGGAGCATTGGATGGTTAAAATATGGCTATTTGTGGCTTTATGGGATTCTTGAGCCAGGCGAATTTCCCCCAGATGTGATAAGCACAGCATTCGTAAGGCCTTTCTAGTAATAGTATTTAAAACTGCCGGGTCTTTAAAATATTTAGAAAGGTCCAAGTCATTTAAGAAGTTGTGTACATATAGCAGCCATGGAACGTTCAACCAATTATCTAAAACCAAACATTCTTCAATTAATGCACAGGTTAGGTGGCACTGCTCCGTCGTCCAAATGCGATGCCACAATAGTATTGGCTAGATTTATATGTGATTAGCAATGTAGTCCATGCCTAATTCCATGTGGCAGGCATAGGTTGGAGAGGACTGGGGAACGGCCAATAGATAGCGGATGAAGATGTTCTCTACCCTTTGTAAATTGGCCACTGGTACATAGCCCCATACCACAGCGCCATATATAGCTGTGCTATGGCATTTGGCGTAATATATTTGCAGAAGCTCTTTTGGTGGTGGTTTACCTATTTTACGGGAGAAGGCAATCAGTGCAGAGGAGGCTCTTAAGAATAGGAGATATCTGCTTTCAGTGGCCGGTTTCCAGGAGGAGGTATTATCAAAAAGTATACCTAAATAGGGGTAAGTCTTGGTACAGTCCAGTTTTGCATTATCAATACAAATCAGTTTGTGCTTAGATCTCTTTTTTCCAAAGTGCATGACAAATGTTTTCTTTATGTTGACCTTTAAGTCCAACGAGGCCATGAATTTGCAATATGAATTTATTTGGATCTGGAGTTGGACTGGGATTCGGGCCATGACTACTGCGTCATCCGCATAGAGTAACGCAGGAATCGGACGACGGGCGATTGTTGGAAGGTCCTGACTCCCTTCTAACATGGCCTTCTCAAGGCCATTTGTGTATAAATTAAATAGAAAAGGAGCCAGGACACACCCTTGTATGACTCCCTTAGTTACTCAAAACGGGTGTGTGAGCTCCCCATTTACCCCAAATCTCACTCTTGCCGAAGCGCCTGAATACAGCTCACGTAGGAAAGATATTATAGGAGGGTCCACTCCCATTTCCGCCAGGATTGACCACAGCCTAGAGTGTGATACACAATCAAATCCACATATACCAAGTGAAGATTGCCTTTCTTCGCCTGGACATATTTTCCAATCAGAAGGTAGAGATTCAAAGCCTGCTCCACCGTGCCCAAACCCTCCTGGAAACCATATTGCAGGTCTGTCATGATGTTATTGTCTTTGGACCAGACCTGCAATCTCTCCAGGATCAAGCGGCCTGCCACTTTACCAAGGGAATCCAGAAGGGAAATGGGCCTGTAGCAAGCTGGGTGATTTCGATCTCCCTTCTTAAAGATAGGGAGCAGAATGGAGGTGGACCAAGTTTTTATAAGGCCTCCTTTTAACGCAGCTTCGATAACTCTGGTTAGTACCGGTGACCAGAGCTCCTGGGTATGCGTATAGATGTCCAGTGGCACACCATCCGGCCCAGGTGCTTTGCCAGATTTTGAGGAAGACAAAGCCTTGATTACTTCCTCATGACTAAAGGAAAGTTCAATGGGGTAGGGCGATGGATGGAGGTTTTTACATTGTTGTGGATTGTCGCCCGCAAAAATCTGAGAAAAGTGGGAAACCCAGTCCTCTGCGGAAATCGCTACTTCCACGCTAGGGCCATTTTTGGCTATGTTCAGGAAGGGTGAGTTAACCACTTTCCAAAACTGTAAGCTGTCTTTCCTATTACAGCTCTCATGTAGCTTCTCCCAAAGCTCTTTTTTCCTCTCTTTTTTACAATCTTTTTTCGCCTTATTATAAAGTTTTCTCAACCTGTTAATTTCTATTTGATCCCTCTTTGTTTTATGTAGGGCTAATTTTAGGGCAGATAAGGTTTTGCGACAGTCAGAGTTAAACCATCCTTTTTCTTGTTGGGCATTATGTTTTTGTTTACAGAAGAGCTCCTTACTAATCACTTTAGTTAAGTCAATGAAATTATTCAAAGTTTCCTCGGCGGTGGAAAGGGGATTTAGACATACTTCAATCATCGCGGAAGATTTAGCAATAACTTTTTGTGTGATAATGTCTGGATCAACTTTTGCACATAAACAAGAAAGGAGAGGTCAGATCAATCTCTGGTCGATCACTTGAGAAATCTCTAATAACCACAAATAATGGAGTCAAAACAAGGTAAACACACCCGATTTGGGTGGTGAAGAAAGCCCTCACACACCGACCTAGTCAGTGTCATGCTTCATCATCGGGCACCACCAAAGAGGCCGAGTGCCTCTTTTGGTGTGCTACGACGCCAGAAAGACTGCGGAGCTGGTTGTGTGGGAAGGGCGTGCTCTAAATTACAGTGAAATTATTAAAAGTGCCTTAAAAAGGTATCAAAAATAAATTTTAATAAGTGATCCGTAAGGCACAGAACAAAGAGTATTATGTGTCTGGATTTATTTGCCAAGGTTTTAGGATTGGTTAAATACAGAGAATACTCAGATAAATCATAGTCAACATGTTTCTGCTATATGGGTGGTTTTCATTTACCAAGGCATTCGTCAGGACTAAACCCCGGCGGTATGGGCTCTCTAATCACCCACCCTAACCTGGGGACGTGAAAGTGAAAATTATAAAAGTGAAAAAAGTGCTTAAAAAAGGAAGAGTAAATTACTCATTCCAAAAATACTCCATAAATTTAGGAGTGTTACAGCACCTGTAAAGTGAAAGACATAGACAAACAGAAGACAAACATAAACATTATTAATATGAGCCTTTCTGAATTATCATAGTGCTCCATCATGTGTGGCTTGAATAGTGTACCCAAAGTAAACACTGATTTTAAGCACCATCCAGATAGCCCCTAGAGGATGATAGCGGATAACTCTGGGAAGTGACGTGCTAAAGGTGTCTATTTACAAATTTACAAGAAACGTTCCAAAATGGGGGGGGGTTTAAAAACACAGAAATGCGTGTACTCCTTATGAAGGGATCAATGGACCTAAAAGGTCTGTGCCCCTCAAGGTGGTATTTAAAGGTGGAACTCTCACTTTAAAATGGGGCGCTACTAGCACCATGGGTCTCGGGAGGGGATCGGAGCGAACCTGGCACATCCTAAAAGAAAAAAGAGGTACAGTTGCAATTGCATGTGCACGAGTGGACACTTAGCTCAACATGCAGAGAATTCAGCGACCTCGATTGCTGGATCTACTCACGCCCTCAGTGCTCTCGACCCGCCGCAAACCTGATTGTGGCCTCAATGCCGGACCCCGAAGATGAAAAACCGGGGCCGGTAGCGTGGTTCTTAAAGGAATCAGTCGCGTGTGCGTAGATGCTTCCGGGTGGGCGTGTCCCGCCTAGGTCGAGGCTTGGGACGCATCCGCCCAGAGGGCTGGGTCTAGAATGGGAACGAGGCTTGGTTGCCGTCATTCCCTCGAAGGTGGCGTGGTTCTGAAGGGAATCAATCGCGTGTGCGTTGATGTTTCCGGGTGGGCGTGTCCCGCCTAGGTCGAGGCTAGGGACGCACCCGCCCAACCCGGAGGGCTGGTTCTGGAATGAAAACGAGGCTTGGTTGCTGTCACTCGCTAGCCGTCACAACCCTTCGGTATAAGGGAGCAGAAATTGCGCATTCAGAGAATTAAATCCTATGCTTGTGCCTGATATTAAAAAATTCAGCATCGTTAGATTGTTAAGTGAAATTATGACAGGGAATGCGGCTGTGTGCATTCCGCTTCGTTAGTATGAGGGCAATAGTACAGCTTAACCTATAAATAAGGAAAGCTTGGTATAAAACCAAAGAGCAGAAGAACAGACACAGCGTGTCAGGAGGGCACTGATTAGGTTTTTTATAGCTGCAGGGTGACAGATTCACATAATAGGCAAACGCAGATTCCAGGTAGACAAAGCCAGGCAATACGTGAGGGAGTTGTCCAGTCGTAGTAATATCACAGGGTAGTTATACAGTATATTCAAGATAATATTGAGTTCCATGGGATGTCATCATTCAGCCCATTCACATTGGTGCCCAAACGGTACACCCAACGTTGCTCCTTTTCAAAAAGTCTGCTGGTTATGTTGGTTGAGCCACTCACCACTTCGATTACCGTCCACCTCATATCATTTGGAGTGTGGTTTCTGTCCAAAAAGTGGCGGCTCAGTTTCGTGGTCAATTTCTTGCATCTGACATTGCTACGATGCTCGCAGATGCGTTGTTTTATATTGCGCGTGGTCATGCCAACATAGCGTTGTTGGCAGGGACATGTGATCAAGTACCCCACGTTCATAGTGTTACAATTAGTATGTTCTCTTTGGGTCCATACTTTCCCTGCTTCAAGCGACAGAGTTTTGGTAGCTTCAGTCAGGTGGCAAACACTACAGTTAGAGCACGGATAATGCCCTACCACTCTGGGCATACCCCAGGCAGCAGTGACTGTGGGTATGGAATCGGGGGGCTTTTCCTTGGGACGAGTGTGCACCAAGGCATCTTTCAGGCTCCGTCCTTTTTTGAAAGAGAAGAGGGGTTTCTCCCAATTCTCTTTGTAAGAAGTCAAAATGTTCCAATGTTTGTTGATGGATTTTTTCATCAGATTTGAGAGGCTGCTGTACGTGGTAACACAGGTGAGTGGTATTGAATCAGAGTTGGTGACTTTGTCCTCTAGCAAGGCCTCTCTCGGTTGGTTCCTCGCTCTTTTGAAACCCTTGGTCAGGATAGGTGCCGGGTAGCCTCTGTCTTTCAATTTTCCAGTAAGACTAAGGGACTGTTCTTTGAAGTCCGAAAGTGAGCTGCAGTTGCGCCTCAGTCTGAGGTACTGCCCGTAAGGGAGATTCTCCTTCAGCGGGCGGGGGTGGAAGCTGCTAAACTCCAAGAGGTTGTTTTTTGCAGTGGGTTTATGATGGGTCTTAGTTCTGAGTCCCACTCCATGTACAGAGATTTCCACATCGAGGAAGACTATCTCCGATCTGCTCTTGGTATTTGTGAACCGCAGATTGTGGTCTAGAGTATTGATCCATACTAGGAAGAGTTCTAGATCCGTGTCATTACCAGTCCATAGTAGTAAGATGTCATCTATGTAGCGCTTCCACAGGAGCATAGATGACGAAAATGATTGAGTGGTCGGTAGGATGTATTTAGCCTCAAAATCAGCTACGTACAACCCCGCCACACTGGGAGCAAAAATACTGCCCATGGAAGTGCCCGAGCACTGGAGAAAAAGCCTGTCTTTGAAAGAAAAAAAGTTTTCTTTTAGGGCAATGGTGGCACACTCAATGATGAAGGCTTTGGGTGTTTGATGATCCCATTCGATGGAGTCTAATGATTCTGCCAGGACTCTAATTGTGTCGTCCTGTGGGATACTCGTGTACAGACTTTCAACGTCCAGAGTAACAAGAGTAACTGAGTTTTCAGGGAAGGTTACATCCGATAGTAAGCGTAAGAGGCTTTTAGTGTCTTTAAGATAAGTCGGAGTGGATTGTACCAATGGTTTGAGAAAATAGTCACAAAACTGGTATAGGGGCTCAAGGAGAGATCCTATCCCCGAGACAATGGGGTGGCCTGGTGGCGGCAGTCTGTTTTTGTGCATTTTCGGTAAAGTGTAGAAATATGGTATAACACTATTGGTGTTTCTTAGAAATGCAGCTTCATTTTTAGACACATGTCCTTCTTCCTCTGCCTGTTGGACAAGGGTCGTAATTTTGCTGGTGAGAGCTGCAGTAGGGTCTGTTGTTAGTGGGGTATAGTTGCGGGTGTCCCCAAGTAGTTGATTGCACATTCTTTCATAGTCGATAGTGTCTTGGATGACGATACCTCCGCCTTTGTCGGCCGGCTTGATAGTGATTGAGCTGTCATTTTGCAGTTGTTGCAGTGCTTGATATTCAGCTGTGCTGAAGTTACCGAATGCTGTGGGGTTTTCACAGGACTCTAGGTCTTTGAATACAGCCTGCTCGAAGGTTATGATCGCTGCAGGTGTAGTGTATGGAGGGGGGGTGAAGGTCGAACTGGGTCTCAGACCTGTATCACCGTTTCTTATTGCCTCGTTTGGATCATCCTTCCCTTCAAAAAAAGCTTTCAGTTTAAGCTTCACAATCAGGTTTGCGGCGGGTCGAGAGCACTGAGGGCGTGAGTAGATCCAGCAATCGAGGTAGCTGAATTCTCTGCATGTTGAGCTAAGTGTCCACTCGTGCACATGCAATTGCAACTGTACCTCTTTTTTCTTTTAGGATGTGCCAGGTTCGCTCCGATCCCCTCCCGAGACCCATGGTGCTAGTAGCGCCCCATTTTAAAGTGAGAGTTCCACCTTTAAATACCACCTTGAGGGGCACAGACCTTTTAGGTCCATTGATCCCTTCATAAGGAGTACACACATTTCTGTGTTTTTAAACCCCCCCCCCATTTTGGAACGTTTCTTGTAAATAGACACCTTTAGCACGTCACTTCCCAGAGTTATCCGCTATCATCCTCTAGGGGCTATCTGGATGGTGCTTAAAATCAGTGTTTACTTTGGGTACACTATTCAAGCCACACATGATGGAGCACTATGATAATTCAGAAAGGCTCATATTAATAATGTTTATGTTTGTCTTCTGTTTGTCTATGTCTTTCACTTTACAGGTGCTGTAACACTCCTAAATTTATGGAGTATTTTTGGAATGAGTAATTTACTCTTCCTTTTTTAAGCACTGTTTTCACTTTTATAATTTTCACTTTCACGTCCCCAGGTTAGGGTGGGTGATTAGAGAGCCCATACCACCGGGGTTTAGTCCTGACGAATGCCTTGGTAAATGAAAACCACCCATATGGCAGAAACATGTTGACTATGATTTATCTGAGTATTCTCTGTATTTAACCAATCCTAAAACCTTGGCAAATAAATCCAGACACATAATACTCTTTGTTC
The DNA here is from genome assembly GCF_964261635.1 of Lissotriton helveticus. Taxonomy (NCBI): domain Eukaryota; kingdom Metazoa; phylum Chordata; class Amphibia; order Caudata; family Salamandridae; genus Lissotriton; species Lissotriton helveticus. The sequence continues at coordinate 1,653,384,852 of NC_136068.1, forward strand.
TGTGCCTTACGGATCACTTATTAAAATTTATTTTTGATACCTTTTTAAGGCACTTTTAATAATTTCACTGTAATTTAGAGCACGCCCTTCCCACACAACCAGCTCCGCAGTCTTTCTGGCGTCGTAGCACACCAAAGAGGCACTCGGCCTCTTTGGTGGGGCCCGATGATGAAGCATGACTCTGACTAGGTCGGTGTGTGAGGGCTTTCTTCACCACCCAAATCGGGTGTGTTTACCTTGTTTTGACTCCATTATTTGTGGTTATTAGAGATTTCTCAAGTGATCGACCAGAGATTGATCTGACCTCTCTTTTCTTGTTTATGTGCAATTGTTTGGGGACTGAGAGAGCGTTTCCTTTTTCCCTATCTCTCCCTTTGTTGTCAATGGATCAACTTTTGCCCATTTTACCGAGTACCCATTACTTTTATTCAGGTTTAGGGCTTTTTGATTCAGCAGGCCCGGTTTGTCCATTGGGGAAGATCCAAACGGTGCTCTAATAGTCACGCTGTTTGGGAAATGATCGCTACTCGCGTCATCTCCTGTACAGAATGATTGCAGATCATCCCTCATGTGGTTCGAAGTCAAAATGAAATCGATTGTGGTGCTACATCCCCTGCCATGGAAGGTAGGTGAGAAATTGATATATGGTACAACCAACTCATTGGCAAAACCCAGTCCTAACGTAAAGAGTTTCTCATTTAAAACATTTCCAACATTTGAATGAGCAATGTGAGTTAACGGGCGCCCTTCCTCATCCACAATACCACATTTAGAGTTGGAATATTCACTGCATAATGGAGTATTATAATCACCTCCCCAGATTATCTTGATTGGGTGAAAAGGACTATGTTCCTGCTGTTGCTCAACGGTAGCAGTTATCTTATTGACAGTTTTCATCAGTTCTGGGGGTGACATATTATTGTAAAAATGTATCAATAAGTACGTGGGACCCCGATCCGCTGACAATTTAACTATTTGATAGTTCTCTTCAGATGCTATTACTGTGATTTTCTTAAGTGGAAGGGTGTTAGCTACGTACACTGATAAGCCGTCCTTCGGTCTGCCTGAGGGAGAAGGGCAGGCACTCGAGAAATACAGTCTGTAACCCTGTAGTTGTATTTTGGTTTCAGACCATGTTTCCTGACAGCATACTACAGTATAATTTCTAACTGTTTCTAACCAATTGGGTAGCTCAATTTTAGTCCGCAGATCTGCGACATTCCAGAATAGAATTGAAAGGGTCAGGGTGGTCGGCTTTGGGACCTTTATAGGAATTTGCCGCTTTGTGGTCTGGAATTCAGCTGGCTTTTGAGGCGACGAGGGGGCAATATGTTGTAAAATATGGAGCCCTCCAAAAAATAAACCAGCGTTGTTAATACTATATGGGGGATCAATTTTACTTAGGGTGTTAACGCTAAGATCTTCGAAAGAGGGGACCGTCACCGCAGTCTGCCCTTGGGGTGGCATGAGGGGGATCCGGACTTTACCGCTGGGCTCGGGCGTAGTAGCGCAATTATCCGGAACTTTGTTTAAGGGATCCATTTTAACAGTAGACACATTACGATGGGCCTCCCTCAAATTGCATTTTACCGCCGTAATCGGCATACCCTGAAAATAGGAGTTGTGGCTATTTAATGGAATTGGAGTGATGTGTAGTCACTCATTATCGTCCAGGCCTGACAGGAAGTCATAGCGGTTCTGAGTGGGAATCATAAAGGGTCTCACAGACGGGATGTGATTATGTCTCCCATCCCATGTGTGAGAACCAATCCATGGCATGGAATTATGCTCCCAGCGGGTCCTAACCGGATCAATGAAATACTGAGGGATGGGTTGGTGGCAAAGTGCCTGATTAGGATAAAAAGGCCTAGATGGAACTGCCTGCCGATACGGTAGAGAGCTAGAATGCTCTGTGAGTATATCAGAATATGGTCTATTATGGGGAATTACCTCATCAAATATTGATCTTATTTCGTCTGTCTGAAATGTAACCAAATGCTTGGTGTTAGTCGGAAAGATCAGGTTTTTAGGGTAGAAAAACATAAGGTCTCGGGCTGTGATTTCGTTTGTACCATTTGGGGAAGACCAATCAAGAATGTGTGTAACTGCCCTAGGATCTCTAAAGTTTATTATGACAATGTCCCCCGTAGTGTTTTTTGTGCTAGGACCTAGCCAAGGGAGACGCCTCACGTGTAAGATTTCACCATTGATATGTGGGGGAAGTGATTGATTTTTCCTTAACCAAAAAATTACCTTGTTTTTTAATTGGTTATAATTTTCGTTGGTGTTCTTTTTACCATCTAGACCTTCCTCCAAGGGCGGGACTCCGGTGAGCACCACCACTAGTGCCAGTGCTTCCGGAGGCAGCTCTACGTTTGGCCTCTTAAGGATGGTAGATCTTACAGGAGTTTCATGAGCAATGACTTTATCGGCGCTAATTTGAAAGTTTTTCTTACCCTTTTTTTCACCTGCAATAACGCCATTTTTATCTGTTATTTGTGCTACTTTGCCTAGTGTTAGATTTTGAACTTCCAAAGAAGGGGTCTTTACAGATGTAGTAACTGATAGATCAATAATGTTTGACGGGGCCTCCTTCACAGTCAATGCTACGGGAGGGGGATCGGGAGTCCTCGATCCTCCCTTAATGTCGATTAAAGCTTGTTCCAGGTTCCCCAGTTGTTGGCCTATGTTTTGTAATCTTTCTACCAGAGGTAATATGAACGATCTAATTAGTTTTTCGATGTTTCCTATTAGGTTAGTGCCTAATTGATCGAGTATTGGGAGGGGTAGTTCAGAGGGCAAAACAAGTGGCACTGGTCAAGGGGAAATAAGACTCTTTGATTTAGTACTATCAATATGTTTTAATTTATAGATTCGGGGTGTATATCCTCCTTTCCTTCTTTTTTTTGAGGGAGGTCCGTTATGCCTAGGGTTTGGCGGGACTTGTATAACACTGTTAGCAGTGTTGATCTCCGGAAGTGGTGATACTGGCGAACCCCCGGCCGTTTGCGTCATGAGTTCCGGGGAAAACAAAAGATCTATGAGGAGGTCATTAGTTGTATCTATCGGTGAGGGAGAGGGAGAGTTTTGCAAAAGTAGTGGAATACCGTTACTATTAGTGGGCGAGACTTCATTACCAATGCTTTCACAATCAATAGAGGGTAGTGGGCACAGGACCTGTTGTAAAGGGCTCAGTGAGGACCGCTTGTTCTTTATTAATTCCGTCTCTTAGCCCCTCGTTCAGCTAAAGTAACATTTCTCTCCATTCCCACTGAAGTCTTTTTTAAGTATTTATCCAAAGTTGTCTGTTTTTCACTACCACCCACCATATTAGGATTGGATTGGACCGGAGAAGTCATTTCTCCCACCTACCACACTAAATGCACTAACACAAATATTTAAGAGAGAAGATCGCAATAGCCGTTACCTGAGGTTTATGAGTAACAAAGGGCTACAGAATAGTGCTTGCTATACATGTATCACCGGGGGAACAGTAATCGGCTTTCGCACACCGGTGAGATTTACCAACACACACGAAAAAGGAGCGCCCCGGGCTGCGACCCGCGTGCGCACGACACGCGTGCGCGCGACCCGAGTGCGCGCGACCCTGTTATCTCAAATAGGTCAGGGAAGTAAGGGCGGGAAGAGGACCAGCTGTGGCGAGTTGGAATCTGCACAGCCCGCTGGTCCTCGCAGTCCCGCAGGGTCTGAGAAGGGTCTTAGTCACTGCCCCACAAAGTTCGTCCACGAGCGGCACCCGCGAAGCGGGTGCCACGAGAAGTTGGTTCTGAGACCTGGGAGCAGTTTTCACGGTACTACAGCAGCCCTCACGGAGTTCAGGAGCACCACACGCTCTCTCGATGCAGGGAATCCACAGAAAGGAAGTCCGCTCTCTCCTTTCAGCGCGCGGTGAGGTGGGGGCGGGAAGAGGACCAGCTGTGGCGAGTTGGAATCTGCACAGCCCGCTGGTCCTCGCAGTCCCGCAGGGTCTGAGAAGGGTCTTAGTCACTGCCCCACAAAGTTCGTCCACGAGCGGCACCCGCGAAGTGGGTGCCAGGAGAAGTTGGTTCTGAGTCCTGGGAGCAGTTTTCACGGTACTACAGCAGCCCGCACGGAGTTCAGGAGCACCACACGCTCTCTCGATGCAGGGAATCCCACACTATGCATGATCTTAGGCCCTAAAGTACCTATAACTTGTACCCATGCCATGACCTGCTAGTTACCTTACATATTACATCAGTCATGACATCTTCTATGATATTATTGATAACAACACAGTGCATGGTGGGGGCACGAGTTATAGTTACATTAGGGCAGGAGTTGTAGTTACTTGGAATAACTATAACTAGTGCATTTCAATACTTTATTTTAGTTTAAAATATGTTTTAATTGACATGTTCATCTAACTATAATGTCTCTTTAACCTTTGCTTTCGTCATTAATTATATATAAAGACACAAAAACACACTCAAAAACACATATATGCAATCAATTAATTGAAGAAAAATCTGATAAGAGATTACATCAATGGATTTGAGATTTATCATCATGCATATTTGACTTGCCTATATACTTGGTGCCGTTTGACGAATCTTCATGACATTTCCCCCCCAAAAATTGTCAAAGTTAGCCTTGTTGAGCATGGTAGGCTTCATTGTGATCCATCACATGGATGTTAAGAAAAAAAAGGGGGATAAAAAAAGCGATTTCCCATGTTAATTTCCATTGGAGCTTTGATCACGACTACAGACACAGAATTACACCAAATTTGGCAGCAATGTAGATCATGTTTTCAGTTATCTGGTGTAAGTCAGCTCAGTAGTTGTTGAGAAACTTAAGGGAAAGCAAATATGGATATCTGGGCAGAGGCTAACTGCAGATCTCATGGTGAGATCTGATTGGCTGCCAACACTTCAACCAGGAAGAGTTGATATCCATTTTGGGACTCGGCTTCAGCTGAGTACCAATAAAAAGGCTTAAAAAAAGAAAAGGGTGCAGGGTAGGAATACCCTGATCCCCTAGGTGTGGTGGTGGGGTCCCACTGTGGCTCCAGAAGGGCCAAAAGTTCATAAAAAAAAAAACCTTTGCCACAAAAATGCAACAGAAGTGTGAATCTGTGGCAAAAATAAAAGTAAAAAGAATGAAGCATTGACTCCTGTGCTTGCTTTGAATACAGCAGCCGTGTGTTTTTTATGCCCCCCTCCTAAGGTTCATTGAGACCCCATCCTTCCTGCAGCTTTATTGATAAAACAGGGGGGGTAAACCCACCGCGGACCAAGATACATCCCTGGTATGACGCCTCCTGCAGGAAGGCAAAACAAGATCTGCTGTCTGTAATTAAAATCAAAGATAAAACAGGAGGGGGGAGCATGGGACCCCTACATGGGCTCTCCTCCCCGGGGCTAAAGAAAAATGGATGGGGGACCGCACAGACCCACACATGCCCCTGGGGCCATCACCTGTCAAGCAGGCATGAAAACAGTTGAAAAGATTGCTCTGACAGACAGGGAGCTCCATGTTCATCAGCCCCCTGTCTTTGATATCAATGCCAGCTTTCGCAGGAGGTAGGGAGCCAGCTGGGACCATGGGGGTCTTGAGGCTCCCCCCGTGGTTCAGGGGGTAAAACTCAAGAAAGAGCTGAAACAAAACCTCAAAAAGAACTTGCATAAAGAGGCAGAAAAAAGGTCAGACACTACCAGAAAGAGGCAGAATAAAGGTCATCAATGAGCAGAAAGAGGTAAGATAAAATCCAGAAATTAGCAGAAAGAGGCAGAATAAAGGTCAGAAATGAGCATAAAGAAGCAGAATAAAGGTCAGAAATGAGCAGCAAGAAGCAGAATAAAAGTCTGAAATGAGCAGAGAGAGGCAAAATAGAGATAAGAAACAGACAGAAAGAGGCAAAATAAAGGTGAGAAATGAGCTGAAAAAGGCAAAATAAAGGTATGAAACAAGCAGAAAGAGGATGAATAAAGGTCAGCAACGAGCTGAAGGAGGCAAAATAAAAGGAGTGAAGTGATCAGAAGGAGGCAGAAAAAAGATCGGAAATTAGCAAAAAGAGGCAAAAAAAGTTTGAGAAATGAGCAAAAAGAGGAAAAATAAAGGTGAGAAACAAGCAGAATGAGGCATAATAAAGGTCAGCAATGAGCAGGAGAAGGCATGACAAAGGTAGGAAATGAGCAGAAAGAGGCAGAATAGAGGTCAGAAATTAGCAGAAAGAGGCTGAATAGAGGTCAGAAACGAGAAACAAGAAGCAGAATAAAAGTCAGAAAGGTGCAGAAAGAGGGAAAATAGAGGCCAGAAACGAGCAGATAGAGGCCAAATAAAGGTCAGACATTAGCAAAAAGAGGCAAAAAAAGGTAATAAATGAGCAGAAAGAGGTAAAATAAATGTTAGAAACAAGACGAAAGAGGCAAAATACAGGTCAGAAACAAGGAAAGAGGAAAAATAAAGGTCAGCAAAGATCAGTAAGATGCAAATAAAAGGTCAGAAGTGATCAGAAAGACAGCAGAAAACTAGGGGTTGGTAAATTCCGCTCTACTGGCAGAGTTTCCAGAGCTTTAGCCACTCCGCGTTCAGCTTGGAACATAGAGTATGGCAAAAACTCTGCCCACTGCTGGTGGAGCATAGTTTACCGGTGCGCTCACCCTTAGACTTAATCTCCCAACCAGTAGTGTGCCAGGAAGCATGTTTGCCGAGCTGGTGAGAAATGTGATGGGGCTTCTGACAAGGTCTCAGCAATCCCCCCATGGGGGAATTGCTTGTGGCATGGCCCCCCAGCTTGGGTGACTGCCACCTCTGCCACATGCCCCCCTCATGGAGCCCTTTATGACCCTGGGGCCTACCACTACTCAGGGCTGGCTTTTGCTACCTCCCGAGGTGCCCACACTAGGGAGTTAGCTGTTTCCTTTTGCTTGATGGGAGCTCACAGTTCCTACCAAGAAAAATCAAACATATCTCTCCTTTCTGCAAGCTGGAACTGTCAAACAGCTCCAGCTTACAGAAAGCGCAGTTTTCATCTGTTTCTGTGCAAGCAAATATGTCTGAAGAGAAACAGAGGAAAACATTGCTTTGAAAGACAGGGTGCTGCCTTTCAGCAGGCCCCTGTCTGTCAAAGCAATGACAGCTTCAGCAGTAGATGTGAAGCCAGCAGGCACTGCAAGGGCCTTGAGGTTCCCCTGGGGTCCCAAACAGAGGTCACTGGGTGCTCTTTGGGCACCCATAATAAAGAGGCCAGGTCCAGGGAGAGGTGCTGCGCAGCCCTACTCACTCCCAAAATATAAATAAAATAAGTAAAAGGCTGGGCTCCAGCAGATGGGTTACCGGGGCCAAAATCAGCCTGGGGATGGGGGGCACACAGCTCCCCTCCCTTATTCATTCATTCATATTTCTTTATTTCGGCATATTTTGCCATAAAAGATTTTGACAGTAAACATTTCATTTAAAACCATCCAAAATCCATTTAACACATTATAATATAGGTAAATTTGACATATTTAAAATACATGAGTTTTAAAAATCATAAAATATACTACGTAGATATCTGACTAAATCAATTCTTAGCAACATGCAACGTCCCATAGCTTTACAAGGTTAAGCCTTTTTTCTTACGAATAAAAAAAATACAGTGGAGGTATCTACTGACACTGAATACAACAGTCTGTGCTGTGTTAGTTTTGATTATTCTAAATGCCGACATACATGACTTATGTCCTAAAAGTTTGCACAAGGGTTGAATCCACTTCCTTCTGGCCAGAGTATATGCTGGGCAGAAGAGAAGGATATGTATATCATCCTCCTTGGGGTTGCCCTCACACAAAGAACATGTATTTCCTACAGTTGGAATATCATTAACACTTTTCTAGACCATCGTGCAAGAGTTGTGTTGGTCATAAGGTTGCCGTACTTGAATTTCAAGAAAAGGGTTTTTGCAAGTGGGGGCTCAATTTCATCAAGAAAACTCTCAAATAGGGGTACATCCTTGAAGGTTAAAAAAAGTACTAACCAGTGACCCACTATTATTGTTGTTAAATACTTGATTATTTATAAAGCCCCAAAAAGCCTTCTTTACCACATTCTTACAATTCGGCGGCAACTCTTCAGGACTTTTCCAAAAATGGGGAAGGCCTATTTTAGTAAGCCATATTCTGATATGTGTTAGCCAAACGTTGGAGTTGGACACGTCTAAGCACAATAACTCTTTTAACCCATTCCTATAGTCAAGCAATTCTGGAGTCTGCCATAGTCTGACCCAGAACATCAGCCGCCGTACAATAGTATAGTGGCCGGTCCTCCTAAAATCCAAATCTAGTTGGAGGGAAACCAACGGCGTGCCTTTCGGGGCTCTTACAATGCTACGCATACATTTATTGTCCAAAATATCAAAGGCATCCTTTGACAATTGGCTCCCAAATTTCGGCGCCATAAAGGGCTGCTGGTTGGACTTTATGTTTAAAAAGCTCAACTGCTGGTAATACTGCTTTACTAGTACTCAAGTTATGCTTATGTAGAATGGGTTTTGTTGTTCTGTGCAAATAATACCTTACTCTTTTCAATCTGCGGGTTCCACGTAAATTTAGAATCAAGCGAGACCCCCAGGTAAGAGAAGGATTCAACCAATTCCTCCCTTTGGCTATTCAAAAATAGAAATAGGAATCAGAGTCATGCATTTTGTTTTTGTTACATTAATTTCTAACCCTTTTTTTTACAATAGTCACTAAATGAATTGAGTAGTGCCTGGAGACCTTTCTTAGTTTGCGAAATGAGGATGGTATCGTCCGCAAAAAAAACGCAGGCACCCTCTCTCCATTCAATTTCGGAGCATCGTTCGGACAGTCATCTAGGTATTTGGGAATGTCGTTCACGAACAGTGAGAATAGGGTCGGGGCCAAAACACAGCCCTGGCGCACACCACGTTCGATTGGTATATCCTTGGTAAGTTCACCATTCGGGCCCCACCTAACTTTGGCAAAGTTCCCAGCGTGCAACTCAGCTATCTGGGATAACAAATAATTAGGTAGTCCAGCATTATAAAGGGACCTCCAGAGGAGTTCACGCGGGACTAAGTCGAATGCCGCCTTAAGGTCTACAAAGGCAACATACAAATGGCCCTTTTTTATGTGAACGTATTTCCAATAAAGGCAACAAAACCTGAAGACCTGGTCGATGGTACTCACTTTTCTCCTAAATCCAGCCTGGAACTTAGTGAGGACCATCTTATCATCTAGCCACTTATTTACACGGGTTAAAATATGCCTTGAATACATTTTCTGGAGAAAGTCCATTAGGCTGATGGGTCGATAATTCGAAGGGTTCGACCTGTCGCCTTTTTTAAAAATTAGGACAATCTCGGCTCCACGCCAGCTATTGGGAAAATCTTTGCTAAGTGACAGCATGTTGCATAAAAAGTTTATATAGGGTGCCCATATCTTTATGTCATGTTTATAAAGATCCCCAGGTATTTTGTCTAACCCTGGCGCCTTGCCGCTCTTCACGGAGTTTATTCCTGCCTCTGTTTCTTCAATTGTAAAATCAAGTGGGTCGGTAAGGGCTGTGTGCCAAGATTTCTCAGCGTTAGTCTCGCAGGGATTCCCATCATATTTTTTGTATAAGGTTGAGAAGTGGTTGACCCACGTCATCTCATCGAGATAGACGTCCTTAACAACTCTTCCCACATGATTCCCATTCGCAACTAACCGCCAAAACCCTATAGTATCCTTTGATTTTGCGGCATCCAACATGTCAGCCCAACTGCCCTCTTCCCACAGCTTTTTTGATTCAGCCTGTACTCTCTTATATTCTTCCCCTGCAATTCTAACATCTGCTGGTGTTTTGGTTTTTATCGCCAACAAAAGTTTCCCCTTGGATACCCTACAAGCCTTATCATACCAGGGTTTACTATGTAACATATTGCTCAGGTTTTGATGGCTCTTTTTTGGCATTTTTGTCACCAATACTTTTAATACCTTAAAGAATTCCTTGCGGAGAGCGACAAACTGTTCAGGAGTGTTTGACTCAGGGGGTGAGTCTATGAAGTCTTCAAAATACCCAGCTAGGTGTGAGTATATTGCCGCAAGAATATCTCCATGCTCTAATATGCGAGACCACTTCACTATGCGCCTGTTGTTGCTGGCCAGGATCTCATCACTAGGGCTATCGGGCTCTTGTAATTTTAATGTGTCCTCCTCCAAAACCAAACATTTTTCAATCAATAGGTCCAGTGTTGAAATCTAGTTTGTGAACTGAACATCATCTGCGCCATCTTGTCCATTTCCTTACGATCGATCGCCAGCACGTTCCCCTGGCGCTGCAAGCACCCCCCCCCGCGCACTCTGGCTGCCCCTGCTCTCTCATGCACGGGTCATAAGACCTCTCCTTCTGCGTGACTCTGCCCCTGGGAATCACACCCCGCGCCTGACCAACACCTCCCTTCCTTTCATGAATACCTCTCCTTTGATGACCCCTTCCTCTGAGCCCGATTGTCTGTACGGATCCCAGGCCATCACTTAGCCTGAGGATACAGTTTATTGACCCTTACTGTATGGAATCGCCCCTCTTCAAAGGAGCTACGATTGGTCATGCCCCCCCCCCCTGAGATCCGATCAGGCGCACACATTCTGAGAATCGGCGGAATGTCCAGCTGTGTGATAGCCATCTCCTATTGTATGTGGAGTGGGGACCTCTACTGTAGATATGTGTGGGAATGGGCCTGAAGCGGGGATTCCGGGGATGTCTTTTCATACTTCAAAGTGTCTTTATTGCAATAAAGAATGTTCACATGTCATAAACCAGTGTATAAGAGGCCAGGCCTCAGAGAGGCTGTTAGAGCACCTCGAAACGATACCTCGTTGTCCGTTCTGATGTGTTCTGCTCCGTCGGAATAAAACTTTGTTTCCTGCCTTCCAGCCTCCAGCGCCTCCCTCTTTGTTTGATAACCTTTGCATGGTATTAGAGGCGTTTAACGCCGGGCAAATACTTGAGAGACATCGATCCAACCGCCTGACCATTTTTCATGTTCCTCCATTGGCGTCCCAAACGTGGGGCCCATCAGCGACACGTGGATCCATTGGGAGAGGTCCTGACGACGGAGTGAACGACTGCAACGATCGGGAAGTGCACCTGCCCGATAGACCCTCGTCTGGCAGCCGATCATCCGAACTTCACTGGTTCCGAGCAGACCTCTCTCGAGTGATCTACGGTCCTGACTGGGAACCATCAGGAGTGCCATGACAGAAGATAGAGGACGATCGGGCGCTGGAATCGGAAGACAGGAAACTGTCCATGCGGTCCGGGTAAGGTCGTGTAACACAACAAACTGTGAAATATTTGATTGAGAAATACTAGTATTACTCTCCGAATTGTTGGTTCTCTTGGAGATTCTCTGTCTGCAAACGGAGAGGAATAGAAAGTATTCTCTCTTCCTTTGCAGGTAGTGAAGGGTAGGTAACGCAGGCCTTTGCCCCCGTTGTAATCCGTCGTGCCTATCTTTCTCCCCCACTGATTGATTGTTTGCCCGAACATTGTTTGTTCGAGGATTGTTTTCTCGAGAATTCTCTGTCTACAAACGGGGAAGGATAAAAGTATTCTGTCCTCCTTTGCAGATAGTGAAGAATAGGTAACGCAGGCCTTTGCCCCCGTTGTAACCCGTCGTGCCTATTTCTTTCTCGCCACTGATTGTTTGATTGAACGGACATTGATTGTTCGATATTGGTTCTTTGGAGGTATTCTCTGCTTACAAATAACGTGGAATAGAGATATTCTGTCTAGTCTTTGTAAGCAGTGAAAGGGTAGGTAGCGCAGGCTTTTGCCCCCGTTGTAACCCGTCGCGCCTATTTTATTCCTCATTTGATTGATTGATTGTTTGTCCGAACATTGACTGTTTGGAATTGGTTCTCTCTTAGGGTATTCCCTATTTGCGAATACTGTAGAATAGAAATATTCTGTCTAGTCTTCGCAAAGTAGTGAAGGATAGGTATTGCAGACTTTTGTCCCCATTGTAACCCGTCATGCCTATCTTCTCCCCATTGTTCAGTAGTTGGTTCAGCCCGGACCGCTTATTAGAGGTGGATCATCCGGCTCCTCTGGAGGGCACCCCTAATAAGGATATGTTTTTAAAGTATGGACTAGTCGCCGTAGCTTATAGTAAGTTATGGCATAAATATACTAAAAAGGATCAGGAAAGTCAGTGGCCACTGATAGGATCCTTCGATGATGCCAAAATAAGCGTGCTGGAAACAGCCCTTTGTAACAATAAAACAACGCCCACTATGCTTGATAGTTTTGGCATGTGGCACAAGGAGACGGAACAACGAAAGAAAAGAAACGAAGTCAGACTAGAGAAAGAATTGCGAAAAGCAGCTCATTTAGCCGCGAGCAAGTTGAAAGAAGAGATAAAGGAAAGAGAGGGAGCTAGACTGAAGCAAGAATCCGAGACATCGAGCCAATGTCCCGTTAGAACACCCTCTACGCTTTACCCTGAGCTACCTTCGCAGCAGCGAGCGAACGATGATCTACTGCTAGGTCCCCCGATCATCTACATGCCCCCTCCATACGCCCCTTCCCAACCTCCAGTGCAATGCACGCAACCCCCTAGCACAGATGAGAGCAGTGCCAGAGCCTCGGTCCTCACGGCCTCCGCGCCGGCCGAGCCCCTTGTACTCAGCGCAGCGCAAGCAGCAACATTAGATGAGCCCGAAACTGAGAAGAAAGACTCTGCTAGACTCAATCGATTGAGTAAGAATGAACGAGCAGGGATTGATAAGATCGTAAAGACGCTAGTAGAACGGAAAGAAAACGAAGATTACGTGACAGATATATGCAATACATATGCTGATAACCACAAACGACACTTTGTTGCACGTTTCTGTTACCACACCCTTAACGCCTATGAAGACCGGTATCGTAACAAAGGTCCTGAAAGCCTAATGACTCTGTATAGAAAAGTCGACATTGGAGACGAGGGCGAGGGTGATGTGACGGACCTCTTCACGCGCACGCTTGAAGTCTTCCGCCACCTCACTGAACAAAGATTAGAAGCCGACACCACGACCCCTGTAGCGACTGAACCTCAAACCGAGAGAACTGACACCATGATGCCAATAAGAGAAGCAGCACCTTATTGGGTCCCCTCACGAGGACAGGGAACACACGACGATATTAACCACCAAGATGCGAGAGGGAGGGTAGTGTACAACTGGGTCTACCAACCCTGGGATCGGCAAGACATCCTGACTTTCCGAAAGTCCTTGCCCGATCTACGAAAGAACCCCACTGCCTTCTACACAGAATTAGGTACCGCCTTGGGTTCGACGAATATGACCCTAGCGGACATCGACTTGTTTTTCGGGCTATGTCTGCCAGCTGATGTGTGGAAGCAAATCCGGAAAGTCGACCACCTTGAGCTGTTCGGACATACCTGGTCACAACTCGATGGCATAGACAAACAGCGAGAGCCCGGACAGAAACCCTTGAAATCGATTCTAGACCTGCCAGACAAAATAGTACTAAAACTGAAAACCATAGTACCAGAAAAGAAGGTGGACTGGTCGATAGTAACGGCCTGCTGCCAGAAACCACAGGAAGACGCCTCAGATTATTTCTCCCGGTTCGAAACGGTGTTCTCCGATTACAGTGGCCAGGACATGACCTCTGCGACCGGACATCACTTGTTCGTCCAGAACTTTGTAAAAGGCCTGACACCAGAAGTCTCGCAAAAACTGCAGACTAGTGAAAGTAGTTGGGCTGCCTCCAAACCCGCGGCTATCCTTCAGATGGCTCAATACTATGAACGGCAAAAGAACGAGAACGATAGGGCGACTGAGAAAAAGAAAAAGGACTTGAAAGAACGAGTGATGATTGCTCAATTGCAAGGAGTGACGACAGGAAGGGAACAGTATAGAGGAAACTACCAGTCGAATGCTCCTAGAAATCCACCCTTCTAGAGACCGCACACCCGCACCCGGCGCTCCACGAACAGACCTCGATGAGAACCAGTGTGCGTTTTGCAAAGGATTTGGGCATTGGAAGTCTCAGTGCCCGGTCCTGCTAGAAATGTACAAAAATAGGGACGCAAAAGACGTAGCGGGTGGGCCGAAAAATAGAGGACAGGGACGAGGGCACGCAAACAACGCCAGCAAGGACATATCAGGCAGACCGAACACTTTTGACCACCCCCGACAGAACCAATGCCAGCAGACTGACTGTGACGATGCCCGCGACTTTGCATAGGACTGCCTAGGGCAAGGGAGGGATCCAGTAGAGCTCTATGTTGACCAGCAAGGTCCTTATGTCACCGCTAAGGTCCTAGGTATGAAGTCTCCATTTCTGGTAGACACTGGCGCGACACGTAGTGCGTTATCTAAATGACTGATTCCAAGGGCACCCTTGTCTGGCTCACACATAACATCAATAGGATTTGATGGAACGCCCTCCACTAACCCCTTATCCGCACCGGTTTCCTTCGACTTAGACAGTAACCCCACTGACACGACGTTTCTGCTTTCCTCCAACACCCCCGATGCCATTATGGGACTTGACTTACTGAAGCATTTCCGAGCTACTATCAGGTGTTCACAAGACGGAGTTCGAGTCATTCTGTACGATAACCCGACTCTGCTCAGACCTCATCCCGCACGACACATGTTCTCCATCTCTGACGCTGACGCATCCTTACTTGACTCTCTACCTCTGTATCTGTGGGCTAAAACTGACGCTGACGTAGAACGAATGATGATCGACCCCGTGCACATAACTGTTCGCCAAGATGCGATACTCCCAAAACTCCCACAGTATCGGATATCGCCCGAAGGTGAGAAGGCATTGGTAATGATAATCCAGTCCCTGGTAGAGGCAGGAGTGGTAGAGGAAGTAGTCAGCAATATTTGCAACAGCCCTATCCTACCCATTGTGAAGAAGCAGGGCGAGGGAGATGAGAAAGCGTACCGCTTCATCATCGACCTTCGAGAGGTCAACAAGGTAGTTGTACCTCAGTACCCCGTAGTCTCAGATATCGCCACCATTCTGACCCTGATTCCTTCCACAGCCACCACCTTCACTGTAACAGACCTCAAGAACGCTTTGGGCTATGTCTGCCAGCTGATGTGTGGAAGCAAATCCGGAAAGTCGACCACCTTGAGCTGTTCGGACATACCTGGTCACAACTCGATGGCATAGACAAACAGCGAGAGCCCGGACAGAAACCCTTGAAATCGATTCTAGACCTGCCAGACAAAATAGTACTAAAACTGAAAACCATAGTACCAGAAAAGAAGGTGGACTGGTCGATAGTAACGGCCTGCTGCCAGAAACCACAGGAAGACGCCTCAGAATATTTCTCCCGGTTCGAAACGGTGTTCTCCGATTACAGTGGCCAGGACATGACCTCTGCGACCGGACATCACTTGTTCGTCCAGAACTTTGTAAAAGGCCTGACACCAGAAGTCTCGCAAAAACTGCAGACTAGTGAAAGTAGTTGGGCTGCCTCCAAACCCGCGGCTATCCTTCAGATGGCTCAATACTATGAACGGCAAAAGAACGAGAACGATAGGGCGACTGAGAAAAAGAAAAAGGACTTGAAAGAACGAGTGATGATTGCTCAATTGCAAGGAGTGACGACAGGAAGGGAACAGTATAGAGGAAACTACCAGTCGAATGCTCCTAGAAATCCACCCTTCTAGAGACCGCACACCCGCACCCGGCGCTCCACGAACAGACCTCGATGAGAACCAGTGTGCGTTTTGCAAAGGATTTGGGCATTGGAAGTCTCAGTGCCCGGTCCTGCTAGAAATGTACAAAAATAGGGACGCAAAAGACGTAGCGGGTGGGCCGAAAAATAGAGGACAGGGACGAGGGCACGCAAACAACGCCAGCAAGGACATATCAGGCAGACCGAACACTTTTGACCACCCCCGACAGAACCAATGCCAGCAGACTGACTGTGACGATGCCCGCGACTTTGCATAGGACTGCCTAGGGCAAGGGAGGGATCCAGTAGAGCTCTATGTTGACCAGCAAGGTCCTTATGTCACCGCTAAGGTCCTAGGTATGAAGTCTCCATTTCTGGTAGACACTGGCGCGACACGTAGTGCGTTATCTAAATGACTGATTCCAAGGGCACCCTTGTCTGGCTCACACATAACATCAATAGGATTTGATGGAACGCCCTCCACTAACCCCTTATCCGCACCGGTTTCCTTCGACTTAGACAGTAACCCCACTGACACGACGTTTCTGCTTTCCTCCAACACCCCCGATGCCATTATGGGACTTGACTTACTGAAGCATTTCCGAGCTACTATCAGGTGTTCACAAGACGGAGTTCGAGTCATTCTGTACGATAACCCGACTCTGCTCAGACCTCATCCCGCACGACACATGTTCTCCATCTCTGACGCTGACGCATCCTTACTTGACTCTCTACCTCTGTATCTGTGGGCTAAAACTGACGCTGACGTAGAACGAATGATGATCGACCCCGTGCACATAACTGTTCGCCAAGATGCGATACTCCCAAAACTCCCACAGTATCGGATATCGCCCGAAGGTGAGAAGGCATTGGTAATGATAATCCAGTCCCTGGTAGAGGCAGGAGTGGTAGAGGAAGTAGTCAGCAATATTTGCAACAGCCCTATCCTACCCATTGTGAAGAAGCAGGGCGAGGGAGATGAGAAAGCGTACCGCTTCATCATCGACCTTCGAGAGGTCAACAAGGTAGTTGTACCTCAGTACCCCGTAGTCTCAGATATCGCCACCATTCTGACCCTGATTCCTTCCACAGCCACCACCTTCACTGTAACAGACCTCAAGAACGCTTTCTTCTCAATCCCCATCCACCCAGACAGCCGCTACCTTTTCGGCTTCACGTTAAAATCCCGCTCATATAGATTTTGTAGAGCTCCCCAAGGTTACACAGAAAGTCCCAGCATCTATAGCCAGGCTCTCAAGAGACAGCTGGATGCCGTTCAGCTACCGGAGGGAGTGGTGTTGATACAGTACGTCGATGACATCCTTTTGGCGGCCGACACCACTCCACTTGCAGTCACGGCCACCATCCAACTCTTACACTTTCTTGCAGAATATGGCCACAAAGTCTCCAAAAAGAAATTACAGTTCTGCCAGCCTCAAGTGACGTACCTAGGCCATCTCCTGTCCAAAGAAGGGAGGAAACTTACGCCCGACCGAATCCAAACCATCCTAGACACCCCCGTCCCAAAAACACAGAAGCAAATCCGTTCTTTGGTGGGTCTTACCTCTTTCTGCCGACAATGGTTACCAAATTTCAGTCTCATTGTAAAACCTCTACTTTCCCTGTTGGCTAAAGATGTCCCCTTCCCGCTCCCTTGGACCCCCGAATGCCAGGCGTCCTTTAAAGAGTTGCGAGATGCCCTTTGTTCAGCACCTGTCCTAGGAACACCAGATTACTCCAAGCCCTTCTCCCTCTTCACTCACGAAAGGGAGGGATGCGCGTTGTTTGTTCTAACTCAGCCTATCGGCCCTAAGCAACGCCCTTGTGCCTACTTCTCTGCCACTCTTGACCCCGTAGCCAGAGCTTTGCCTGCCTGCCTTCAAGCAGTAGCTGCCGCTGCTGTCTCTATCCGTCAGAGCGAGGGAATCGTACTCTCGAACTCCCTCACTGTGTTAGTACCCCATGCGGTCGACACCCTTTTGAACCAGACCAAGACTCAACACCTGACTAGTGCATGACTGACTGGGTACGAACTGACACTACTTGCACCCCGTATCACTCTGAAAAGATGTTCGACTTTGAATCCCGCCACACTGTTGCCCTTGCCTGAAAACGACCCCGATGTGCCCCCTATACACGACTGTGTGACCCTCACGGACGAACAGACTAGGAGTAGAGTTGACCTCCGAGACACTGCTTTCACAGACCCTGACGGAGAGCTATGGGTAGACGGCTCTTGCATCAAACTCTCCGACGGCACCACCTCAGCTGCCTATGCAGTAACGACAGCCCGAACAGTAATTGAGACAGCCCGCATCACACAACGATCCGCACAGGTGGCAGAACTGATTGCCCTCACGCGAGCATGTATTATAGCGACAGGGACCACGGCAAACATTTGCACGGACAGCCAGTACGCCTTCGGAGTGGTTCACCATTTTGGACTCTTGTGGAGAGAAAGGGGATTCCTGACGTCCCACGGAGATCTAGTCTCCGCCCTGATTGAAGCAGTTCTCCTCCCCAAACGATTAGCAGTAATCAAATGCCAGGCACACAAGAAGGTGACAGACTTAGTCGGACAGGGAAACGCACTGGCCGACATCACTGCCCGAACCACAGCTGAGAATAGGACAACGACACGCATGTATGTGACCAGGTCACAAGCAGAAAAATGGACTGACGCTAGGGAAACGATTAGGGACATCCAGATGGCCAGCTCACCACACGAATTGACTGAATGGGCACGGGTGGGATTGAAAGACGATGAAGGCTGCTGGCGGACAAAGGACACTAACAAATGGTTGCTACCCAACTCGTACCTGATTCCCATACTGACTATGGCACACTCCCCTGCACACATAGGATCTGCCCCCATGATCGAACTCATCTCCAAGGTCTGGCACAACGACAAAATCCCCGACTCGGCCAGACGCCTGGTCCAGCAATGCCTTATCT
Organism: Lissotriton helveticus; assembly: GCF_964261635.1. NCBI lineage: Eukaryota > Metazoa > Chordata > Amphibia > Caudata > Salamandridae > Lissotriton > Lissotriton helveticus. Next base: position 1,653,403,486 of record NC_136068.1, read on the forward strand.
GCCTGCAACACAACCCTGGGAAAGGAACTGTGGTACCCCGGGGAGGGTTTGGGGTCCCCGACCAGCCTTTTGAGGTCCTCCAGATGGACTACATCCAACTAGAAAGATGCCAAAGCCTGAAGTATGTATTAGTCATTGTGTGTGCCTTCAGCAAATGGGTAGAAGCCTATCCAACCCGTGATAACACTGCCATGACCACTGCCAAGGTACTACTGAAAGAGTTTTTCCCTCGCTACGGTCTTTGTCGAATTCTATGGAGCGACAACGGCCCCCACTTCATAGCTGAAGTTATCCAACTAATCTTGAAAGGGTTGGGTGTAAAACAGAGGTTTCATGCAGTCTTTCACCCCCAATCTGCTGGCTTAGTTGAGCGACACAACGCCACACTGAAACTAAAACTGTCGAAGATAGTGGCCACCACAGGACTTAAATGGCCAGATGCCCTCCCACTGGCATTGCTATTGATGCGCTCCACTCCCACTAAGCACCATTTGACCCCCTACGAGGTTGTATTTGGGCGACCGATGAACCTCTGGACTGCCCCTAAACCGACCTCCATTCACGACGTCCCGGACGTCCTACTGTCTGATTACTTGTGCAAATTGACTAAAACGTTGTCTGTCATTCATCAGCAGGTGCAGCAGGCCATCCCCGATGCTTCCAGGGGTCCGGGTCACGATATCCAACCGTGGGATTATGTGCTGATCCGAAATTTCCAACGGGCGAAGAGTCTGGAACCCCGGTGGACGGGCCCCTGGCAAGTACTGATCACCACCCGGACGGCTCTTCGAGTGGAGGGGAAACGGCACTGGCTGCATGCACACCACTGTAAGAAGGTCTCCTCGACCCTGGCCACGACAGAAAACGTCAGCACCCAAGAAGAGCTCCTGAACAAAGACCGGCCATCACTGAACTGTTATCCTGATACCGAGGCACTCGAACTTGCAAAATTCTCTGATCCCACTGTGCCATCCAGGGAAGGGTATTTCCTGCGTCGAAAGGAGGGAGCTTCGGCTAAGTAGACCACGGACTAAGTTGAATCTCAGAAAGGTAGCCTAAACACAACCAAGGGTTACCCGGAGAGAAGCTAAACGAAGTCTGCGGTTCTGCCCACTACCGAGCACCTCGAAGATGATGGAAGCGCCAGATAAGAAGATGATGGAAGCAACCGGAAATACCCACTACAGGAACCCAAAGACTGACAGTATGCACAAATCAAAGACAATTGCCCTTTTCATTGTCCTCCTCTTTTGCCTCCTCCTCATGACTTCCTACTGGATCGTGGAAGAGAGCGCACCTGCTCATCAGATATTGCTGACCACTGCACAGCCAACCACTATGAAAGAGCATCACCTGATCTCCCTTTCGCCTCAGCTCCGAGAAAGGCCTAAGGAGTTCTGGAACAATTCCTTCGTGCAACTGTTGCACCAACACAACCTTGCCGCCAACGCCACAAACTGCTGGATCTGCGGGTTGCTCCCGCATGCCACCGGACACTCCATCCCTTTCATCCCTTCCCCTTTCTCAGTTCACGGCTCCTGCCTTGCCTGGTTGATCCTCTTGCAAGAGAGCTACAAGGACAACGCCACTTCTGGTCAAACGGTGTCACACTTCTACCATGGGTTCTGGCTGAACAAAACCGGGAGGACATCTGCTCCCTTTTGTCCTTTGACCTCTGGTTCCTCCTTCCATATGGACATCCCTGCCAAGGAACGAGTTGAAATGCAGGTGTTCCATAATCCAGCCAGACCCACCTTCTCCTACCTACGGAAACGAACTGCTGCCACTCTGACTGTGGCTCTGTCTGTTATCAATGTCACGGGCCTTGTGTGCCTCGAAGGCCTGGGAACACAGCTGGTGGGCCACAGTTCCTGCCACATCACCAGAACATTGGACTCAATTGATCCCCCCTCCTTTGTCGCTTCTCCGAATATGTACTTTGTTTGTGGCACCAAAGCTTACACTTGGCTTCCAAAAGGTTGGGGGGGTACTTGCTACATCGCCTTCATTCTCCCTCCAACGTACGTGGCCCCAGCAAACCATCACCGGCAGAAGCGCGCAAGAGACATTGAACAAGCCGACTCCACCGGAGCACAGTTCCTGGATGCAGTGAAGGGACTTGTTCCTCTGTGGGGCCCAATGGCAAACAGCCGCGCCATCCGACACCTGACCCAGGCAGTAGAAACGACCATGAACATCATGGCTGGCATCCTCACTAACAATACGGCCGAGCTTCAGGCAGTCCGCCTGGTGGCTCTTCAGAACCGCCTTGTTCCAGATGTGGTTCTAGCTGACCGTCGAAGAGCATGCCGCATCATCGGATCCAGCTGTTGCACCTACGTGCCAGATAACTCGCCCTCAGTCTACAAAGCAATCGAGCACCTCCACAGACTTTCCTCAGAGGTTCACCAGGAGCAAGAAGGATGGTCGCTTGGGAGCTGGTTTTGGGGTACTTTGAAGGACTGGGGATGGAGGTTGTTTACATTCATATTGATACCGGTCGTGGTACTGTGTGGGTGTTGCCTAGGTATTCAATGCTTGCCACCTTTGTGTTCACTCATTGCTAACTGCATGTGCCCTAAGACTTTGGACTTCGGAACTGAGCACATGAGTCCCCTCTATGAGGTAGAAATACGTGGCCTTATGGGGATAGATCCGAATTGACAAGTTGGCGAGACATGTTAAAAGGGAGGACTGTTGAAATCTAGTTTGTGAACTGAACATCATCTGCGCCATCTTGTCCATTTCCTCAGACTCACGCACAAATATGCACGGCAGCCATTTTAGGCACCATGGTCTCCCTGCTCACGATCGATCGCCAGCACGTTCCCCTGGCGCTGCAAGCACCCCCCCCGCGCACTCTGGCTGCCCCCGCTCTCTCATGCACGGGTCATAAGACCTCTCCTTCTGCGCGACTCTGCCCCTGGGAATCACACCCCGCGCCTGACCAACACCTCCCTTCCTTTCATGAATACCTCTCCTTTGATGACCCCTTCCTCTGAGCCCGATTGTCTGTACGGATCCCAGGCCATCACTTAGCCTGAGGATACAGTTTATTGCCCCTTACTGTATGGAATCGCCCCTCTTCAAAGGAGCTACGATTGATCATGGCCCCCCCCCTGAGATCCGATCAGGCGCACACATTCTGAGAATCGGCGGAATGTCCAGCTGTGTGATAGCCATCTCCTATTGTATGTGGAGTGGGGACCTCTACTGTAGATATGTGTGGGAATGGGCCTGAAGCGGGGATTCCGGGGATGTCTTTTCATACTTCAAAGTGTCTTTATTGCAATAAAGAATGTTCACATGTCATAAACCAGTGTATAAGAGGCCAGGCCTCAGAGAGGCTGTTAGAGCACCTCGAAACGATACCTCGTTGTCTGATCTGATGTGTTCTGCTCCGTCGAAATAAAACTTTGTTTCCTGCCTTTCAGCCTCCAGCGCCTGCCTCTTTGTTTGATAACCTTTGCATGGTATTAGAGGCGTTTAACGCCGGGCAAATACTTGAGAGACATCGATCCAACCGCCTGACCATTTTTCATGTTCCTCACCAGAGGATAATGATCACTCTCTGCCCTATCCTTCACCTCAAGATCTACCATGTGGTGCCAGATGGACAACGAAATAATTATAAAGTCTAAATTACTTTTGCTGTTGTTCCTACAGAAAGTCGGTTTTTTTAAGGCATCCAAAGGGATGCGACCATTACAGGCCCTAAGTCCATGTTCCGCAGTCAATTTTATTAGTTGTACTGCTAGGGTTGTACAGTTTACAGATACGATGTTTTCCAGCGGAGGAATATTATTTACTTGATCTTCCTCCTCAAAGATCCCACTCAGCCCTTTAACTGGTTCGAAGTTACAGTTTAGGTCACCAGCTATAATAATTGCTTCATTTCCTGCTAAACTTCCCAAAAAGCAACCTAGCTTTATTAGGATGTAGATGCGGGTCTATTGTAAACATTAATTAAGTAAAGTACTTTCCCCGCATCACTAGTAATTTTTAGGGCTAGTAGATCTAAGGAGCCGGTGTCCATAACTTCAACCTGGATCCTCAGTGTTGCTTTAACCCAAGTGATAAGGCCACCTGAAGGTCTACCCCTTATCGATGGCACTGTTCCAATCCCATAGGTTTTGAAGCCCACCCTGTGAGGTACATCAGCTGCCCATGATTCTTGAAGTAGGCAGAAATCACTGGAATCTATATACTCTGCCCAGTCTGGATTCCTCAAGTTTTTGGCAACACCAGCTATGTTCCACGATATTAACCTCAGTGTTGCCTCACTGTGTCTTTTTACTGGGGCTATTTCTAAATTTACCTGCCTTGGGTTGGGAACAATCGCACCCATCGAGTACACCGTCTGTACATCCTCTACAATAGGCAATGTATCTTGCTCACCATGTATGTTATCTACGTGTGTGCCATTAATCACATTTTTACCAGCAATGTTGGGAGTATTAGGAACATTAGGAATGATAGGAATAATTCTCCCTTCCTGCTTTTTCCACTCTTCCAGGGGGCATTCCCTGGGAGTATTCACAGAATTCAGACTATCTGTGCGTAGTGAGTTAATAGTGCTAATTTCGAGACCCAGAGGCCTCAGTCAGTCCACTGCTTCCAAGCAGCTAAATCTATTATATGTTGGAAAACCTGTCCAGTGACTTTGGTTCCACTGTCTCACACCACTAGACCCTCCCTGGGCATAATAGTTAACCAAAGTCCACCCTCCCCCCCATCAAAGCGCCTTTTTGGTGGATAGAAGAAGGAGAGTGGTTTGGTATTAATCTCAAGGGGTCCACAGAAGGAGTTCCACGCACAGATGTCATTTACAGTGCGTGGATCTTCAAATGTTACAATGAAACAATCACCCGTAATGGATTTAATTGTGGGGTCTATCCATGGGGACCTACGCACCATTAGGATTTTACTCTTAGCGTGATTAGGTATCGGTCTTTTTTCATTTAGCCAGTAAGAACCCTTGTTTTTGAGTGACCAGAAGGTTTCCTCATGATTATTATCGTTTACTTCGGGAACCCCCGTCAACACTACAACAAAGGGACTAGCATCCGGTGGTAAATTGATATATCCTCCCCTCACTTTTTCCCCTTTATGAATCCCCTTTTGGTCCTGTTGGACGGGCTTAGTAGCATTTATACCCTGGTGTGGGGTTCTTTGGTCTTGTGGGACAGTGATTACACGATTCAAAGTCCCTTGGTCTGATGGGACAGTGATTACATGATTCAAAGTCCCTTGGTCTGGTGGGGCAGTAACTACTTGATTTGAGATCAATGAGTTTGGGTTGTTATTAGTGCTCTTGCCCTTTGTCTGGGGGTTATTTTTAGTCACATGGGGAGCCGTATTAGTCAATGGAGTCTGGCTGATACCAACATTGGAATTGGGCATTTGTCCAGCTATATTAAGGCTTGTTAAGGCTAAAATGCTTTTCTCCACCTCGAGTAACTGGTTTTCTATAGATGTCAGTCTCGTTTTAAGAGGGGTGAAAAGTTTTTTCATGATAACACCTATTTCTTTTAGTAGGATGATATTCCCACCTTGCACTTCCCTAGTTCCCAAACCTCCCGGATTGCCCAAGTTTGTCATAATATGCGGGCTCTCAGATATATCTAGATTTACAACATTTTGGGGCTCTTTGTCCCCACTTAGTGAATTGAGAGGTGCCAATTCAGTCCTGTTTCCCTCATTGTTCACCCTACACCTTGACGCCTGTTCTTTTGCTATTTTGGATTTTTTCCTAGCATAGGATGAAGCATTAGGGCGTTTCCTTTTTGGTATTGCGCCTTCCCGTCTTCCAGACATCTGGCTCAAACTGACGTCGTCACCCTGGACCTCTGTCTCAATTGATTTTACTAATGTATCTCCTACTGCAGCTTGCCCATCGGGGCTTGTGTTGACTGTAATAGTTTGCGTGGTTGCTTGTGGCGGGGTTGGTATTATGGGATGGGGAACTTGAATGTTGTGTATATCAGCATGTGTAACGATTGAAACAGGGTCTGATACGCGTTCGGGAGTTCTTGCTGATGCTATATGGCCCAATGAAGACTTTTTCGACATTACAATATCCTGGGACAATCTCCTAGCAGCTGCTAACTCCATCGAAACTTTATGTTCCATTAGTTGGATACCCATGTCTATTACAGTGTTTGATCTGGTGATAAAGTCATCAAGAGTACCTGTAAGCAATTTCCTCCCTTTGCCAGCCTTACTTCTGCTTTCCCTAGTGGCCATCCTTCGTTGACCTTGTATATTTTAAAATATTCACTAAAAGCAATGTTCGTATGAGGGATGACACAAGGTATAAGGCACAAGGAAGAATAATATAGAGCCAAGGGGGATGGCCCGGTTCGGTCGGGAACGGGCTAGAACGGGCCCGCCCTTGGCCCAGGCTTCACCCGGCGCCGTCTCGCGCGCGTCCTGCGTGCGGCGGGATGGAAGTGGCTAAGTAGGCAGGAGGCGGGGCGGGAAGAGTCTCAGGTGCGGCCTGTTGAGCGCCGCAGTCTCCCCTGGGACTCGCAGTCCCACACGGCCAATGTCCCACAACAAATCCGGTCAAAAAGGTGGAGTCCGGTTATCCTTAGCAGCAGGGAAGCGACCAATACACCTCACGCCTCTTCGCTGCGACTGCGAGCGGCGAGTCGTGAAGAGGTCTTGGGACGCGGGGCGGGAAGAGTCTCAGGTGCGGCCTGTTGAGCGCTGCAGTCTCCCCTGGGACTCGCAGTCCCGCACGGCCAATGTCCCACAACAAATCCGGTCAAAAAGGTGGAATCCGGTTATCCTTAGCAGCAGGGAAGCGACTAATACACCTCACGCCTCTTCGCTGCGACTGCGAGCGGCTCCCGCGGAGCGGGGGCTGCGAGTTGTGAAGAGGTCTTCGGAGGCGGGGCGGGAAGAGTCTCAGGTGCAGCCGGTTGAGCGCCGCAGTCTCCCCTGGGACTTGCAGTCCCGCACGGCCAATGTCCCACAACAAATCCGGTCAAAAGGTGGAATCCGGTTATCCTTAGCAGCAGGGAAGCGACTAATACACCTCACGCCTCTTCGCTGCTAGTCGTGAAGAGGTTTTGGGAGGCGGGCGGGAAGAGTCTCAGGTGCGGCCGGTTGAGCGCCGCAGTCTCCCCTGGGACTCGCAGTCCCGCACGGCCAATGTCCCACAACAAATCCGGTCAAAAAAGGTGGAATCCGGTTATCCTTAGCAGCAGGGAAGCGACTAATACACCTCACGCCTCTTCGCTGCGACTGCGAGCGGCTCCCGCAGAGCGGGGGCCGGGAGTCGTGAAGAGGTCTTCGGAGGCGGGGCGGGAAGAGTCTTAGGTGCGGCCGGTTGAGCGCCTTAGTCTCCCCTGGGACTCGCAGTCCCACACGGCCAATGTCCCACAACAAATCCGGTCAAAAAGGTGGAATCCGGTTATCCTTTGCAGCAGGGAAGCGACCAATACACCTCACGCCTCTTCGCTGCGACTGCGAGCGGCTCCCGCGGAGCGGGGGCCGCGAGTCGTGAAGAGGTCTTGGGAGGCGGGGCGGGAAGAGTCTCAGGTGCGGCCGGTTGAGCCCCGCAATCTCCCCTGGGACTCGCAGTCCCGCACGGCCAATGTCCCACAACAAATCCGGTCCAAAAGGTGGAATCCGGTTATCCTTAGCAGCAGGGAAGCGACCAATACACCTCACGCCTCTTCGCTGCGACTGCAATGAAGGCGGAACCCCGGGGGACGGGTTCCCTAAAATTGAAATTGTGCCGGGAAAAGGGCCTGTTTGCCCCCCTCCCCATCGTTTAATGGCCTGGTCCTGGGAGATGGGGGCCCATGAGGCTGAAATCAGCCTGACGAGGGGGCCATGTGGCTCCCCTCTCCATAGTATAATGGCCAGAACTCCACCCTTATTAAAAATATTTTGTTTAAAGGCTGGGCCCTGGAAGATGGGGTCCCTAGGGCTGAAATTGGCCTGGGAAGGGGGGCCACATGGCCCCCCTCCCTCAAGGGTGTTCTTTCTTATGATCTGCTGCTCAGACCAGAGATTGTGTTCTAAACCTTTACAAACTAGAAGTCTGTAAACTGTCTTACAAGCCCACCCCATATACAATAGTAGTATGCAACATCTTCAAGCCCTTTTCCAAAAATGATGGTCAGCTTCCTAAAAGAATCCACAGTAACTTTCTAGTCCATTTTGGAGATGTATTCCTCATGCCTAGGAATGCGATTGCATCTCCACCAAATAAAGAAGTACCTACTTCTGCAAAGTGGGAATCATCCAAGTGTGTTTTCTCTACAGTTCATCAATTGTAAAGATATTTGGTGAAGAGTCTCAAGGAACCATATTATTGGCAAATTTACAGACACACAAGGTCACTGGAGACCTTTTCTTGGTGTATAGGAGATGCACTATACATTTACACAACGACGTATCACTAACTAATTAGCCAGAAGAACGCACTCCAGATGTTCCACAAAACGGTGGCCTCCTCTTGGATAAATATGCAGGACAGGATTAATTCTGGTACAATGTTCATTTCACAGAAATTGAACCGCAACAGGTTACATTTGGGAAATAAAATGTTAAAGAACATTGACATTTGCTTAGAAAACCCATGGTTACAGGTTTGTTAGAGTTAGGAGATAGATTTTTAAAAACCTCAGACATTCACTGACAAAACCAAAGGTTCCAAGGACATGATAGTTAGGAAATAGAGTTAAAATATCCATAGAAATTCATTGAAAAAAACAAAGGTTACAGGGATGTTCGGCTCAGATTTCACTCGTACAAAACCAGAGAAATTCAACAGTTTTAATTGGCTGTGCAGCTACTCACACACCTGCACACTCACCCAGTCACTCATATTGCCACTCACTCAGCCATACAGTTACCCACTCATACATTCACTCATACATATCGCAACACATGTACTTACTTACCTTTGCAGTCACTGAGACAAACACAATATTTCCCATACAACTTCCCTCACATATACATAGTCACCCATACAGCCACTCACACACACATTCATTCACCTGTAGAGCTACTCCCACACCCACTCACTCATCTATACACCCACTTACACACTCATTCATGCACCCATACACTCATGTACCATGTCACTCACTGATACAGACACTTTTGTACCTACTCAATCACCATTCAGCCACACATGCATCCTCTCATTCACCATTTACAGCCACTGACACACCTGCACTCTCACCCATACATTCACTAATTCAGCCTCTCATTCACCATTACAGACACTTACACACTCACTCACCCATACAGATACTCACATAGCCACTCGCTCACTCACACATCCACTAACACACTCACTTACTCACCCATACAAAAATGTACACAGCCACTCATTAATATATACAGTCTTCAAATACCCACTTACTCTTCTACGCACCTCTTACACACCCACTCACTCACCCTTACAGGGACTTACACTGTCAGTTACCCTAGTATATATTTTTAATCCTCAGTAACTTTTAGAAAACACTCACTGGATGATGTCATCAGTGATGTCATCAGTGATGTCACTGACCGTGTCAGCAGTGATGTAGCATGTGAGGTCATAAGCAGTGCATTGCTGAGGTCTAAGTTAATGTTAGCTCAGCAAACTATAACTGCAAGATATCTGAGCCTAACTATTACGTATATACATATATATATTCACTGAAAAAACCATAGGTTTCACAATCATTATAGTTAGGAATTAGCATTCAAAAAACCTTTGAAATTCACTGAAAAAAACCATAGGTTTCACAATCGTTATAGTTAGGAATTAGCATTTAAAAAACCTTTGAAATTCACTGAAAAAACCATAGGTTTCACACCAGTTATAGTTAGCTAAACATTTTACTCATACAAAATCATTGAAATTCCCACGTTATAGTTAGTTGGACTCACTATAACTCGCGCGCCTGCAATCCACTGCTGATGATGTCACATATTACATCATTCATGACATGGTCAGTGACATCACTGATGACATCACCGATGACATCTCAAATGACATCACTGATGACATCTCAAATGACATCACTGATGACATCACTGATGACATCATCCATGTTATAATACGATGCACCTCCTCACACTCTAATCTAACCTTTGATACACCCAGTGTTAAATACAGACTACCATTCCTGAAATTATTGACACACCAATACCAGTAACTACATACGCACTCACTGATTCCTAGGTCTACACACACATCCACTCATTCACCCATACAATCACTCATACATACAGACACTCATCAATACAACACTATCATATGCACTCATACACCTATACAGACACTCACACACTGCCACTCATCCATGGAGTTACTCACACACCTAGTCAGTCATGCAAAGAAACAATCACACTCCCATTTCCTCATCTATACAGTTATACAGACAACACCTCAAATATACAAACATATACAAACACATACTTACTCTCTTTTACAATCACTGATACATGTACACATTGATCCATACAGCCACTTACGCAATCACAGGCTCTCATGTATAGTCATTTATATATGCCAACTCTCACATGCACTGTGTTTTACATATGTACTTACTTGCAGGGGCGTTTCAAGGTGTTTTGCCACCCTAGGCGAGAATTGAAAAATGCCGCCCCCCTCCCGTGTCCAGATTTTTTTGCTTTCAAAGGTATAGCAAAAGCACAACAGTATTGCGACAAGTCTGGGAAAATTCCCAGGATTTGCCTCCCTGGGCACATCCCACTGTTCTTGCGCTCTCCTGGGGTCAGGGATTCATGTACAAAACAGCTGCAATTTGAACCCAAGACATGTGTTTACCAAGTGGAGCCCCAGGGCTAAGAAATACTACATGGCTTGGAGGGGGCAGTGAAAGCAGGGGGTGAAGTTGACCTAAATCTGTACCAAATGCTCAGAAACACTTGTTAAATACAAATGAAGGACCATCAAATATAAACTTTATGTAACTGACATTAACTCCAAGTTGTTTCATCCAGAAGTCCTAGCTGGGGAGCGCCATCAGATTAGGCGTGCCTGCTTCTTCGGGATCAGGCAGGTGCATTTTGTGGATCTGTCCACTTCAGCTGGCCCCCACTCCAAAATAGGGCCTGTGAGGATTGCAGCTTTGAGCTGCCTGTGCCGGGGTGGGAGTGAGCCCTACTGTAATTTTCTGAACACCTTCGGAGTCACATGGAAGGGCCTAAAGCGAGGCCAGATTAGTACCCAATGCACATTTACTTTTTGCAGTTATATTAAGGCAAACTCGACCCAAAGGTATTGGAGCGCTTTACATGAGTGCCACTTATGTTACACAAGGACACATTTATTTTTGGTAGGCACGGGAAGGTTACGTGATTTGCCCAGAATCACAGGATGTTCAGCCGACACGGAGGCTTGAACCTGGTTCCCCAGCTCCTATGTTGGCATCTCTGGCCCTTACCCCTCTCCCCTTGGCACCAGGAGCAGGGCTAAAAAGGGGGAGATGTTGATCCAAAAATAAAATAACTGATCAGAAGCACATTTTCAAGACAACGCCATTCAAAAAAATGAAAAATTTGGTTGAAATAAACTTCATATTGTGTACCACAGAAGCCCTTGGCAGTGCTAAGAAATGAAGGCTGTCTCTAGTGCTTTCTCATGACCGGGCACATCTGTCTTCTGCAGCATTGCACCATTACTATTTACTAGAAGGGGCCTGCGGGGATGCAGCGTTGAGCTGATGGTGGCCGTGGGAGGATGTCTAGTTCTGGCTTGGACAGACATCCCTTCTTGTGAAGCCAATATAAACAAGCCTCTGCGGGAAGCGGCCCGTAAGGATGCCTTTCCTGAGTGCCGGCTGGCTGCAATCAAAGGCAAAGATTCATTCTTAATGGGAGATGGACCCCATCCGGCTCTGTGGAAGGGATGAAATGCGGAGCTAATGAAAGGCTCTGTGGACCTGGTCAGGGATTTCTGGGCCTGCCTGTCTCACATCTGCATCCATGTGCTGGGTGGGAGCGGCAGGTGTTACTGAAGGAAGAATCGAGCTCCTAGTAACGCTCTCGCTCCCTCTCTGAGATAACCGCTATCTGCCCTGCTAACGATTGGCATGAAAGGTCTGGCTTAACTCCACATATTGTGTGTTATAAACACAGGCATTGCAAACCTCCATTACCAGTTCGGGAAATGGGACAGAATTTTTTATATCAGTATTTTATGTTTAAACAGAAACCAACATGACAAAAATTGGATTAGGCACTTCAAAGTTCCATGTAACGTCTTCAATTGCAGTTCGGCATTGACGTTAATAGATATATTTGTGCATTGCCCACAGCTGGCGAACTGAGGCTGTCCAAGTTCTTAGAGGCCGACATTGGGAGGGAGGCCCTGCTAAAGGCTGGGACCACGGACATGCAGGTCTCGGCACCTTCTAACTAAAGTCCTTCCGAGCAGAGCCATGGACCCTGTTTGATGATGCCCCCCATCGGCTCGTCTAGCTCCTCTGCTCCTCCTCAGGGAATCAAGGCGCCCTCCCCCATGTGCAAGATGGGGGCACAGTTCTGTGCTTGCGGCGTCCTAAAACACGTTTTTTGCCGCCCTCCCCCTTTTGCCGCCCTAGGCGGCCACCTAATCCTGCCTAATGGCAGAAACGGCCCTGCTTACTTGGGCATGTAGCACTGAGATATCCATTCACTCACCAACACAGCCATGCACACAGTCAACCGCCCATGCAGCTGTTTCCACATGCACTCTTGAACACATAAACCTGGTGAATCAACTGCTCACACATCTATGCAGAGAGACACACACCTCCCAGCCACCCACACACACACTCAGACTCACATACAAATACGTTGGCAACCAATCAATAACCCATATAGCAACTCATATAGCTATTGATCACAGATGCAGCAGCTTACACAACAACAGACATACTGATGCACACATTAACACAGATTAGTCACTAACCCATGCATTTAGTAAGACACATTTATTCACTCACTCATACAGTCAGTTACGCACCAACTAAATCCTTCATCCAGACACTTATACACCCACTCATTCTTGAATATGTAAAACATATTTAAACTTTACAGAAACACACAGTCACTGGATGATGTCATCAGTGATGTCATCAGTGATGTCATTTGAGATGTCATCAGTGATGTAATCAGTGATGTCATCAGTGATGTCACTGACCATGTCATGAATGATGTAATATGTGACATCAGCAGCAGTGGATTGCGGGCGCGCGAGTTATATGCGAGTCCAACTAACTATAACGTGGGAATTTCAATGGTTTTGTATGAGTAAAATGTTCAGCTAACTATAACTGGTGTGAAACCTATAGTTTTTTCAGTGAATTTCTATGTTTTTTAAATGCTAATTCCTAACTATATCAGGCCTGAAACCTATGGTTTTTTCATTGAATTTCAAAGGTTTTTTAAATGACAATTTTTAAATGTATTAATTGTTATTTTTTTTTATACTGATTTACTACATTTTTGCAGGCAGGTGCTCAGAGGGCACGCCCCCTTTTCACAACACTCTGCAGCGCAGCTCCATGGCGCTTACTGGAGATACCTGTTGGACTAGTTCCCTCTGGGGGACCTCTGGATTGAACAGGAATTAATTCCCCAACTTAAACTGTGCAAACGCGCCCTGTAGAGTGTTCTAAATTGGGGGATTAAGTTCCCTTGCATACTGGGGTCCCTGGGGGCCAACTAGCCCACCATGAGCCTCCATTATGCGCCAGGGGGCTGTGTAGCTTTTAACCGGGGGCGGCGGTCCCCGGGGCAGTGCAGGGGGGATTGGGCCCCCCCCACACTTCTTTATCACTATGCCCTGCGATTTTGTCCCCCTGGGGGGTAATTTGGAAAAAAAACGGGTTTAAAAAAAAAGAAAATGTTGGGCCTTGGGGGTCCTTGTGGTACCACCTGGGCAGGTCTAGGGGGTCAGGGTGTTTCTACCCTGCGCCCTTTTTGTGTTCTAAACGCTTGTTTTTCTGCTTTCTTGTGCCTCGGTCTTCCGAGCACAGCATGGCTGCCAACACTTCCTGGTTTGAAGTGCTCGGAAAGTTTTAGAACTCAAAAAGGGGGCAGGGTAGAAGCACCCTGACCCCCTAGGCCTGCTCAGGGGGTCCCACAAGGACCCCCAAGCCCCCTGAAATTTTATTTTATTTTTTGAAAAATCGCAGGGTGCTCGCACGGTGCGCGCACGGTGCGCGCTTATAGATATATAAATGTTTTCTCTTTTAATTTTCTCAGGAACTACTGGAGGGATTTACACTATTTAACCAAAAGCGTGATCTGCGTACCAGACTCTACCATTTTGCCAAGTTTGGTGTAATTCCGTTCAGCGGTTCGGGCTGTAGCCGTGTCTAAAGGTCCTATGGAAATTAACATGGGGAAAACACGTTTTGGGACCCCCCTTTTTTCTCGGCCCCCGCTTGACGAATCTACCCGAGACTTTCAGGGAAGAAGCGGAGCGTAACGGGCCATCTTTTTGAGAAATTCGCGAACCTTCAACAACCGGCGCCAAAGTTATTCCCAATAGAATGTTGCGGATTTCCTATGGAAACTAGGTCCTAACTATATATACTACTGGCGACCGCCAGTAGGTAATATATATATATATATATATATATATTACCTACTGGCGGTCGCCAGTAGGTATATATAGTTAGGACCTAGCTACCATAGGAAATCCCCAACATTCTATTGGGAATAACTTTGGCGCCGGTTGAGGAATTTGCGTCTAATTTTCCAAAATTCTGGCCAGCCCCGCTGCACTCCTTCCCTGAAAGTTCTGGGGAGATTCATGAAGTGGGGGCTGAGAAAAAAACGTGTTTTCCCCATGTTAATTTCCATAGGACGTCCCGACAAGGCTACAGCCCGAACCGCTGAACGGAATTACACCAAACTTAGCAAAATTGTAGGGACTGGTACGCAGAAGTGCCTTTGCTATATTTGGTGAAAATTGCTCCAGTAGTTGTTATGAAAATTAACTTCAAAAACACATATATATCTGGGCGGAGCCTTACCACACATCTCATCGTGAGATCTGATTGGCTGTCAGCACTTCATCCAAGAAGTGTTGGCAGCCATCTTGGGACCAATATACATGTTAGCACCTCATTAAAAAGCATTGTAGTTAATAGAGGGTTTTAGGACTTTAGTTACATTATAAATCATTTGTTGATGGTACCATACTCATTTTAGGAATTGTGGTGTGTTCTAAGGTGATTTTACCATGTGAAAAAGCCTTCTGCTGGGATATCATGAATCATGGTTGAAAGAAAACTATTATCTCATGCTTTTCCCACAGTGGTTTGGAAGGGGATCTATAAGCTAAACTGAAAGCATTATTTTCTGTAAATTCACATTATCTTTCTCAGTCATGTGAGAATGAAGTCTGACATTCTCTGTAAAACATGTACATCCAACAAGGACAGAGACTGTCAGTTGATTCCTTTGTGTTCTACTGAAGCCTCCTAGAGTGTTCTAAAGAACAACTAGAGCGCTAACAGTCTTACTTATGACAAAAGTATGGCACACCAGAATGCATGCATTTATATTTGTCTTTATATAGATATGCAGATTATATATGTTTATATATCTATGTATATATATATACACATACATAAATGCATATGCATATATATTTGAATTTGAATTTTAAAATATTTGTAGAGCGCTCTTTTACCGAAACGGTTTCATGGCGCTAGATAGCCGAGGGTCGGTGGGTAGCGGATTAAGCTGCAGTGGATCTGGAGAACAAGCAGGTCTTCAATTGCTTGCGAAACTCCAAGTAAGAAGGGGACATCCTGAGGGCGAGAGGAAGAGAGTTCCAAAAGGATGGAGCCAGCACTGCAAATCTGGCCCCCCCGGCCTTCTGTTTCCTAAAACGAGGAACTGACAGGAGGGCCTGGTGAGTGGATCGAAGTTCTCTAGACGGAAGATAAGGGGAGATGGCTTCGCACAAGAAGGCGGGGGCGGTCCCAGATCTAGCCTGGTAGGTGATACATCCCAGCTTGAAGAGCGCCCTCTCCCTCACAGGGAGCCAGTGGAGGGACTGAAGCAAGGGGGTCGTGTGGTTGAACCTGGGAAGACCAAAAATCAGGCGGGCCGCCTGGTTTTGGATCATTTGAAGTCGGCGGATAAGGTAAGCTGGGGCCCCGTTGAAGATAACATTCCCATAGTCAAGGCGCGACAGCACCATGGCCATGAGAATGAGTTTAAGTGCGGCAACCGAGAAAAAACGTGAAACCCTCCGGATGATCCGGAGGGAGAAAAAGCAGGCAGACACCACAGAGCTGATCTGAGTGTGAAGGGTGAGCAGTGGGTTAATGAAAATACCCAGAGTTTTGACTTTGGGGGCTGGGAGGGGGGGAGAACCGAGTGAGGGGGGCCAGAAGGAGGGGGACCACGGACTGCAACCACCCCCGTCAAGACCAGTTCGGTCTTGTCCGGGTTTAGTTTGAGGTGGTTGCAATTCATCCACCCTTGGATGAAAAGCATAACCTTCTGGAAATTGGCAGACGAGGAAGGGGAGGATGAAAGGTTGAAGATAAGTTGGAGGTCATCGGCGTAATTAAACACCGAGACCTCCATTTGCTGTAAAGAAAAAATGAGGGGTGAGATATATAAATTAAACAATAAAGGGGAGAGGGAGGAGCCTTGTGGAACTCCACAGGTCACCCTCCTAGGAGGGGCCGTGAAGTTGGCAAGTTGAACGGCCTGCTCCCTATCGGTCAAAAATGAGCGGAGCCAGGCAAAGGCCGTGCCCCCAATGCCCGCCGCTTGGACATGGTTTAACAAGATGTCATGGTCCACCGTGTCGAACGCGGCGGACAGGTCTAACAGGACTAGGGCCTGCTGTCGGCCGGTGTCGATCCCCTCCCTCAGTTGATCCATCACCGACACCACTACCTTCTCGGTCGAATGCAGTGGGCGGAAACCCGCCTGTCGGGAGGAAAGAGCGCCCGTGGATTCCACAAAGGAACTGAGAGACCTGATGACATGGACCTCTGAGACCTTCGCAAGGAAAGGAAGGAGGGAAATAGGGCGGTAGTTAGAGGGCAGGGAGGGGTCCGCCCCTGCCTTCTTGAGAATAGGGATGATAACTGCCGACTTATGAGCGGCGGGGACAGTGCCGATGCTGAGGGAGTGGTTGATAAGGGTAAGAGGAGGAGAGTGACAGTTGGAGAAGAGCTCTTTAAGAGCAAATGCCGGACCTATGTCCCGGGGGGATCCCGATTTGATCCGGGCCAAAAGGGGGAGCAGAGAGTCTCGGGTGAGGAGGGGGAACTCAGTGAGGACGGGGATAGGGGGAATAGGGGGAGTAGGGGAAGGTGTAGGAGTTGAGAGGGGAATATTGGCCTTGATAAGGACAATCTTCTCGATAAAATAAGAATTAAGGGAATTACAAAGGGTCTGAGAAGGAGGGATCTTAGGGGTCGCCCTGTCAGAAGCAGCGAGCTCATGAACCGTGGCAAAGATCTCTTTTGGCTGGTTGTCAGCAGTCAGAATTCTACCTGAGAAATACTCCGTCTTGGCTTGGAGTATATCGCATTTGTACTCTTTCAAAGACTGACAGTAGGTGGTTTTTAGAAGGGGACAGTAGGAGCGGCGCCAAGCACGTTCGGCTCTGCGGGTGGCTAGCTTTTTGTCCTTTAAGGCCGGGGTAAACCAGCGATTGGCCGCATGAGCACGTTTGATGGTCACTCTCTTAAGGGGGATGGTGGAGTTGCATGCCTTAAGCAGCCAGGTGTTAATGGCAGAAAGCTGAGTGGAAAGGGGGTGGCCTTCAAGCTCCGGACTGGTCGCCGCTAGAGAAGAGCACACAGCAGGGAGGACCGCCTTATCCCACTTTCTGGCCCAGGTGTTTTTGGGCAGAGGGGGTTTGGGCGGACGTCCGAGAACGGCCGTAAAGGAAATAAGGGAGTGGTCTGACCAAGAGCACGGCGAGGTCATTGGAGGATCCATGGGGATGTTAAAAGACCAAATTTGGTCGAGTTGGTGACCTTTGATGTGGGTGGCCGTGCGGAGCTGAGGAAGGAAGTTTAGGCTGGTGAGCAGGGCCGTAAACTCCTTAGATGTAGTATCTTCAGCAGGATCGTTTGGCCAATAGTTCAGGTCTCCGAGTAAAAGAATAGCGGAGTTATTCACCACAAGAGTGGCCAAAAGCTCCTCAATAGCTGGTAAAAAGGCAGGGGTGGGCTGAGGCGGGCGATAAAGTAGTACACAGGTTAAAGGTACCCCAAATGAAATGGAGCGGACTACAAGGCAGTCCACAGCCGGAATCACAGGGGACGGTAGGGTTTGAAAGAGAAAGTCCGTGCGAGAGATTAAGGCCACACCCCCCCCGGTCTTCCCCCCTGGGCGATTCCTCCTGATAGCCGAGTAAGAGGGAGGCAGTATGGACAGCAGGCTGGGTAACGAATCGTCCCTGAACCATGTTTCCGTTAGAAAAAGCAGGTCAGGCTGACGTGAGTCAAGTAGGTGGAAAAGCTCTAGGTGGTGCCCGACCGCCGACCTGGTATTAAGGAGGATCGCCGATGTCCCGGGATGGGGCTTGCCGGGGGTGCGTGGGGGAGTGTTATCAGGACTAAGAGGTGACCTAGTGGAGGTAGAAAGGGTATAGTGGGGCTGTGGGACTGGAGCGAGGGGACACGGGAAGGCAGGATTGGGGTTACGTAGGCCAAGTGAGGCAATGCGTTCCAGTGCAAGGATTGGCGGGGGGCGGGGATGCCAGAGAGAGAATAGCGTGGCCGAGTTGTACCTAATGGAAGACAGTGCATAATGACCAGGCCCGGGCCCCGGCCAGCCGCGGACGGGCGCAGACGGGCTTAACTCTGGCGCGACTCCGGCGCGCCTACGTCGCGCCCGCTGCGCTCGTCCGCTGCGCTGACGCGTGGTGGCCATCTAAGTAGTGAAAGGATCAGGGGGGGAGGGGGGGAGGGGGAAGGAAGGGGGAGTGGCTAGGATGTTCCAGCCCAGCTGCCCAACCCAAAATCGTGCCCACAGTCGCCGGGGGTCGCCGTTAAGCGGACAGCCCACGGTAGGTTACTGGCTTTAGGCAGGCTATGCAGAAGCGAGTGGCGGCTTGTAATCAGCAGGGCCACCGAGGGGATTAAAAAAAAGCAATTACCGCTGCTCGTGGTCAGCAGGGTGAAGGGGGGGTAAAGGTGCGAGTAAAATGCTCGTAGTCAGCAAAATGACTATGCATATATATATGTGTATATGTGTGCGTGTAGAGCGTGGTAGAGAGGTAGAGGTGTAGAGGTAGAGAGGTAGAGGTAGAGAGGTGGAGGTAGAGAGGTAGAGACTAGTAGAGAAAGAAGTAGAGAGAGTTAGGGAGGTAGAGATAAGAGAGTGAGTAATAGAGAGTAGAGAGTGAGTAGTAGAGAGTAGTAGAGAGCAGTAGAGAGAGTAGCAGAGAGTGAGTAGTAGAGAGTAGTAGAGTGAATAGTAGAGTGAGTAGTAGGGAGTAGTAGAGAGTGAGTAGTAGAGAGTAGTAGAGAGTGAGTAGAAGAGAGAGAGAATAGTAGAGAGTAGTAGAGAGTGAGTAGTAGAGTGAGTAGTAGAGTAGTAGAGAGAGAGTAGTAGAGAGTGAGTAGTAGAGAGTAGTAGAGAGTGAGTAGTAGAGAGTGAGTAGTAGAGAGTAGTAGAGAGAGAGTAGTAGAGAGTAGTAGAGAGTGAGTAGTAGAGAGAGAGTAGTAGAGAGTGAGTAGTAGAGAGTAGAGAGTAGTAGAGAGTGAGTAGTAGAGAGTAGTAGATAGTGAGTAGTAGGGAGTGAGTAGTAGAGAGAGCGTAGTAGAGAGTAGTAGAGTAGTAGAGAATGAGTAGTAGAGAGTGAGTATTAGAGAGTAGTGGAGTAGTAGAGAGTAAGTAGTAGAGAGTAGTGGAGAATATTCCAAAGTTTGGCACAGCACCACTTGCACAATAAGTCCAATCAAATCATATCACTTAGAGTTCTCTCATTGAAGCGCTGAATCTTGGTGTATATTCAAATGCTTTTATTTTCCTTAAGTTTATGTACCACAGCCAGCTGACGCGTTTCATTCTGTACAACAGAACTTCTTCAGGGCGTTCTTATTTCCTTCAAGTTGTGTCAGTATCCTGTTGTCATATAACTAGATATTTCTTCCAAATGTTAGACGAGACGCAAGTACCTTCTTATTCAAAGTGACTAGGTATCAATTTTACCCACACAATTCGGGCAGACTTGAGTAATTTATAGCATCCTCAAAGTCAGTCTTTCAAAAATTCCAAAGTATAGGACATGATAATCCAAATCCAAATGTTTCTCAAGAAAAGTCATTTTCAATCGTTCGGAATTTCGACGTTTGGGCAGATATGACCCAGGGACCCCCAGTATGCAAGGGGAATTAGTCCCCCCTCTGCAAACGCGCCAGTGGCCTGAGTTGCAGAGAGGTGTAAAAAGAGGCATAGCCTCATTACACCTCTGTGCAATGCAGCCCCCTGGCGCATACTGGAGGTTCCAGGTGGGCTAGTTGGCCCCCAGGGACCCCCAGTATGCAAGGGGAATTAGTTCCCCCTCTTCAAACATGCACGGGGGCTGCGTTGCAGAGAGGTGTAAAAAAGGGTGTGGCTTCATTACACCTCTCTGCAATGCAGCCCCCTGGCGTATACTGGAGGCTCCTGGTGGGCTAGTTGGCCCCCAGGGACCCCCAGTATGCAAGGGGAATTAGTTCCCCCTCTGCAAACGCGCCAGGGGGCTGCGTTGCAGAGAGGTATAACAAGGGGCATAGCCTCATTACACCTCTGCAATGCAGCCCCCTGGCACCATAGGTTTCAGGCCTTATATAGTTAGGAATTAGCATTTAAAAAACCTTTGAAATTCACTCCAAAAAAACCATAGGTTTCAGGCCTTATATTGTTAGGAATTAGCATTTAAAAACCTTTAAAATTCACTCAAAAAACTATAAGTTTTAGGGGTGTTATAGTTAGCTGGACATTTTACTCATACAAAACCATTGAAATTGCTCCTATATAGTTAGTTGTACTAACTATATTTCGCACACCCGCAATCCACTGCTGATGATGTCACATATTACATCATTCATGACATGGTCAGTGAGTGACATCACTGATTACATCTCAAATGACATCACTGATGACATCATCCACGTGACAATCACATACACCTTTTCATACACTAGTAAAATCTTTCATCACTCTTTGTAAAATACAGAGTATCATATTTGAATCCATTGTTACAGCAATACAAGTATCTAAAAACCCACTCAGTGATTCATAGATGTATACACACATCTAATCACTTACCTGTAGATTCACTCATACATGCTGTCAATGAACAATAGAACACTATCAAAATTACTTATACACCTAAATTGACATTACACACCAGCACACATCCTATTCACATATGAAGTCATCCTACTCACTTATGCAAGCAATGGATCATACTTACATATTTACTTAGCTACACACTTATACAAACACAACTTCATCTATTCATTTAGATAGTAAGTCATACTTAGTGAATTATAAAATGATTATTACAAGTATAAAGCTATCCATACAGTCACTCACACAATCATTGAGTCTTATGTATACTTATTAATATACAACAACTGACACATACACTGCCTTTTATTTTTCTACTTTGTTGGACATGTACGATTGAGAAATATATTTGCTCATCACCACACCCATAAAGATATTCACTCACCCAAACAACTGTTAGAACATGTAGTTTTAACTTCATATATCTAGTGAATCAACTATTCACACATCTTTGGGCAGTCACCCCCCCCCACCGAACCACACACACATTCACTCTCCCATACAAATACTCATGTAACCAATCAAT